>NC_047085.1:482989460-483626177 GCF_902459505.1 Geotrypetes seraphini | reverse complement strand
GTCCCTTCTCAAAGACCTTCTCAAGGCCCTTTCGCTAAGGCGAGCGCCTTTAACGCGTGCCAAATGGCTGAGCACCATTGGCCCCTCCCCTTTTAAGGAGAAGCTCCGGTGGATGATGTTAGGGGGTGGGCGGAGCTACCTCTCGCCGATGCACCTTGCTCTCTCCTGCCTTCTGTTGCTCCTTCTTCTCCTCTCTGGTTCTCTGCTCTGCTTTTCTCTCCTTCTCAGGCAGGCAAAAGAGGTCTAACGTGCCCCTCCCCATTGATCCGAGGAAAGTTGAGTTCGCTCCTGTTAAAACTGAGAAGTTGGCCTCTTGATATGAGGAAGCCCCACCTGACCCCAGACTCAGACCTCAGACTCAGAACGCAAGCGTTTTGCATCAGACTCCAGAACAGCCTCTGTATAGAATTTTTTCCAAAGTTATGGACCCAGGCCAGCTTCCCAGCCCTAGAGTACCCGAAGGAGGCAAAGCCTGAAGCTACTGCCCTCTTTCTCAGTGTGCTATGGCACGCGTTACACGGTCGCTGATCCGGCGCCAATCCGGCACAATCAATACACATATTCAATAGATTATGGACTGGGGAGTCAATCCCAAATGATTTTTAAGCAAACTGAGGGGTATTGAGGCAGAAATAAAATGTTGAAAAAAAGATTGTTTAAAATCCAAGATAGCTGCTGCTAGCAAATTTGCACCAAAAATGGCAAAAACAAACAAAACCTGAAAATAAAAAATAGCGATTTGTGGTCTGGGGAGGTGGGAGGCCTGAACCCTACCCTCAGAAACTGTGAAAAACAACTTTAAATTAGAGAGTTGCGCGGGGACAGAAATCCCACCCATCCCTGCCCGTCCCCACCAGGATCCTCTTCGTCCCCACCCGTCCCCCGTCAGGATCCTCTCCGGCCCCACCCATCCCCACAAGGAATTACCTCCATCCCCGCCCATCCTCATAAAAAGCAGCAATTACTTCTGACAGGATCATCAATTCCACAGTTTCTTTTGTGTTTGCGCTGCTGTTTTCCTTGTGGAATCTCTTTGGTGGAACCCTTTTTTTATTTTCTGTTCAGGTAATTAACTTATAAACCCCCTCTTTTACTAAGGCTGATGTGTCCATTATTTATATGGACGAACCCTGCTTCCAAAGCCTTTCATCCCCGTGGGAGTCCCGTTAGCTAGAGCGGGTCCCCGTGGGAGTCCCATGGGTTAGGGGAGATTCCCGCGGGATTCCCGAGATCCCCGTTCCTGTGCAGACCTCTACTTTAAAATCGTTTTACAAGGCTCCCCCAGTTCCCATGGAAATAATGGAGGTTTACTCAGTTATGCAGTGCCAAACTCTCAGCAGCTTTAAACAGCATTGGAATGGAGGAAAATGATTTTCTGCCTCAGAAACAGCTCCAAATGGACCAGACTTGAAATCTTTGGACTGCCATTTGGTTGGAAACCAACTGTGACCTCAGCCCCCACAAAGTCAGGGGTGGGAAAAACAGTCTGCGTTTTTAAACCTGGGGTTTTTGCTCCAGATGCAGAGCCTGCACTTAAAACTTGTGACAAAATCAGCTGGCACGCAAACTCCCAGAGGAAGGACCCCTGAATCTAAGAAGGGTGGCACACAGCAGGCTGGCTCCACAGATCCACCAGTTTCTCTGTGAAGCAGCAATTTGGCTCCGCGGGACTGCATCCTTTCCTCTGACAGTGGACCACTGGAAGGGGTCTCAAGGCACTGAAGCCACCGAACAAACGAACTTTAAGCAAAAAAAAAAAAAGAAGAAGAAGAAAAGAAGCAGAGCAACTGCAAAAGACTTCTGCACGGATTGCTTGCTGAAATTGAAACTGGATATGTTTCTAGTAGAGAATGACACGGTGGCAGTTACCCGCGGCTAGCCTGCCAAAACGGCAGGGGGAGGAAAAAGTGCTCACTGCGGGCACTGGGACAAGGCCATCCACTGCCCCATGGAGCGATGAATGGCCTTGTCCCCACAGTTAAGAGAGGGAAGGCGCGCGGTCACCGATCGCACATTGCCCCCTCCCTCCCAACTTCTGGTTGCGTCAGAGGAGAAGCTTCCACCCACACACACACGACTGCAGGCACAGGCAGGCTTTGCCGGTTTCAGTAAGTTTCTTTACTAAAGCACCGCGAAGGTAAGGGGGAGGGAGGGAGATAGATTTGGCCTTAGGTAGGTAGGGAGAGAGGGAGGGGGCCACGCGCCTTCCCTCCCTGAAGTTTCTTTACTAACACGCCATGAAGGTAAGGGGGAGGGAGGGAGATTCTTAGGGTGGCTTTGTGGTGAGAGAGAAGGGTGGAAGCTGCAGGGACGGGGCGGTGAAGGGGACGGTGGACCGGGGACGGGGCAGTGACCGGGACAGATTTTTTTTCCCCATGTAATTCTCTAGTTTGTAGCTCTCAGTCTAAGGGTGTTGGGGGGGGGGGGGAGATGACAAGGACATGAGCTCAGAAAAGTGTTGGATTTCTGCAATTCCCAGATTGTGGTTTGGGACTGAATACTTAGCGAATGGAATCTAGAAGGGACATAACAGAATGCTCAACTTGAAGAAGTGGGTGCGGGTGTCCAGATGGTCATAATTTCTTTGATTTACATAGTTGTTTTATATCCATATTTGTAATCTTCTAATATCGGAGGTATGTATTCTATTAACAGTGAATTGTAGTAATCTAAATGAGTGATAAATGAGAGAATAAGAAGGTCCAAACTAGAGGCTGACCAAAACTAAGGGGGAGGGGGGGGTCAGTTTCGGCCAAAACTGAAATAATGTCAAAACTGTCTAACTGAAACTGCATCTGCAACCAAAGCTTGTCTCTTGATTTAGTCCAAATCTGAAAACTGAAATTTGGCCATTTGAGTGTGAACCAATGAGGCCTACTGGGGATCATCAGAGCTTACAGTTAGTAGCCTTTTGCTAAACCTACTAGAGATTCAGTTCCAGGAAGCACTAGGAGAGTAATTTTAACTAAGACTTCTCAACACATCTGGCACATTTAGGTTCCCAAGTCAATGCAGATGTAGTTAAACACCCACTGAGACAGAACCTTTTTGAGAATATGTTAAAAAATCATTACCACCAACGTTTTATGCTTACCTAAACTGTGCACAAATAAGAAAGAAGAATCAAGATGTTTCTCATTTTATATTTAGTTAAAGGACAATGAGAATACCAGAAGCTTCCGTTGAAACCACCATTCAGGCTGTATAATAGAATTATCCAACAGCCCTCTGTATTTCTTTCAATTGTTTTTGTTTTTCCTTAAAATCCAACTTCTCTTGGAAGTGATTGATTTCTCTCCTTTGATTTGTGGACTGAAAGCATGGTATTGGTTATGTATAATTATTTGTTTCATTCTGCCTAATTTTCTCCCTATATATACTGGAGGTCAGCCAAAACACTCAGCAGCCAACATTTGCCGATTGGTCTTAGCTGAAAGTGGCACCATCCCCAGCACAGAGCGGGTCTTCCCAGGCCACTAGCACTACCCCTTCCCCAAGACCAAGTCTAGCCCAGCCGGACCAGGCTGGCTACCCTCCCCACCCAAAGTGATTGGGTACTGCTGAGCTGCCTTCTACACCCTCCCCCCTCCCCTGACCACCCAAAGATCCTCACCAGACCTACCTTTAATTATCCTGGTGGTCTAGTGGCCTCTTTAGGGCAGGAGCTATTTCAGTTGCTCCTGTCCCTGTCCGTTCTTCCATAAAATGGCTGCCAAAAATTCTTGCGAGCAGGGGAAGACTTGGGTCTGACTGGGGGGAAGGAGTTGATCAGTTTCAGCCACAATGCATTTGCATTGCTGGCTGAAATTTGAACTCCAATTTTGGACTGGTTTCGGTGCCAAAACCAAAACTCAGTTGGCCTCTACTTATACTGTATGTGGCCTAAACAGCACATACAAACGCGGATTAACTGGAAAAATAAGTATACAGAGTAATTTCTAACCTGTAAGAGTAACTAGAACTTCGTGATCGACTCCTTGACCGGCTGGACGACCGTGTCCTTGACCTTGATTTTGTTCTATTCCTGGACTTTGATTTGGATTTACTCCGTGACCTACTTAGACTCCTGGATCGACTTTTGCCATCTCTACTGGATGATCTCTCTTCACTTGAGCTCTCTTGGTTCCTTGGCCTCTGATTTAACCGTGCTGTCTTTCTAACCTCATCAAACAGAGATCCTGGTCTGACTTTATTTTTGCTCTTTATCTCTATTCTTAAGCCTTGAGGCTTAACCTCTGGTTCTACTGTAGAATTCAGTACTTCTAGAAGACTGAAATTAGTTGGTGTCTGAAGAGTACTTGCAGCCTGTACAGGTTTCCATTTATCCAAAGCAACATTTTGTTTGACTTCAGGTTTCACAATCTTGATTTCTTCCTCAGTAGGAGGAAAATCTAATGAGTTACTGTCATCTAGTTCTGCATTTTCTTCTTTACCATCTGTTTGTTCATTTCTATTCTTTTCATGATAAGCAGGCCCTTCAATAAGCTGATTAGTTTGTTGATACTGGTTCTCAGTTTTACCACTGTATGTATTCAATTTTGTGTATACTGGAGATAAAGCTTCAACAATGATAGTTCCATATGAGATCTGATCAGAGACACCAATGTTACCCGCCTCTGACTCATCTTCAGATTCAACTTGACTGCTTTTAATCTTTTTGGAAATAAACTTATTTTCTTCAACTGCTTCAAGATTTTGCTTTGGACTTAAGGTATTAAATGAATATTGCTGTTTAGTGACATCTTTATTAAGATGATTTGGTGAAGCTTGATACATAGCATGCCTCTTTGACTGCCTAGCACCTTCAGAAGAATCTTCATTTTCGCCATGATTGCCAGAATTGTTTTCAATTTTTTTGCTAACTCGTGTTGGCTTTTCAAGGACCATTTCATAATCTTCTTCCTCTCCAAATTCCAGAGGAGGCTGCCAATGAAATTCTGGTTTCCTTTTCTGACCTTTGTGTTTTTTATCATCTGTTCCCTTTGATTTATTTGTTGCAGCCTTTACCTTCCCAAGTTTATCTCTTAAATATTGTTTTTTCTGTTTTCTGGACTTCCTTTTGTTATTCTCTGAGCTTGATTGGGAACTTTCTGATTCAGAGGACTGTTGCTTTCTCAGTGGATGGGAATTACCATCAGAAACAACTTCAGAAGACTTTGATCTTGTTTTTAACCTACTGATAGAGTCACTGACTGAGGTATCAGATTCTGAACTTGCCTCACCTTCCTCTTTGTCAGAGGTTTCCCTGTCAGATTTGTTTTCTTTTTGCGAGTATGATGTAGATTCCAATTTTCCAATATTACTGGTACCTGCTCCTATGTTTTCATCATTTCTATGCTTTTCACAGATCATATCCTTTATAGAAATTTGTTTATTGGAAGGGTCACACTCTTCATCATCATCATGCTTCTTTTCATCTCCATTATTATTCAGTTTGCACTGATCCTGCTCCTGATCAGTATTAAAATTCTTAACCACTTCAGATATGGAATGTTTCACTTGTTTTACCCAGACAGCTAGCAACTTCCTCTCCATATCACTATCTGGGGATGAACCTGAAGTTGATGCACTTTTGTTTGGATTTGGACTTTGATCATCTCTACTGTTTTGATGTTTATAAAGGTCACTTTCAGAGCTGCTTTTCTTTTCCTTGGAGTCAAAATTTTGTTCACTAGAAGTTGATCTTTTTCTAGGACTTTTATTTTCACTGTAAGAATCATAAGATGAGGATCTATGGTAAGATGAAGAGTCACTTCTGGACCTTGACCTTGAATGTGTAAAGCTTCTTGATCTACTATAAGACCTAGTGTAAGATCTACTTCTGGTAGACCTACTTTTTGATCTTCGATGATGATCTGAGCTTCTGTCACTTTGATACTTTGATGAGTCACTTTCTTCACTATCTGAGCTCTTTTGATGCTTATGGTAGGGGGCAACATTGACCTCTTTACTTTTTATTGAGGCATGATTATTTTTCTGAACAGGAATTAAATGAGATGCCTTCATATTCATTTCCTGAATTCGTTCATAGGATGGCTTCCAGGGCTTTTGTCCAGGTTTCCATCTTGAAGGTGGAGGACTATCACTTAAAGGAACCACAGGAATGCTTTCAGTTAGAACTGGAGGCACTAACAATTTATCATTTGGCTGTGGAATTGGTTTAACAGGCTCAGTTTGGTTAGGTTTACTTTGCAATGGATTAACTGTGACTTTTTTTGGTGATCTTGACACTGTTCTCCGATCTCTAGATTTATAACTATAACTAGACACTGATCTAGAGCCAGAATTCGATGTAGACCTAGACCGTGATCTAGAGCTTTTTGATCTAGACTTAGATCTTGATCTGTTTCGAGAACATGATGAAGATCTAGAAACAGTCCTAGACCTTGAACTTTCTCTTGAATAAGATCTGGATCTAGATATAGACCTGGAGTATGACCGCAATTCTCCACTTGATGAAGAAGAGTAATGACCTTTTTCAGACTTGGACCAATCTTTTTTAGATGAATGTTTTGAAGATATTGAAGAGCAAGATCTCTTTTCTTTTTCATGAGATGACTTTGTCTTTCTGCTTGAAGAACAAGATGATTCTATGTCAGGCAAAAGCGAAGAGCCTTTTTTAGCTAGTTTAAGCTTCTTTGAATGTTTCTGCTTTTTGGATTTCTTTTTATTCTTCAGCCTTTTTCTCTCTTTTCTGCGTTTCTTCATGTGGAACACTCTCCCTCTGCTGTTATCTGAATAGTAGCCATCACGAGACCAAGATCTTGATCTCTGGGACAAACTTCTTTCATCCCATCGGCTTGAGTATGTGTCATTCAACCTATAAAAAAGGAAAAATAATACTATATTTTAGTATAATCAATGCTAAATTAAATAGTTCTATAAATCAGAATTTTTCTTTACCAGTAGTTTCCTTCTATTTCTTTACACTTCCAGCTCAATTAGAATCAGAGCTGAAATCTTCAATCCTCAGGAAATGTATTTTTTTCTTCCTAACAAACTGAACCTGATCTTTGCTGTGACAGTCTTCACTCAGGGGTGAAGCAATTAGGACCCTGAATCTGACCACTTAGCATCACACCTAAGTAATCATCATAGTCCTCCCACACTGGTAATCTGAATGCTTCCCCTATAACATCCCAACCTCAGCTGACCCAGACACATTTCATATTAGTACCCATAGCTTTTGCTATTTGAGGCTAGTCCTTAGTACAATCCTTAGTTACATCACAATTACATTACTACTCATATAATTCATATTTGTGATTAACAAAAACAACAAAAAAGGGCATAGCAAGTGAAGGGCAAATCACAATACAAATACAGTGGAACCTTGGTTTACGAGCATAATTCGTTCCAGAAGCATGCTCGTAAACCAAAATACTCGTATATCAAAGCGAGTTTCCCCATAGGAAATAATGGAAACTAGCTTTGATACGTTCCCCCCCCCCCCCCCCGAAGCCAGCGGCTCATAGAAACATAGAAACAGACGGCAGATAAGGGCCACAGCCAATCAAGTCTGCCCACCGCAATAACCCTCCCCTGTGAAGAAATCCCCCGTGACGATCCCATTTTATCTTAAAATCAGGCACGTTGCTGGTCTCAATTACCTGTAGCGGTAGATTATTCCAGCGATCAACCACCCTTTCAGTGAAGAAGTATTTCCTGGTGTCACCGTGTAGTTTCCCACCCCTGATTTTCCACGGATGCCCTCTTGTTGCCGTGGGGCCCTTGAAAAAGAAGATATCCTCTTCCACCTCAATACGGCCCGTGAGATATTTGAACGTCTCGATCATGTCTCCCCTCTGCGTTCCTCAAGTGAGTACAGCTACAACTTATTCAGCCGTTCCTCATAAGGGAGATCCTTGAGTCCCGAGACCATCCGGTTGGCCATTCGCTGAACCGACTCAAGTCTCAGCACATCTTTGCGGTAATGTGGCCTCCAGAATTGTACACAGTATTCCAGATGGGGGTCTCACCATGGATCTATACAAAGGCATAATGACTTCGGGCTTACGGCTGACGAAACTCCTACGTATACAACCTATGATTTATCTTGCCTTAGATGAAGCTTTTTCCACTTGCTTGGCAGTCTTCATGTCCTCACTGATGATCACCCCTAAATCACGTTCTGCTACAGTCCTCGCTAGGATCTCACAATTAAGGGTGTAAGTCTTGCATGGATTTTGGCTTCCAAGGTGCATGACTTTACATTTTTCGGTATTGAAACTTAGTTGCCAGGACCTGGACCAGCGCTCAAGTTTCAAGTTTATTATAATATTTGATTAAACGCTTTTCAGATTACAAAGCGTTTTACAAAGGCAATAAAATTCAATTAAAAAAAAAAAAAATCACAAATACATTAAAATTAAGAATGACTACTTTAAAAAGTAAAAAACAAACTGGGGTGACATACCACATGAAACGGTAGGAAAGAAGGAAAAATACAATTTTAAAATAAAATAACCAAAATAGGGTAGTACATTAGGAAGGTGAGGGGAAAAAATTTAGAACAGAGGAAAAGTCAAAAGGGAAGGGGATGAGGATCTTAATTTGATGAAGGGTGATGAAAATTGGAATTAACCAGAAAAAAAAACAACAAAAAAAAACCTTTTAGTTAAAGGCTTCTTTAAAAAGAAGACACTTTAAGCTATTCTTAAATTTTTGCAAGTCTGGTTCAAGTCTTAAATAAAGAGGGAGTGAGTTCCAAATTGTTGGAGCAGTAACCGAAAAGATCAAGTCACGGCGAGTACCAATGATTTTTAAAGAGGGAACGTATAGGGTAGATTGTGAGGATGATCTGAGAACTCTAGGCGAACTGTATGGAATCAGAAGTCTATCTATAAATGCTGGAGTATTATTTTTTAATGTCTTAAAGACTAAAAGGAGTAGGTCGTGCACCATACTGTCAGGCATTGAGTTATCGACAGGCACTGTTTTTTTGTCTGTTGTGTACTTGCCTACTACATTGCATAGTTTGGCGTCATCGGCGAATAGTGTTTTTTACCTCGAAGCCCCTCAGCCAAGTCCCTTATGAAGATGTTGAAAAGGATCGGGCCCAAGACCGAGCCCTGCGGCACTCCACTGATCACCTCTGTCATTTCGGAGGGGGTGCCGTTCACCACCACCCTCTGAAGCTCCCCCCCCCCCCCGATCGCAAAGGCCCCCCCCTGCTCGAATCGGCACACCCCCCCCCCCCCCGCGCAAACCGGCACCCCCCTCTCGCCCAACTTTAACTCACCCCCCGTCTGGCACCGGCACGAGAACCGGCATCGCTCCCCCCCCCCCCCCCCCCCGTCTGGCACCGGCACGCAGCCCACAGGACGTGCCGGTGCCGCTTGAAGATCTTCTTCCTGCCTCTGCCGGCTTTGAGCATGCATCTCCCTAGCACTTTTTAGCCAGGTGCTCCGCCTGGCTAATTTAGGTGAGCACCCAGCTGTCATCGCAGTGGTGAATCCTGCTGCTGCCGATGTCACCACTCAAACATTTTTAAAAACCCCTCTCATCGGCTTGTGGATTCCCCAGCCCGACTCAGCACAGCATGAAGTTCTGTGTTTGACTCCGGCCAAAGAAAGTAAAAAAAGAACCCCCCCCCCCCCCCGAAAAACCAGGCGATTTTTCAAACCCTCCCCATAACACTAGCCTGGACTAGCAGCAGCACCGCTTTCTCCTTATTGTAATTTGCCTGACAGCTGCCATAGCTTTAGTGAGTCAATTCCCTTCTGCAGCCTTAGGGATTTTGCTAGGCCACCCCATCTCCGATGATGCAACTTCCTTTTTCCTCGGAGGCGGGACGGCCTAGCAGAGGGAATTGACTCGCTAAAGCTACAGTAGAAGTCAGGCAAATTACAATAAGGAGAGAGCGGTGCTGCTGATAGTCCAGGCTATTGTTACGGGGAGGGTTTGAAAAATTGCCTGGGTTTTTTTTTTTCTTTTTTTACTTTCTTTGGCCGGAGTCGAACACAGAACTTCAGGCTGTGCCAAGTCAGGCTGGGGAATCCCCAAGCCAGTGAGAGATTTTTAATCGGGAGGAGGGAGTGGTGCCGATGAACCTGGGAGGTGAGTGGGTAAGGTACTGCTTTTAGTCAGAGAAGAAGGGAGAGGAGCCCTGTTAGTTGGAGAGGAGAGGTGCTGCTGGCCCTGGGGGTGGAAAGGAGAGGTGCTGCAGCTAGTCTATAGGGAAACGGAAGTAGAGGGGAGGGAGAGGTGCTGTTAAAGCTGAGTGGTGGAGGGAGGTAAGAGGGAGAGGTGCTGCTGGATTGGGAACAGAGGAGAGTGCTGCCGGATTTAAAATGGAAGAGGGAAAGCTGCAGCAGGACTGAGGGGAGAGCAGTGGAGGAGGAGAGTAGATGAGGGAAGGGGAAAGAGCAGTGGAGGAGAGTGAGAAGGGATGGGGGAAGGGGGAAGAGAAATACTGCTGCTGCACCCAATTGGGGAGAGAGAGGAAAGGATGTAGAAGGAAGACCAGGAAGGGAGAGGAGAGGAAAGAGAGATGCCAAGACCATGGAAGGGAGGGAAAGGAAAGGCGATACTAGACCATGGAGGGAGAGATGTCAGGGCATGGGTGGGAAGGAGACAGATGCCAGACCAGGGGAAAGGAAGGAAGGAAGGAGGGAGGGAGAAAAAGGAAGGAGAGGAGATGCCAGATAATGGAGGGGGAGAGATGCCAAGGCAAGGGGGAGGGAAGGGAAACTAAGGAGACAAATGCCAGACCAGAGGGAAAGGAAGGAGAGGAGGTGCCAGAGCAGAGAGATAGGAGAGGAAAGCGATGAAAGGGCATGGTGGGAGGGAAGGGATGGAGATAGAGATACTAGACCATGGGGTGGAGTGGGAAGGAAGGAGGGAAAGGAGAAGAGAGAGATGCTAGAGCATAGGGGAGGGAGTAGAGACAGAAAAATAGAGAGGGGATGAAGCTGAAATGAATCATGTACAAAGGAGAGAAATGGCACAGAATTTACAGTTTACTGAAACGACATAAAAAGAGGGAAGATGCCTTATGGAAGAGAGAGAGGGCAGACACTAGATGGAAAGGGCAGAGAGAGGGTGGACAGGTGATGGAAGGGGCAGAGAGAGTGGACAGTAGAAATAAGGGGTAGAGAGAGCAGAGGCTGGGTGAAAGGGGCAAAGATATAGGGCAGATGTTGCATGAAAGGGAGAGAGGACAAACACTGTATAGAAAGAAAAGAGCGAAGAGAAGATGATTATAGCAGAAACTACAAAAGGTAGAAATAATTTTTTTTGTTGCTTTACATAGAATCAAATAGTGTTGTAACTGTACTGATAAAACTTTATAAATAGAAAATGGAAATAAGGAAATTTCTTTTGGACTAAACCCCTTTCCTCCGGTCAGGACAGGATACCACAACAGTTGTATACTGTACTGTCTTGAAGACAGATTTGGCCACTGAAAGCTAATTGAAAAATGGATTAGTCCAATAAAATGGTATTTTCTTATTTCTTGTTATTTGTTTTATTTCTATTTGTTAATTTTTAAAGTGGTGATTGTTATGTATCATTTTTTTCAAATTTACATCTACTGTCTTTATATTTTGCACAGTATTACGGGACATGTGTCACTGTTTCTGTGGTGTTGCATTAGTTTAACTTTTGTCTACATATTTATATTTTTAATTTGTGATTATTCCATATTGGGCGAGGGTGTTTCTGTGTTCTGTGTGTATGAAAAGGACATGGTTTTCTGTTAGCATTGACTGTACAAAATTAATTGACTGTGCAGGATCTGGCTTGTTTAGTTTACAATTCGTGTGTTGGTGTTCTAGTGCTCACTGCAGTATTTAAGATACTGCCTTTTCCTAGGTGCACCTTTGTTGTGTGGCTCATGGATTATTATTAAAAATAACTTTTTTATGTAGGAGGAGGGGGTTGTTAAAAAATGATCAGCACTGGCTGTCATATATACTAGGTATACCACTGGATTTAATGACCTTATTCTAACCACCAAATTTCCCTGTCCCACCCCACCCGACTACTTTTTCATGCCACCTGGCTGGAAAAAATTTCTGGGGAGAACACTGAGGTTGTTGAGTGGTTATACGATCTTCAATATTTCAATATAGTTTTATGAATTTATAAGCCAATGCATTCATTGGAGGTCAGCGGGAACTCAGATACTGCATGACCCATTGCTTAAACAATGCATTTAATGTAAACCCATCCCCCATGCTCTCTTAATAGGTAGTCCACTAGAATGGAATAAATTACCACAGAAACCAAAAAATAGCAAAAAATATCAGGGGATTTGGGAAGCAATGGAAAGCTCATGTTTCACAAAACATTTGCTCTATAGGACAAATAAGGCAAAGTAGTACTGCTATGATGACTCTAATCAAACGGAAACGGATAAAACTAATGGTGGCTGATGTTCAGCCTACTATTGACAGCAGTTATTAAGCTGGTGAAAGCTGTGGGATGCCTTAAGCCCTGATAGTCAATGCCAGGCTACTTCTGGGCAGTGACATAGCACCAAAACCTGAACCACCACCAATATTCAGACTTGTGCCCAGGTAGCTCAGCAGATAAAGTTAGGAAAAGTAAAAAGGCCGTTGTCCTATCTGCTTATTTGTCAGCAGACTAAATATCACTGCTAAATAGTTAAGCACCAGCTCTTCCCAAGCTCCATCTATACAGTGCCTATGCACTAATTGGACAGTGTAACGGTGGCCCAAGGAGATATTCAGCAGCAGCACTGATTATGTATGCATGTTGCTATTCACTCAGAACCACGGATAATGAGGACAACAAAAATCACAAAATGAATAATGCTCCATATTTTTCTATCAAAGAGTAACAAAACCTTTTCAAGAATCTGAGTTGATAAACTTACTTATCCCCTTTACTCCATTTTTCTCCACTGGGAGGCCTGTAAGCTCTTAATCTCTCCATTTCTTCTTTCCAATGAGGAGGAGTTTCACTGCTTTCATCATCTTTAGAATCTGAACATGATCTTGATCGAGGTGGTGTGTGGTATCGCTATAAGCATAAGCAAAGGTATGGTTAAAGCAGGTCATCCAAAAATATTTAAAATATTGTCATGATAGTAGTTGACCATCTTTTTAGAATAAATGTACAGTACGTTTCATTTAAAAGGTGTCATAATGTAGTTATATATTTGCATAGTTACATGTACAGTATATGAAGTAGGCCAGACACATGGGATACTGAAGTATTCTTTAATCTATACACCTGGTACAGCAGGAACAGCATAAGTGCAAGCAACTCCATCATCAAGTCAAGAGGAAGTTTTCTTGACATGGAGGGCTACAGCTGATTTCTCTGTGTTGCATAGCTTGTGGTGTCTCGTGCTCTTTCAACCTTTCCTCTATGGTGAGTCCAGTTTCATCAATGCAGCACAGGCCAAAACTCAATGGGATTTAGTACACACCAGGGGTTTGAAGCAGAGGTAATCGATCTTTCACATATGTTGAGTGTGGATGCACGTTTCTGTGGTGCTCTGTAGGCTATTTTGATGTTTTCTTTAGCAGTTTCCCTATGTAATCTGTTACTCCTTGGACATAGGGGAGCACTACCATATTTGTTCTGTTGAAGTGTTCTCCTCTAATGGTTGTTGGCTGTGGTTGATTTCATGAGTCGGGTTGTCCATGAGTTTTAGTAGCCATTAGCAAGAAATGGGTCCTGGAGGGTATCATTTTCTTTCTGAATACTGAAACATAGAAACATAATGACAGATAAAGGCCAAATGGCCCATCTTGTCTGCCCATCCACAGTAACCATTATCTCTTTCTCTCTCTGAGAGATCCCAAGTGCCTATCCCAGGCCCTCTTGAATTCAGACACAGTCTCTGTTTCCACCACCTCTTCCAGGAGACTATTCCACGCATCTACCACCCTTTTTGTAACAAAGTATTCCTTAAGATTACTCCGGAGCCTATCACCTCTTAACTTCATCCTATGCCCTCTCATTGCAGAGTTTCCTTTCACATGAAAGAGACTCGACTCATGCGTATTTACATTATGTAGGTATTTAAACGTCTCTATCATTTCTCCTCTCTGCTCTGTTCACTGGTGTGCACAGAACCCCTGTTTTAGTGGTTGGGTAGTGATGGGATTCTACATACAGATAACAGTTGGTATGCATGGGTTTTCTATATACTGTGTGTCCCAGGCTTCCATCTGACCATTTTCTGATCATTACATCCAGAAACGGAAGGCATCCATTGGTCTCAGTCTCCATGGTGAATTTTATGTTGGAGTGGCTGCTATTCAGATGGTTTACAATTTCACAGAAGTTTGTCTGTGGGGCCTCCATGTCAAGGACACTGGTCATACAATTAGATCTGAGAACACAAAAGTCCTAGAGAAAGAAGACCACTGGTGGACGAGAAGACTCAAAAAGGAAACAGAGCAAGACACTCCAATAACTTCAATAGAAATAAAGGGCTCTCCATAAACAAAGAATGGCAACTGCTCATCTAAAAGACATTTAGCACAAAAAGGACTGGGGCCAAGAACAAAATGCCTTCTCCCTCTATATCATAGTGTTCAGCCTCTATTCTGCCTGAATTTAAAATTGTGTCCAACAGGCTTTTCCTCCACAATTCAAATTTGTGACCAACGGGCTTTCTCTCCACAATTCAATTCATGACCAACGACTTTTCTGCCTCAATCATCTCAAACTCCAGCCAATCAGGTTAGAGAACCCATATATAAATACAAACTGCAGAACACACAGCATACCCTGAAGAAAGTCACAGCATGATGGATGAAATGTCAGTTTTACCTATCCAGATGCAGTGAGACCTGGACAACTGCAATAATCATGACACTAGCCACGGAAGCCTAAGAGAACAGTACTGTAATGTTTGATTTATGGAATTTGAAAAAGAATGCCTTTTCTACATTGGATTGAACCATCCAAAAGAATAAAGAGCTGACAGGGCTTCTGTAACTGATACAACGACATCTTGCAGTCAGTGAGTGGCTTGTGTTGACTGTGTGTATAAGTTCCGCTGAGCTAATCTCATCTTGAGATGTGCCACGGATGTTACGCATGCCACTGAGGTCATGTGACAAAACACCTTCAATATGTTTCATACTGATGCCTGCTGACAATTTTGGATTTTATTTCTGTGGACACCAGATTATTCAGCATTCTCCCTAGTGCATTTTAGCCGGGCACTCCACACGGCTAATTTAGATGACCGCATGGCTGTCATCTCAGTCCCAAATCCTGCTGCCGCTGCTGCTCAACATTTTTTTTTTTTTAACCCTCTCACCAGCTTGGGGATTTCCCGGGCTGACTCGGCACAGCCTGAATCGCCGCTGAAGTTCACTGTTTGAATCATGCCTGACTTTTTTTTTTTAAACGCCAGCAAGCGACTTGAACCCATGGTCCAGGGCTCTAATGGTAACACTGCGTGCCGGTTTCACTTCTCTTCCCTCTGAAACCGGAAGTTATGTCCCGGGGAGGGAAGAAAGGAAGAGAAAGGAAGCCGGAACGCACAGTGTTACCGTTAGAGCCCCGGAGCATGAGTTCGCTACAGGTTAAGGTGGAAGACAGGTCAGCGACGGAGGGAAGCTTACAACTTTCTGCTCTTGTTTGCTTCGGGCCTTCCTCGCTGCCGGGTCCTGTCTACTTTCTGTTTCCACGATGGTAGGACCCGGCAATGAGGAAGGCCCGAAACAAGTAAGACCAGCAAGTTGTAAGCTTCCCTCCATCGCTGGCCTGTGGAAGATAGGTCAGCAACGGAGGGAAGCTTACAACTTGCCTTAGTTTGTAGCGAATCTGCTGACAGGTGTGTAAGATGGGAGGGATGGGAAGAGACATGCTACTGCTGCACCCAACTGTGGGGGGGAAGGGGAAGAGAAAGAGAAAGAGAAATGCTGCTGCACCAAATTGGGGGGGGGGAGGAGAAAGAGGAAATGTTGCTGCTGATGCACCCATTTTTTGGGGGGGAGGGGGGAAGAGAAATGCTGCTGAACCCAATTGAGGGGGATGGGGGAAGAGAAATGTTGCTGCTGCACCCAACTGGGGAGGAGGAAGAGAAGCACTGCTGCTGCACCCAATTGGGGAGGGGAGAAGGAAGACCAGGGAGAGGAGAGGAAAGAGATGCCAAGACCATGGGAGGGAGGCAAAGGTTAAGGAGCTACCAGACCATGGAGGGAGAGATGTCAGGGCATATTGGGGGGGGGGGGGAGGAGACAGATTCCAGACCAGGTAAAAGGAAGGAAGGAAAGGAAGCAGGAAGAAGAGATGCCAGATAATAGAGTGGGAGGGGGAGATGAAGGAGAGTAGAGAGATGCCAGGGCATGGGGGGAGGGAAGCGAAACTAAGGAGACATAAAATGCCAGACCAGAGGAAAAGAAAGGAGAGGAGGTACCAGAGAAGGAGGGAGAGGGAGAGATATGCCATGGCATGGTGGGAGGAAATGGAAGGAGATAGAGATGTCAGACCATGGGGTGAAGTGGGAAGGAAGGAAGGAAAGGAGAAGAGAGAGAGATGCCAGAGCATAGGAGAGGGGGTGGAGACAAAAAAATGGAGCGAGGGTGAAGCTGAAATGAATCATGTACAAAAGAGAGAAAGGGAACAGGATATACAGTTTACTGAAGGGACATACAAGAGGGAAGATGCCATATGGAAGAGAGAGAGGGCGGACACTGGATGGAAAGGGCAGAGAGGGTGGACAGTGGATGCAAGGGGCAGAGAGAGGGTGGACAGTAGATGGAAGGGGTAGAGAGAGAGAGGACAGAGGCTGGGTAGAAGGGGCAAAGAGAGAGGACAGATGCTGCATGAAAGGGAGAGAGGACAAATGCTGAATAGAAAGAAGAGAGCGAAGAGAAGATTAAAGCAGAAACGACAAAAGGTAGCAAAATTTTTTTTGTTGCTTTATGTAGAATCAAGTAGTATTGTAACTGTATTGATTAAAGTTTATAAATAGGAAATTGAAATAAGGCAATTTTGGGGGGACTAAACCCCTTTCTTTCGGTCAGGACAGGATACCATAACAGTAGTAAACTGTCTTGAAGAAAGATTTGGCCTCTGAAAGCTAGTTACTACTAATTGAAAAATGGATTAGTCCAATAAAATGGTATTTTCTTATTTCTCATTATTTGTTTTATTTCTATTTCTTAATTTGTAAAGTGGTGATTGTTATGTATCAGTTTTTTCATATTTACATCTGCTGTCTTTATATTTTGCACAGTATTAAGGGATGTCACTGTTTCTGTGGTGTTGCATTGTATGCAGAGTCTGGCTTCTTGGTTCAGTTTAACTTTTGTCTACATATTTCTATTTTTAGTTTGTGATTATTCCATATTGGGCGAGGATGGGTCTGTGTTCTGTGTGTATGAAAAAGAGATGGTTTTCTGTTAGCATCGACTATACAGGATATGGCTTGTTTAGTTTTACAATGCGTGTGTTGGTGTTCTAGTGCTCACTGCAGTGTTTAAGATGCTGCCTTTTCCTAGGTGCACCCTTGTTGTGTAACTCATGGATTATTACTAAAAATAACTTTTTTATATAGAGGAGGGGGCTGTTAAAAAATGATCAGCACTGGCTGTCATATATACTAGGTACACCACTGGATTTAATGACCCAATTCTAACTTTACTGTTGACATAGGTGTTGTCTGTCTCTCCCCCCCACCCACTATAAAGAATTAAAGTTTTATTAACATCAAGCAACTTTCAAATGAAATAAGCAAATAAAAATAAACTATTTTACTACATTGTTAATTATTACCTGCATCTTTAACTAAACTGTTTTTGCCCTAGCTCTCACTTTGATCTTTATCTGCTACTTTTTTATTTTACTGTAGTGCACTGCAATCACATAGGTCTCCTTCAAGGCTTGTAAGAACATAAAAACATAAGCAATGCCTCTGCTGGGTCAGACCTGAGGTCCATCTTGCCTAGCAGTCCGCTCGCGCAGCGGCCCAACAGGTCCAGGACCTGTATAATAATCCTTTATTTATACCCTTCTATTCCCTTTTCCAGCAAGAAATTGTCCAATCCTTTCTTAAACCCCAGTACCGTACTCTGCCTTATAACGTCCTCTGGAAGCGCATTCCAGGTGTCCACCATCCGTTGGGTAAAGAAGAACTTCCTGGCATTTGTATTGAATCTGTCCCCTTTCAACTTTTCCGAATGCCCTCTTGTTCTTTTATTTTTTAAAAGTTTGAAGAATCTGTCCCTCTCTACTCTCTCTATGCCCTTCATGATCTTATAAGTCTCTATCATATCCCCTCTAAGTCTCCTCTTCTCCAGGGAAAAGAGACCTAGTTTCTCCAATCTCTCAGTGTATGAAAGGTTTTCCATCCCTTTTATCAGTCGTGTTGCTCTTCTCTGAACCCTCTTGAGTAACATCATATCCTTCTTAAGGTAAGGCGACCAATATTGGATACAGTATTCCAGATGCGGGCGCACCATCGCCCGATACAGCGGCAGGATAACTTCTTTCATCCTATTTGTAATACCCTTCTTGATTATACCTAGCATTCTATTTGCTCTCTTAGCGGTCACTGCGCACTGTGCTGTCGGCTTCATTGACGTGTCCACCATTACTCCCAAGTCCCTCTCTTGGGTACTCTCATTCAATAGGATTCCTCCCATCGTATAGTTGTACCTCATTGAACTTCATTTGCCATCTTGTCGCCCATTCATCTAGTTTGTTCAAGTCTCTTTGCAATTCCTCGCAGTCCTCTTTAGTCCGAGCTCCCCTAAATAGTTTGGTGTCGTCTGCAAATTTTATTATCTCACACTTCGTCCCTGTTTCTAGATCATTTATGAATATATTAAATAGCAGTGGCCCGAGCACCGAGCCTTGCGGAACACCACTCGTGACCCTCCTCCAGTCTGAGTAGTGGCCCTTCACCCCTACCCTCTGTTTCCTACCCGCCAACCAGTTTCTGATTCATCTATGTACCTCTCCATCCACCCCATGGTTCTTCAGTTTCTGGAGTAGTCATTCATGAGGCACTTTGTCAAAAGCTTTTTGGAAATCAAAGTATATGATGTCTATGGGGGTCACCTCTGTCATTCTGTTTGCTAATTCCTTCGGAGAAGTGTAATAAGTTAGTTAGGCACGATCTCCCCCTGCAGAAGCCATGTTGGTTGGTTATCAGAAGTTTGTTTCTTTCCAAGTGTTCATTGATGTTTTCTTTTATCAGTGCTTCCGCCATTTTCCCCAGAACCGAGGTCAGACTCACCGGTCTGTAGTTTCCCGGGTCACCTCTTGATCCCTTTTTAAAGATGGGCGTGACGTTGGCCGTCTTCCAATCCTCCGGGATTACGCCTGTTTTCAGGGATAGGTTGCATATTTGCTGCAATAGTTCCGCTATCTCCTCCTTTAATTCCTTCAGAACCCTTGGATGGATTCCATCCGGACCCGAGGATTTGTCAATTTTTAGTTTATCTATCTGTCTGCGCACGTCTTCAAGGCTCACTTCCATGGATGTTAATTTTTCTGCTTGCTTTCCAGTGAAGAATTGCTCAGGTTCCGGTATGTTGGTTGTGTCTTCGTTCGTAAATAAAGACGAAAAGAACATGTTAAGTTTTTCTGCGATTTCATTCTCCTCCTTCACTACTCCCTTCCTGTCTCCGGTCCCACCTCCTCCCTAGCCGGCTGTTTCCCTTTAACATATCTGAAGAACGGTTTGAAATTTCGTGCATCCCTGGCTAACCTCTCTTCATACTCTCTTTTGGCTTTTCAATATGGCTCAGTAACACCTCTCCTTAAATTATGTGGAAGAGGTCTGGAAGTGGGGATCACATCTATTTCATATCCTCAGTGAGACCTCAGGAAGGAACCTAGTGATCAAAACATTATTAGAGGTGCTGTAGAGCCGTTTCTTGTATGACTGGATGAGCTATATTTATCTTTTCTTTTTTTTTTAGTTGTTTAAATTCATGCAGAAATAAATGGCTAGATTGAACTTAATGACTTCATTAATTCATTTCCCTTTTTTAAACCTCTATACTATTTGAAAGAGGGCAAATATCTAATAATTCACTTCTAGAATTCTGGCACAAGTGTCAAACCTTAAAAAAGGAAGTCATATTGAGCATTGGAAAATAATAATAATGATTAGCTAATAAAAATAGTACACATTTAATTTTCCCCACCACCAAATTTCCCCTTCTGGCCCCACCCCACCCAGCTACTTTTCATGCCACCAGGCTGGAAAAAATTTCTGGGGAGAACACTGTTGCAGTAGAAAGGCTTTTGTTTGAGTCATATCTAACAGAGCTCTTATGAATTCCAATTGTAGTGATGTGCTTAGCTAAGATGGGGTAGTACCAGCACGGTGCACTGGTTTCTTTTGGCTCTTCTCAGAATGTGTTCTTGATTAGCCAAACATCCAAAAAAGAAAACATGTACATCCTCAGTCTGCAAAGACAGCAAGGCATTTTATGAAAACCCAAGGAGCTAATGGAAGGCAAATGGCAGTATTTGATGCTGACAGTGGTATTTCCCTATTATGTAAAGATAATCCATCCTGAACTTATCTAACTAGAAATGATTTCCTTCCTTCCATCCTTGTGGGGACTCTCATCTACCTTACTAAATTAATCTACTCATCCTTCTCTGCCTTGATTGCCCAAGATTTTCCTGTCTCGAGAAGTCTGCTCAGCACATGACCTGCTCATTAACTCCCATTGATCCCTCCCTTGAGCTCTGATTCCTCATTTAAACAGGTGCTTAAAGTTTATAGCTAACTTCTTTCTTTACTTCCTTGTGAGGCGCGAGCAGATTTATTTTTACCCATACTTAAACCCTACATTCTTGCCCTTAACGCTCACATAACCATGCCTCTTGCATGCAGACTCTCCCTGGTAAGTCTACTTTACTAAGCTACCTCTCACCTTCATCCTATGATACTATTTCCCAGGCAATTTTGACCACACCACTACTGTCTCACAAGTCTAACTAGTCTCACCAATCTAGGCCTAGGAAACTCTCCCATATCCAGGATAGATCTTATTATCTAAACTAAACCTTAAATTTATATACCGCATCCTCTCCATAATTATAGAGTTCGGCATGGTTTACAAAGGCTTAATATAAGGAAGGAGCAGCATAATGGGGTTGGAGGTTGAGTATAGGGGGAAGAGAGCCTTACATTTTTATGACTAGCCTAGTTTTTAGATGCTTTTGAAATAGTTGGAAGGAGCCCAGATTCCTTAGTGGGGCAGAAAGGTTATTCCAAAGCCCTGTGATTCTGAAGAAAAGAGATTTCCCTAATCTTCCCGGATACCTTTTAGTGAGGGGAAGGATAGTTAAAATTTTTGGGTGGACCTGGTGGTATCGGGACTCAAGGAGTTCCAAGATAGTGGAATTAGGAGAGGGAGGATGCCATGTAAGATCTTAAAAGATAGGCAGGCGCATTTAAAATGAATCCTGGAAATTACTGGAAGCCAGTGAAGTTTGGACAGAAGAGGTGAAATATGATCAAATTTGCTTTTTGCGAAGATCAGCTTGGCCGCAGTATTTTGAATTCGCTGAAATCTTTGGAGACTTTTTTTGGTTAGACTTAAATAGATGGAGTTACAGTAGTCTAGTCTGGAGAGGATGATAGATTGTACAAGGACAGCAAAATGTTGTTGGTGGAAGCAGGATCTCACTTTCCTCAGCATATGGAGGCTAAAAAAGCATGACTTTATCAAGGAGTTGAGATGGTCATTGAAGGAAAGAGAAGAGTCAATAATGATGTCTAGAACTTTGCTTGAGAACTCAAGCTGCAGTGGGGCGCCAGAAGGCAGTGAGATGAGGGTGGTTAGCTGTTCTAATTTTGGGATGAGCCAGAATAGTTTTGTTTTGGACTCGTTCAGTTTCATTTGTACAGTGAGGGACCAGGATTGGAGTTTCGTTATGCATGCTATTATGTTCTCAGAGAAGTTGGAGTCTGTCTTGAGAAGGACAAGGATTTTTTTTTTTTTTTTTTAATTTATATACCGCCTATCAAGGTTATCTAAGCGGTTTTTACAATCAGGTACTCAAGGATTTTCCCTTTCTGTCCCGGTGGGCTCACAATCTACCTGGGGCTATGGAGGACTGAGTGACTTGTCCAGGGTCACAAGGAGCAGCGCAGGGTTTGAACCCACAACCCCAGGGTGCTGAGGCTGTAGATCCAACCACTGTGCCACACACTCCTTCATGTCATCAGCATATGTGTAGAGTGTTTCAAGGGAAGATAGATGAAAGAGTTTCAGGGAAGACATATAGATGTTGAAGAGAATAGGGGATAGAGGTGATCCCTGCAGGACTCCGCAAGTCGGTTTCCAAGGAGAGGACGTGGTTCCATTTGTGTTAACAGTGTAGGAGCGGGATCGTAAGAATTTCGAGAACCACTCTAAAACTGTGGAGTCAATGCCTATCTCGGAAAGTTGATAAATTAGAATATCTACTAAGGAGGCACCTAGAAACCATGATAGGTGACTAATCAAAACATTAATAAACCTGAAACTTGAACTCCATTCCCTCCCCCCATGACTCCTGTACACCTCTTCCTCCTCATACTAACTTTTCCCCAATCTCTCTCTTCACCCCAAACCACGGAACCCCCACCACATCACTTGCTTTTTGAATTTAATACCTCACCCTCCCTTTTATCCTCCACCCTCTTCTCAGTCTTTTTCAACACTTTCTCCCCCTCATTCATCCAAATCTTCCTATGTATATCTCAACCGCGGCATTGCCCCCCTCTCCCAATGCATCTTCCATACTCATCCGTATTCTCTTGCTCCTCCTTTTTTCTCTGTTGGGGACATTAATCCCTATCTCGGTCCTTTCAATCAACCCTCACCCTATTCATGCATGTCACACTGCAATGTCACCAATCTTATTTCTGTTCCTCTCCTCCCACCCACCCCTTCCCTGCCTTTCTCATGCACCCTCTGGAATGCCTACTCTGTCTCCAACTAGCTTATCCTCATTATGACCTCATTATCTCTCAAACTCTCCTCCTGCTGGCACTAAGACCTGGATCTGCCGTGAAGACAATGCCTCAGCTACCGCCCTGTGTCATGGAGGCTACTTTTTCTCACATATACCTTGTGCAGTTGTGGTGCAGAGGTGGTGTTGGGATGTTACTCTCACCATCTTGTAGATATCAATCCCTTCTTCTACCTCAATCACACTACTCTCTCTCCTTTAAAGTCCACTCCATCCATCTCTTCGCTCCTCTACCTCTCTGAGTAGCATATACTGACCCCCTGATAAGCCCCTTTTTTTCCATCCACACTGATTGACTCCTGGCTCTCCTTCTTTCTCAAAACCTCATCTCCTTCCCTCATCACTGGCGACTTCAACATTCATGCTGATGATTCCTCCAACTACACTTCCAGGTGTCTCACTCTAACATCATCATTCAATCTCCAGCTATGCTCCACCACCCCTACACACCAGAATGGCCATTGCCTTGACCTTGTCTTCCGCACTAAATGCTCTACCACAATTTCTATACCTCAACTCTACCCCTCTCTATCATCTCTTAATGTTCACAATTCATCACCCTTCCCCCCCCCCCAAACCGGCCAATCACTACTAATACATATAGGAACCTTCAGACTATTATTGACCCTGGCACCCTCTCCACCATTGTCTCATCCCTCCCTTCAACTACTATGCTATACAAGTCTGTCAATGAAGCCGTTTTCTCCTATAACACCATTCTCTCCTCAGCTCTAGATACCCTCGCTCCTCCCATTCTGTAAGGTGTGCCAAACCCCAGCTCTGGCTGACTTCCAACATCCACTTCCTGCACTCTTGTGCCAGATCTGCTGAACATCTTTGGCATAAATCCCACAACCATACTGACTTTATTTATTTAGTTTTATATCCCGTCCTCCCAGAAGAGCTCAAAATGGGTTACAAGTTTATATACATAATAAAGTGTATTTATACAAAGTGATGGCAGACATGGCATGGTAAGACATAGTCAGTCATAGTTAAAGTATGGTAAAATATAATTTAACAAACATGGTATGATGAAACATAGCATGAGCACAGTATGGAAAACATAGTATGGCAAACACAGTATTACAAGCATGGCTAACCTAGCATGACATGACAGCATGACACGTAGCATGATAGAACCTAGCACAGTAGACCTGAACAGCAAACATTGTGTAGCAGACATAGCACGAGCAATCGTAGCATGGTAAACATAGTATGGCAAGTATAGCTTGGAAGATATGACGTATAGTATAGTAAAGTGAAATTTGATATTATTTAAAGTGCTATGATGGATTACTGCTTGCACCAATGCCTGATGGGCAGAACTTCCTTGCACTCTTCTGGAAAGTCAATAAATCACAACAGGGTAAAAGTGCTAGTCAGTGGATCCCAAACATTTTTGGTTCAAGGCATCCTTAGTGTGTCAGTAATTTTCTCACGGTGCCCCTAACTCAAAAGAAATTCCTAACAGTTCCTTCCCCCCTCCCCTATTCTGGCATCTTGCCCCCCCTCAAAAAAACCACCTGGTATATCTCCCTCTCCTTCCTTTCCTCTTCATTCTCCCTCTGGTATCTCTCTCCTTCTTTTCCCTCCCTTGCCCCTTTCCCCCTCCCCCTTTGGTCTGGCATTACTCCCCTCTGGAGTCTCTCTCCTCTCCTTCCTTCCCTCAGCCCCCTATGGCTGGCATCTTTCACCTCCACCACCCCTCCAATCTAGTAACTCTCTCCTCTCCTTCCCTTCTCTGTGGTCCATCTCTCCCTCTCCCCTCTACCTTCCCTTTTTTAGTCTGGCATCTGTATCCTTCCTCCCCATTCCTCCCCGATTTGGTGGTTTTCTCACTTATTTCTCTCCTACCGGTACCTCCTTCTCCCTTCCCCACACTGCAGCTTGCGATCTTTTGGCAGCTGGAGGCTTAAACACACTGCCTTCGGTGGCCCCGGAAGCTGTACCCTCTGCTTCAATTTCCTGTTCCCGTAGAGGTAGGACGCTGCAAGCAGAGGGAAAGCTTCTGAGTTGAAGGCAGAGTGTTTAAGCTACTGGTAGCTTGAAGATTGTAAGCTGCAATGTGCGAGAAAGGTCAAAATGTTTCTTGCTGGGTGAAAGGTGAGTTGAGGTGCTGGACTGGTCTTCCTCTGTGACACCCTTGTGAGTTCATCGCAGTGCCTTGCACACAGTTTGGGAACACTGTGTTAAATATTTCTAAAGATCAGCCATAAAGCACAGTTACTTACCGTAACAGTTGTTATCCAAGGACATATGCGTGATGTCATCCACGGAGCCTGGATGTGGACAGCCTTGCAAGTAGACTTGCTTGTAGAAACTTAGAAGTTTCGAGTCAGCCATACCGCGCATGCGCGAGTGCCTTCCCACCCAGCACAGGGTGATTCTCTTCAGTTCAGATAGTTAGCAGAGAAGCCAACCAGAGGAGATGGGTGGGTTGTGAGAATAGCTGCCTGCTGTCCCTGGATAACAACTGTTACGGTAAGTAACTGTGCTTTTTCCCAGGACAAGCAGGCAGCCTATTCTCAACATATGGGTGACCTCCAAGCTAATCAGAATGGGATGGTGGGAGCATTGGCAACTTAGGAGAATAAATTTTGTAATACTCTGGCCAAATGGCTAGGGAAAAATCCAGACAATAGTGAGAGGTGAAAGTATGAACCGAGGACAGGTAGCAGCTTTGCAAATTTCAATAGCAGTGGATCTGAAGAAAGCTACTGAAGCTGCCATGGCTCTGACTTTGTGGGCTGTGACTCGACTCTGTAGATGTAGTCCAGCCTGGGCATAGCAGAAAGAGATACAAGCAGCCATCCAATTGGAGATTGGATGTCCCAAATTGTTTGGATCGAAGGAGACAAAAAGTTGAGAAGCAGTTTTGTGTGGTTTAGTGCATTCCAAGTAGAAGGCCAAAGGCCACTTACAGTCCAAAGTATGAAGAGCTGATTCTCCAAGATGAGAATGAGGTCTTGGAAAAAACACTGGAAGTACAATAGATTGATTGAGATGAAATTCTGAAACCACTTTAGGATGAGTACGAAGGACCACCTTGTCATGATGGAAGCTGTGAAAGGTGGATCAGCAACTAATGCTTGCAGCTCACTGACTCTTCGAGCAGATGTGAGGGCAATGAGAAAAACCAGTTTCCAAGTAAGATACTTAAGATGAGCCATAGACATTGGTTCAAATGGAGGCTTCATCAATTGAGCAAGAACAACATTGAGATCCGAAACCACTGGAGGCAGTTTGAGAAGAGGTTTGACATTGAAAAGTCCTTTCATAAACTGGAAACCACCGGATGAGCAGAGAGGGGTTTCTCTTCAAAAGGCTGATGGAAAGCAGCAATTGCACTGAGATGGACTCGGATCGATGTAGACTTGAGGCCAGAGGAGAAGAAGTACAAGGGGGAAGATGAGGAGGAATCTTGAGGCTCCTTATCATGAGAGATGCACCACGTAGAAAATCTAGTCCATTTTTGGTGAACATAAGAATTGCCGTTGCTGGGTCAGACCAGTAGTCCATCATGCCCAACAGTCCGCTCACGCGGCGGCCCTCTGGTATAAGACCAGTGCCCTAACCGAGACTAGCCCTATCAGCGTATGACCTTGTTCAGCAGAAACTTGTCTAACTTTGTCTTGAATCCCTGGAGGGTGTTTTCCCCTATGACAGACTCCGTAAGATTGTTCCAGTTTTCTATCACTCTCTGGGTGAAGCGTTATTTAGTGGCAGGTTTTCTAGAATACTCTAAAATGTCTCTTACAGGTTGAGAAAACTGAAGAGGAGTTATGTTGAGAGGTACCAAGCTGTCAGGTGTAGAGACTGCAGGTTGGAATGAAGTAGAGATCCTTGAATCTGTGTAAGTAGAGATGGAAAAACTGGTAGAGGGTATGGCTCCCTGCTGCTGAGTTGAAGTAGAAGGGAGTACCAAGGTTGTCTCGGCCACCGAGGAGCTATCAGAAGCATGGTGGCATGATCAACAGAAACCGAATCAACTGAAACCTCAGCCTTCTGCTGCACCTAAGGCTTTGCAGCCTTTTTGACTGTCTCAGACAGAGCATAACTTCCATCGTTCTGCCTCTGTCCTTCCTTCCCCCCATAGGATCCGACCTCTGGGTGCTGTCAATAATCAGGGAAGGATACTCTCTTCATTTCACTCAGGTCCCCACCAGAGCTTCCTCCAAGAGAGTATCCTTCCAATCCATCCCAGACCACCCATCTTCTTCAGGAAGTTCAAGCTATGCTTCGTCTCCGTGCCATCGAGGAAGTTCTCTTTGAACAGCAGAGCAGGGGGGTTTACTCCCGTTACTTCCTAGTTCCGAAGAAGACAGGTGATCTGAGACCCTTTTTGGATCTCAGTGCTCTCAACAAATTTTTAGTCAAAGAAAAATTTTGCATGTTGTCCTTGGCATCCCTTTACCCCCTTCTAGATCAGAACGACTGGTTATGTTCTCTGGATCTCAAGAAGGCTTATACTCGTATCCCCATTCATCTGACCTCCCATCAGTACCTCAGATTTCGGGTGGGGAATCTGCATTATCAATACAGAGTGCTACCCTTTGACCTGGCTTCATCTCCCAGAGTGTTCACCAAGTGCCTGTTGGTGGTAGCAGCAGCTCTAAGGAACCATGGTCTCCAGGTGTTTTCTTACCTAGACGACTGGCTCATCAAAGATTCAACATCTCAGGGGGTTATTGTAGTGACCCAACAGACTACGTGGTTCCTACAAAGCTTGGGATTTGAAATCAACTTTCCCAAATCCCAGCTTCAGCCCTCTCAGAATCTGCAATTCATCGGAGCTGTTCTGGACACTATCCAACTAAGAGCATTCCTTCCTTAACAATGCCTGGAGGCTCTTCTTCAACTCTGTCATGCAGTGTCTTCCCGCTCTTCAATCTCAGCGAGACACATGATGGTACTCTTAGGTCACATGGCCTCCACAGTACACGTAACTCCTTTTGCCAGACTTCACCTCAGAATTCTTCTGTGAACCCTGGCATTTCAGTGAATGCAGGCTTGCGACCCACTCTCTCGACACATTATAGTCACTCCTTCATTGAGACAGTCTCTCCGTTGATGGATGCTCTCTTCCAACTCTCCAAAGTCTTGATTTTTCAAACGCTCCCTCATCAGAAGGTCCTCACATCAGATTCCTCGACCTACACTTGGGGGGCTCATCTCAATTGTCTCCGTACTCGAGGCCACTGGACCAGTACGGATCATCAGTGTCACTTCAATCTGTTGGAACTCGGAGCGATTTTCAATGCTTTTCAAATTCTTCTTCAGGACCAGGTAGTCCTCATTCGGACGGACAACCAAGTCGCCATGTACTATGTCAAAAACAGGGGGGGAACAGGATCTCCCTCCGTTTGTCAAGCAGCTCTGAAGGTTTGGGACTGGGCAATCCTCCACAACACCTTCCTGAAAGCTGTCTACATCTAAGGCGGACAAATTGAGTTGTCTTCTGCAACCTCACAAATGGACACCTTGCCTCTTCATCACATTTTTTCACAGTGGGGAACGCCTTGGGTCTCTTTGCATCTCCCCACAACCACAAACTGCCTTAGTTCTGCTCCAGGATATATTCTCCTCATCGCCTCGAGGCAGATGCTTTTCTACTGGAATGGACAAATCTTTTTCTGTATGCATTCCCTCTCATTCTCAAGTTAGAGTATGTAGATGCCAGACTAGACACTCGCAAAGACTCTGCTCCTTGCATAGAGTGTGAAGCTTCAGCTCGAGGCACAGGGACTCGACCTCGCAGGAGACTGCTGATTGCCCAGGCTGGATTACAGGAGACAGCATCAAGGCAGAAACATATATGCTCAGTAACAGAACAAATTGCTGCTCCAACATGGTCTGGAGAGAAGCCTGCAAAGGTGGATCTGCATCTGAAACTGGACCACTTGCTGAGGCTAAAGGCTCCAAGGTGGCAATGGAGACTTGAGGACCACCGCAGTAACCTTCTGCTTAGGTATTTGGCCTGAGGGGATCTCAGCGGAAGATAAAGCAGGTGTACTCGAGGCTAAAGACGATCCAAACGAGGACAGTCTGAAGAGGCTCGAGGTCAGAGTCGTGGAAGCAGGAGGACCTTCGCTGGAAGATGGGACCGAGGCAGCACTCGAGGTCGAGGGTGTCAGAGAAGAGTCCATGCTGAAGAGTTTTTCCACTAAATCTCGACGACGTTTAAGGGCTCGAGGTTGAAGAGTAGCACAGCGCTCACACGACTTCAGATTATGGGCAGGACTTGAGGCAGTGTGGGTCCGTGAAATTGCACGCTGGCACTGGCTACACTTCTTGAAGCCCGTGACTGGCCGGGACATAGGAAGAAAGATAGCCGCTGCGAAGTCGAAGCCCGCAGGCTGCGGTTGCGCGACCTGGCCCACCAGTCAGTCAATGAAGAAAAAAAAATAAAAGTAATCTTCTTGTTTTTTTTAAAAAAGGAAAATAAAGAAAGTAACAGTGATTTGCAACTAAAAAGAACACAAACCGCGGTGAGAGAAGGCATGAAGCGAACAAAGTTCAACGCAGAGTGTCAAAGTACAGACTTCTCGGCTCTGCGGAAAACTAAGGAGAGTCGCCCTGTGCTGGGCGGGAAGGCACTCACACATGCGCGGTGCGGCTGACTCGAAACTTCTACGTTTCTACAAGCAAGTCTGCTTGCAAGGCTGTCCACATCCGGGCTCCGTGGATGATGTCACCCATATGTTGAGAATAGGCTGCCTGCTTGTCCTGGGATAAGAACTATTACTCAGCATTTAAAAAAAAAAACCCAACAAAAAAGAAAAACAAATGCATCAACAAAAAAAAACCCCCAAACAGCAACAAAAATACCCATAATACTACCACGTACTATAGTGCCTCTGCCCTTAATTTTTCGTCCGGATTTGGAGAAAGATGGCTTCTGGTCACTTAGAACTGGTACAACAGTGAGATGTTTCCTAAAATATTAAGACGGGAGTTTTATTGTCAAACAACACTGACACATTATTTTTCCTCAATTTGAATTAAGAGCTATTAATGAACTAGTCAGACTAAAGAACACTTGTAGAAATGTTAACCCTGGCAGCGTTTATGTATTATTTCTTTCAGATTTCTTAACAAAACATTTAGAGGCCAAATGGCAGCATGGATGAAATATATTTCAATAATAAAAATTTAAAAGTATGGATATGTGTAACACTGTTCATCAAAACAGAATCTGAAGACACTTTATGACTACCGTATTTTTCACTCTATAAGACGCATCTGACCAAAAGACGTACCTAGCTATAGAGGAGGAAAAACCAAGAAAAAAAATTTCTAAACCAAATGGTGTACCCTGTCCCACCGCCCTGCCCTGTCCCCCTCTGGTGGTCTAGTGGCAGGCCGGGACAGGGCACAGGGCAGGCAATGGGGCCTGTCCTGGAAGTCTTTTCGCCTGTCAGTCTGGGACAAGCAATGCAGCATGTAAGATACCTTGACATTTTGCATTAATGGTATTCCTGAGGTACCATAGTTGTACAAAATCCTTTCCAGTCATCTTGAACTGCTGCCTAAAAACTTTGCAGTATACACTGGAAGTATAAAATAAAGCAATTTTGCTGCAGGTATAACCATCATCCCTAGCACAGTGTCAAATTCCTCCGGTTCACTGCTGCAGTCTTTTACATGAATTTGAATGCTCACTTAAGAAGGCTTTGCCTGCACCCCCCTCCTCAACCAAAGCTAAAGACCTTTTCACAGCCCCACAGGGATAGAAAAGCAGACACGTTGCTGGCTATTTTAAGAAGAAAAAACAAGGAAGGCAACCAAGTCACATCAAGGTCTGTGAGGGGGAAGCTCAGAGTGCCTAACTTGGCTCACAACTTGCAAACCAAATATAGTGTAATATGTCAAAGAACATGTCACATTATATGATGTTATAGGGCGCTCTCAGTGTGAACCCTCAGTGATAGGAGCACAGCTCCGACACTTCACTTCTGGGCCAAGGCCATAAGCCTCCACCCGCACACCATCATCGAGCGCCCTGTGTGTGCAGAAATCAAACCAATCAACAATCAAAGTGAGTAAATGAAACTCAACACAAGCAACCTGAGCGACCCCCACACAAACCCTGCCAGCCAAACCCCCTCAAAAGACTCACGCAAAATCACAAACAAAGTCAAAAACCATACCAAAAAGTGAAAAACATGTCCAAAAGAAACAATACTTATCCAAAACTGTCACACAAACGGAAAAACCGCGCCAGGAGGAGAGGTTCAACCGCGCTGGTTTCGGGAGGAGCCCTTCTTCAGGAACCTGGCCTCCAACAGAACACAAGCAGAGAGGAAGGCTGGAGGGCGGGGTGCCCGGGAGGGAGAGCACACCGGCTAAAACAGATCCACAGGTGACATCATACACGAACCAACCAATCATACAGTGCCAGCACTCAACACAATCAGCACCACAGAAAAGAGAAGGAGAAGAGGGAGGGAAAAGGGGAGGGAAAAAGAAACACCCACCAATAAGAGCACCGCAATCAAAAAGAGTGGTCAACATATCTGGGGTCGCCCTCTCCGATGCACAGACTCAAGTGCTGGAGAAGGGTCTGTCTTTTGTTCCCACTACTGGGTTGGATCTGTTTACAGCACACAGGGATATGGCTCGGTTTGTGAGGGGTCTCCAGATCAAGCTGTTTTTCTCTTCTCAGGTGGGTACCCGGGATGATTCTTTATTCAGGGTCAAATCTCATTGGACCCCCCCCCCGGGGCCCATGGATGCTCACATCAAAGTATTCCGTGATTTGATATTACGTGATATTGATCAGCTTGGACAGGTTCCTCCTGGTCGTCACTTTGTCAATATGACCAGGGTGCAATAGCTTGCTCTGGAGTCCCTTAGAGATACCCCTGACTTGGATATCAAACCCGCTGATAAGGGCGGAGCTGTGGTCGTTCAATCTTTGACCCAGTACAATGCTCAGGTGGATGCGCATATCTCCAACGCAGACTGGTATAGTAAACTTGATGGGGATCCCTCCCCCGCTCTGCGTCAGGAGATTGCAGTTGTGGTGCAGGAGGCACTGCAGAATAACATTATCACCAAATCTGAGGCCAAATATTTATCCCAGGCCCCCAGCCGCAACCCCCACTTTTACACTGTACCCAAAATTCATAAAACTCTCAACGACCCCCCGGGTAGACCTATTGTGTCGCTCCGGGGTACCATCCTCGAACCCTTGTCTAAAATGGTTGACCATTTTTTTGAAACCCCAGGTTGCTCAAGCACGGTCTTTTGTATTGGACACCACCAACTTTCTCAATAGAATTGATATTATCCAGGTGCAGCAGTCCGATCTTCTGGTAACCATGGATTTGGAAGCTTTATATAGCAATATACCTCAGACTGAAGCCTTAAAGATTGTTGAACATCATCTATCTATGGGGCCTCACCATCGTATAACCAAAGCTTTCCTCATGCAATTGGCCACCTTGGTGTTACAAAAGAACTTTTTTGAAGTGCGTGGGGAGTTTTATCTCCAAACGCACGGGGTAGCCATGGGTACAGCCATGGCCCCCAGTGTGGCTAATCTTTATGTCACAAATTTTGAGGAACGTCTGTTATATCCATCTGTATGGATGATCCATATCGCCATATGGCTCCGTTTTATTGATGATGTGTTCCTTATTTGGACTGACACCAAGGCCAGGTTTTATGAGTTTTTGACTTGGCTTAACACTCTTGATAGGCATTTAAAGTTTACTGCCACGGTCAATACAAGCAGTGTCACCTATCTGGATACCAGGGTTAGCAAAGAGCAGGGTAAACTGGTTACTACTGTGTTTCGCAAACCTACGGATCGGACTTCATATTTACATTATACCAGCTGCCATCCTGTCCGGTTGCGCCAGTCGATGCCCGTGGGGCAATTCCTCAGGATTCGTCGGATTTGCTCATCATTGAGAGAGTATAAGGCTCAGGCAAAGGCTCTGTCTCTGCGCTTTAAGGCTCGTGGCTATCCTGAATGGATTATTAGAAGAGCGTACCGTAGAGCCCGCTATGCTAACCCTGAATTGCTAAGGGCTCCTGTCATTCGGCCACCTCTAGAGCAACAGGTGTGTGTCATATCATTTTCCAATCAAGCCCACCAGATAGCTAATATTGTGAGGAAACATTGGCATGTTTTGGGACATCATACCATTTTTAAGGAGACCCCGTGTATCACTTTTGCTCGTTCTAAGAACTTGAAGGACCTTCTGGCTACCAGGAGTCGGGCCCACAGTGGGGGCAGACATCAACCATGTGGACATTGTGACATGTGTCATTCATCTTTGTCAATTTCTACCTGGCAACATCCCCGGACCCAACGTACTTACCACCTCAGAGCGCAAACTTCGTGTGATTCTAAATGGGTAGTTTATGTTATTATCTGCCCGTGTGGTTTGTGCTATGTGGGACGGACCAGCAGAAGTGTCAGGGTCAGACTGCAAGAACATAGAAGCCGGATCCGTACTGGATCTCAGTCTGCCCCTCTGGTACCCCACTGTGCTGACTTTGGTCACTGTTTTACTGACCTATCCTGGTTCGTGCTTGAGCAAGTCCCTTGGGACTTTAGGGGGGATCGACAGGCTCACCTGAATCTCAGGGAACAATATTGGATTTTTCAATTACAATCTGTTCAGCCGAATGGCCTTAACGAAAGTGTGGAATGGAATACCATTGTTTAATAGGGTTTTTGGCTCCCTTTGGATAGTGGATTTTGGATGCAGTGTGTGGTGTGCTTGCGTGTGTGTGGGGGGGGTGGGGACTCTTTTTGATTGCGGTGCTCTTATTGGTGGGTGTTTCTTTTTCCCTCCCCTTTTCCCTCCCTCTTCTCCTTCTCTTTTCTGTGGTGCTGATTGTGTTGAGTGCTGGCACTGTATGATTGGTTGGTTCGTGTATGATGTCACCTGTGGATCTGTTTTAGCCGGTGTGCTCTCCCTCCCGGGCACCCCGCCCTCCAGCCTTCCTCTCTGCTTGTGTTCTGTTGGAGGCCAGGTTCCTGAAGAAGGGCTCCTCCCGAAACCAGCGCGGTTGAACCTCTCCTCCTGGCGCGGTTTTTTCCGTTTGTGTGACAGTTTTGGATAAGTATTGTTTCTTTTGGACATGTTTTTCACTTTTTGGTATGGTTTTTGACTTTGTTTGTGATTTTGCGTGAGTCTTTTGAGGGGGTTTGGCTGGCAGGGTTTGTGTGGGGGTCGCTCAGGTTGCTTGTGTTGAGTTTCATTTACTCACTTTGATTGTTGATTGGTTTGATTTCTGCACACACAGGGCGCTCGATGATGGTGTGCGGGTGGAGGCTTATGGCCTTGGCCCAGAAGTGAAGTGTCGGAGCTGTGCTCCTATCACTGAGGGTTCACACTGAGAGCGCCCTATAACATCATATAATGTGACATGTTCTTTGACATATTACACTATATTTGGTTTGCAAGTTGTGAGCCAAGTTAGGCACTCTGAGCTTCCCCCTCACAGACCTTGATGTGACTTGGTTGCCTTCCTTGTTTTTTCTAGTTTAGGATTTGTTTGGCAAATTAGGAGTGTGTTGTTGTTGGCTATTTTAAGAAAGCAGGAAGCTGATGAAAATTACTGTAACACCACCCCCCCCCCCCCATACCTTTTTTTAGTCCCGGCAGTCCAGTGCTCCTGCCCTTCCCTCGTTCTGCCTTCTGATCTTTTCCGGCAGCAGCACAAGGCAGGTATGAGTTTTTCGCGGCCTGCCCTTCCCTCGCTCTGCCTCCTGATCTCTTCTGGTAGCAGCACAAGGCAGGCACGAGCTTTTCGTAGCCTACCTGGTCCCGCGCCGCTCTCTGAATGGCTGCCATCGGTTTTTGTGAGTCCCGCGATAACAGACGGCAGCCATTTAGAGATCAGCAAGGGACCAGGTAGGCTGCAAAAAGCTTGCACCTGCCTTGTGCCACTGCCAGAAGAGATCAGGAAGCATAGCGAGGGAAGGGCAGGAGCACTGGACCGCCAGGATTAAATAAAGATACCGTGGGGGGAGGGGGGTGTATATTCGCTCTATAAGATGCACCCTTATTCCCACCCACATTTTTTGGGGAAAAAAGTGCGTCTTATGGAGCGAAAAATATGGTATTTCAAAATCACACAATGTCAGCAGACAGCCTAGTGTTGGCACACAAGACTGTATAACTATTTTTGGGTGATGAACAAACCAGAGGACAAAAACTTAATGATCTAATTTATTACAAAATTTAAAAAGGAAGAAAATAATTTTTCTAAAAATTGTATAGTTAATGGCAGATCAGGGATTCTCTATAACATCCAAGGTAAAATTGGGACTTGCTTGATAATTTTCTTTCCCTTAGTCATAGCAGAGAAATCCAGATGGATGGGTTATGTCCATCTACCAGCAGGCAGAGATAGAGAGCAATGAATTGCATAATGGACCTAAATCGCACGCTCCCTGGCACTCCAGTATTACTTTTAACAGAGCAGAAGAAACTACTTCAACCGGTCAAAACCTTGACTCCCTCCTCTCTGATATGAGTAGCTCAAAGCGATAAACGTCCAGTGAAACTAGCTCAATTGGAAGCAACCAGTAATAAAATTTTATCCTACAATAATCTCTTACAACTACCAACAAGCAGTACTGCAGTAATCTGACTTCATATACCAAAACTCACGCAACCTACAACCTACTCCTAGGAGACCTAAATCTACACCTAGATGATCAATCATCCAAACAAGTAGACAACTTTCTCTCATTTCTCAAAGCCTTATCCTTCCAAATGCTAAATCCACAAACAACTCATGAAAAAGGCCACCAATTTGATATTGCAGCCTTCATGACCCACCAACATCCTTAAAAGAAATTCATACATCTAACGGAACATGGTCCCGATCCATCTGGTCAGACCACTACACCTACACTTTCAACATCAACTGGACCAAAAACAACAAAAAAACTATAACAAAACTCAATAAAGTAACATACACCTCACGCAAACACATCGAACCCTCCATATTCTGGTCTAAAATAGATGAAACTATTCTAGAAAACAACCCCGAGGACTTCATCTTACATTGGGAAAGACTTTGCTCCAACACCCTTGATGATTTAGCCCCACTGCAAACCAAATCCAGACCCAGCAGGAGATCAGATAAATGGTTCGACTCCGAACTGCTACATCTCAAAAGACAATGTAGACGACTAGAGAGAAAATGGAGAAAATCGAACTTGGATCATACAAAATCCGCCTGGAAAAAAAATCTACAAACAATACAAATCACACTTAAAGGACAAGAGAAAAAAGCACACTACACCAACCTAATAGGCACTGAAACCCAAGACACCAAAAAACTATTCCAAATTCTAAAAACCCTAACCGACACCAAACCCTACCTGACCACTAACTATACTACCCCCCTCAGCCACTCTATTAGCAAAACACTTCCAAAATAAAATTACCAATGCAAGAGCTACCCTCAATTAAACCTCTACCCATCCTAACGAATTCACAATTCTCCCCATAGAGATTCTACTGCAGCAGATAGAATATGGTCTCAATTCCCCAACATACAATGGCCCGAATTCAACAAATACTACAAAAAATACAGCCATGCATCCTGTGACCTCAACAACTGTCCACCATATCTCCTAAAAACATCCAGCACAAATTCTGCGCTCTTCTTCTAAACTGGATACAAATCTCGCTAATAAACGGCCACTACCCTACCAACCTCAGCGAAATCATCATCACCCCGATCTTCAAAGACCCCAAAGAACCAATAGACCAAACAGTCAACTACAGACCCATTGCCTCTATTCCACTCTATGTCAAAATAATAGAAGGACTAGTTGCCAAATTCCTCTCCAATTACCTAGAAAACCATAACATACTCCATCCCACACAATCCGGCTTCAGAAACAACTTCAGCACGGAAACACTACTAGGATCTCTCTTGGACACAACCAGACAACATCTCAGCAGGAAAAAAAATGATGCTCATACAATTAGACCTTACCGCTGCATTCGACTTGGTGGACCATAACATTCTACTACAAATCCTGGATACAATAGGTATCACAGATAAAGTATACACATGGTTTGAAGGATTCCTTAAATCAAGAACCTATAGAGTAAAATCATACAAACAAAAATCTGAACCTTGGTCAAACCCCTGCGGAGTTCCCCAAGGATCCCCATCTATCCCCGACTCTCTTCAATCTATATACAGCCTCCCTCAGCTCTCACCTGGACAAACAAGGCATAACCTCCTACAGCTATGCCGATGACATTACCATTCTCATACCCTTCGATCAACCTGAACTCTCCATGACGAACACAATATACCAAACACTAAAATCAATAGCAACCTGGATGAAAGATCACAAACTGAAACTGAACCCAGATAAAACGAAATTCATCTTCCTAGAAAACAACAAAATACCAACCATAACAAACATTGAAATCAACACAATCAACTACCCCATACAAACCACCCTAAAACTGCTAGGAATAACTATCGACAGATGCTGCACCATGCAACCGCAAATCAATAAAACAATACAAAAGTCATTCTTAGTCATGAGAAACTTAAGACAAGTTCGGAAATTCTTCGAGAAAACTGAATTCCAGCTCATAGTTCAGTCCTTAATACTAGGCCTACTTGACTACTGTAATATCTTCTACCTCCCATGCCCTACAACCATAACAAAACAACTACAAACTATCCAAAACACAGCACTAAGACTCATCTACTCATTAAAGAAACATGATCACATTACAGAAGCATATCTCCAATCGCACTGGCTTCCGATCCCAGCAAGAATACAATTTAAATTCTACTGCCTACTATTTAAGACTTTATATGGAGACAGTCCAAACTACCTGAATAACTGCCTCATCCACAACACCGCAACCAGACATAGGAAAACTCACACCCCATTCTCATACCCCCCAATTAAGGAGGTCAAACGGAAAAAACTATATGATGGCCTCCTGGCCACTCAAGCAGCCAAACTAGACAACCAAATCGCCAATCTACTGACGGCATCCCTCGACTACAAGACTTTTAGAAAAGAAATAAAGACCATACTCTTCAAGAAAACTCTGAAAAAAGAAGTAATACCGCAAGTCTCAAACTCCACCTCTCACTAAAGCCAACTACCCCAAACAAATAACCTTACCCATTTTTTACTCTTTTTGAAAATGGCCAATTCTTTTTTTTTTTTTGGTAAGTTCTTGTTGTAATACATCTTGGATAATTCTTTTGTAATCCGCCTTGAACTGCAAGGTAATGGCGGAATAGAAATCCGTAATGTAATGTAAATTTGAAATATTCTAATCACAAAATATAAAATAAATGTACTTTTTTCTACCTTTTGTTGTCTGGTAATTTTATTCTTCAAATCACATTGGTCTCAGGCTTTGGTTTTGGGTTTCTTCTGTCTTCATCGTGGCATGGCTGGCTCCTGAAGGTAAAATAGGTGCAAGAGGATCTGGGGAGGAGCAATTTTTTTTACTACAGGAGCAAGACTTTTTACCGCTCCCACGGTAAACCAGTTGCCAATGTCTCCATTCCTGCGGATTTACTGCGGTGACCACGGTTTACTGCAATAAACGGTCCCCGTGCCATTCTCTAATGTAGGGTTAAATGGAGGCAGCAAAAGATCACTGGTGCACAGTCATGCCACTCACTTTCTCATCTTCAGCCAGCTCAATCAACAAATTGCTTTGCCTCTTTCACCTTCTCTTTGGCAGTTAGGCCTTTACCTGCTCCATCACCAACTTGATTTGCAAGATGCAAGGATTCTTACTATCATTTTGTGGACCGATGGAAATTAAACTGTTAATAGCATTTGCCCATGGTCTGGTAGTTAAGAAGCAATTAACTAGCCCACACTTCAAGTGAACAATTTTCAAACAGTCCACACTGGGACAGGGTCCAGAGATTTTTTTTTTTCTTTTCACCAACAGACTTTGCATCAGTTCTCAAAATGGAAAACACATTTTCACACTGAAACTTGATACAAGTACAACGTACCCAAGGTTAGCTGCATCTGTTTTTGCTAAAGCAGTGTATCTCAAACCGTGTGCCTCCTGAGATTTCAGGTGTGCCTCTATACACTGGGGAGGAGGACAGGCGCCGGCGCCAGCTGACTGTCTACAGGACGTGCCTCTCATTGCGAGTGGGTGCCAGCACATATCCTTCTCTCTGGCCCTCTTCCCTTTTGGCACCCCCTAATGGCGTCTCAGGACCCACCTGAAGGGCCTTCACACACACACAGACATCGGCATAATGATGTCACGCATGTGTGTGATGTCATCACGGTGATATCCGCGCACTTCCAGGTGCTTCGAGCCACGGCCACTACCTTTAGTGTGCCGCAGCTTGAGAAAGCTTGCGGGACACTGTGTTAAAAGTACAGTTTTAATAGTAGAAGAGGTATATGTATGTAGGCTTGAAAGTGCAATCCCATCCCCTGGGAATGTTTCCTCTAAATATAACTAAAAGTATACATGTTGTAAAGTAGTGGTCTCAAACTCGTGGCACAGAGGCCACATGCGGCCTGCCAGGTACTATTTTGAGGCCCTCGGTATGTTTATCATAATCACAAAAGTAATATAAAACAGTTTCTTGATCATATGTCTCTTTAGCTATAAATGACAATATTATTATTAAGACTTAGCCAAAAGGAAAGATTTATAAACTATAAAGCACAGTTACTTACCGTAACAGGTGTTATGTGGGTGACGTCATCTACGGAGCCCCAGCGCGGACAGCTTTTCAAGCAAACTTGATTGAAGTTTCAAGTTTGCTACACTGCACCACGCATGTGCATGCCTTCTTGCCCACTAGAGGGCGCATCCTCACCTCGTGGTCCTCAGTTCCATAACCAGCAAAGAAGCCATCCCCGGGGAGGTGGGCGGGTTGTGAGAATATATGCCTGCTGTCCCTGGATAACACCTGTTACGGTAAGTAACTGTGCTTTATCCCAGGACAAGCAGGCATGATATTCTCACATGTGGGTGACCTCCAAGCCAACCAAAAAAGGGCAGGTGGGAGGATGGCAATTTAAGAAAACAGGTTACGTAATACCGACTGGCCAAACCGGCCGTCGCTTCTGGACAAAGTGTCCAGACAGTAGTGGGAGGTGAACGTATGAACCGAAGACCAAGTAGCAGCTTTACATATGTCCTCCACAGGAGTCGACCGGAGGAAAGCAACAGAAGCTGCCATCGCCCGGACCTTATGCCCCGTGACTCGACCATGGAGCGTGAGACCAGCCTGAGCGTAGCAAAAAGAAATACAAGCAGCTAGCCAATTGGACAAGGTGCACTTGGAAATAGGATGTCCCAGCCGATTAGGATCAAAGGACAAAAATAATTGAGGAACCTTCCGATAAGACGGTACGTTGGAGATAAAAAGCCAACGCCCTCTTACAGTCAAGCGTGTGAAGCGCCGCCTCCCCAGGATGAGAGTGGGGCTTCGGAAAGAACACCGGAAGGACAATAGACTGATTGAGGTGAAAATCAGACACAACCTTAGGTAGAAATTTTGGATGGGTGCGGAGAACCACCTTGTCATGATGGAAGACAGTAAAAGGCGGGTCCGCAACCAAAGCCTGAAGCTCACTAATTCGACGAGCAGACATGAGCGCAAGTAAAAAGACCACCTTCCAAGTGAGAAACTTAGGAAGAGACTTGTCAATTGGCTCAAAAGGAGGTTTCATCAGCTGAGCCAAGACCACATTCAGATCCCAAACTACAGGAGGAGGTTTTAGAGGAGGATTAACATTCACTAAACCCCTCATGAAACGAACCACCAGAGGATGAAGAGAGAGAGAACGTCCCTCTAGATGCCGATGGAAAGCAGCAATAGCACTGAGATGCACCCGGATGGAAGTTGTCTTCAACCCGGACTTGGACAAATGCAGCAAATATTCCAGAACCGAGGACACCGGAACCAAATTCGGGTCCAGATGGTGCGAGGAACACCAGGATGAAAATCTGGTCCACTTCTGCGAATAACAAAGCCGAGTCGAGGCCTTGCGCGAGACTTCCAACACCTCCCTGACCGCCGAAGTTAGGGGGAAAGGAACCAAGCCGTCAGATGTAATGACTGAAGATTGGGATGTAACAGCGAACCCCGACTCTGAGACAGCAGAGAGGGAAAAACTGGCAGAAGTAGAGGCTCCCTGGCACTGAGTTGAAGGAGCAGGGAAAACCAGTGCTGACGAGGCCAACGCGGCGCTATGAGAATCATAGTGGCTCTGGATGACTTGAGATGAACCAACGTCCTCATGATCAGGGGGAAAGGAGGAAACGCATAAAGGAATCTCCCTCCCCAGTCGAGAAGGAAGGCATCTGCCTCGAGACGGTCCTGGGCGTATATCCTGGAACAATAGAGGGGCAGTTTGCGAGTCTCCGGGGAAGCAAAGAGATCCACCTGAGGGGTCCCCCAGCGGTCGAAGACCTCGCGTAGGACTCGGGAGTTTAGCGACCACTCGTGCGGCTGGAGAAGACAACTGAGTTTGTCTGCGAGACAATTCTTTTCTCCTTGGATGTAAACCGCACGAAGGAAGATGTTCAGGGAGACTGCCCATTCCCAAAGGCGCAGGGCTTCTTGGCACAGGGCCCAAGAACCCGTTCCCCCTTGTTTGTTTACATAATACATCGCCACCTGGTTGTCCGTGCGTACGAGGACTACCTGGTCTCGGAGCAGGTGGCCGAACGCTCGAGCTGCCAGAAAAATGGCACAAAGCTCCAACACATTGATGTGACAAAGACGGTTCTCCGCCGACCATAGACCCTGGGTCCGCAGACCGTCTAGATGAGCTCCCCACGCGTACTCCGAGGAATCCGTGGTCAGGACCTTGCGATGCGGCGGAGCGAGAAAGAGCAAACCCCTTGAAAGATTGGAAGAGTTGGTCCACCAACGGAGCGAGCGTCTCAAAGAGGGAGTCACCTTTATCGGGCAAGAGAGTGGGTCGCACTCCTGTCGCCATTGGGAGGCCAAGATCCACTGAGGCAGCCTCATGTGCAATCGGGCGAACGGAGTGACATGGACCATCGACGCCATGTGGCCCAGGAGCACCAACATGCGACGAGCTGAAACTGTGGGCATCAGCGAAACCTGGTGAGTCAACCGAAGCAGTGCCTGCAACCGAGGAGGAGGAAGGAAGGAACGGAGGCGAACCGTGTTCAGCACGGCTCCAATGAACTGAATGGATTGAGTCGGGCTCAACTGAGACTTGGGGAAGTTCACCTCGAAACCCAGACGCTGAAGGAAGGTGATAGTCTGTCGGGTCGCTGAGATAACCCCCTCCCTGGTGGAGGCCTTAATGAGCCAATCGTCCAGGTAGGGAAACACCTGCAGCTCCTGCGATCTCAGGGCTGCCGCAACCACCACCATACACTTCGTGAAGACTCGAGGGGACGAAGCCAGACCAAATGGGAGGACCCGATATTGAAGGTGCCAATCTCCCACCTTGAACCGTAAATACTTGCGGAAAGCGGGATGCACCGGAACATGAATGTAGGCTTCCTTCAAGTCTAGGGAGCACATCCAATCCCCCTCCTCCAACAGAGGGTATAAAACCGGAAGTGACAACATCCGGAACTTCTCCCGGACCAGGAACTTGTTGAGCTTCCGGAGGTCCAAAATGGGGCGTAAGTCCCCTGTCTTCTTTGGGACCAAAAAGTAACGGGAGTAAAACCCCGTTCCCCGTTGTTCTGGGGGCACTGGTTCCACCGCCCGCAGGCTCACCAAGGCTCTGGCCTCCAGAAGGAGAAGGGGAAGTTGGCTGGAGTTGCTCGGACACAATCCGGGGGGATGGTCCGGTGGCGTGGCTGAGAAATTCAGCGAGTAGCCCTCGGAGATGATCCGGAGCACCCATGCGTCGGATGTTATCTCTGTCCAAGCCACAGAAAAGGACCCGAGACGGCCTCCGATTGGGAGGGGGTCCCATGATATTGCGGAGGGGGCCCGCCCCCATCCACACAGCCCGTCAAAAAGACGGGGCCGGCTTGGACGCTCCCTGCGCTGGAGGTTTCGGCTGTCCCCCTCTACCCTGTTGGGGAGGGCGCCGGGCCGGAGGCCTAGAAAATGCAGGGGTAGACTTCTGCGGGTATCTCCTCGGGGGCGGCCGGAAGGATTTTTGCGGCGGGGCCCGAGGTTTAGCACGGACCAAGGAGGCTAAGGAGCGCTCCTGTTCCGACAAACGTTTGGTCGCCGCCTCCAAGGATTCATCAAACAATTCCGAACCCACGCATGGTAAATTCGCCAGGCGTTCTTGTAAGTTAGGATCCATATCGAGGGTACGGAGCCAGGCCAGCCTGCGCATAGCCACCGCAAAGGCCGAGACCCTTGAAGCAAGCTCAAAGGCGTCGTACACAGCGTGGAACAGGTACAGCCGCAATTGAGACAAGTTGGACATGAATGTGGCAAACCCCTCCCGATGGGAGGCAGGCATGACCTCCTGATACTGAGGTAGATCCTTCACCATGCTACGCAAATAGGATGAAAACGTAAATGCGTAGTTTAGGACCCTGACGGCCATAAGGGAATTAGAATAGAGGCGACGACCAAACTTGTCCAGGGTCCTCCCCTCCCTTCCTGGCGGGACCGCCGCCGAGACTCTGGAGGGTTGAGTTTTTTTAAGCGCCGACTCCACAATCAACGACTGGTGTGAGAGTTGAGGCTTATCGAACCCTTTAGAAGGAATGGTCCGGTATTTGGACTCCATCTTCGACGGCACTGCAGTGATTGTAAGGGGGGAGTCCAAGTTCTTAAGAAAGGTTTGATGTAGAACCTTATTCAGGGGAAGGCGAGGAGTTTCCCTCGGGGGAGTAGGAAGGTCCTGCTCCTCTAGGAACTCTTTAGTATAGTGAGAACCCGCCATCAAGTCAAGCCCCAAGGCTTTTGCCATATCCTGCACGAACCTGGAGAAGGATGATGTTCTGGCGGGCGGTGAGGGGGTTCGAGATCTCCCCGCCGAACAAAAGGGGGAAGCCTCACGGGAATACCACGGTTCCCTGCCAGACCCCGATCCCCAGGAGGCCACATCGAGCGACCCTGAAGGGGTTGGGGAACGCCTGCGCCCCGAAGAGCCCTTGGGAGAAACCCCGGGGTTCGAGGCACACCCCCTCTGTCTCGGGGAAGAGTCTCTCGAACCCCCTCTCGCAGGGGAGCGAAACAGGCTTGGGTTGTCGAGGTGGAGCTCCGAGACACGCAAGGTCTCGCCCTCGAGCAGCGAAGAGCGACCACGTCTCCGAGGAGAAGCCCGAGAACGTTTGGGTTTGGAGCCCCGGGAAGACCCCGAAGAAGAGGACGAAGATATCCTCCTGACCCGACGCACCTTGTCCCTAGGCCTAACGGTTTTCTCAGGCTGGGCCTCCGAGGTCGAAGTCGAGGGCAAGGTCGGGGTCGAGGTCGGGGCCGGACCGGCACCCGAAGTCGAGGGCACCGAGACCGAGGCCGCCGAGGCCTGGGCTGTCGAGACCGGTGCAGTCGAGGCCGAAGCCTGCTGCAGTTGCTCGATGGCCCCTGACAGCTCCGAGGTAATCAACGCTCGGAGCAAGTCTTGGAAGGCCGGGATCCCCATCATGGCCGGTAGGTCCGAGGCCGGGGGGTGCTCCCTGGAGGGCGACCTCGGTCTCGAGTATTCCCTCGGGGCACTAGATTTGGCAACCCTGGGCTGGGCCGAGGCCGACCCACCCGCTGTCGAGGAGCCCGAGGATGGCTTCTTCGCCAAACCTGGAGCTGAGGAGGGAAGCGGGGACTTACCCGAGGTAGGCTTTGTCAGAGCAGCAGGCTTCGACGAAGTCGAGGGGCACGGCTGGGGCGAGGAGGCCGAGGCCGAGGTCGAGGCCGGGGCCGAAGCCGACGTCGAGGCCTTCCCCGCCGCGGGGTCCGTAGAGAAGAGCTCCGCCATCCGGGCACGGCGTCGGCGGAGCACTCTGGATTGAAAAGTGGAGCACCTCTCACAGGAATCAGTAGGGTGCTCCGGGCCTAAGCAAATCAAGCACCACCGGTGTGGATCGGTAATTGACAGCAACCGATCACACCGGGTGCATTTCTTAAAGCCCGTCAAGGGACGGGACATGAAAAAGAAAAGGGGCCGGGAACGGACGACGTCCCGCGGCCGCCGGGAGCCCCCGGAGCCGAACGGAAGGAAGAAAACTTTTTTTTTTTTTCGACGATAAACGACGGGTTATGAAAGAAAAACAACAAATAAAGCACAGCGACCGAGCTAAATAACCCAGACGCGGTGTCAGAAGGCAGAAAAAACAGGAGCTCAATTTCCACAGGGCTTCTGGCTCCGCGGAAAAAACTAAACTGAGGACCACGAGGTGAGGATGCGCCCTCTAGTGGGCAAGAAGGCATGCACATGCGTGGTGCAGTGTAGCAAACTTGAAACTTCAATCAAGTTTGCTTGAAAAGCTGTCCGCGCTGGGGCTCCGTAGATGACGTCACCCACATGTGAGAATATCATGCCTGCTTGTCCTGGGATAAAGAGTTTTACCTCATGCAAAATTGTCATTTCTTTAATAAGACATTAACTATTTTTTTCTGAGGCCCTCCAAGTACCTACAAATCTAAAATGTGGTCCTGCAAAGGGTTTGAGACCACTGATGTAGAACAAAATTTAGCTACATTGAGTGATGGCAATTTCAGAGAACCAGCTTACACAAACTACTATATACATTTGAAGATGGTTTTGAAAACTGTACTCAAAATCAGACTCAGATGCTAATTGTTGAAAATTGCATCCCAGAATGCACCAGAGGGGAAGGCCTATTTTGGTTTGGTTTAATAATCTTTATTCATTTTCTTTTGTTACAACAAGTGTTTCAAATATACTTATTAGAAATTTAAACATGTACACTTGATAAACACACTTATTATTATCAAGTTTAACATTTTTTAGAAAATTGATTTTATACAAATTTTATAATATTATGCAGTAATTCTAAATTTTTATCATTTCTTTTAAATGTATTAATCCCCCTTCCCTCCCTCCCGTTCAATCAATAATATTTAAAAACAACTTTATTGTAAATTCATTCAACATTGATATAGTGTGTAAAAACCAAAAATAAAATCCCACCCCATTCCCTTCTAATCAAATTTTTATCTTGGGAAAAGTTAATCATTCATTACAAAAATCTGTTAATGGTCTCCATATCTTTTGAAATTTATTAATATATCCTTTTTGTGTTGCTATGGTAAGTTCCATTTTATATATATGACAAACAGAATTCCACCAGAAAGTGTAATTTAATCTGTCATGTCTTTTCCAATTAAATGTAATTTGTTGTATTGCTATTCCAGTTAAAATAAACAATAGTTTGTTATTATTTGATGATATTTGACTTTTTTTTCTCATTGTTGTTCCAAATAATATAGTATCATATGTCAAGGCTACTGGGTTTTCTAACATCCTATTAATTTGAGGCCAAATTGATTTCCAGAATTTTAAGATGAGTGGACAAAAGAATAAAAGATGGTCTAATGTCCCAATTTCAACTTGACAGTGCCAGCATCTATTAGATTTAGAGCTATCAATTCTATGTAAACGTGTAGGGGTCCATAAAGCTCTATGTAAAAGAAAAAACCAAGTTTGTCTCATAGATGCTGACACTGTACATTTTAACCTCCAAGACCAAAGTCGTGGCCATTGAGATGCACTAATTTGGTGCTTTATCTCAATGCTCCAAATGTCTCTAAGACCATTTTTTGGTTTTTTATTTATATATCCGGATATTAATTTATACCACTGTGCGGCTTCATGTCCTATTGAGTTTATCTGGAAACACAAGAATTCCAAGCTGTGATAATTAGTAAGATTTTTCCATTCAGGGAACCCTACCTGAATGGATTGCTTCAATTGCAACCATCTAAAATATTGTGTTTTATTAAGATCAAATTTATGTTGCAATTGTGAAAACTCCAGCATTTTACCATTTTTTATTATGTCGTCTAGAATACGAATACCTGCTGTCATCCAGTTTTTCCAGATTATTTTGAAACCGCCTATTTTGATCTTGGGGTTTAACCAAATTGTTTGAGTTGTTGATTTACTAATTGGAATAGGAGTTAGATTACTTATATATCTTAAAGTTTTCCATGTATCCATGAATATTTTATGTTCTTTGTATAGCCTTGGCATTTTGATACTAACTACATGACTAAGACGTAATGGAAACATAAGTCTCCATTCTAGCCAAAACCAATCTGGGATATTTACAGTGGGCTCTGGGAGGATCCAATACATACCTTGACGTAAAATATAGGCTTGATGATACCTATAGAAGTTGGGAAAATTTACCCCTCCCTCCGCAATTGGTCTTTGTAATGACACTAAAGCAACTCTGGGATTTTTCCCAAGCCAAATAAACTTTGTCAATATTTTATTTAATTTTTTATAAAAAGAATTTTGGAAGAAAACTGGTATCATTCCCATTTGGTAACAGACTACAGGTAATATCATCATTTTAACAGTTTGTATTCTTCCCCACCAAGATAAGTGTAAAGGGTTCCATTGCTCACACATCTCTGTTACTTTTTGTAATAAATTTTTTTCATTAATTTTCATTGTGTCATCTAAATTTTTTGTAATCCAAATTCCTAGATATTTAATAGCATCTTCTTTCCAAACAAAAGAGAATGATTTAAATAAACCTTTTGTGCAATGTATATTTAATGGGAGTACTTCTGATTTGTTCCAATTTATCTTATATCCTGAAAATTTACCAAATTTTTCAATCAGTTCAAGTAAATGTGGAATGGTAGATTCTGGGTTCCTCAAATATAATAATAAGTCATCAGCATAAGCCGATATTTTATATTCTTTATCTGAATGAGGTATACCTTGTATTTCCCTTACTTGTTGGATTGCTAATATTAAGGGTTCTAAAACAATATCAAACAGCAAAGGAGATAAAGGACATCCTTGTCTAACTCCTCTTTGTAGATTAAATTTTTCTGAAAACGTATTATTTATGTATAATCTAGCAGAAGGGGAGTTATATAGTGTTTGTATCATTTGTGTGAATCCAGGACCTATTCCAAACCAATTCAATGTCTGATACATAAATGTCCATTCTATTCTATCAAAAGCCTTTTCTGCATCTAAAGAAATAGCAAAGGTAGGTTCGTTCATTTTCTTTGTTAAGTATAACATATGGAAAGCTAATCTAGTATTATGAGATGAATGTCTTTGAGCAACAAATCCTGTTTGAGACATACTTATAATATGGGGAAGAGCTTTAGCTAATCTTAATGCAAGTATTTTTGCTAATAATTTTCCATCTACATTTATTAAGGAAATTGGTCTGTAGTCTGATACCAAAGTGGGATCTTTATTTGGCTTTGGTAAAACTATTGTTAATGATTCTGCCATAGTGCCTTTAGTACAACCTTGATTTAGTTGATATTGAAAAAGATTTAATAAATAGGGTAATAAAAAATTTTGAAAATGTTTATAAAATTCCACTGTATAACCATCACCACCTGGAGCGGATCCAACTCTAAGGGATTTCAAAGCTGTTCCTAATTCTTTTAGTGATATTTGTTCTTCTAAACTTCGTTTTATATGTTCAGGAACCTTTGGACCCTTTAATAATTTCAAGAATTCTAAACCTTCTTTTTCTTTATTTAAATAAGTCTCGGAAGAATAAAGAGATTTATAAAATTTTAGGAATTGTTTTAAGATTGGTTCAATTTTTGTTAATGTATCACCTTTTTCATCTTTTATAGCAATTATTTTTGTTTTCTTTTTTTTCGCTTTTAGGTAATTTGCTAGTATTCTTCCCGACTTATTTGAGTTCCCATAATACAGTGCCTGCTGAGAAAACAAATCTTTTCTTATCATTTTTGATGATATTTCATTGTATTTACCTTTAAGTTTTAATAGTTCTTGTTGTGTGGAATAATTCCATTTTTCTATAAGTTTTAATTCTAAATTTTTTATTTCTTTTTCTAAGTTAATATATTGTTTTTTATTTTGTTTATTAAGATAAGCCGAATATGAAATAATTTGTCCTCTTATTGATGCTTTAAATGCATCCCATAATATTTCTCTAGAAATCTCATCTTTATCATTTATTTGAAAAAATTCTTTCATTTTTATTTGAAAATTTTCACAGAATTTTGGATCAGCAAGCAATGTATTATCAAACTTCCATATTGGTCTATTTGTATTATGATCTGTGTTTTTAATTTCAATCCATACCCCACCATGATCAGATAAAATTATTGGATCAATGGCAGCTTTTGTTACTTGATGTGCTAGATGTTTTGATATAAAAATATAATCTATTCTTGAAAAAGAATTGTGAACATGAGAACAAAATGAAAATTCCCGTCCATCAAAATGAAGTATACGCCAAATATCTATTAAATCACAAGTTTGTATCAAATTATCTAGGCCCATTGATTTTATATATCTACTTGGGTTTTTATCCAATATAGGATCCATAACAGCATTGAAATCCCCCGCTACTATTAGATTTGAAGTAGCCAGTGGTAAGATCAATTGTTGAAGAGTTTTGAAAAATTCATTTTGGTTCGAATTAGGGGCGTATATATTAATCAGCGTCATGGTAGTATTTCCCATATTCATTTCCACTATTATCCATCTTCCATTAATGTCTGTTGCCTTTAATTTGAATGTAGCATTACATTTTTTATTTACTAGAATAGCAACACCTGCTTTTTTCTTTGTAGCTGGTGAGAAAAAACAATGTTTGACCCATCCTCCTTGTAGTTTACTAGATTCAATATTTGAGAGGTGGGTCTCTTGTATAAAGCATATATCCGCCTCTTGCCTTTTTAAAAATAATAGTGCTTTTTTCTTTTTTATCATATGATTTAGACCATTAACGTTTAAGGATATTATTTTAAAATCCATTTATGTATTTTTGATATATTTTCTTTAAAATTATATGAATTGTTTTCTTAATTTTCCCAATATTTAAAATATTTTTTAGAATAACTCTTTTTTTTTCTTTACTCCATTTTCTATTGTTTCCCCATTTTCCCTTCCCTCCCTTCCCTCCCCTCCCTTCCCATTTTAATATGACCACTTGGATACGTATATTGAGGTTAGGTGTATATAACTCCTACAAGCTATTTCAATGTATAACTATATTTACTACCATTTTTATTTATTTATTATATTTTCCCTTTTATAAATGTTTTAATTTTATTCTATTTTAAGTTTAAATGGTATTAAAAATTGTTTTCTTATTTTAAATATTATGTATGAATTATTTTTATTTTATTTTATTTCTTTATTTTTTAAGGAATTATTGCATATGACATCAATGCCAATCTCAAGTTCAATCAGATATAAGTTCAAAGTGATAATTAATTATAATTGAAATATTATGTCTTATATTTTTAAGGCTTAGGTATATGTTTAAAGTCATTTATAAAGGATTAGTATATATTTCCCCAGTCCGTTTAGAATGTTTTTGCATTTTAAATTATAATTATATGTTCTTCTAATTCTTTTCAATTAAAGTTGAAAGTTCCGCCTTTATATCGAACTCTATATTTGTGTTTCATATTAAATCTCTATGTTTTATTAAATTAAATATAAATTTAAATATTAATACATATATAGCATTCGATAATAAGTTCTTGTTTAAGATGTCATTGGCTGTTCATGTTGATCGAGGAAATCTTGAAGTTTTGTAGGATCTGAAAAGTTTTGAGTTTTGTTGGCTATGGTGATTTTCATTACTGCTGGATAAAGAAGGCCGAATCTTGCCCCTAGAGTTCGTAGTTGGGGTCTCATGTCTAGGAATTGTTTTCTTCGTGATGCAGTTTCTTTTGCAAAGTCAGGGACAATGTGGATTCTTGCATCCTGACATTTGAGGTTTTTATTTTCTTTTGCAAGTTGGCAGATTTCTACTGCTTGTTGGTGTCTCAAAAGTTTAAATATTAATGTTCTTGGTCTTGATTGAAGATTTTTATTCTGTGTTGGAATTCTGTGTGCTCTTTCTATTTCTAATGGAGCTTTGAATTTTAAAGGTAGTATTTTAGGTAGAAATTGTTCCAGGAATGTTATAGGGTCATTTTTTTCTACCCCTTCTGGAATCCCGATGATCCTTAAATTATTTCTTCTTTCTCTATTTCGGCTATCTTCCAAGTCTCTTTTAATTTCTTCAACTTCTTTCCATATTATTTTAGATTTTCTCATGTCTGTATTCAGTTGTTCTGTATTGTTTTCTAGGTTATTTATTTTATCTTCAACTATATCCACTCTTTTGGTGAGAAGTGCGGCATCTTCAATTGCTTTTTTTAGTTTTTTATTGCTGTCTAATACTATTTCTTTAATTTGTCTCAATTCTTCCATGACGTCGGGGCTTTCATCTGATGGCAATGGAACTTTTGAGGGTGTGTTATTTGGCTCTGGTTTTGATCTTTTATTGCTGCTACCAATACCTGAACCACTTGCTTCTGAATCACATTTGTTTTGTTTTTTAGATGTCATCTTCTGTTATTTTTCTCTTCTCTTTATCTTTGCTTTTCTTCACTGTCTCTTTGTATCTGTTTCAATATTTTGTCTCTTATCTCTTTTCTTTTGAATCTTCAATTTATGTTTTTACTATTTGCTATATCAAAAATTTTTTTTTTTTTTTTTTTTTTGTCCCAATCTTATATTTAGATCAGATTTAAAAAATTTTTATAATATTCTTATAGCAACTGTGAGTTATTTGACTCAAGTTCTATTGCTGTGAATACAAAAATTTTTGGTAGTCCTTCTCTTTGTTCTTTACCTTCAAGCCTTATCTCAGCCTCTATGAAGGCATTAATATTCAAATTAGCAGTCTTTCTTTCCTTAGATTTTTAGATATAGCTGTTCAATCTTTTTACAGATTTATTTTAATAAATCCATTAGTCATTTTTTGTTGATACTTTTCTTCAGCGCTAAAATCAGTATTTTTTTTTTCTCTCCTTTTATTAGCCCAATCGCAGCTATTATCAAGGAGAACAATTTTCCATCCAGTATATTTTTAGTATTTTTGATGTAAATTTTCAGTTTTCAGCGTTTCTTAATTATCTCGATGTTACTTTTCTTCAAGTATTTTTTTTTTTTTTTGGCTCTCCTCTTATAAAAAACTGAATCACTATATTTGGCAAAGTCTTCTTACAAAAAACAAAATCAACTATCCAAAATAGAAGACCAACTCAAACAAAATTCTTGTTCTTATTGTAATACCGCTCTCAGAAACCTGTGATGGTAGAACACAGCAGTGTTTTAAAACCACTCTGACAGGTAAATGGTATCTTTCATTGAGCCGGTATTGATCAATGCAGAAACTGCAAACTTTCTACAAGCTTTTATAAAGTGCTAAATGTAATAAATATTTAAAATGTATATCAAAAAATTTTTTGCACTTATCTTGTGAAAGCTAATTTGTAGTTAGCAAAGGTAGTAATGCATGGCTGAACGCCCTACGGGACCCGTTTCACCACATACAATGGCTTCTTCAGGGGTCATGTCATTGAAAAAGTGCGACTTAGTGTTCGTCTGCACATAAAAAACGACTTTTTTACGGAGAGGTCAATCCAACAGAAGAACTCGCTCGAGAGGAAAGAGAGGGGGTCAACAATCAAGACCCAACACAAGATCACAATCCAAACGAAACCAGTGGTGATTAACCTTTCTACAAGACCTTTAACAGATATTGAATTGAAGGTTTTAACATACGGTCTCTCGTTTGTACCATCTTCTTCTTTTGATTCTTTCCAATTCAATGTTGATTTGGAAAAGTTAATAAGGAAGTTACAATTGAAAGTTTACTTTTCTAATAAAGATAATGTGCAAGATCGAACCATTATAACTCCGAAATCTACTTGGTCCCCCCCTATTCCTTTGGACCCTATGGTCCATGCATTTAAACAATGTGTTCTTAAAGATGTGGCCATATGGCAAGGGTCGCAGAGGCATTTTCATAATAACTTAAATAAGATGGAACGTATTGCTATTTCCAGTTTAAAATCAGATAACACCATAGTGATTAAAAAAGCTGATAAAGGGGGTGCCCTAGTTATTTTGGATCAAGTCAAATACCAGGCTGAAATTATGAGACAGCTAAATGATGTAACTGTGTATGAACAGTTAGATGAGAATCCTTCCCCTCGTTTACGAATGCAGATATTAAGTTTGACTAACCGAGGAGTGGAAGAGGGTTTTTTAACTCCACGTGACCATAAATATCTAAATAGGAAGTCCCCTATGACATCAACTTTTTATGTTCTTCCTAAAATACACAAGAGCTTGGTAGATCCGCCGGGGAGACCTATTATGTCGTCTAGGGGTTCGTTATTAGAACCCTTGTCAACATTCATCGATGAATTTCTTAAATGTGAAGTCCCTAAAATAGAATCCTATCTCCAGGACTCCAGAGATGTAATGGAAAAAATGGATGTTATACCAGGTTGTCAGTTTCCTTTCATTTTGGCTTCTTTTGATGTCACTGCGTTATATACCTCCATCCCTCAAACTGAGGCTTTAAATATCATTACAGATGTTCTAGATAGGAGAGAAAGACCTCATAATATTCCTACTGGATTTTTGTCAGACCTTGCTACGATCACCATGACTGAAAATTTTTTCATCTATGACCAAAAGTATTATAAACAACGGAAAGGGGTGGCCATGGGGGCAGTGTTTGCCCCCTCCGTCGCCAATTTATATATGGCTGATTTTGAGGCCCATTGGATTAAGTATTCTCCTTTCAAAGAAATGATATTCAGTTGGCACAGGTATATAGATGATATCCTGTTGTTGTGGAAAGGGGATGAAAAGAACCTTCATGATTTTCTGATCTGGCTTAACTGTTGCGATGTGAATTTGCAGTTCACTATGAATTGGTCTCATTCTCACATCCAATTTTTGGATTTGTCCATTTCTCAGAAAGAAGACCATTTTGTATTTGATGTTTTTACTAAACCAACAGATAGAAACACATTTTTAGATTACCGTAGTTGTCACCCTATAAGTCTGAGAAACAATCTCCCTTTCTCTCAATATTTGAGGTTGAAGAGAAATTGCTCTTCTAAACAAACTTTTAAAATAAGAGCTCAGGAGTTGACTGTCAAGTTAGAGGAAAGAGGTTATCCGAAAGCCACATTAAAGAAAGCGCTCAAGCGGACAAAAAATTATCATAGAGAGTGGCTGTTTCTCAAAAAACCAAAGGATTCGATTTCTGATGACTCGATTATGACTTGTGCACTACGTTATTCTAATGAAGGTGGTCCGATCGCACATATTTTGAAAGAGAATTGGAAAATCATGAAAACTAACCCTCTCTTTGAAGATGTACACCTTAGGATAGCTTTTTCCAGAAATAGGAATTTAAGAGACATTTTATCTCCGACTATAAGTGGTATTGTGAAAACTCCAAGTCCATCGGAGGTAGGCTTTTTTGCCTGTGGACATTGTAATATCTGCAAATTTACCATTTCTCAATCAGAGTTCATGAATCCACAAGATGGCAGGGTGTATAAAATCAAACACTTTTTAACTTGTTCTACCGATCATGTGATCTATGTGATCTTGTGCCCATGCAACAAGCTGTACGTGGGCATGTCCACAAGATCTTTGAAAATTAGGATGGGAGAACACAAGTCTAATATCAAGTGTTTCAAACGTAATGCACCTTTGGCTGAACACTGTGTTCAGTTGAATCATCTTTTTTCAGACTTAAAGTGCTTCGGGATTGACAGGGAAGAGGATAATGTGAGAGGGGGCAACAGGCAACGGAGGTTACATCAACGGGAATCCCGTTGGATTTTCAGATTAAACACGTTAAAACCACAAGGGCTAAATTCAAATATAGATTGGTATTCTTTTTTCTAAAAGTGTTCTATAGAACAATAATGATTTTTTCTGTGATATAATTCTTCTTTTCTTTTTTTTTTACACATTCTTTTTTTCACACATTTTTTTGAGATATTCATATTTTTTTGAGCACGTTAGTTTTTTTGAGTATATTTATTTTCTGCACTAAAATGCGCATGTGTAAGAAGTAGTATAAAGGGCGCATGTGCGGCGTTGAATGTTTGCCAGCGCCATTTTTTATGTGCAGACGAACACTAAGTCGCACTGTGAGTATGTCTGTTTCTTCATTTAGTTTAAGTTCTTGTCTCCTCTTATAAGCCCAATCGCAGCTTCTATTGAGGAGAGCAATATTTCATTCAGTATATTTTCTTTTTTACTGATGTATATATTTTCAGTTTTCTGCACCTCTCATTTCTTAAGGTAAAAAAACCGTTAAACCTTTATTCTGCCCAAGCGCTGAAAAAAAAAAACCGACAATCTCCTATATCATAGGTTTCTTTCAATTTCAACAGTGGAGATCAGTATCTATATTATATTTATATTATATTATTTCAACCGCCGTTTTCCTCGTAAAATTGGCAGCAAGGCTCCTGTTCAAAGCTGCCTGCTGAGGAAATAATAAGAAACCGTTGCTAAGTAGGTTTTCACAGGATACTTCGCTTTATCTCTGGCAGATAAAACAGCCAATCTCTATAGTATGTCAGGAAGCAGCTATCCTACATATTAGTTAAAGAGGAAGATTTTATCTTTAAATAGCTCACCGGCAGTTTTCAAGTTCCGTTAATCTCCAGCCTTTTACATCTTTCTTCTCAGATATAAAAACGGGACTTTTACTTCCACTTTTTTATATTTAAAACGTTTCTACGTCTCAGTTAATGATTTAGATTTTAAGTTCTCTCTCTCAAGTTTGTAGGAAATTATTTTTTTTTGTAGTAATTTCTGTTAGATATGCTTGTTTATACGGAGCTTCTCCTTCACCCGACCGTCATCATCCGCGTCCAAGCCACCAAGGCTAAAGAAGGAAGGCCTATTTTGGAAGATGCGGGCCAGCTGGGTGGAGGGAATCCATGTCCCTCAGGTCAGACATCTACATGGAGGTAAGGGGGGGTGAAGACAGGGGGGGGGTGTTGTATGGCAGTGGGAGACAGAGGGCATTTCTCCCGCTGCAGGGGGGGGGGAAGGGTTGCATCAGGAGACAATGGTCATCTCTCCCGCTGCTGGGGGTGAGGGGGCGTTAGTTGGCAGGAGAGATTGAACATCTCTCCCGCTGTTGTTTTTCAGCTTTTTTTTCTTTTTGCATTTTTTCTGCGCATGTGCCCATCGCTATCACCAGCGATGAGCACATGCAAATTTAGCGAATCTTCGCTGCTCTCCGCCAACCTCATTTGCATGCGCAATTTTTTAAGAATGACCTGCTTTTTAACATTTGCTATCAAAACATTGTGCAGTTAAGGTAAAACTTGCGGGGACGGGTCAGGGATATTGAGATCCTGCGGAGACGGGGGGGCAAATTTGTCCCCATATCAGTCTCTTGTTATAATGGACATTTTGACATGGACATTCAATAGAGTTGCTAATATATGCATTTTCATAACTTTACATTTCCAGAACTTTACATTAAAGTTAAATAACGTCTCCTACCTGTGTGCCTTATCAATCTTGCTGTCTACATAAAAAGCACAGTTACTTACCGTAACAGGTGCTATCCAGGGATAGCAGGCAGATATTCTTGACTGATGGGTGACGGCACCGACGGAGCCCCGGTACGGACAATTTTAGAGTGATTGCACTCTAAGAACTTGGAAAGTTCTAGCAGGCCGCACCGCACACGTGCGAGTGCCTTCCCGCCCGACAGAGGCGCGCGGACCCAGTTAGGATAAGCCAGCTAAGAAGCCAACCCGGGGAGGTGGGTGGGACGCAAGAATATCTGCCTGCTGTCCCTGGATAACACCTGTTACGGTAAGTAACTGTGCTTTATCCCAGGACAAGCAGGCAGCATATTCTTGACTGATGGGTGACCTCCAAGCTAACAAAAAGAGGGATGGAGGGAAGGTTGGCCATTAGGAAAACAAATTTTGCAAAACAGATTGGCCGAAGTGTCCATCCCGTCTGGAGAATGCATCCAGACAATAGTGAGATGTAAAAGTGTGAACTGAGGACCATGTAGCAGCCTTGCAGATTTCCTCAATAGGCGTGGAACGGAGGAAAGCTACAGATGCTGCCATAGCTCTAACTCTATGGGCCGTGACAGAACCTTCCAGTGTCAGTTCGGACTGAGCATAACAAAAAGAAAATACCGAAAAGGTTTACGCAAGCGGGAAGGCGTTTGAGAAAAAATTTCAACAGCCGTTGAAAGTGCGTCTTCTTAGCTCCGCGGAAACTAAGAAACTGGGGACTGCGCGCCTCTGTCGGGCGGGAAGGCACTCGCGCGTGCGCGGTGCGGCCTGCTAGAACTTTCCAAGTTCTTAGAGTGCAATCACTCTAAAATTGTCCGTACCGGGGCTCCGTCGGTGCCGTCACCCATCAGTCAAGAATATGCTGCCTGCTTGTCCTGGGATAACATCTCTTACAGGTGAGCAATATTGCTTTCAGTTCTGAAAGTGCTGTTTTGTCTTGGTGCCATCAGAGGTCATCCATTTGTATGCTTGACTCAATTCTACTTGTTGAAGGAAAATCTACTATACACCTCATACACTTTGTATTAATTAAACTAAACTAAACTAAACCATTAGGTTTGTATACCGCACCATCTCCGCATGCGCAGAGCTCGGTACGGTTTACAGAGGTTAAGAGGAAAGGAATTACAAAGAAGGGGTATAGGAGAGGGACTGAGAGGATAGAGAGGGGCAGGGTACTAGAGAACGGGAGGAGATTAGATTTTTGAGAAGAGCCAAGTTTTCAAGCGTTTACGGAAGGATTGGAAGGAGCTAGAATTTCTGAGCGGGGATGAGAGGTTGTTCCAGAGTTCAGTGGTTCTAAAGGGGAGGGATGTTCCAAGTTTTCCTGCGCGGGATATACCTTTTATAGATGGGAAAGATAGTTTCAGTTTTTGGGAGGGTCTAGAAGAGAGCGGGTTTGATGAATTCCAGAAGAGTGGGATAACGGGAGGAAGGACGCCATGTAGAATCTTGAAGGCTAAGCAGGCACATTTATAGAGGACTCTGGAGTATACTGGGAGCCAGTGAAGCTTGGAGAGGAGTGGGGAAACGTGATCAAACTTGCCTTTTGCGAAAATAAGCTTGGCAGCGGCGTTCTGAATTAGCTGAAGTCTATGGAGGTTTTTCTTAGTTAGGCTTATATAGATGGAGTTGCAGTAGTCTAGTCTAGAGAGGATGGTGGATTGGACGAGGATGGCGAAATGAGAATGATGAAAACAAGATCTTACTTTTCTTAACATATGGAGGCTAAAGAAGCATTTTTTTACTAGGGAGTTGAGGTGATCGTTGAAGGAGAGAGAGGAGTCTAAGATGATGCCTAGGACTTTGCTTGAGAACTCAAGATGAAGAGTGGGGCCGGAAGGTAGAGGGATGGAGGTGGGTAAGTGATCTGAAATTGGGCCGAGCCAAAGGAGTTTGGTTTTGGACTCATTCAGTTTCATTTGTACAGATTGGGCCCAGGATTGGAGGTTCGTAATACATGTGGAGATGTTCTCAGTGAGGTTCGAGAGGTTCGCGTCGGTTTCGAGGAGGATGAGGATGTCGTCAGCATAGGAGTAGAGAGTTTCTAGGGGGGATAGATGAAGGAGTTTCAGAGAGGACATGTAGATGTTGAAAAGAATAGGAGAGAGGGGTGAGCCTTGCGGGACTCCACATTTCGGCTTCCAGGCGGGGGATGAGGAACCGTTTGTGTTTACGGTGTAGGAGCGGAAGCGTAGGAATTTCGAGAACCAATCAAGGACTGTGGAGCTTATGCCTATTTCGGAGAGTTGGAAGATAAGGATGTCGTGGTGAACGACATCGAAGGCTGCGGAGAGGTCGAATTGAAGAAGAACAGCGAATTTGTTTTGAGAATGGAGTTGTTGCACCTTAGAGATTAGTGAGGCCAAGAGGGATTCGGTGCTGAAGTTGGGTCTGAAGCCGAATTGGTGGGGTAGGAGGATAGAGAAACGTTCTAGGTAGGATGAGAGTTGGGTGGATATGATGGATTCTAATAACTTGGTTAGGAGAGGGATATTTGCTATAGGACGGTAGTTAGATGGAATGGTGGGATCAAGGTCGGCCTTTTTCAGTAGAGGGGACAGTGAAATGTGTCCCATGTCGGGGGAGAAAAGGCCCGATGTTAGGGCAGAGTTTATGAGGTCGGTGAGGGAAGCGATGGCCTGTGTAGGGATATTATCGAATAGATAGGAGGGGAAAGGATCCAAAATGCACTTGCAAGTTTTTAGTTTGTGGCAGAGTTTGGAGACTTGCGGTTCAGAGACAGGCTCGAAGGCGGTCCAGGATCTGTCGGCAGGAATGGGGGTGGATACAGGTGAAGTAGGATTGAGATCAATAGAGGTCAGGGAATTGTAGGAGACTGTGGGAGGGAAGGAGCATCTTAGAGTGGTAACCTTTTCATTAAAGAAATTTGCAAGGGCATCAGCTGATAGGGATGGTGGAAGCGAACGTGGGTCTTTTTTTGTAGTTAGGGAGCGCCAGATGTTGAACAGCGCACTGATTTGGTTATTGGATCTAGAGATCTTATCTCCAAAGAAATTTTTCCTGGCTTTTTTTAGTGTTGAGTTGTAAAATTTAATGTTAGCCCTCCAGGTCTGTCTATCAGAGGGGGATTTAGATTTTTTCCATTTGCGCTCCAAAGCGCGACATTTCTGTTTCAATTCTCTGTGAAGAGGTAGGTACCAGGGGGCCTTTCGGGGGTAGGAGATGGTTTTGGTAGTTAATGGAGCAAGGGAGTGGTAGGTGGACTCGGAGAGGGTGGTCCAGTTGTGCCAATGTGATTCAGGGTCTATAGGTCTAGGGTTGGAGGAGAGTTTGTTGAGGAGTTTGGACCAGAATAGGTTGCTCGAGGTTTTTTTGCGGTAGGTTATGGAATGAGAGGAGTGGGGTGGGGAGTCAAGATGTGACATGAAGACGGGGAGACAGGTAGTCCCTAAGAAATGATCTGACCAGGGGACTTGTTCCCAGCGAGTGTCGTCGGTTGAGGTTTTGAAGGCGGTAAGATCAATGAAGGTGGTGAAGTCTAGGGTATGTCCTTTTTCGTGGGTTGGGGATGGGGTGGGTGAGGGAAAACCTAGAGAGGTAAGGAAGTTGTTGAATTCAGATGTATCATTGTTATTTGTGTCGTCGAGGTGGAGGTTGATATCGCCAACGATCAGAAGTCTTTGGAATTTAAGGAAGGCATTTGTTATGGTCTCATAGACGAGATTGGAAGATTTGGTCCAAGGGGTGGGTGGTCGGTATAGTATTAGGATGCCCAATGGGTGGGTGCGGAGTTCGTCAGTGACTGAGGCAAGCAGATATTCTAGAGAAGCATGGGTGCCCGTCTCAAGGAGCTGGACGTCGAAGAAAGATTTGTAGAGGAGTGCCAGACCACCTCCTTTTCGGTTGGGTCTGGGGGAGAAGAGGCCTTGGTAGCCATGGGGGAGGAGTTCATTTTGAGTGAATAGGTCGTCTTTGGCGATCCATGATTCTGTGATGCACAGGAAACCAGGGTCGAACTCGTCTAGAAGGTCTTTCAAGATTTGGGTCTTATTGCATGCGGATCTGGCATTGCAGTAAAGTGTCGGGACTGGGGTGAGAGAGTCTGGGACAGTGTTGCGAAGATTGGCAGGGGGCAGGGGCTTTAGAGAGTCTAGGTTGGCTTTTCGGTGGTTTTTCTTGGGAGGGGGGTTTCTGGTGCGTATCAGTGTGGGGATTCTGAGTCCGGGGCAGATGGTATTGGTGTTGGCGGGGTCAAGTAGATTGGGGGAGGGAGGTTTCAGACAGAGGGAAGGGTAGAGAGGTGAGCAGAGTAGGAGGAGAAGGATCCAGAAGGATGGATTCATGGTAGGGTGGTTGGTGTGTGAGAGTCTGCAGTAAGGGGGAGTAGAGTTGGTTGAGGAAGGAGCAGGGGGACTTAGATTAAGCTGACTATATATGAGCCGAGAGAAGGGAGGAGAGGCTTTTTTTTTTTTTTTTAGGACTAAGGGTGCTGTATCAGTGAGGACAGTTAGCGGCTAAGCGCATTCCAAGTGGTGCCTGGAGCGGAGAGGCTTGGGGCGGTAATTGGGTACTAGGGGGGTTGCACGGTTAGGTAAATGTGTAGCCCAGGGTACTGGGGGAACTGGGGCAGCTGAAAAAGTGAGAGACTGGTAAAAAAACCTTTGGCAGGGAGTACAGTTTGGAGCAGAACTGAGCAAAAAAAAAAAAAGCAAAAAAGGTTAGCATCAAAACATGAGTGAATACAATAGTAAAATATGGTGCAGAAACAGGGGTATAAACAATGGTAAACTTTGACAATGGTGAACTTTGGGTGGACTGTGGGGGCAGAGTTTCTAGTGAAGAGCAGGTCCGCACACTTCTGCACGAGTGGCGTCGGGCGGAGGAAGGAGGGACAAGATGGCAGAAACTTCCTCCTTCCTCTGCCTAGGAAGTCGCTGGGGGGAGAGGCTTTCGGTGGCCCTCACGGGCTGAAGAAGAAAAATCCGACTCAAAAGTCGGGCTGCGTCGGCGATCCCCGGTGGCTGGAGAGGCAGGGGCTCTAAGAGAGAGCAGAGTCCTCCTGCTTGTAACGGCGTCGGGCGGAGGAAGGAGGGACAAGAGGGCAGAAACTTCCTCCTTCCTCTGCCTAGGAAGTCGCTGGGGGGAGAGGCTTTCGGTGGCCCTCACGGGCTGAAGAAGAAAAATCCGACTCAAAAGTCGGGCTGCGTCGGCGATCCCCGGTGGCTGGAGAGGCAGGGGCTCTAAGAGAGAGCAGAGTCCTCCTGCTTGTAACGGCGTCGGGCGGAGGAAGGAGGGACAAGATGGCAGAAACTTACTGCCAAGAATTTACTGTGATGCCTAACTCTAGGTATATTTCAAACATCATGTTTTCAGACCTTTTCAGAAATCTATTAATAGATAATAGAAAACTGCCAAATTTAAACATGTATTCATAAAGACAAAGTAATGTAGATAACAGAAAAACTGTAATGTTTAAGGAATATTTAACTTTGACAGAAAGGTAGTCTTCAACTTACGGTTCAGGTTCTTGATTAGGGACAGGTACATCTCGCCTTAGTAAAAATTTGTTTTCGGGAACTGGAGGGATTTCTTCAGGACGTACAACAGGTTTTTCTCTTTTTGCACTAAAATCTTTTGACCCTTCCTCATTTGCATCATTCTGGTCAGAGTTGTAGCTATAAAAAAAGAAGAAAACTAATTACATAAAAAGTTAAATGTGTGTTGTGCAATAAAACAGACATCTCTTTGAGTCGTTCAAAATTAAGAAATTGTTCCAATTGTAAAGGATCTTGCAACTTCAACAGACATTTACAGGGAAATTTCAAAAAAATGTGGCTTCCAAAGCTAATACTCTAGACCAGTGTATCGCAAACTGTGTGCCTGCTGAGATTTCAGGTGTGCCATGACACACTGGTGAGGAGAGTCATCCAAGCCAGCTGACTGCCTACAGGATGTGCCTCTCACGGTGAGAGGCACGTCCTATTGGAAGTCAGCCGGCGCAGATGACTCTTCTCCTGGCCGGAGTCTCCCCCCTATCCTCACACCTCCCGGGACCCTCCACCAAAGCGGGTCACAGCCAGATGGGCCTCCGCTCACTTCTGGGTGCCTTCCGGCCAGGGCACTGGATTTAGTGTGCCGACAGGCGGAAAGTTTGCGAGACACTGCTCTTGACTTTAATGAAAGAAATGCTTTCCTTCTCAGCTGTGTCGCTTTGGCCACATCTGGGAATATAAGTACTTTATCTCCACAAAATTTGGCTTCCTTATTGTAGCTGTGTCCTATGAGCAGCAGTAGTCTCTGATACAGCTACTGTTACTGAAAATCAAACATGGTGATCTAACTGTCATGACACCAGCAAAATGTGGCATCAATATACCAGGAAGAAAAACTGTTTTTGAAGTTGAAATTTGAACTGTGAACTTTTGTGTGATTGAGTTTGGCCACTGAGTTTCACTTTTGGGTGAGCTTCGACAACTGAATCTACTGCCTATGATGCTTGCACTACCCTTACGAAGCCTGCACTCCTGCCGAATTATATAGACAGGACCATACAAAGATAAGTGCTTTTTCTTTCCTTTGTTTTTTGGCTTTCAACTGATGCCTTACATAGGGCTAAAACAAAATTCGGGGAAAAAACCCCTGGCGGCCCCAAGGGACTCCCTGCCAAAGCAGGGAACCAAGCTGAAACCTGCCCCTGTCTCTCCAATACAGAAGAAAGGTCACCTGAGGCTACTGAAAAGATGGTGGTGCTTCCTGCCAATAACAAAGCCGAATCTGCCAAAATCAGAGCTCTAGAGACATGTATCGTCTGGGAAGCCTGAACTGTCCCAGCCGCTAAAGCAGGCAGCAGCGGTAAGGGAGTCCCCAGCCGCTTCGGTGATAAGGGAATCCTTTTTGCCCTGACCGTCAGCGGCTGGGAAACCTTCCGTGTGGACGGCAGGGGAAGTTCAGGCTTCCTCGCAATCAGCTCCCAACTCAAGAGGCACTTTTTTTTTTTTTTTTAAAGCAGGTGTTCCCTGGAGGCCAGCACCCGATACCAATGAGGATCCCCTACCGCTCCAGCCTATACAGTGCTTGCACAGGCCAGCCACGAGTGCGGCAGGGTTCCCTGGAGGCCAGCACCTGATACCAATGAGGATCCCCTACCGCTCCAGCCTATACAGTGCTTGCACAGGCCAGCCACGAGTGCCTCGCGTCTGGAGCACAATGAGCACTTTTTCCCTTGCAAAGTGCTCATTGTGCAATATGCGACCTAGCGGTAAAATAAGCATCGGTTAGTTGAAAAATATAGTAAAATACAGCAAATTCAAAAGGGAAAGAGCCCTTTAGACCGGCACAGCCTCAGGATTTGGGGGGATTTTGTTTTATTTCCAGAACAGACTCCACTGACCGGTATCGGTGGCCAGGCTGCCAGCTGAGGCACCTCTATAAAAATGTGGGGAGGTGGAAGAAGGGGGTGAGGGACCCAGCATAAGACCTGCTGGGTTTAACACCCCCAAAGTCGGATGGATCCCCAAACAGGACCCATCCAAGCTCCATCCAGCACAAAAAAGGGGACCAGGAGTCCTAAACAAAATACAACAGACCTAAAAGGGGGAGCCTTAAATATTTTTCCTATCTCACCTGCTTGGAGACTGAGAAAGATTGGTTTAGGAGGGGGAGCTTCAGTTAATATACTACAACCAAACGTTTTGGTCTCAGTCTCTACCTGCTGGTCATAGTGAGATATAACCCATCATTAAAGAATTGTACCGGTCTAGAGGGCGATACAGAAATGTTAATTATCATTTATATTCGTATTCTGGGGGTTTTTTTTCAAAGAGGTCAAGGCAGATGACTTTAAAATACGCAATGTCACCTCAGTAACAACTATAGAAAAAGAGACAAATGTAGTGCAAAATATAGACAGCAGATATAAATTCTCAAAACTGACACATTTTGATCACTGAATTGAAAAAATAATTTTTCCTACCTTTGTTAACTGGTGATTTCATAAGTCTCTAGTTGCACTTTCTTCTGACTGTGTATCCAATATTTTTCTTTCTTTCTGCCTCCTGCATGCTTCCTCTCCTCCAGACCTCATTCCATTCCTCAACCAACATCTCTCTGTCCCTCCATGAGACCAACTTTTCTTCCTCTCTCCTCAAACCCTATTGGCAACAAGTCTCCCTCTCCCTCTCCCTCTCTCACTGTCCATCTCTCCTACCCCCTCTACTGTCACATCAATCATTTCTCCCTCTCTCATCCCCAAGATCATGTGCAGCATTTTTCACCACTATGCCCAACACTGCTCCCCCTTGAATCCCCTTCAATCTATCCCTCTGTTCCCTCTCCACCACCATATCCAACATTTCTCCTCTCATCTTTCTCTTTCCTTGCAACTCTCTTTCCTCTTTCTTCCTTTCCCTTTCACTCACACATTGATGCCCAACAATTCTCCCTTTCTATTCCCTTCCTCCTGTCCCAAGTTAGTGCCCCTTCCTCCTTCCCTTGTGGGTCCCATGTTCATGCTCCTTTCCTTCCTTCTATGTCCAGTTCGTACCCTCTCCCCCACACCGCCTTTCAGCCTTTAACCCAAAATTAAGTTGCACTGCCCACACACCACCTTCCTCCCTCCCCCGAAGCCGACCTGCCACCCTCTGAAGTCGCCACCAGATTCATCCCTGCCACCCAATACACTCCATTAACCACTTCCCTCCCCCCCGCTGCCGCACGACATGCTACATTCATCCTGAAGCTGCTGATTCCTCCCTGCCACCCAACACACTCCTTCCCCCTCGCTGCTGCCACCTGACACGCTCCATCCATCCATCCCCTGCCACAACTCCGGACAAGGACAGGCCAGACGCGTGCAATTCCACGCAGCCGGCCCACAAGCCTTCCCCTCCTCCCCCTGACATCAGTTCTGATGTCAGAGATAAGGTTCCGGGCCAGCCAAGCAACGATTAGCTGGCCCGGAACATTCTCTCCGACGTCAGAATTGACGTCAGGAGGAAAGTTTGTGGGCCGGCCGCATGCAGTCGCTGCATGCGCCTGGTCTATCCGTGCTCAGAATTGCAGCGGGGAGATGGATGGAGCATGTTGGGTGGGAACGGGAGATAGAGCATGTTGGGTGGCACGGAGAAATCGGCGGCGGTGGCTTAGCCCGTGTACCCCCCAGGGTACACGTACCGCAGGATGAAAAATACTGTGCTACACTGTTTCAATACTGTTATTCTTGTATATTATGACAGGGGTCCCCTACCCCTGGGCCGCGGCCCGCCGTCTGACAGCCAGGCTGCGAGAGATCCTCCATCCCTCAGCAGAAACCCGTCAACCTCTGTTCTGAAAAGCAGCAGCAGTGGCGGCAGCAGCACTGAACTACTTTGCTGCCTTCTCTGGGGCCTTCCCTCTGCCGCTGTGTCACTGATGACATAATTAGTAACGCGGAGGCAGAGGAAAGGCCCTGGTGGGGAAAGCAGCAAAGCAGCCTGTTCAGTGTTGCTGCTGCTTTTCAGAACAGAGGTTCTGCTGCATGTGGGGGATGGGAGGGAGAGATGGAAAGGTGCTGCGCAGGGAGATGGGTTGGCAGGGTCATCGGGGTATGCTGCACATGGGGGATGGGAAGGAGAGATGGAAAGGTGCGCAGGGGGCTGGGTTGGCGGGGTCGTCAGGGTTCTGCTACACATGGGGGATGGAAGGGAGAGATGGAAAGGTGCGCAGGGGGATGCGGGTCATCAGGGTTCTTCTGCACGTGTTTCACTGTCTTCCATCAACCCCAGATGGAATCATTTGTTTGCAGGAAAACAAGCTCAGGGCTCCCACTGATTCTGCATTATGGTACATTGTATAATATCTATTATGATTTTATAACTTAATAATAATAGAAATGTAATTTAAATTGTGTATAAAACTGCCCTATGAACCCCATTCACCCCAACCGGTCCCTGGAAAAATCTGCTTCTATAAAAGCGGTCCTTGGTGTCAAAAAGGTTGGAGACCACTGCATTATGAGACATTTAAACAACTAGGTATTGGTATAATGGAGAACTGAATACTGCTATGATGGTTTTTCATTCCATTGTTCTTCATTTCTAATGACCGGTGTGTGTGGGGGTACTGAGCATATTCATCACGAATCACTATTTCTTTGGTTTTTGTTTTTATGCTTATGCATAAATTTAATAGTGCATGATTTTTAGGCACTATTGTTTTGAGATAACCTTGAGACATGTCACAACATGCACAGACTTGTTTCAACAAGCTTGCTACTTTCTTTCATACTCAGATAAATTAATGAACGCTTCTCGTATGTTAGCACTATATCATGTTATCTGGGCACCCAAATCCCATTACAAAATTAGTGTTTAGTGTGCTAAATCTTGTCACCTAACTTTTGGGGCCCTTTACTAAATTGCCTCCTAACCGACTACTTGTGGAGCTGATATAAAGCCACAGTACTAGTAACAGTGTTTCCCTATTACATCCAAATCACTAAAAGTATCTCATATTTGTATCGCAATGTGGGTGAATGCATCCTTTTATCAGGTGCTACATTGCAGAAAAATATAACCGCAGCAAAATCAAATGACTTGTCTTAAAAAATTAACCCAGCTAGACACTGAAGCCTAATGGGGCATACAGTAAGTACATGGAAAAAGTAAGAGAACTTAAAATGTGGCTGAAAAACCTGATTAGGGTTTACTAAGGACAAATGCTTGAAAGCCTACATGACAGTGGTATTTTTTATGTTCAAAATCAAAATATCTCAAGGGGACAGCACAAATGAATCTTAATTGCTCAATGGAAAAGAAGAAACTGAAAAAAGTCCCATGTTAAAGCAAAAAAGAAGCTTCCTCCATACCAAGCTCTGTCAGAGACACCACCTATTTGTGACTATGATGACTGGCAAGGATCTTGAGGACCAGGCAGAGAATCAATGGCCTAGTTATGCCACCTATGAAAGAAGCAAACAAACCAAAACTGCAGGCTTTGTACACGGTACAGGCAAATTTTATTATGACAAATCGATCTTAACTGAAAACCTTTTACCAGGCAAGGGACCCAACACGGTCCGTGTTTCGGACAACCTTCATCAGGGGTCCATGGTGATAAAGGAAAAAAGGGGAATGTAAAAAAAAGCCTAGAAAAATAGCGTTTGGTGACACACTAAAAAAACCGCCAAAATGCTGTAAAAGTCCGTCGTATGAAAGAAGATCAATGTGTCCTGCAATTCACACTAATTTTTGCAGCTAGCTACTACTACTACTACTACTACTATTACTATTAATCTAGCTGCATCACGATTCAAGTGATCCTATGAAAGAAGTGCGTTTGGTGGCAAATGAGGAGCGAGGTAGACAGTGAATAAGGCAAAAGACGACTCAGATGTATCTTGAATTAAGCACAAAAAACATCAAATATTTGAAATTTTTTTTTACCTGCAGTATTTCTGAAGGTATACAACTCACCTATTAGGGTTTGGATCCCTTTTGTTGGCTAGTTCCTCATTTTCTCTCTCTTCCTTCCTTTTCTTCTTTACATGTTTTACTTTAGTCTTTCTTTTACGCTTTTTCCTTCTGTTTTTCTCATTTTGCAATTCACTCTCAGAAAGCAAGGACTCAGAAGATGAAGACTTGAACATATTTATTGCATTCGAAGAAACTTCATTACGTTTCTCCAAAACTTTAAACAAAACAAAAAAAGAATATATTTGTGCTGTATTTGACCTCATGAATTAAAGGGTAGTATCAATAGATAATGAAGCTGCTGCTTTGTGAGGTCTCTTCTTAAAGAGACAGCCAGCACTTGAAAAAAATACTGTGCATGCAAATAAAAGGAATCAATATGAGAGAGTGATTTGGGGTATGAGCAACTAATTGAACTACAAATCCATTTCAGTTTACATGATAAGAGATTTTCTGAGGATGAATGTCTGTTAAATAGCTCTGTTCATTGTTTGAATTGTGATGGTATGAAATGACAAAAATGTTAGAATTTGAAACAGCATATCAAACATGTCATCCACTTAAAAAGCTAACTAAACAGAAAACTTAATGAAGATTTAAAAAAAAAGAAATGCTATCCATTAAGGGCTCCTTTTACTAAGCTGCGTTAGGGTTTTAACGCACAGAATAGCGCGCTACAATGCCACGTGCACTAGACGCTAAAGCCAGCATTGAGCTGGCATTAGCTCTCGCTGCATAGCACGGTATTAGTGCGCGCTAATCTGCTGCGTGCGCTAAAAACGCTAGCGCACCTTAGTAAAAGGAGCCCTAAGTTTTGGGGCCAATATGGCTGGGGAGCAGCTGGATGTGCTATAATTGGAAAAATCTCTGGCAAGTACAGAAGAATAAATAGAAAATGTTATCTATGGTCCACAGGGGGTATAGTACTATAGTTATATACCTTAGCACACCAAGTTAAATTCAGCTAACTTCTGAGTATGCCAAGACTGGTGTACAACTTATAAAAGAATAGCAAAATTGAGATGTCACATCAGGGGCAAAAGATGATACAGACCCATCTCAATTTCTACAGATACAATTTCTGCTTACTGTAGTTTATAAAAATTTATTCTTTGTTACCCATTCCAACAGGAAAAGATCTACAACAGATCAAATATCTTTAGCCTGTAGTCCCCAATTATAAATTACTAATCTTTCTGTACAGAGCCCCCACAGCACTCTGGTATCACATTTTACAATTACGGGAACCAATACTCTTATTCTGAAGGTGAACTGTGTTAAATCTGGCAAATTTCATAAACACTACAAAAATATCAAATTTAAATAATTTTGTTGGTTTCTATATGAGACTTCTAAACTAAACTAAACCTTGGGTTTATATACTGCACCATCTCCACGAATGCGGAGCTCGGCACGGTTTACAGGAAGAAAGATGAGAGAGGAACTACAGTGGAGAGATTAAAGAGTTAGGTGTAAAGGGGGAAGGTGAGAGGCCTAAGAGGGGGGAAGTGTTACAGTTTTGAGAATAGCCAGGTTTTTAGGTGTTTGCGGAAGAGTTGGAGGGAGCTTGAGGTTCGGAGAGGGGAGGTGAGGTTATTCCAGATCTCAGTGATTCTAAAGGGGAGGGATGACCCAAGTTTGCCTACATGGGAAATACCTTTTATGGAAGGGAAGGATAGTTTAAAAATTTGGGAGGATCTGGAGGAAGTAGGGGTTGGGGAGTTCCAGGATAGAGGGATAACGGCAGGAAGGATGCCATGTAGGATCTTGTAGGCCAGACACGCACATTTGAAGTGGATCCTGGGGATTACTGGGAGCCAATGGAGCTTAGACAGGAGTGGTGAGACGTGATCAAATTTGCATTTCGCGAAAACAAGCTTAGCTGCGGCGTTCTGAATCCGCTGAAGTCTGTGGAGGCTTTTCTTGGTTAGGCTGAGGTAGATAGAATTGCAATAATCCAATCTGGAGAGGATGATGGATTGTACTAGGACTGCGAAGTGTTTTTGGTGAAAATAGGGTCTGACTTTCCTTAGCATGTGAAGGCAGAAGAAGCATTTCTTCACCAGGGATTGGAGATGTTCGTTGAAGGATAGAGAAGAGTCTAAGGTGACACCCAGAACTTTGCTTGAGAACTCGAGCTGTAATGGGGGGCCGGTGGACAATGGGATGGAGGAAGGTAGATGGTCTAATTTTTGGCCGAGCCAAAGGAGTTTTGTTTTGGACTCGTTTAGTTTCATATGCATTGTGAATGCCCAGGATTGGAGGTTCTTTATGCATGAGGATATGTTTGTGGAGAGGTTAGTGAGGTTCGAGTCAGCCTCAAGGAGGACGAGGATGTCATCAGCGTAAGTGTAAAGAGTTTCAAGGGGGGATAGTTGGAGTAGTTTCAGGGAGGACATGTAAATGTTAAAGAGGATTGGGGAGAGGGTGAGCCTTGTGGGACACCACAAGTCGGGGTCCAGGGGGAGGATGAGGTGCCGCTCATGTTAACCATGTAAGAACGGGAGCGCAAGAATTTGGAGAACCAATCAAGAACTATGGAGCTAATGCCTATCTCGGAGAGTTGGAAAATTAGAATGTCGTGGTGGACAACGTCAAAAGCTGCGGAGAGGTCGAATTGTAGAAGGACAGCAAACTTGTTACGAGAATGCAGTTGCTGAACCTTAGAGATTAGAGAGGCCAATAGGGATTCAGTGCAGAAGTTGGGTCTGAAGCCATATTGGTAAGGTAAGAGGATGGAGAATCTTTCTAAGTAGGAAGAGAGCTGGGTAGATATGATAGACTCGAGCAGTTTGGTGAGGAGAGGGATATTTGCTATTGGACGGTAGTTGGATGGTATGGAGGGGTCTAGGTCAGCTTTTTTCAGTAAAGGGGTCAATGCGATGTGTCCCATTTCAGTGGAGAATAGGCCTGATAATAGGGCAGAATTTATGAGTTTGGTAAGAGATGTGAAGGCTTGTGCAGGGATTTTCTCAAATAGGTAGGAGGGAAATGGGTCCAGGATGCAGTTGCATGATTTTAACTTGAGGCAGAGTTTAAGGGTCTGAGAATCAGACTTCTATTTGCTATAAACAGCCTTGGGGGTGATTTTTCTTCAAAAAAAGGTGATAATCCTAAAAAATAAAATTGTTGATAAGGGAAATTACTTTTCTAAAGAAAATACAGCTTTGATCTGCAGAGATATGGTGATCTCTGCAAGTACAGACTGTACTTTCTTTTGACTAAAGAGGCTGTCCAATAGAAAGCTCATTAGGGTCTTACCATCTTTTGCTGGCTTTGAGACCAACACTCCTGTATCAATAACTCGCACATCAGCATATGGTCTGCTTGCAGCATCTATTTTCAGATTTTCTATTTGTTCTATTACTTCAAAGCCAGAAATGACCAGCCCAAAGACCACGTGCACACTGCAAGCAAACACAAATAGGTCTTTAGAAAATAGATCAATGACACTTTCTTTTACAGAAAACTTTACAAAAAACTATACCAGCTCTACACCTAGAAATTAAAGCATTAATAGACATAGGGAAGGAAAACCAGTCCTTAACACCTAAGGAAGCAGAGTTTCTTACAGTAAAGCATTCTGGGGCAGATTCTCAAAACTAAAATCTGCCTTTAACGTGGCTCACTAAACCAATTCCAGCCGGTTTAGCTTGCATGTATTTTAGCGACATATTATTAAAACAGCTTACTGTGGTCTTTTCAGAATTTTCTAGCAGTCTTCGATACTGCCTTGCAAATGTAGCACAATGTGGTCATTAATATTAACATTAGCACTCTGAGCGATTCTCTATAACAAGTGTACAGAATATCATTCATATAATATACAATTCCACTTGAATTTCTACAATTCTCACAGAAAAAAGTTTAATCCCTCCCCACCCCACATACAATAATCTTTATATTAGATATCCCATAATATAATAATTACATCTTTTCCATTTAACCCTAAGAAAACTAAAAACCCACCCACCCTCCCTATACCATCTATACTAAAAAGGGGAAAATACTGATTATTCATTATAATAATTCATTAATGGTCCCCACACATCCTTAAATTTCTTAAAACATCCTTTTCTAACAACTAATATTCTCTCCATTTTATACACATGACACACCGTACTCCACCAAAAAGAGTAATTTAATCTTGTGTAATCTTTCCAATTAAAAGTTATCTGTTGAATGGCAACTCCTGTTAGAATCATTAAAAGCTTATTATTTTTGGAAGATATTTGAGATTTAGCCCTCATAGACATACCAAATAAGATGGTATCATATGATAAAGCTACAGGATTTTCAAGCATACAATTTACTTGATCCCAAATCAATTTCCAAAAAGCATTAATAAAGGACAATAAAATAATAAATGATCTAAAGTTCCAGCCTCAAGATGACAATGCCAACACCTATTAGACCTAGAGCAATCCAATTTTTGTAAACACACAGGGGTCCAGAGTGCTCTATGCAACAGGAAAAACCATGTTTGCCTCATAGACGCAACTACTTTTGTTTTAATAGCAAATTATATTAACAGATAAAGGGGATGGCTATGGGGGCTTCTTCCATAGCTAATTAGTATATAGCTAATTTTGAAAAAGAATTTTTAAGAACCCATAAATATGAATCCAATGTGATTTTATGGAAAATATACATAGATAGCATTTGTTTGATATAGGATGGTACAGAGGAATTTTATAATTGGTTAAACAATTTAGATATCAATCAGAAGTTTAAAATGTACTTTGATAGGAAGGAGGTACCATTCCTGGATAAAAAGATCATCATCCGAGGAGAGACAAGATGACCGCATAGTGAGGACCCTGAGCAATTCTCTCCTGCTGCTAGAAATATTTCCTACTTGCCTATTTGGGGGTAGACCTAAATTAAGAATGCCAAAAAGAAGAGGAAGAGTCGCTGCCTCATCCCGGCAGAATGAACCTACCTTGATGCGGCAGGAGGTTATTACGGGCTTCTTTACATCCTCACCCAGGGGCGAACCGGCACCGCCGAATCAGAGAGAACATTTGGTGTTCGGGAGTGAAGCATCGCTCAGCCCCCCTGGACCTGCCCCTCCTCTACAAACGCAAGATTGGGAGATCTCGGGAGCTCTGCAGGGACGGAACACAGCATTGCCTACGGAGCTTGTGGGCTTGCCAATCCCTCAATCCGAGACTACGACAGGAACTCCCTACAGCTATTTCCTAATGGCGATCTGCACGGGGCAGGAGCATAGGAAGATCGCTCCTACCCTGAAAGCCTGCTAGACCACCAGGTAAGGCCGGGATGCTGGGGGGAAGACTTAAGGATAGTCTTTTTTTTTCTTTTTTCCCCCTCCCCAAAAAAATCACGAATATGTGAAATTGCGATTACTGAAACCGCGAATAGGGAGGGGGAAGTGTAGTGGCTTCCTCTCCCCCCTGCAGACGTTCCCAAACCTCCAGGTTCCTTTAGAATAAAAAAGGAGATGGAGGAAAGAGTGTTGTGGATAATGTCCATTAAAAAATAGGAAAACTCCATGTAGGGAAAGATACTTCAAAGTAATTATATAAGTCTTCTGGAAAATTCTGTAACATTGATGGTACAGTGGGAGCCGTGTTTTAGTAAAAAAACCTGGTTGATCCTGCTTATAAGATAAAGCAGAGAACCATTCTGCTTCAATGGATAAAATACAGAAAGCGAATGTCCATTGATAGTGCATAAGCACAAAAGTAAACATTAATCTTTTTTTTTTTTTTTTTAAACATGGTAAGGAAACTAATGTAAAAGGCTCTACACCCGTGTTAGATTCCGCCACTTGTCTTTATATGTTTTTATCCAGAGAACAGGAAAAAGACCACCTTACAGGCTCTACACCCATAGTGGACTCCTGAAACAGTATGGAAAGGCAATTGCAATGTGGATTGATGCTGGTTGATCCTGGTATCTAACTTAACAAGTTCTACCCACATGTTAAGATTCCCCCCACTAGTCTGTGTGTGATTGAGTTAAAACAACAGGAAAAATACCATCTTACAGGCTCAACACCCATGGTGAATTCCTGTCACAGTAACCCAATGAAAATCATTGATATCAATGCAGGTTGTTTTGGACCCATGCTGACGCTCCAAGATAAGCAGCTATGTCACCTGAGACAAAACTTCAATTTCTTTTCTTATTCACTGTTTCATGATGATGTTTAGAGAAAAACATCAATTTTTTTTATTTTTATTTTTTTGCAGACACACGACGATGTTTCAACGATGCTCAATATTCTGAAGACAAACATCGCTGATAACTTGAAGAACAGAGGCTGAGATGAAATCGATGTCTTCGGTACCCTTCCGATGAAATACTCCCTGAAACAGGAACTAATTCTCTGTCAAAAGTAAGTAAGTAATAATCGATGAAAATGATGGTGAGCAATGTGCATAAAGTCGTCGACCCTGGAACCAATATCCTGCGCAGGTTGTTGAGGGGTAGAAGACCTCAAAAAAGATGCATGTCAAATAAGAGACACAATCTGCACAGAAGGAGACACTGGTGTCGAAGTGGAGTTATTCCTCGGTGATGTATTCCGGACAGGTACCATCGATGTAGATGCCGCAGTACTGAAGAAAAACTGGTATATGCAAGGAAATACTACATAAAGGTTTGATGGTCATCGATGCTACTATGTAAAAAGAACCTGGAGAAAAGTACCGTTGTTAAATATGCTACACTTAGTATGGATCGGTACCGATGGAATGAAGTATGAAGAGGAGGCACTGCACTTAAAAAGAATAATCTGAATCGATGTTCATCGATTAAGTAGTATCAAGTGGTATCGAAGGTGCCACAGGCGTTGAAGCCTGAGTGCTTGCAAAGGCGATGTGATTCAGAATGACAACCTGTATCGTCCAGAAATCCATGTATCAAATGGACTCGATGCTTAATTGACAGGGCACTGTCCACTGCGATGCATCTGTGTTGATATGGTTAAAACATTGGTACCAGAAAGCATGCATCAAATAGACTCGATGCTTATATGCCACCGATGCAAGCAGTTGGAGGTATTGACGTCACTGCGATGCATATTTGTCGATATAGTTGAAACATCGGTATAAAAAACCATGCATCCAATAGACTTGATGCTAATATGCCACCAATGCACATAGATGGAAGTATCAATATCACTGCAATACATGTGTGTTGACATGCTTGAAACATTGGTACAGAAGGCATGCATCAAATAGACTCGATGCTAATATGCCACCGATGCACGTAGATAGAAGTATCAATGTCACTGCAATACATGTGTGTTGACATGCTTGAAACATCGGTACAGAAGGCATGCATCAAATAGACTCGATGCTAATATGCCACCAATGAAGGTATGAATGTCTAACGGTACCAGCAAGTCACAGTCGCTAGAAATCCGAATCCAAACTAAACTAAACTAAGCCTTAAGTTTATATACCGCATCATCTCCACGGAAGTGGAGCTCGACACGGTTTTTCAAAGCTTAAAAATATAGGAAGAGAGAGGAGAAAGATTTACAAGAGCATATGAATAGAGGGGATGTAAACAGGAGAAGAGATGTTATATGCTAGAGAAAGGCCAGGTTTTCAGTTTTTTTCGGAATAGTTGGAGGGAGCCCAGGTTCCGCAGCGGGATAGTGAGATCGTTCCAAAGGCCCGTGATTTTGGAGAGGAGGGATCTTTCCAGTTTGCCTAAATGGAGGATGCCGTGTAGAGAGGGGAAGGATAGTTTATGTCTGTGGGCGGATCTGGTGGTAGCAGGCGTCAAGGCGAGGAAGGATAGAGGGATTAGGGGTGGAAGGATGCCGTGAATGATCTTGAAAGACAGGCAGGAGCATTTGAAATGAATTCTGGAAAGTACTGGGAGCCAGTGAAGATTGGTAAGTAGTGGGGAGACATGGTCAAATTTGCGTTTAGCAAAAATCAGCTTGGCAGCAGTATTCTGGATAAGCTGGAGTTTGCGAAGACTTTTTTTTGTTAGGCATAAATAAATGGCATTACAGTAATCGAGTTTGGATAGGATGATGGATTGTACAAGGACGGTGAAATGTTTTTGGTGAAAGTAGGATCTTACTTTCCATAGCATGTGGAGGCTGAAAAAACATGATTTTGCCAAGGAATTCAGGTAATCGTTGAGGAAGAGGGAGGAATCGATAGTGATACCGAGGACCTTGCTTGAGAACTCAAGGTGCAGAGCAGGGCCTGTGGGTAGTGTGAAGAGGGTGGCCAGGTGTACTAATTTTGGGCCGAGCCAGAGTAATTTTGTTTTTGATTCATTTAATTTCATCTGTACAGAGAGGGACCAGGCGTGAAGTCTCATTATGCATGAAGTGATGTTCTCTTGGAGGTTTGTGAGGTTCTGGTCTGTTTCGAGGAGGATAAGGATATCGTCTGCATATGTGTATATTGTTTCAAGGGGGGATAGTTTGAGGAGCTTCAGGGAGGTCATATACATGTTGAAGAGAATAGGGGATAGGGGAGAACCCTGTGGGACACCACAGCATGGTGTCCACGGAGCGGATTTGGAGCCGTTTGTGTTGACAGTGTAGGAACGAGCGCGAAGGAAGTTTGAGAACCACTTTAGGACAAAGGAGTCTATTCCTATCTCAGAAAGTTGGTAGATTAGTATGTCATGGTGCACGACATCGAAAGCCGCGGAGAGATCGAACTGTAGAAGAACAGCAAATTTGTTTCGAGCGTGTAGTTGTTGCACCTTTGAAATTAAGGAAACTAGGAGGGACTCGATGCTGAAATTGGGCCTAAATCCGTGTTGGTAGTGTTGGAGAATGGAGAATCTCTCTAGGTAAGAGGAGAGCTGAGTAGCGACTATGGTCTCTAGAAGTTTTGTTAAAAGAGGGATGTTTGCTATGGGGCGGTAGTTCGATGGTAAGGAAGGGTCGAGATCGGCTTTTTTCAGAAGAGGGGATAAGACAATGTGTCCCATTTCTGTGGAGAACAGGGCCGATAGTAAAACTTTATTTATAAGGTTAGTAAGGGAAGAGATGGCCTGCGCAGGGATGTTTTCATAAAGGTAGGATGGGAAAGGATCTAGGATGCACTTGCAGGATTTAAGTTTGAGGCAGAGTTTAGAGATCTGGGGTTTGGATACGAGTTCGAAAGTAGTCCATGATCTGTCAGCAGGGATAGGGTCGGAGTCTTTCGGTGGAAGAGAGTTGTAAGAGATAGCGGGGGGGAATGAACTCTTTATGGTAGTGATCTTCTCGTTGAAGAATTTGGCTAGGTCATTTGGAGATGGGAGGGAGGGGGAGGGGGAGGAGTCGTTTTTAGAAATTAGGTTTCGCCAGATGTGGAACAGTGTACTGTTTTGATTTTTTGACCTGGAGATTTTATTTCCATAGAAATTCTTCCTAGCTTTTTTTAGTACAGAGTTGTAGAATTTGATGTTTTCTCTTCAGGATTGTCTATCTGAAGGGGATTTCGATTTTTTCCATTTTCGCTCCAGGGCCCGACATTTCTGTTTTAATTCCCTGTGGTATGGGAGATACCAGGGAGCCTTATGAGAGTAGGAGATGGGTTTAGTGGCTAGAGGGGCAAGAGCACGGTACGTGGTTTCGGAAAGAGTCACCCAGTTGTGCCAGATTGAGTCTGGGTCCGTGTGATTGGGAAGAAGAGGGAGTTTGTTGAGAAACTGGGACCAGAATAGTTCACTTGTGATTTTTTTGCGGTAGGTGATGGAGTTTGAGGCTCGGGTTGGGGTACCAAGGGCTGACATGAAGATAGGGAGGCAGAAAGAGCCTAGGAGGTGATCAGACCAGGGGACATGTTCCCAACGGGTCTCATCAGTGGAAGTTTTGTGCTCAGTCAGGTCAAGAAAGCTGATGATATCAATGGAGTGCCCCTTATCGTGGGTAGGGGTGGGCGGTGGAGCAGTGAAGCCTAAGGAGATGAGGAAGTCTTTGAAATCAGTTGTGTCCTTGTTGGTGTTGTCATCTAGGTGAAGGTTTATGTCACCAATGATCAGTAGTCTTTGGAATTTTAGATAGGCCCTTGTTATGGTCTCAAGAAAAAATTCAGATGATTTATTTCAGGGGTGGGTGGGCGGTAAAGTAGCAGGATGCCTAATGGGTGGGGATGAAGTTCGTCATTTATTGAAGCTAGCATGAATTCTAAGGAAGGATGGCTGCCCTTTTCGAGGAGCTCGACATTAAAGAATGATTTGTAGAGAAGGGCCAGACCTCCTCCTTTCCGGTTTATTCTGGGAGAGAAAAGACCATGGTAGCCTGGGGGACAGAGTTCATTTTGAGTGAGTAAGTCATCTTTTTCGATCCATGATTCAGTGATGCACAAAAAACCCGGATAAAAATCTTCGAGTAAATCTTTTACTATTTGGGTCTTATTTCTGACGGATCTGGCGTTACAATAGAGAGTAGGGACTAGAGTGAGAGAGTCTGAGGTAAGGTTGGGTAGGTTTGCTGGGAGAACAGGCTTTAAGGAGGTGAGGTTGACTCCTCGGTGCTTTTTGAAATGATGGGATCTGGTGAGTACTAGCGTGGGGATTCTGAGGCCAGGGCAGATGTTGTTAATGAATGAAGCATCGGGAGAGTTTGGGGGGGAGAGGTTTTTGGGAATGGGAAGTGTTTGTGAGGGAGCAGAGAAGGAGAATAAGGGGCCAGAGTGATGGCTTCATGGTGGGAATCAGTGGGGCCAATGAGAGGGGGTTGGGCGGAGGATTTGCCAGGAGGGAGGGGAGGGGGAGAGAGAGTTCGGGAGGGCTGATAGCGAATGGGAGAGGAACAGAGACTGAAAAGGAATTTGTGTCCAGCAGATTCTAGTGTGATACCGGACAGGTTGGAACTTAGAACAATTGTTAATAGAGCGATACAATTTGAAGTGGGTCTTGGCTAAATATGCAGTATAAAGAAACAAGCAGTGGGTAGGTCGTGCAGTTGAGTAATAAGTCAAGGAGTGTATCCTGGGGTCCGGGATAATTTTTTATTTATTTTTTGTGTGTGTGTTCGCCGACCTGGGGGGGGGGGGGGAGCTCACGTGACCAGTTAAAAGTTGGGCAGGGTCAGCCCGATCAGAGACCTACACCGGTAGGAGGCTTTTGGCGTTCCCCAGTGGCTCTAGAGAGAGGGAGCAGTGCCCTCCTGGTTAGAAAACGGTGTTGGGTGCAGGAAGAGATTAGGGGATAAACCACGGGGGATTCGGGGTACGGAGCAGGGCTCCCACGCGGCCCGAAGTCGCTGGGCTGAAGTGAGGAGCAGCACCCGATGGCAGAGGAGCTGCTCCTGAAGAAATTAGTTGAACTCGCAGGGTTTTGGGGGGCGGAGCAGGGCTCCCACGCGGCCCGAAGTCGCTGGGCTGAAGTGAGGAGCAGCACCCGATGGCAGAGGAGCTGCTCCTGAAGAAATTAGTTGAACTCGCAAGGTTTTAGGGGGCGGAGCAGGGCTCCCACGCGGCCCGAAGTCGCTGGGCTGAAGTGAGGAGCAGCACCCGATGGCAGAGGAGCTGCTCCTGAAGAAATTAGTTGAACTCGCAAGGTTTCAGGGGGCGGAGCAGGGCTCCCATGCGGCCCGAAGTCGCTGGGCTGAAGTCAGGAGCAGCACCCGATGGCAGAGGAGCTGCTCCTGAAGAAATTAGTTGAACTCGCAGGGTTTCGGGGGGCGGAGCAGGGCTCCCACGTGGCCCAAAGTCGCTGGGCTGAAGTGAGGAGCAGCACCCGATGGCAGAGGAGCTGCTCCTGAAGAAATTAGTTGAACTCGCAGGGTTTTGGGGGGCGGAGCAGGGCTCCCACGCGGCCCAAAGTCGCTGGGCTGAAGTGAGGAGCAGCACCCGATGGCAGAGGAGCTGCTCCTGAAGAAATTAGTTGAACTCGCAAGGTTTCAGGGGGCGGAGCAGGGCTCCCATGCGGCCCGAAGTCGCTGGGCTGAAGTCAGGAGCAGCACCCGATGGCAGAGGAGCTGCTCCTGAAGAAATTAGTTGAACTCGCAGGGTTTCGGGGGGCGGAGCAGGGCTCCCACGTGGCCCAAAGTCGCTGGGCTGAAGTGAGGAGCAGCACCCGATGGCAGAGGAGCTGCTCCTGAAGAAATTAGTTGAACTCGCAGGGTTTTGGGGGGCGGAGCAGGGCTCCCACGCGGCCCAAAGTCGCTGGGCTGAAGTGAGGAGCAGCACCCGATGGCAGAGGAGCTGCTCCTGAAGAAATTAGTTGAACTCGCAGGGTTTCGGGGGGTGGAGCAGGGCTCCCACGTGGCCTGAAGTCGCTGGGCTGAAGTGAGGAGCAGCACCCGATGGCAGAGGAGACCTATATGTTGAAATAAGAAACAAAAGAAGAAAAACTTTGACATTAAACAATATAGCTTCTCCTCTCCTACACCACAGCCCCGGAGTCAGATATAGTCAAAGAGGGCAAGTAGAAATAAGGCTGAAAATCCATCCATCCATCGATGATCCCAGTATGAAGTAAGGATGGAACTTTGCGTGAGGGCAGTTGAACTTCAAAAGAAGTCTGTTTTTAAATAAAAAATGTCCAAAATTTCTGTTAACTGATTTTCAAAAGTAAAGAACAGAAGAAGAAACTGAAATACTTGAAAAAAGTTTGTTAAAAAATTTGAATAGGGAGAGAAATCAAGATGGCATCGGAGTGAGTAGCGCTTTAGTGGCTCCTGCATTCTCCGGCAAAATTCTAAAGTTTTTTCGCCAAGAATTTACCTTTTCATTGTGATGCCAAAGCGCAGGGGGAAGCAGAGGAGTGATCACCCTGCCTCCTCTTCCACTTCATTGACACGACAGACAGCAATAACTTCTTTTGCTGTTCCAGTTGGAGCGGATGTCTCTGCTGACTGAGGTAGGCAGACCTCAGTCTTGGAGAGAGATGTATCGCTAAGCCCATTAGGGCCTGGCACCTACAGCCTTACAGGAAGCTCTGGAGTTGTTATCTTCATCGAAACTGCAGGTTTCACCCTTGACCCCAGATGGAGTTTCAACTTGCCAACTTCTCAGCAGTTGGCTTTAATGGTTGGAGGGCTCAATGCTGGAAGTATGGCAGGGAATTAAACTGATCGTCAACAGTCTTCGAATTTGACTTCTGCAGTGACTTTTTCGACTATCTCTCTTCCTGTCCCACTGACAAGACCACCCGTAGTAGATATGGAGGCTATCTGGAGTGCCACTGAGAATTTACATAAGGTATGCACTCATTTCATATCCTCAGTTCAGGATACACTTCTCCCGTAATCGATGTGATAGGGGATTAACAGAACCGCAAATACAGAAAAACCGTGAATAACTTTTTCATATGTTATTCGCTGTTTTCTATTAAAAAACATCGTGAATATGGTGAAACCGCAAATAACATGGTGGGAGACCTGGCCTGTTTCTGAAGGAGAGACAAAATACGGTGAAGAAAGTGCTGGGAATCAGTGATTTTCTCTGTAAACGTTTGGAATCAGCAATTTCTCTATGTAAGCTGATGTAATTTGTGGGGAGGAGCCAGCAAGCTAAAAACCATGAATAATCAAAACTGCAATTGCTGAAACCACAAATACAGAGGGAGAAGTGTACTATAATTCAATTTAAAGATTTTAAAGAGAAATTTCAACATCAGGTTGTTAGAATGGACAAAGTTGAAAATATGGTTGCAGAGTTAAAGCTTCTTCTAACCTGCAACTAAAAGATAAAACTTCTACTAACTAGAAAAATTGAAAACCTGGAAAATTCAAACAGAAATTTAAGAATACTGAATTTTCCTGTCTCTAGACTGCAGTCTCCTAGGGACTTATTTCAATTATTTCTTATTTCTGTTCTAAAACATCCAGAAAATAATTTTCCACCATTGCAAAAACTATATTATTTAAATGTGCCAAAAGAAGATAAATTTTCTGAATAATCCCCACCTTACCATCTCCAATTTCAATGAAATTTGGCACATAGATGCTCTGGCTTGAAAAACTAAGTCCTGGAAAGTTTCAACCTTGAAAACATGAAATTCATGTAGTAAGAGGTGCCTAAGTAGAGGCCCTAAAATTTTTGTTTGTGTCATACAAAACAAATGGGCAACTTCAAGGGCCTTATTAAGCTTTAAGAGTTTCAAAAATCTAGGCTAAGTGCTCTTCTAATGCCTCAATGCCAAAGTTGGCCAAAAACTCAATTCATTAATTTTTGGCTTCATCTTTGGGATGCCATAGATTTGTAATAAATTTAAATGGTTTCTTCTTGCTTGGTACACCTGCACAACTACTGATTGTTATCCATCTGTGAAAACTTCAAGGCCTGCTTGTGTTTATTTGCAAAGATATTGCAAGTCAAACAGAGCAGCAAAAATATTAATAACAAATTTTACCTATTTTTGAAGCCTTGTTTTGACACTAGAAATCACTTTGGTTCAAAAAGCATTAGATAGAGCCAACTTTTTCTCTACCAGATATCAAATTTTCAGGAGGGTACTTTTTGTATAGGGAACAAATTTGCAATTGAATTCAGATAAGGCTCAGCAGCGTAACTATTTAAAAGTATTAATTGTATTTGTCATTGGAGGGTTCTTCAAATATTCAAGTTGCACTATGAATGAACTTTACACCACACATAATTTACTGTCTATTGTTTATTTTAAAACTTAATTGTGGCACAGGTCTAAAAATTGCCAGGCACTAAGAATGTTGGTTAGTAGTAAAGGAATTTGTGTTAAGCATACTACATATGTTTTTAATAGTTGGTCCATGGTGCTTTAACTACAGCCAGTTTATTCAATAGCCAGGCAAGTCCAGCCATGGGTGGGTGGGTTTCTTAGCTAAGGTTCCAAAGCCTAAGTGGGTCTCTTTATGGTTCCCAAGTCATAGTCACACTTTATTCATTGCATAATGTTATGAAATTTATCTTCAATGAGTTGAATTGTTGATTCTGTAAATGTGTATTGTCGACCAGTTACTGTGCTTGGTGCAGGCAGAATTGCAAAAATGTGGACTTCAGAAATCCAAGTGTCCTTCCTTAGGAGGCCATAAAATGAATGAACTTGTCCATAAGTATGCATGAAATTATGAGTGCATCATGCTCTTTAACTGATGTCTCACAAATGTTTCCAACCCAACATTTATTATCATAAACACATGCTATGTATTGTCCAGGTTGAAGATTTTCTATTTTTAGAGAAGCATTAACTGGAGAGTCATCCAGTGAACCAATAGTTGCAATGAATGATGAACAATCATTTGATACTCGACTCACATGAATCTTATGTATCCCATCAGGGATAAACTGATGATTTTCACGAGTTCCAGCAATTGTAGAGGCAGTCCCAAATCTTCTTTCTTGATTGAGTCTAGCAGACTCAATTTCTTCTTTTCAAACAAACAAAAACTTGATTTGTCAAATTTTGGTCACATAACATAAACAGGTCATTTGGTGACAGAATTTGGTTTTCTTTTGGCTGCTGTAAGCTTTCATATGCTGCTAACCTTTTAGTAGTTCCACCAATTCCATCACAAGGTGACTTGCTATGGCTTGTGGCCAAAGAAATTCCACTCAGCATGAATACCAAAGTCAGAATAGTGATAGCAGAGATTAACAAAATTTTAAGTTTTTGTATTGTGCAGCAGAGCCATCACTGAAATCCCCCCCAAAAAACGTGTACTACCACTGGATCATGCCTTAAGCCAAGGGTTGGTACTCGATGGCCGCAATCCAGTCGGGTATTCAGGATTTCCCCAGTGAATATGTATGAGATCTATTAGCATACAATGAAAGCAGTGCATGCAAATAGATCTCATGCATATTCATTGGGGAAATCCTGAAAACCCGACTGGATTGCGGCCCTTGAGGACCGACATTTGACACCCCTGCCCTTAAGTTGTCATTAATGATACAAACATTCATGCATTGAAGTTCACTGTTAAGGTGGAAATACCGTGTTTCCCTGAAAATAAGCCCTATCTCCGAAAATAAGCCCTAGTCGCCGGCAGCAGCACTGCTCCCCCAACCCTTCCCATCTCTCCCTCCTATCTGAACACCAACCGCAAGCCAAAATACCTGGAAACAAATGGCAGTATCGGCAGCATAGGCTGAATCATGGCCTGCCTTTCTCACTTCCGGCTGTTCCGCGCCACTTTGCTGATGACATCATCAGTGATGCAGCAGAGGAACACCCAGACGTGAGAAGGGCAGGCCATGATTCAGCCTGTGCTGCCGACGCTGCCATTTGTTTCCAGGTATTTCGGCTCACGGTTGGTGTTCAGATAGGAGGGAGAGATGGGAAGAGTCAGCAAGGGGGGTGCGGGGTGCGCAGCGGCAGCTGCACAGGGGGATGGAAGGGAGGGATAGAAAGATACTGCACAAGGGGATGGGTAAGAGGGGAGAAAAGATGCTGCACATGTGGGGGAAAGAAAGGAAATAGGAAGATTTGGGGTGGAGGAGAGGAAGGGAGAGATAATCATTGTACATGAAAAAAAATAATACATCCCCAAATAAGACCTAGTGCCTTTTTTTGGGTCCAAAATTAATATAAGACTGTCTTATTTTTGGGGAAACATGGTAGACAACAAAAGGGTGCAAAGTGGCTTGACTATTTTCCCAATGGAAACCCTGAACAGCATCTTGAACAACAAAGGAATAATTTTCAACAAAATCCATTAGAATAACAAGTTCATCAGGATTTAAATTTTCTTTGACTGTTTTCAAGTAATGTGATTGATGTTTTGAAATGTAATGATGTAGATGTATTGAAAGATCTGTAATCTTTTCAGCAAGCACAGCTACAAAATCTTCGACTGCCATTTGTTTCACATCTAGAATTGCACGATCTGTTTGGATCCACTGCCTGAATTCAATAATTTCTTCAGGATCAATATTCTTGTATTCACTGAAAACGTAGGCTTCAAGTGCACCTTGACCGGATACTCATCACACATATGGAGCATATAATTTTTTTTTACTCCAAATTGCAAACTGTTTTCCCCATTAAATCTTTACAGTCATCCTTGACTACTAGTGCTGCTTGCAAGTATCAGCTTAACATTCTGATGTGCACAACATACACAAACTGAGTGCATTGTTGATGAACCAACAGTGACACACCATTTTGGTCTTAATTTCAAAGAATTTTGAGAAACTCAACTTTTTATTATAATATTCAACAAACATCTCTTTCAGACTGCTTAACAGCAACCTCTTTTGCTTTTGAACTTTTCCCCCATCAACTCCGATTGAAATATAGTCCTTTTTTCCAAGGACACAGCCTACTGTACTTATCTTCATAAAAGTTGGACACCTTTTTTGTCACATCATCTTAAAGTGATTTGCCTTTCTTTTTACTTGGCATTGCTAGTATACTACTTTCTATTTTAAGCTGTCTTGCTTGTCTAACCATTCTTGTTGAAATGCCAAATTCAGAAGACATTGTTTCAATAGACCAGCTCTTTGGAGCTAGTGTGAGGATTTGAAATTTTTCTGCACGACTTGAAGTCGTTTAGTTTTTCTTTTAAGCAAAGAAAGTTCAGCATAATCTGAACAGGTTTGACATTGATGACTGCAGTTACTGCAAGGTCTTTACAAAACTTCATCAGGTTCAAAACCAACCTCAGAGAAAATATGATGGCTCAGTGAGGTTTGTGCTTGAGCAATTTTACATTTCACAAAACCTCTGGAGTCGAGTTTACTCACTTTCTTCAGCTTTAAAGGAGATTCCCCAAGTGCCACCAAGCTAGCATTAACTTAATCAATTTTTTGCAATTGACTCTTCATCAGATGATGGATAAGATAATGAAACTTAGCAGTCATTCATCTCTTTTCGACAAGTTATGCACAATTTTTCACCAGGTGTGAACTGATTTTTTTGTCAGTCTTTAATTACTCTGTAACACTGTTACTGATAAGCTTCAGACTCTTTCTAACCTGATGCTTAGGTTTCAAGAATGGATTGCAGCATAACCTTTATAAAAAAAAATAAAATTAAAAAAAAATACCAAAGTGGGGATTAGAGGGGATATGATAGAGACTTACAAGATAATGAAGGGCATAGAGAGAGTAGAGAGGGACAGATTCTTCAAACTTTCAAAAAATAAAAGAACAAGAGGGCATTCGGAAAAGTTGAAAGGGGACAGATTCAAAACAAATACTAGAAAGTTCTTCTTTATCCAACGTGTGGTGGATACCTGGAATGCGTTTCCAGAGGAAGTAATAGGGCAGAGTATGGTACTGGGGTTCAAGAAAGGATTAGACAATTTCCTGCTGGAAAAGGGGATAGAAGGGTATAAATAGAGGATTACTGCAACAGGTCCTGGACCTGTTGGGGCCGCCAGCGCACGATAGACCTCAGGTCTGACCAAGCGGAGGCATTGCTTATGTTCTTAAAAACACTGCCTCATCATGAAGACAGATAGTTGAACTATCATTGAAAACTTTGAGATGTTCGTTTAGTCAATTATTTCTGATGACTTGTGTGTAAGGTCTTTTATGAAACTTTAAGGCCCTCGCTGCCCTGTAGGCTGTTAAATTAACTTGTGATCATTGATTTTGCCAAGATCGATTGTATCAATAGTTTCTGGATCCATAGCTTATTATCCAAAATATTCAGAAATATAAACTCACTTTTTCAAGCTCTAGAAATAAAACATGTGAAAACAAAAGCAAAAGATTACATTACTACATGCCTGGTATACACAAGCAAATTTAACATGGTGTAACATGAAACACATAGTAAAAAAAACAGCAAACAAGATCAACTGCTTTTATTCATAATTATTCTAACAAATTTGATTCAGCACTGCTAATAATTATGCAATGTCATCACAATTAAGTTTTAAAACAAATAATAAGCAACAAATTATATATGATATATTGTTCTTCCACAGTTCAGCCTGAATATAGGAAGAATTCTCCAAGGACAAATGTCACTAATACTTTCAAATAGTTACGCTGCTTTGACTAACCAGAATTTAACTGCAAATTTCTTCTTTGCACAAAAAAAAACACCCTCCTAAATTTGACATCTGGTAGAGAAAAAGTTGCTCTATTCAAAGCTTTTTGAACCAAAATGATTGCTGGTGTCAAAACTGAAATACAAGACTTCAAAGAAGGGTAAAATTTGTTAATATTTTTGCTGCTCTGTTTGACTTGCAATATCTTTGCAAATAAATGAAAGCAGGCCTTGAAATTTTCATGGATGAATGATCAATAGTTGAGCAGGTGTACCAAACAAGAAATCACCACTTAAAATTTGTTACAAATCTATAACACACCAAAGATGAAGCCAAAAATTAATGAATCGAGTTTTTGGCCAACTTTGGCATTGAGGCATCAGAAGAGCGCTTAAACCTAGACTTTTAACTCTAAAAGCTTATTAAGTACAAAAGTTGCACCAGTAGACTAAATTTCAGGCTGATGTTAGCAATACTCTGTAGTCAGGAGGCCTTTGAAGTTGCCCATTTGTTTTGTACGACATGCACAATAATTTTATGGCATCTACTTAGGCACCTCTTACTACATGAATTTCAGGTTTTAGGGGTTGAAACGTTGCATGGCTTAGTGCTATAAGTTAGGTATCTACATGCCAAGTTTCCTTTTTTTTCCAATATTTTATTCATTTTTACATCTTACAATAAGTGTACAATATTATATCAATTGAATCAAATAGATCACTTGAAAATCTTTTCAATTATCATCATAAATACATAAGTTTAAATCCCTTCCCCACCCACCCTTTCCACCAATAATATAATTCAAGCAATTATACATACATTTTATTCAAAAATACTGAGAAAACCAATAATATAGCTCTACATCTCCCCTCTTCCCATTCTTATAATATACTTTTTGTGTAAAAAGGTATCTAATCATTACAATATGCTATCAATGGCCCTCAAATTTTTTAAAAATTATTATAGTTCCCTTTTTGTATAGCAATTATTCTTTCCATTTTATATATATGGCACAGCGAATTCCAGCAGAAGGTGTAATTAAGTCTGGTGTAATCTTTCTAATTTCTGGTGATGTGCTGAATGGCAACTCCTGTCATTATTAATAAAAGTTTATTATTATTTGATGAAATTTGACTTTTTATCCTCATAGATGTACCAAATAGGATTGTATCATACGATAGGGCTACATGGTTTTCTAATAAACAATTAATTTGAGACCAAATTGATTTCCAAAAGGCAGAAAAATATTAAATGATCTAGAGTCCCTGCTTCCAGATTTCAGTGCCAACTTCCAGATTAGAGCTATCCAACTTTTGTAATCTAACTGGGGTCCAAAATGCTCTATGTAATAAAAAGAAGCAAGTTTGTCTCATAGATGCAGACACTGCCAAGTTTCATTAAAATTGAGGATGGTAAGGTGGGGACCACTTGTATACTCTTTTGTGTCATATTTCAGTAATATAGCAATGTCATATTTAAGGGGTCAAAATCCACATTCATCTGCTCTCAATGTGTTCACCAATACACAGTTACAAATAAATATATGAATTTATAAATAACTGAAGAATTATTAATCATTGTTAGTTTATAATTCAGATCTTATCAACAATTGTCATCTTCATAAATTCCATTTTAAAATAAAACTACCTTATAACTTAATAATTCAAGCAGGGAGTACATGCAATTTAAGTTTGCAAATCCCTAATCGCTACATAAGTACAAGGCTGTACTCGTCAAAAGTTTCTATGACAGCTCTCCAAATTAGAAAAAAAACCACAAAAAATGGAAAGTTTACAAAGATCAATAAAAATAAAGTTAAGAGGGAATTCTTACCCATCCAGATGAGGAGCAGGTTTTGTAGTTCTGTTCATCAATCATCAACATCAACACAATAATAAAATCAAGGATTCCGATAAAATTGAGAGATGGTCAGATATACATTAAAAGAAGAAATATGCATAAAAAAAGATGAGCAAAATAAAAAGTTTTTAAAAATCTGCTTATCATACTAAAAATCAGAAATTTAATGAAGATGCATTAGAAGCACATTAAACACATAACTAAATAGACATTTTACACAAGAATTTCCAGAAACCATTACTGCGGGCTGATTGAAAAGTAAGAGACTGCCTCTGTTTTTCTTTCCAAGAAATAGACATGGCAACGCTATGCTCGTTCTTGTGAAGTTCATACACTGATGTTTTTGAACCAAAAGTTGGACTTCCACAGTCTTCATTGGTGGGTCACAGCGAGCGGAAGAACTTCATACGTTTCATCATGGCAGATAAGGAAGACATCTCTGAGAGTACACTGTATGCTTCCTGTAACATTTCAAGAATTTCATTACCATTCTTTCCAAGTTTAACACAAAATTCAATCACACACCTCTGGCAAACTCTCACAAACACGTCTTCCTCATCTCATGATGAAATGTACAATGCTCTTCCTCTTGTTATGACTCAACAGTGAAGACTACAGGAGTCCTACTGCAGGTTCAAAAAATCTGATGTATGGCCTCATAAGAACCAAAACAGAGGCAGTCTCATTACTTTTCAATCAGCCTTCATAGTAATTATGAAGTAAAATCATTGAAAATATTTGCGGTTAATGTGACTCCACTATATCATTATAACAGTGCTATTAGAACATGGCATTAACATGGCATTAAGAGCAGCAATGAATCGCTACACGAAACTGATGACAACTTAGAAACGTTTTCTTGAGGCAGGTTTTTGCCTCTCGTTCTCCCTGTTATGAAGCAGTTTCAAACACTGCTAACATCCATACAAATATCAGAAGAACCTGGGTCAATACTAAGTTTAGGATACTGCTGTTAAGATCCTAATAGCAAAGGAAAGTGAAGACAGAGTTTGATGTACAGCAACAATCTTGGTTCATGTACAACTTAGTTTATATTCGGGTTAAATCCAATTTTGTCCTCAAAATGAACAAGAAAGATGTTGAGTGAGCTATTCAATACTATAAAAGCTGCTTCTAGCTAGATCTATTTATATATAACAGCGATGTAGTCAGACACCCAATTTTGGGTGGACCTGAGCCCAACGTAGGAAGGCGCGACAATCTCATCACCTTTCTGGTATCTCTCCCTTCAGGCGATTGGGAGGGTTATTTAACTTCACTCCCCTGACCCCTCCTACCAGTACCTTTAAATCTTTTAGGTCTTCACCGGCAGCAGGCAGCAACTCATTCCCCTTGCTCTTGACAGTTCAAAGCCTTCCCTCTGATGCAACCTCCTGGTCTGCCGCATCACTGATGACATCAACAGCAACGCAGCAGAGGAATGCCCGGGCAATAAAAGGCCGCGAAGCAGCCTGTCTAGACTGCTGCCGTTATAAGGTATTTATTTATGTCTTGCGGTTTGGACAGGAGGGAGAGAAGGGTCGGCGAGGGGAAGGGGTGCATGGCAGCAGCGGGGATAGAAAGATGTTGCATGGGGGGATGGGAGGAAGGGAGGGATAAAAGCTGCAAGGGTTCTGCTGCACAAGGGAGGGAGGGATAGAAATATACTGCACAAGGGGATGGGTGAGAGTAGAGGAAAGATACTGCATATGTGGGGGAGAGAAAGGAAATGGAAGAATTGGGGTGGAAGAGAGGAAGGGAGAGATGATCATTGTATATGAAAAAAATAAAACGAAAAACAACAAGAAAATCCAATACAATCTGCAGTGAAGAGGGTACAGCACAAACAACGAAAGAAAAACTGCATACAAGCATACAAGATGCAGGCTATGTTTATTATTTCATGCGATTAATGTTACCACCTTTTTACAAACCAAGGGACCCGATTTATACAGGCTCCTGTTTATTCTTTTTGCGGTTTAATTTGATACCTTGTCAACCTTGGACCCCTGATGAAGGCGTGTTAACCGAAACACTGACTGTGTCAGGTCGGTTGGTTTGTAAAAAGGTGGTAACATTAACCGCATGAAATAACTAAAATAATAAATATAGCCTATATCTTGTACACATGAAAAAAATAAGACATTCCCGAAAATAAGACCTAATGTCTTTACTGGGCCCAAAATTAATATAAAACAATGTCTTATTTTGGGGGAAACACGATAGTTGCATTAGAGGGAGGGATCAGGCTGACACAAGCAGGAGGAATGTGTTGATTTTCACTGCCACTAAACAGCTAAAGGATTTAAAGTTTCTGGGTTTTGAGGGGGGAGGTTTTGGAAGAGTAGAGTTATGTGGCCCACGATCACCTAGAACAGGGGTAGGCAAGAGCAGGAGCCAGGTCAAGTTTTCAGGATATCCACAATGAATATGTATGAGATGGATTTGCATGCACTGCCTCCTTGAGATGCAAATCTATCTCATGCATATTTATTGTGGATATCCTGAAAACCTGACCTGACTCTGGCTCTCGAGGACCGGAATTGCCTACCCCTGACCTAGAGGGAGAGATGCCAGGAGTATTCAGTTGGCAGGGCTTGGGATCCCCACCCACCACATCGCTGCTGTGCTGCTGCTGGTTAGGACTGAGTTGAAAACAGATGGGCATATGCCCAATCATGGATACATGACCGATATATAGGTTTAAGTATAGATATCCACAGGCATTTTTAATTTAGTACTTTAATTACATTATGCTGGCTCCTTATCAGGGAGTGATTTGTGAGGCACTTTCTTTTTTTTCATTCTTTATTTATAACTTATTTCTTTACAATCAAGTATAAGTCAACTTGAAACAGATCCATAATTCAAATTAAAAGTACAAGAAAAAATGAAGAAATAACTCAGATATTTAGTCCACAATATTTTGAGAGAAATCAACAAGAAATTAAAACATAAGAAAATCTAAATATTCAAACGAGAAACAGCAATGCTCAGCATATCCTACAGCCCATTATGACACTTTACATTTCTTGGTTATGGGTACCAGCCTCTCTTGATTCTATAAATTCTAACAGCTGTTTAGGCTCAAAAAACAGGAAATTCTTATTCTGGTAAGTGATAAAGCATTTTACAGGAAACTTCAACAAAAAAATTCCTCCCAGTGCAAGGACTCTTGACCTTAATGCCAAGAAATCCTTTCTCCACCTTTGGGATCTCTGAGACATATCTGGAAATATACGAACATTAGAGCTCAAAAACTGATCATTTATATGTCGGAAATACAATCGCAATATACAGTATTCCCCATCACTTCAGGGTTTTTCTCTCTGTTATAACCTCAAGTACACTTTCCAAAAATATTGATAAATTCATATCCACCACTCTATCAGCATGAGTTTCATTGGAGATTGAAGCCCCCAGTGATTTCTTTATCTGAAGGTAATTAGCCCTTACAATAGGAGGCAAATTTTCCATTGGTATAGCAAGAATTTCTTTAAAATATTTTCTCACCATCTCCACTGGTGAAATCAAAGGACATTTAGGAAAATGTAGGTCTCAGGTTGTTTTTTCTTAGTTGATTTTCAAAACTTTCCATCTTCCTTGCCACAAAAGATCTTTCCTTCACCAGTGCTTTCATTTCACAAATTTTTTCTTCCGGTTTCTCCAACCTTTCATTTACCATAGTTAAAGCCAAACCCTGTTACTCAACTTTAGAAAAAATAGTCCCATAATCAGTACTCAAAGTTAAAAATGACAATTTGAGGTTAGCGTCCATAATCGATATGGCTTGCCATAAAGCTTCTAAGTCAATCTTTGCTGGTTTCTCCAAAAATCCAAATTGGATGGTAGTCCTACCTGAAGCATAACATTGGCCACTCTCCAATCTTCAAGTACTACAGACAATTTTAGCGACAGGTTACAGATCACGAACAGCAAATCATCACTTTCATGTTTGAGTTCTTTTAGTACCCTGGGATGTATACCTTCTGGTCCAGGTGATTGATCACTCTTTAACTTGTCAATTTGGCTTAATAAGTATTCCAGGTTCACAGAGATTTCTTTCAGTTTTTCCACATCATCTCTCTTGAAAATCATTTCTGGTTCAGATAGATCTGTTACATCTTTTTCTGTAAAGACCGAAACAAAGAATTCATTCAATCTCTCTGCTATGACCTGATCCTATCTGAGCGCCACTTATGTTCCTTGATCATCCAACGATCCCATGGATTCCTTCACAGGTTTTGTTTCTGATGTACCTGAAAAAGTTATTATGGAGCTCATTTTCAAAACACTAAGATGTTCAAAAAACCTGTATAAACTTGGATGTTTTTCTTGCCACAATATCCAAGTGTCGATTTTTGAAACCAACTCTCTGGATGTCTTGCTAGGCTTCCTAGCCACTATGCATCCAAAGTTCAAGGAAGTGCATTTCTGACATGCTTTGGGCATGTTTAGCATTTGGGAGTCTTGCAGTGATAATTGAACCTTTCCCAAGACATCCAGGACAGAACTTAGACATCCGGAGTTAGACCTGTTTTAAAAGCATCTAAAAGCTAATAGGTACCCAAATTAACCAGATGACCAGTGAACTCCTCCCACCCCCAAACATCTGAATGAAACAGTACATACCTGTCCCTAGAACAACATCTGGTATTGGAAATTCTAGTAGATCATCACACATGTCTTAAGTAGTCTAGTGCAGGGGTTCCCAACCACAGGCTATGCAGAACTGGGCAGCCCAGAAATTTTTATTTTTTTACTTTACAGGCAGCTCCCTCCTCCCAGCCACACTTGTTTTCACAAAGCTGCGAGCAGTGGCTCCTACATGCTGCCAGTGGCTGACCCAGAAGCCTTCCCTCTAGGCTTCTGGGTCAGCCACGGGTTGTGTGTATAAACCATAGCTGTGGCTTTGTGAAGAGAAGGGCAGCTGGGATGAGGGAGCTGGCCAGAACAGGTAAACACTCGCGGGAGGGAGGCACGAACTTGGGACACAGAACAGATGGAGGGAAGGACGAAGAGGGGATGCGTTGGGACATGAGAGATAGGAGGCACGTTGGGAGACAGAAGGGAGGGAGTACAAACTTCAGACAAAGGATGGAAAGAAGAAAGGAGGGAGGGGGCATGAACTTGAGACACAGAATGGAGGGAGGGGAACATGAACTTGGGACATAGGATGGAAGAATGGAGGGAGTGAGGGAAAGAAATGCTGAGGTGGGGGAGGGAACATAAAGGGAGAATTGTTGGGCATGGGTGTCCGAGACAGCAGCGGCAGCCAATCCTGACAATTTCTTCTCGCTCCTTTAGCCCCGAAGCAGCAGCGTTGGCTGATCTTGACAACCTCCCTCCCTCCCTTACTGAAGTAATGGCAGCCGGTGAACAGAATAAGAAATTGTAAACAGGCCCACGTCACTTCTGACATGGCAGAAGAAAGGCCCTGCCGGAGCTGGCCAGAAGCAACCTATTTACAGGGGACTGTCAGGATTAGTTGCTGCTGCTTCAGGGGGGTGGGGAGGGGCGCTGGTGGGAGGGAGGGGTGTTGTAAGGACCAGCTCTGCTGCTTAGGGGGCCAGACGGAGGGAGCTGTGTTGTCAGGAACAGCTGACTGCTGATATATTATTTTTTTTACATTAACTCTCAAGCAACTAGAAAAACCGTTATCCGGTATTCACCAATCCCCATGGGTGCCAGATAGTTGAGAGTGTACTGTATATGTATTAATAAGATTACATATTATGCACTTTATTGATTATGCGTTTGAATCCCTCCACACCACTGGAAAAATTGTCTTGCATAAAACTGGTCTCTAGTACAAAAAAGGTTGGGGACCACTGGTCTACTGGGTGGGCTAGTGAACCACAGAGAGGACGACCCAGGCACATAAGCCCTCTAACCACTACATTTATAGGGGAAAGTGTGAGTCCACCAAAATCCTACTATACAGCCATATAGGTGCTACCTGCAGCCATAACGACTATTGAGGTAGTAAACAGATGGATATAATAGGTTTTGGGGAAGTTTTAGAGGGCTCACCATACATTAGAAGGGGGTTGTGGTGAAATATACACCTGGCACCCTTTATGTGTTCACAGAAGTGCCATCTAAGGTATCCCACTGCTCTGTTGGCATTTCAGTGTGACCAGTCCATTACAATGCTGGCCCCTCCCATGTCCAAACAGTCTGGATTTGGACATTTTGAACATGGATGTTTTTGTGGCCAAAAATGTTAGGTATTTTAAGGTTAGATATCTTGACAGCCAAGACGTTTAAATAGAATATTAAAAAAATATATATTTGGATGTTTAGTGGTTTAAAAAAAAAAACATTTTCCTGCCCCGACTTTTGGGGATGTCTTGCGGGAAACATCCAAAGTCGGACTTAGACTCATTATCGAAAATGCCCCTTCACAAGCTGTTGGCTCTTTGGCAAGTTTCTCTTAATATTCTTTCATCTAACTTAGCTTTCATCTAACTTGGAGTGTTTATGTCACTTCTTATTTTCTTCTTCAGATCCTTTTTCCATTCTTTGAAGGATGCTCTTTTGGCTCCAATAGCCTCTTTCACTTCACCTTTTAACCATGCCAACTCTCGATTTTCTCTTTCCACCTTTGTTAATATGTGAAATATATCTGGTTTGAGCTTCAACAAAAACTCTAATAGTTGAAAATTAAGCCATTGCTAGGCGGATTTCTAAGTTCTACACCCTGACAATGGCAAAGATTGCTCAAGTATGAAAATATTATCGTATCAAACTATGAATTTATTTTGTTGGGCAGACTGGATGTCATTGCTGGTCTTTATCGACTATCTTCTACTATGTTATTAGCAATTATTGTAGTTCTGTGTTCACAGACGAGGACTGAGAACAGGATCTTAGAAAACAAGCAAAAATAAGAATGGAAGAGAGACAGACATATTTTCAGAAGACTGCTGCGGTGCTAGCTAAACTAAGAGAAAACAACGTGGCTGGCAACTGTTAAGCAATTCTGCATCTTTGCATTCTTGACTACAAGAATACACTCCTCCCTCTGTATTTGCGGGGGTTAGGGGCAGAGCCGGCCCGCGAATAAGGAAAATTCACGAATAACTTTTAGGCAGACTCTGACCCACGCCCGGACCTTACCTGGTGGTCTAGAGGTGACGCGGGGCAGGGGCGATCTTCCTACACTCCTGCCCTGTGCATCCGTGCTGTGAGTTCTTGTGGTCTCATGAGACTACAATGGGAGTTTCCGTTGTAGTCTCGTGAGACCACGGGAACTCACAGCACAGGTGCACAGCCATGGAATCGAGCGTGATATACTCATGTGGATTAAAAACTGGTTGGCGGAAAGGAAACAGAGAGTGAGGATGAATGGACAATACTTGGACTGGAAAAGTGTCACGAGTGGAGTGCCGCAGGTTTCGGTGCTCGGGCCTGTGCTCTTCAACATATTTATAAACGACCTAGAAATTGGCACAACGAGTGAGGTGATTAAATTTGCAGATGATACAAAGTTATTCAGAGTAGTGAGGACACAAAAGGATTGTGAAGACCTACAAAGAAACATAAATATGATCGAGGAATGCACCACGAAATGGCAAATGAGGTTCAACGTGGATAAGTGCAAGGTGATGCATGTCGGTAACAAAAATCATATGCACAAATACAGGATGTCTGGTGCTATACTCGGAAAGAGCCCCCTGGAAAGAGACTTGGGAGTATTTGTAGACAAGTGAATGAAACTGTCCGCGCAATGTGCGGTGGCGGCAAAAAAGGGCAAACAGAATGCTAGGAATGATTAAGAAGGGGATCACAAACATATCTGATAAGGTTATCATGCCACTGTACAGTGCGTCCAACACTGGTAGCCGTATATGAAAAAGGACATAGTACTACTCGAAAGGGTCCAGAGAAGAGCAATAAAAATGATTAAGGGACTGGGGGAGTTGTCGTACAATGAGAGGCTAGAGAAACTGGGCTTCTTCTCCCTTGAAAAGAGAAGACTGAGAGGGGACATGATCGAAACATTCAAGATATTGAAGGGAATTGACTTAGTAGAGAAAGAGAGATTGTTCATCCTCTCCAAGGTGAAGAGAACGAGAGGGCACTCGCTAAAGTTAAAAGGAAAAAGATTCCATACAAATGTAAGGAAGTTCTTCTTCACCCAGAGAGTGGTAGAAATCTGGAACTCTCTTCTGGAGGCTGTTATATGGGAAAGCACCCTTCAAGGATTCAAGAAAAGGTTGGATAAGTACCTACTGGAACAGAACATACACAGGTAAGGCTAGACTCAAATAGGGCACTGGTCTTTGACCTAAGGGTAATTGTGTGAGCAGACTGCTGGGCACAATGAACATAAGAACATAAGCAATGCCTCTCCTGGGTCAGACCTGAGGTCCATCATGCCCAGAAGTCCGCTCACACGGCGGCACAACAGGTCCAGGACCTGTGCAGTAATCCTCTATTTATACCCTTCTATCCCCTTTTCCAGCAGGAAATTGTCCAATCCTTTCTTAAACCCCAGTACTGTACTCTGCCCTATTACGCCCTCTGGAAGCGCATTCCAGTAGTCCACCACTCGTTGGGTATAAGAAGAACTTCCTAGCATTCATTTTGAATCTGTACCCTTTCAACTTTTCTGAGTGCCCTCTTGTTCTTTTATTTTTAGAAGTTTGAAGAATCTGTCCCTCTCTACTCTCTCTATGCCCTTCATGATCTTATAAGTCTCTATCATATCCCCTCTAAGTCTCCTCTTCTCCAGGGAAAAGAGACCCAGTTTCTCCAATCTCTCAGCGTATGAAAGGTTTTCCATCCCTTTTATCAGACGTGTCGCTCTCCTCTGAACCCTCTCGAGTAACGCCATATCCTTCTTAAGGTACGGCGACCAATATTGGACGCAGTATTCCAGATGCTGGGCGCACCATCGCCCGATATAACGGCAGGATAACTTCTTTTGTCCTGGTTGTAATACCCTTCTTGATTATACCTAGCATTCTATTTGCTTTCTTAGCGGCCGCGCACACTGTGCCGTCGGCTTCATTGTCATGTCCACCATTACCCCCAAGTCCCTTTCTTGGGTACTCTCATTCAATAACATCCCTCCCATCGTATAGTTGTACCTTGGGTTTCTGCTTCCCACATGCAATACTTTACATTTCTCAACGTTGAACTTCATCTGCCATCTCGCCGCCCATTCCCCCAGTTTGTTCAAGTCCCTTTGCAATTCTTCGCATTCCTCTTTAGTTCCAGCTCCACTAAATATTTTTGTATCGTCCGCAAATTTTATTATCTCACACTTCTTCCCTGTTTCTAGATCATTTATGAATATATTAAATAGCAGTGGCCCGAGCACCGAGCCCTGCGGAACACCACTCGTGACCCTCATCCAGTCCGAGTAGTGGCCCTTCACTCCTACCCTCTGTTTCCTACCTGCCAACCAGTTTCTGATCCATCTATGTACGTCTCCATCCACCCCATGATTCTTCAGTTTCCGGAGTAGACGTTCGTGAGGCACCTTGTCAAAGGCTTTTTGGAAATCAAGGTATATGATGTCTATGGGGTCTCCCCTGTCCATCCTTTTGTTAATTCCTCCGAAGAAGTGCAATAAGTTAGTTAGGCACGATCTCCCCTGCAGAAACCATGTTGGCTTGTTTTCAGAAGTTCGTTTCTATCCAAATGTTCATCGATGTTTTCTTTTATCAGTGCTTCCGCCATTTTCCCGGAACCGAGGTCAGACTCACCGGTCCTGTAGTTTCCCGGGTCACCTCTTGATCCCTTTTTTAAAGATGGGCGTGACATTGGCTATCTTCCAATCCTCCGGGATCATGCCTGTTTTCAAGGATAGGTTGCAAATTTGCTGCAGTAGTTCAGCTATCTCCTCCTTTAATTCTTTCAAAACCCTTGGATGGATTCCATCCGGACCAGGGGATTTGTCAGTTTTAAGTTTTTCTATCTGCCTGTGTACATCATCAAGGCTCACTTCCATGGATGTTAATTTTTCTGCTTGATTTCCATTGAAGATTTGCTCAGGTTCCGGTATGTTGGTTGTGTCTTCGTTTGTAAATACAGACGAAAAGTAACATGTTAAGTCTTTTCCGCGACTTCTTTCTCCTCCTTCACCGCTCCCTTCCTGTCTCCTTCGTCCAGCGGTATCCCACCTCCTCCCTAGCTGGCTGTTTCCCTTTAACATATCTGAAGAACGGTTTGAAATTTTGTGCCTCCCTGGCTAGCCTCTCTTCGTACTCTCTTTTGGCTTTTCGAACCACACTGTGACATTCTTTTTGATACTTCCTGGTCTGACCCAGCAGCAGCAAATCTTATGTTCTTATGCCCCGCGCCACCGCTAGACCACCAGGTAAGGTTCGTGCATGAAGTTGCCTCCGATAGCCTCCTCCTCCTTCGATCTCCACCTCCTCCTCGCCCAGATCCAAGTCCAGGGGCTGGTTCTGGTCGATGCAGGCTTCCTCCAAGCAATTCTCGGAAGGGGGGGGGGGGAGGCCAGGCAAAAAAATTGCAAATAGTTGAAACTGTGATCGCCAAAATCGCGAATAGGGAGGAGGAAGTATAATACATTTATATACTGTCCAACCCATGAGACCCATTCTAACAGTTAGCGAAAGATATAAGTACAACAAACTAAACAAACATACAGAACATCACACAACGGATAACCAATGTTCCAACATATCTAAAACAAAAGTGATTTTTAAAAAGTTTCTAAATTCTGTCTTTAAATTAATATGCAAATAATTCTGTAAAAAAGGGACAACTTCAGATAATAGTTGTTTTCTATAGTTACCCCTTTGTTTTACATTATTAGAAGTTTCAAGTTTATTAGGATTTTATATACCACTTATCAAGATTATCTAAGCGGTTTTACAATCAGATACTCTTAAGTAGCTTGAAAGCATTTTTCCCTATCTGTCCCGGTGGGCTCACAATTTAACGTACCTGAGGCTATGGAGGACTGAGTGACTTTCCCAGTGTCACAAGGAGCAGCACAGGGTTTGAACCCACAACCCCAGGGTGCTGAGGCTGTAGCTCCAACCACTGCGCCACACACTCCTCGCAGAAGGTGGTAAGTACATGATTTTTGAAGAGCAAACATATAAATTTTGGTGGTTAGATTGCACTAAAAAATAGGGCAACTAGAAACCAGGACAAATACCATGCAAAATTTGAGAAGAGGCACAGCAGTTTGAATTCTGCATGCGATACTAGTAACTGTTCCCTCATTGAAACACATTAGTACAATGAGGAACACGATCTTTTCTGTAAGTGCTCCTTTTCTTTGGAACAGTATTCCTAACTACTTGCGGGATAATACATCACTGATAAAATTTAAGGAAATGCTAAAGACATTCTTATTCCGCGATGCCTTTGCAACCTAAATTGTCCTTTTAAGGATGACTTTAGTTTTTAGAAAAATCTTTTAGTATCATTTCCCCAACCCTATGTTTTTACTTTTAAGTGTTTTCTCTTCTCTCTAACAATTGGAGTTCCTATCCCTGCTTTCCTCTTGTTCCTGTTTGTCTTTGTCCTTGAATTGTTCTTCTCCCTTGGTCTGTTTTAGATTAAATTATACTTTTACTGGTATATTATTATGACATGTTTGCACACCACCTAGAAGTCTTGAGTAGGCGGTATAGTAAATTTTAAATAAACTTGAAACTAATGCAGATCCTGAAGCAAAGGGGATATACTGCCAAATTTATGTTTGCCCAAAATAACAGGCAGTTCAATTTTGAGTCCGTTGATGTTTAAAAAGAACCTACTTTCTTAGACTTAAATACAGATTATTTCAATAATCAATGCATGACAATATAAATGTGAGAGTCAGTTTCTGGGATTTCAGATCTGCTACACAGCTACTGCATTCAAAGCTTATTAAAAATTCTCATAACTGCCTAGTTAATATGTTTCTCAAAGGACAAAGAAGAATCAAGAATATCTCGTAAACTTTAGTACCTCCTTGAACAGGATCCTGTTCAGATACTGAATGGTTCTTATCTCATAACAGTTTATATACCACAGGACCGTGAAGTTCTATGCGGTTTACAATGATTAAAAGATGCTACAGATTGAGTGGAATCAACAAAGTTAAGAGTTAATGATTAACAGTTCTAGAAATCAGTTGTTGTGGACTAAGATTGTATAGGTCAGTTACCTAAATATTTCAGGAACAGATATGTTTTTAGGTGTTTCCTAAATTCCCCATAAGTAGTAGTTCCAGATCTTTACCCCATAATGCTGCCTGATGTGAGAAAAGATGTTGATGATGTCTTTTAAATTTACATCCTCTAACCGGTGGAGAAACAAAGTTCAGATGTGAACTTCTCTTATGTCTCTTGGTTGTGAAAGAGAAAAGGTCAGTTATATATTTAGGGGCTAAACCGAATAGTACCTTAAAGCAAAAACATCCAAACTTGAATTTCATACGTGCCTCCATCGGCAGCCAGTGTAGAAGTCGATAGGAAGGTGTTAAATGATCGAACTTCTTCAACCCTAAAGTAGCCTAACCGCCGCATTTTGTACCAGTTGTAATCGCCGAATATTTTTCTGGGAAAGTGCCAAGTAGGCAATGTTTCAGTAATCAAGTTGACTCAGTATAAGGGATTGTACCAGAATTCTAATCATATCACAGTTTTACTTACATTCAAATTTAACCAATGGTCATTCACTCAGATATTTAAACTATGATAAATGACTGCAAGTATCTTCTAAACAGAAAAAAACCTAACAATTTGGATATAATCAGTGTAAACATAATAGGAGAGATCTATGGACTGCAGAAATTTCCCCAAAGATATCAAACAGATGTTAAAACACAACAAGGGACAATGGAAATCCCTCTGGAACACCACAATATGCTTTCCAAATGTCTTAATTTTTTTTTATTCCAGACTACTCAGCAAGACCTTAAATCTCAAAACAAACTGACCTTAATCTCAATAAAAGCAAAAGTACGTAGGACTCTGATCTAGTCGCAGGTTACTCTAAGCTCAGACACCCAGATAATACACAACTTTCCTAAAAACTGCTTGTCTGGGATTTATAATATCAACCACAATAGATACTACCACAGATACTCTTGAAGTTGGGAGACTATCACTGCCTCCACGATTTTGACTACTTCGCCAGTTTTTCCTAGCTTCTGCAGATATTGGTGCTTGCCTTTTTTCTCTGCAATCTCTTTGTCATTTATGAATGCTGAACTCCTTTTCCTTGCTTTTTCAGTTACCTCATGCACAGCAGCCTGTTCCCCCCATTACTTTTATTTACTTTCCTAATAAGAAGATTATTTCCAGTGGTCACATGACGCTATGTTCAGGAGAGGACGTTGAAAACCGTCTCTCCTGCCATCCACCCAAATAAACCCAAGATTATTGGCCTATAATTCCTCCAAGTAAATCTTCTTTGTTGTACCTGGGCTCCCGCATCGAACGCAATGCACTTTTGAGCTATTGCAGTGATCTATGGCGGTAAAACTGGCACATAAGGACCGAGTGCGGAGTAGAGTTGTGGATGACAAAAGGGTGGCTGCCTTGAGCCCGGCGGGCCCCTCAGTCGCTTCTACATGGGTTGCAAAGATTACCACAGAGGTTACTTTGGCCCTGGAATCCATCCTGGACAGAGTAAGCCGTGACCTGGAACGCTGGTCAGCAATGTGGAAAACCACATGAGAGGAGTGGAGACTACTAAACAGCAGCAGGCGAAGCGCTTGGAGGACCTATAAGAGAAAATCAAAGACCTGGAGAATTAAGCCCATAGGAATAACCTTAGATTTGTGGGACTCCCTGAGACTGTGCAGGAACTGGAGCTCCGGGTCTTTATTTAATTAAAACATTTATATACCATATATTATCTATACAGTTTACATAGCCAGAGTCATAAATGTTGGACAAACAAACATTTTAACGTTGGATCCCTGTCTCTCTGGGACTGCCTGAGGCTCTCAGTCCCTTTCATATGGAGCAGGCACATAGGATTGGGGCTCGACAGGAGGCTGCTGCCCAGCCCAGTGGTCTTCCTCTGGGTACTTAACTTTGTTCACAAGACAGCTAACCTCCAGGCAGTCCGTGGGAGCCGTCAATTGCTCTACGAAAACCAATGGTTCCTGTGCTTCCATGACTATTCTACTCGAGTGGCTCAGCAGAGGAGATTCAGTCCCATTTGCTCAACCTTATTTGCTCGCAAGATTCACTTCGCGCTGTTGTATCCTTCCCGGCTCCGAGTCTCTCACAATGGATTATGATACATTATCAGAGGCATAGGACTTTATGGCTCAATTGGATGGATGGAGCGAGCAGATATCCGACGGTCCCTTGAGTTGGGCAGCTCGGGATGTGATTTTTGTCTGATGCCCTTTGATGACTGCTGCCACATTTTGTCCTGTCCCCCCCCCCCCAAACTCTGACTCAGGGCTCCCGATGATTCACTGGTGGGTCTTTGCCTGAAGCCTGCATTGCTATGCTTCCTTCTCTGATTTGGGGAGTGGGTCCTGTGTCACCTAGGTGCTTGGCTATTTCATTGGACTGGGCTGCTACTTGGTGGTGGCTTCCAGAAGGGGCCCTTCCCCCCTCTTTGGATCACCTCTGGAGTATAGCTTGACCTGGCTGGATGGTGGGCATGAAGGGCTCCAACTTTTGGGTGATCAGCAGCCTAGTGCCCAATGTGGTCCATGTACTTGGACATGCGCACCTCACATATTGTTGCCTGTTTTGAGTACTTTGATGACCTTTTGGAGCATGGTGCTGAAGTTGAGCTCTTTTTGAATGGTTTTTTGAGGGTGGGGGTAAAGTGTTTACAATTCATGTGTGATGCTGCTGCACAGTTGATTTTTGGTCTGAGAAAATTTGACCATATAACACCATGGTTGAAAAAAATTGCATTGGCTGCCTGTACAATCACGTATTAATTTTAAGACAATAGTGTTGGTGTTTAAACTCATTTACCAAGGGATCCCATGTTATCTGTCAGAGGCTATAGCACTTTATAGGCCACGCAGAGCATTGCAATCTGAGGGAGCAGTAAGATTCTCGCTGACAGGCTTCTCAGCAGTGCACTATGAGAGTACTAGGTCTTCCGCTATCTCTTTCATGGAAGTAACGCTGTGGAATAAGTTGACTGGACCGATAAGAGCTCTTGTAGTTTTTCAGAAGTTTAAGAAACTCCTAAAAACTACATTATTTGTAGAAGCATTTCAATAAATGTCTATCCTGGGTTATGAATGTTCTTGTATTGATACGTTGCTGAGTGCCATAAATAATGGTAGATATGAAGGAATTGTTGTATTTATTGTTTGTATAACATGTGTTGCATGTTTTTTATATGACTTTTTTTTTTTTTTTTTTAAACCGTTTAGTTATAGGCTGTTAAGAATTTTTTAAAAATAAATAAATGTTACTGGATGCTGATGGAGCTTGATGTGAATGCGATTTCTTCTTTTTCATTTCTTGGGAGTTATATCTTTTGTGCAGCATTGGTGACTTATCGCAACTGTTATACTTTTTCTTCTCACAGCGCTACTTCCCCGCACTGCATTGTAACTTGTCTCCAGGTGTGCTTGAGGTCTATCACAAACAGGTGGGGCTGTTCTTAATGGGGGTCCTTTTTTTTTTGCTTATAATGGGGGGGTGCACGTGAAACAGACACTGTTAGTTGACTGTTGGCTGTTATTGTGTGCATTGGGGGCTTAGTGGCTCTCTTGTGGAAGGTTGACAATGTTGTGGGTGTTAGAATTGTAGTGGAATGAGAGAGGATTTATTCTACTGTTTGTGATAGGGTATTTGGGGAGGTTGGCGTTAGAAAGTGACCAATTCTCAGTTTGAGGATCAGGAATGGGGGTTGAGAGTCCTGGAGAATAAGGGGGGAGGAGGGACTAGGTTGGGGGGTAGAGGGGAGGACTTGGATGAGGAGATGAGGATTTAGGGCAGAGAGATGCAACCATATGGGGATGGGGAGGGGGTGGTCAGTTATGGGATTCAAGCAGAGAGATGTTACTAATGTTGTTTGCATTGATTGATGGACGATTGATAGGTGTCCAGCCGCTGGTACAGCTGAAACATAGGGTTTACGTTTGTATCCTAGAGCCCATTCGCTGGGATGGAGCTTTTTGATCCTTAAATTTACATTTCAGCTTCACATATATTTATCTATAGATCTTTTCTATGGTTAGTGCTAACCTGGAATGTTGGGGGTGCCAATTCCCCTATGAAGTGCATAAAAATTTTACGACAACTCCAACGACAAAGCAGATGTTGCAATGATTCAGGAGACATAGCACAATGCCATATGAGACAGGAGTACCGAAGAAACAGACAGAAAATGAAAGTACCAACCCCATGTCATTGACATCCATTACCCTCTTCCTGTAATTTAGAAGTGGAAAACACAGGTAACCTGAGTTTAGCCATGCATTACCCCAAAAATTGAGTAAATACTCCTGAGCCAAAGGCATCACTGCAGGGAAGGAGATACTTTAGAGTTGAGAGTTACCCAACTAAATGAAAAAAAGGCAATGTGCCTGCAGATGAAGAGAAGGTGATGAAGAGAAGCTTCATATGAAGTACTTCTAGAAAAAATACTAGACGAAATGGCAACTAAGAGAAAACTCAATGTTGCACAAAGAAATAGGCAGTGAAGAAAAAAAAAACAAATAAAGACAGCTTAAATTACTGGAACAGAAGCGTAAAAGCAGAGATCCAGCAAGAAACTAATTTAGACTCATAATGAAATCCTGGAATCCAGAGAAACATAGGAGAAAATTTTTTTTTTAACTCCATGAAGGAAGTATGAGTAGGAAGAAATGTACATCACAATATTTCCCACCAAAACATATAAGGAAAAAAGCAGAAAGAGTCTAAATGACCAACCTGCAGGGCCTTTATCTCTTTGTCTCTGATCAAAGCAAGAAATAAACCACTCTGCGAGACCATTAAGAAATGGCTGTAGCAGAAGATCACACAAGGTCATCACCCCATACAGTTTTCTTTTTAAAACCTCCAGGGAACGTCAAATGAGATTATTGGTGAATAATGAAGAAAGCTTTCGGTACCATTTGAGCGTAGTGATGAGAAAGTGAGGAAAGCAAGTCTTACAAAGACACAACTGCACAACGTTAGGAGAAACGAAGATACTAACGACAAAAGAGGTAAAAAAAGGTAGGTGACCCAGAAACAGTCAAGAGGTCACCACATGTAACCATGTAGAGAAGATCTCTGTACTGATTAAAAGGAAAATAAAGCAAATGACCCGATATAAAGGTACGACCTAATTTAGGCAGCACAGTAATAGGAAACTGTACCATGCAATGCTATAAAATTTGCATACTCGAACTCTACCCAAATATATACATTTCCTCTATCCAGAGATAAACAAATGAAATAGAAGGACAGGTGTGACCTGTGTAGATAGAATGCAGAGCATGAGCAAGTCTAGAACTAAAAATCTATCCATTAGAATGTTGGAGAGCGACTGATATGTGAACATATAGCACTTTAACTTGAGACCATTTACTGAAAACTGCAGTCTAGAGACTTTTGTTTCAAATAAATTGGAGAAAATGGGGGGGGGGGAAAAAAAGCCCTTAAAAAGGATGTGGTGACCTCCACCCCCCTACAGCCACTCCCAAACCTCTGGGTTCCTTTGGAATAAAAAAGGAGATGGAGTAAAGTGTGTTGTGGATAATGTCCTTTAAAGAATAAGAGAAACATATGTAGGAAAAAAAATACTTCAAAGAAAGTCTAGGAGCTTCCTGGAGAGTACTGTATAAACATTGATGGTACAGTGAGAGAGAGTGACCGGAAAAACCCCCCCAAAAAAACCCAGGTTGATCCTGCTTAAAAGATACAGCAGAGAACCATTCTACTGCAAGAATGTCCATTGCCACTTGACTTTGCATGTTTGTATGCAGGCAACAGGATAAAGACCACCTTACAGGCTCTACACCCCTTAGTAAACGTCCAGGCGCAACAGGAAAAATACCACCTTATAGACTCTACACACCTGGTGGTGGAAACCCTGTAGTATTAAAAAGGCAGGTGCAATTTGGCAGGATACCGGTTGACTTAAACACTGTCGACACCAACTATGAGGGACGGTGAGGAAAATAGGCCACTGACTATTATAGCACTTGTTAAAAACCGCTAAGGACTTTGATAGGGACAGAAAAATACTTTGTGGTAAAAAGTCAATATTTGAAAGTAGAGAAAGATAATCCAAAAGTGAAGACATGGAAGAGGATGACGCATCTTGACGATGAAGAGTCCACCATGTTGAGAACCGTATCCAGTTCTGCTGATAGCACTGCTGTGTAGAAGGGTTTCTAGAATTACCGTGTTTCCCTGAAAATAAGACAGTGTCTTATATTAATTTTGGGCCCAAAAAACTCACTAGAGCTTATTTTCAGGGTCGGTCTTTTTTTTTTCATGTACAATGATAATCTCTCCCTTCCTCTCCTTCTTCTCAATTCTTCCTCTTTCCTTTTTCTCCCCCACATGTGCAGCATCTTTCCTCTCCTCTCACCCATCCCCCTGTGCCTTCCCTCTTCAGTAGTGCTGCCCAATTCACGATTCAAATCGATTCACCGATTCACTTTGGGTGAATCGATTCAAATTGATTTAGAAACAAAACAAAACAAAAAAATCGGCCTCCATAATCGGTGACTGACCCGCCCCCCCCCTTTGCTCCCTAAAGCTGGATTGGCAGTGCTGCCTCTTGCTGGCCAGCCGCTGCTGCTCCTGCTTTAGAGGGCAAGGGGGAGGATCAGTTGGGAAGTGCTGTGGTGTCCGGCTTCCCCCCTGGCCTTCCGCACATCCATTTACCTAATGCCAGCAGCAGAGCAGCCTGCAGAGAGGATCGCTGGTACTTTAGCAATCCTTGCAGATTGCCATAGGCCTCAGGAGCTGTCTTCTCTCTGCCGCGATCCTGCCTCTGACATCAAAGGAGGGGCGGGACCGCAGCAGAAGGAAGACAGCTCCAAAGGCCTATGGCAACCTCCAACAATCGCTAAAGTACCAGTGATCCTCTTTTCAGGCTGCTCCGCTGCTGGCATTAGGTAAATGGATATGTGGGAGGTTAGGGAGGAACACGCAGGCCTTCCGGGGGGAGGGAAACATGCCTTCAGGTGGGATAGGCAGGCCTTCAGGAGTGGGGTGCAGGCCTTCAGGGGTGGGGTGTAGGCCTTCAGGGGGGGCCCTGGTGTAGAAGTACACGGAGGGAGGGAGGAAAGGAGGGCTCAAAGAGACGTGCATATGCCGGACTTGGGGGGGGGACGAAATAATGGGTAAAATAACAGAGGAGAGGGAGAGAGATGGTGGAAAATGGGATTTAGGGAGGGAAAGAACAGAAAGGGAGAGAAGTTGGACACAAGGGATGGTGTGAAGGGGGATAGAGATACTCGATAGGAGGGTAGTTGGGAAGAGAAAGGGAGAGATGGTGGACCCTGGGGTGGTGGGGAAGGAGGGATAGATGAAGGATAAAAGGGTAGTTGAGAAAAGGTGGATATGGGAATGGAGACGAAAAAAGGAAAGATGCCAGACCTCTGGGGGAGGGAAGGAAAGACAGAGATGGATGGTTAGCATGGAGAAAGAAGAAAACAACAAATGAGCAGGAGACCCTGGCAAGCGAGTTATCAGAAGACAACCAGAGCCTGGGACCAAAATAATTTGAATAATGACCAGGCAAGAAAAGGTAGAAAAAATAATTTTATTTCCTATTTTGTGAATACAATATGTCAGATTTGAAATGTGTATCCTGCCAGAGCTAGGATTTAACAGAGAGAGGAAAAGTCTTTTTTGTTTATTTTGTTTACACCACAGCACCAGTGTGTGTAGGAGAGGGCAAAGGGGGTGAAAAGGCTATAAAAGGGGTGAATGAAGAGGTTATAAAATAAACCCACCTGGATGTTGTGGGGGGGAAAAACAAAACAAAACACCCACTTGGGCAGGAAAATTGAATTGAAAAATCGATTCAATAGGCTGAATCGAAGTCGAATTTTTTTTTCCTGAATTGGGCAGCACTACTCTGCAGCATCTTTCTATCCCTCCCTGCCATCTCCCTGTGCAGCAGTACCCTTGCACTGTGCACAGCATCTTTCTATCCCTCCCTCCCATTCCTCGTGCAAGAACCCTTACACATCTTCTATCCCTCCCTTCCATGCAGCAGAACCCTTGAGCAGCCCCCCCCGCCCCACAGCCAATTCCCCCCGCTGACCCTCCCATCTGAACCCCACAGACCGCAAGACCTACATACCCCCCTCCAAAGAGCAGCGTCGGCAGCACTCTAAATAGGCTGCTTTGCGGCCTTCTCCACCCGGGGCCTCCCGTGTGCAGCGTTGCTGATGACATCATCAGTGATATGGCAGAGAGAATGCCCTGGCAGAAGAAGGGCGCAAAGCAGTCTGTTTAGAGTGCTGCCGAAGCTGCTCTTTGGAGGGAGGTTATGTAGGTCTCACTGTCGGAGGGTTGGCGGGGTTCGGACAAGAGAAAGAGATGGAAAGATGGGAGGGTCAGCTGGGGTTCGGCTGTGCAGCAGGGGGAGGGGGGAAGCTTTGCTGCCAGCGAATCCAGGGACATTCAGGTTAGGCTTCCGGGGACTAGAGCTTATTTTCCGGGTAGGTCTAATTTTCGGGGAAACACGATATGCCAAATGAAAAAAATACAAAGGCAGACACTGCTTCACTTCTTACTTTGTAAAACATGGAAGGGAATCTAACTTAAAAGGCTCTACACCCATGTTAGATTCCCCCCAATAGCCACAGGGGGGAAAAAACCCATCTTACAGGCTCTACAGCCCTGGTGGCAAAATCCTGATAAAGAACTGAATTAGATACTCCGAAGCCCTCAAAATACTATGCTTAGGCCTGGTACCCAGCAAAGAAGTCTCCAGAAACAGGTCAAAAAGACTGAACTGGTTTCTGAGAGGTTGATCTTCTCTGTGATTGTACTAATACTGGATTCATTGGATGTTAGATCATCCATAACATCAGAAACATTCTCCCCATTTGTAAGCACCAGGTTCAATATCTTTCCCTGCCACCTGGATTCCATTATCAATTGCCAGAACATCCTGCAGATAATCTAGGGAACACTGCAGCTGGGGTGTCCCAATCAATATCCGGCAAATTGGAATCACCTGAAAATTTTCCTCTTTCGTAGCAACACTGTGAATGTCTTAATTAAATCTCTATGTTGTGTGCCTGTGAGGGAGGTCTATATATTACACCAATGCAACTACATGTTCCATTCCCTCTTTCCAGATTAGTCCATAGTTTCTCCTCTTTATTTTGTAGCCCTACAATTCTGATCCTTTAATCATTTTTTCATACAGTACAATTCCTTCTCTCTTTCTTTCCTGAATAGATTATATAGCTCATATAATTAGATCCAAATCATGGTACTCTATGAACCATATCTCCCTAACCATTACTATATCCAACTTAGGCAATTCCATTAGAGTCTCTAGATCCATACTTACATTTCCCAAACTATGAGCATAGATATACACAGCTTTCCAAATAGGTACTGTCTCACTCTTCCCTATTTCTATACAAGTGTTTTAACTTACTCAAGGGCTTTGAGCACCCATCCCTTTTAGCCCTAGTTTAAAACCTCAATAGTTTGCTCTGGAGAACATTTTACCCCTTCAACAAGTGGACACGTTATTTAATTTATAGCCCATCTAGTCACCAAGCAGATACCAATAAAACATTCACAATAAAATCAACAAACATAACAATTTGAACTGAATCCTTGGCTATAAAGCAGCTTTCATATCAGCAATATGCTTGTACAAACAAATATGCTTTTAAATTCTTCTTGGAAACAGTTGAGGGAAAGCACAAAATGCCAGACAACTTGTCTCATAATAAAGTCCCCATAGCAGACAAAGCACTCTCCCAGGAATCTGCACAATGAATTTTTACTAAAGAAGGCAACACCAGTTGTTATGATCCCACACATCACAGTGAATGGACAGTGGCATGAACCTGTAAAGATTTGCTTAAAAATACATTGGCGCAAGACCAGACAGGGTCTTAAAAATTGGTCCATTAAAGGGCATTAGACTCTAGGCTTCGTACATCACCATGTGCTAAGCTCAGAGTCAATGTGGCACAATTTATGGAATTTTTTGAATTTTTTTCAACATGCACTTTTCACGTTAGCGCGCATTACCTGTAAAATATTAACAGGGGAGGATTTACCACCTCATATTTAGGAAGCGCTGTGTGCTCCTGTGTTAACTTAGCACATACTAACTGGTTAATGTTTCCATGCCCATTTTCTGCTCGACACACCCACTCAAAAAAATATTTTTCAAAAATAGCTAACACGCGAGTTAGCACACGACAAAATATTGCAAACTGCTTTAACATGTTTTGCAATAGCCTGTTTTATCATCCATTCAGGACATGTTAGGACTTAATGCCCTTTAGTAAAAGAGCCCTTAACGTTAACTTCTATCTGAAATGCTGACACCACAAAGTGAAACTGTTTTCGATGCAGGTGTAATTTTTTGGTTTTCAGGCGCTATTAACCTCAGTTCCAAAATCTGAGACTAGTATATGTGCGCCATGATTAGCCAAAAGACAATACATATCTGTATTTTTTTCTATCATAGGTTAATGAACATTTCCAAAATTTTTGAAAATTAACATATGGACAATTAAAAGCAAACAACATTTCATTATCTAGCAAGATAGGGTCTAGTTCAGACATGGGCAACTCCGGTCCTCGAGGGCCTGAATCCAGTCGGGTTTTCAGGATTTCCCCAATGAATATGCACTGAAAGCAGTGCATGTAAATAGATCTCATGCATGTTCATTGGGGAAATCCTGAAAACCTGATTGGATTCCGGTCCTCGAGGACCGGAGTTGCCCATGTCTGGTCTAGCCAACTGATAAAACACCTTCAGGGTTCAATGCATATATTATCAATTTACCAGAAGAAAAAAAAACAAAAAACCACAGCAGCAACAAAGAGAAAGAAACATATAGCAGTAGTATAATGAGAAATTACCTTTGAAGCACACGATGTAACTGTTTCTGTAAATTTTACACAAAAATGGCAAGAAATAAATTGTAAAACATTGCCACAGAAATTATGTTGAGATTTTTTTTAAAACAATTTTTTAAGATACAAATAAAAAATTGATTTAAAATTATATACTTCCACATCTGTTAAAAACAAACATTGAAAAAACTAGAGGGCTTTAAAATTTCTTTACAGCTTAAGGTTAAAAGAAATCTATTGCATGGCAATATATCATTGTCTAAATGGGTCAAATATTTCTTGATTTCATAAACTGACTTACTTTGCAGAACCAAAATAATATTACAGAATCATTTTTCTTACAAGCTGTGTATGACCAGTGATATTGAACTTTTTAAAACACCTTCTGTAAACAGGAAACAGCTAAAAACATTTAGGGCTCCTTTTTCAAAGGTGCGCTAAGTGTATTAGCGCTCATTAACCAAGCACTAAACGCTAATGTGTACAGGTACGCATAGATTTAGCACGCGCTAAAAATGCTTAGTACACCTTAGTAAAACAGGGGGTTAATGTGTGGACAGTAAACATGAATCCAAGGAAAAGGTAACATACCATATTTAACAGAAAAAAGGAAGCATCTAACCCTTTATTTGGCATTGTTGCTCAGAAGCAACATGTGTTTCTATGTCTCTTATGGGAGATCTGCATCTCCAAAAGCACAGTTACTTACCGAAACAGGTGTTATCCAGGGACAGCAGGAAGCTATTCTCACATATGGGTGACGTCATCGATGGAGCCCGGATGCGGACGCCTCGCAAGCCGACTTGCTTGAAGAAACTCGAAGTTTCGAGTCGCCCGTACCGCGCATGCGCGAGTGCCTTCCCGCCCAGCACAGGGCGCGTCTCCTCAGTTCAGATAGCTAGCAGAGAAGCCAACCAGGGGAGGTGGGTGGGTTGTGAGAATAGCTGCCTGCTGTCCCTGGATAACACCTGTTACAGTAAGTAAATGTGCTTTATCCCAGGACAAGCAGGCAGGTAGTCTCACATATGGGTGACCTCCAAGCTAACCAGAATGGGATGGTGGGAGTGCTGGCAATTTAGGAGAATAAATTTTGTAATACTGTTTGGCCAAACTGTCCATCCCGTCTGGAGAAAGTATCCAAACAATAGTGAGAAGTGAAGGTATGAACTGAGGACCAAGTAGCAGCTCTACAAATTTCCTCAATAGGTGTAGATCCGAGGAAAGCTACAGAAGCTGCCATTGCTCTGACTTTATGGGCTTTGACTTTACTGTGAAGGGGTAATCCAGCCTGGGCATAGCAGAAAGAGATACAAGCCGCCACCCAGTTGGAGATGGTACGTTTAGAAATAGGATGGCCCAACTTATTTGGATCGAAGGAAACAAAAAGTTGAGGAGCAGTTCTGTGTGGTTTGGTGCGTTCCAAGTAGAAGGCCAAAGCACGTTTACAGTCCAGAGTATGAAGAGCTGATTCTCCAGGATGAGAATGAGGCTTTGGAAAAAACACTGGAAGTACGATGGATTGGTTGAGATGAAATTCCGAGACTATTCCGAGGAATTTAGGATGAGTATGAAGAACCACCTTGTCATGATGGAACACAGTGAATGGTGGGTCAGTAACTAAAGCTTGCAGTTCACTGACTCTTCGAGCGGAAGTGAGGGCTATGAGAAACACCACTTTAAAAGTGAGATACTTCAGATGAGCTTATCAATTGGTTCAAATGGAGACTTCATGAGTTGAGTAAGGACAACATTGAGGTCCCAAACCACAGAAGGCGGTTTGAGAGGAGGTTTAACATTGAAGAGTCCTTTCATGAATTTGGAAACCACTGGATGAGCAGAGGGGGTTTCCCTTCAATAGGCTGATGGAAAACCGCAATTGCACTGATAGATGTAGACGGATAGATGTACACGGATAGTTGTAGACTTGAGGCCAGAATTAGATAAGTGCAACAGGTAGTCCAAAACTTTAAGACAAGGAGGAATGCTGAGGCTCCTTATGATGAGAAAAACACCACGTAGAAAATCTAGTCCACTTTTGGTGATAGCATTGTCTAGTGGTAGGCTTCCTAGAAGCTTCTAAAACATCTCTTACAGATTGAGAAAACTGAAGAGGAGTTACGTTGAAAGGTACCAAGCTGTCAAGTAGAGACTGCAGGTTAGGATGAAGCAGAGATCCTTGACTCTGTGTAAGCAGAGAAGGAAAAACTGGTAGAAGATATGGCTCCCTGGTGCTGAGTTGAAGTAGAAGGGAGTACCAAGGATGTCTTGGCCACCGAGGAACGATTAGAATCATGGTGGCATGATCGTTCTTCAACTTGACCAGAGTCTTGAGAATGAGAGGGAATGCGTAGAGAAAGAGATTCGTCCATTCCAGAAGAAAAGCATCTGCCTAGAGGCAGAGAGGAGAGTATATCCTGGAGAAGAACTGAGGCAGTTTGAAGTTGTGGGGAGCCACAAAGAGGTCTATCTGAGGGGTTCCCCACTGTGAAAAAATGTGATGAAGAGGCGAGGAATGGAGAGTCCATTCTTGAGGTTGCAGAAGACGACTCAAGTTGTCTGCCAAGCAATTATTCGCCCTTTAAATGTAGACAGCTTTGAGGAAGGTGTTGTGGCGGATTGCCCAGTCCCAAACCTCAGAGCTTCTTGACAAAGGGAGGAAGATCCCGTCCCTCCCTATTTGTTGACATAATACATGGCGACTTGGTTGTCTGTCCAGATGAGGACTACCTGGTCGCGAAGAAGATGATGAAAAGCGTTGAGAGCCTTGAAAATCACTCTGAGTTCCAATAGATTGATGTGACATTGACTATCCATACTGGTCCAGTGGCCTTGAGTACGGAGACCATCGAAATGAGCGCCCCAAGCATAGGTCGAAGAGTCTGTCGTGAGGACCTTCTGATAAGGGGGCTTTTGAAAAAATAATCCTCTGGAAAGATTGGAAGAGAGCATCCACCAACGGAAAGAATTCTTCAAGGAAGGAGTGAAGGAGGGTTGTAAACTTGCATCCATTGAGATGCCAGGGTCCACTGAGGAATTCTGAGGTGAAGTCTGGCAAAAGGAGTCATGTGTACTGTGAAGGCCATGTGACCCAAAAGTACCATCATGTGTCTCGCTGAGAAGAAAGTGCGGGTAGACACTGTATGACAGAGTTGAAGAAGAGCTTCCAGACGTTGTTGTGGAAGGAATGCTCTGAGTTGGACAGTGTCCAGAACAGCTCCAATGAATTGTAGAGTCTGTGAGGGCTGAAGTTGAGATTTGGGAAAGTTGATTTTGAATCCCAAACTTTGTAGGAACCAGGTAGTCCGTTGGGTCGCTACAATAACCCCTTGAGATGTGAAATCTTTCATGAGCCAGTCGTCAAGGTAGGGAAATAACTGAAGACTATGATTCCGGACAGCTGCCGCTACCACTACCAGGCAACTTCGTGAAAGCTCTGGGAGACGAGGCCTGGCCGAAGGGTAGTAGAAACATAGAAACATAGAAGATGACGGCAGAAAAGGGCTACAGCCCATCAAGTCTGCCCACTCTGCTTACCCACCCCCTGTCTATGCCCTAATGACCCAATTTCCTTATCTTGACCCTCGTAGGGATCCCACATGGGTATCCCATTTATTCTTAAAGTCTGGCACGCTGTCTGCCTCGATCACCTGCACTGGAAGCTTGTTCCAATGATCAACCACTCTCTCTGTGAAGAAATACTTTCTGGTGTCGCCATGAAATTTTCCGCACCTGAGTTTGAGCGGGTGCCCTCTTGTGGCCGAGGGTCCCTTGAGAAAGAAAATATCATCTTCCACTTCGACACGTCCCGTGAGGTACTTAAATGTTTCGATCATGTCTCCCCTCTTCCTACGTTCCTCAAGAGTGTAGAGCTGCAATTTATTCAGTCTCTCTTCGTACGAGAGACCCTTGAGACCCGAGATCATCCTGGTGGCCGTCCGTTGAACCGATTCAATTCTGCGCACATCTTTACTGTAATGTGGCCTCCAGAATTGCACACAGTACTCCAGATGAGGTCTCATCATGGCCCTGTACAACGGCATTATGACTTCAGGCTTTCGGCTGACGAAACTTCTATTGATACAACCCAATATCTGCCTTGCCTTAGATGAAGCCTTCTCCACTTGATTGGCAGTTTTCATGTCTGCACTGATGATTACTCCTAAATCTCGTTCTGCTGAAGTCCTAATTAAAGTTTCTTCGTTCAAGAAGTACGTCCTGCATGGATTTCCGTTTCCGAGGTGCATGACCTTACATTTCTTAGCATTGAAGCCTAGCTGCCAGGTTGAGGACCAACTTTCCAATGTAAGCAGGTCCTGCGCCATATAATTCTGTAAACTGCATTCACTTACTATATTGCATAGTTTGGCGTCATTGGCGAATAGTGTTATTTTACCTTGAAGCCCTTGAGTCAGATCCCCTATGAATATGTTGAAAAGGAGTGGACCCAGGACCGAGCCCTGCGGCACTCCACTGGTCACCTCCGATGTTTTAGAGAGGGTACCATTAACCACCACCCTCTGAAGTCTGCCACTCAGCCAATCATTGACCCATGCAGTTAGTGTCTCTCCTAACCCCATCGATTCCATCTTGCTTAGCAGCCTGCGGTGTGGGACACTGTCAAAAGCTTTCCTGAAGTCCAGGTACACGACGTCCAAAGACTCTCCCAAGTCCAACTTTCTTGTTACCCAGTCAAAGAAGCTGATGAGATTGGATTGGCAGGACCTACCCTTGGTTAATCCATGCTGACTGGGATCCCGAAGATTCCCTTCATTCAAGATCGTGTCCAATTTGCTTTTAATTAGTGTTTCCATGAGTTTGCACACTATTGATGTGAGACTCACCGGTCTATAATTCGCAGCCTCTGCCCTGCAACCCTTTTTATGCAGAGGAACGACATTAGCTAATTTCCAGTCCAGGGGAACTTTCCCCTTACTTAGGTACTTACTGAGGTATTGACAGGAGGCCGGATGAATGGGTATATGAGTGTAGGCCTCCTTGAGATCCAGAGAACATAACCAGTCATTCTGCTCGAGAAGGAGATAAAGAGATGCCAGGGACAACATTCAAAACTTTTTTTTGACTAAAAATTTGTTGAGAGCCCTGAGATCCAGGATGGACCGCCGATCGCCTGTCTTCTTCGGAACAAGGAAGAAACGGGAGTAAAACCCCCTGTTCTGCTGTTCCAAGGGAACTGGTTCGATGGCATGGAGAGAAAGCAGAGTTTGAGCTTCCTGAAAAAGAAGGGCGGTCTGGGATGGATTGGAAGGACACTCTCTTAGAGAAAGCTCTGGTGGAACCTGAGTGAAATGAAGAGAGTATCCTTCTCTGATGATGGTAAGCACCCAGAGGTCAGATGTAATTATCGTCCATCGATTGTAAAAATGATGGAGACGACCTCCTATAGGGGGAAAAGGAGACAGAGACAGAACGGTGGAAGTTATGCTCTGTTGTAAATAGTCAAAAAGGCTGAGAAGCCTTAGGTGCAGCAGAAGGTTGGGATTTCTGTTGCTTCTGAGGTTGCTGTTTTTCCAGAGGAGGGAGAGTATAAGGAGCCGGCTTCGGAGCAAAACGCCTTTGATAGATAAGAGCAGGGCGTGCAGGCTTGGCAGGAGCTGGCTTTGGCTTAGGTCTGACTATAGAAGCAAATGATTTCTCATGGTCAGATAATTTCTTAGTGGCTGCCTCGATGGATTCATCAAAGAGGTCGTTACTCTCACAAGGAATCTGGAAGGTCTTAAAGGTTAGAGTCCATGTCAATGGTACGAAGCCAGGCAAGACGACGCATAGCTACAGAGCAAGCAGCCGCTCAGGCAGATAACTCGAAGGCATCATAAGATGATTGGAGGAGATGCAGACGTAATTGAGACTCAAAATGCATTTGGTTATCCAGATAATCCAAAAACTTTGGTAGAAGAGAAAGAAGAAATTCAAAGTAAGTGATGAAATAAAAATTATAATTGAGGACATTAGAGGACATCATAGCATTCTAGTAGATGCGACGTCCAAATTTGTTTTTTAGTTTTCCCATCCCTTCCAGGAGGAACTCTGGCATAAACCTTGGAAGGATGGGACCTCTTCAAGGAGGATTCAACAAGCAGGGATTGATGAGATGACTGTGAGTTGTCAAACCCTTTGCAATGCAGTTTTATACCTAGAGTCAAATTTTCCTGGAACAGCTGGTATGGAAAAAGGTGTTTCCATGCATCGACCAAAAGTCTGATTCAAAAGCTTATAAAGTGGAAGCTTAAGACACTGCTGGAGGTTGAGGAAGATGCATGACTTCTAGATACTCCTTAGAATACTTGGAGCCAGTATCCAATTGAATATCCAAGTCTACAGTCATCTGTCGCAGGAAAGACGAGAAGGACAGCTGATCTGCCAATGCTTTGCCTCGAGAAGGACTCGAGGACGTCGAGGCAGCCTGTGTCGAAGAAGAAGCTTCGGCAGAGAAAAAGGCATCAAAGGAACCTGGTGACTTGGACGAGGCAATTGAGACCGGAATATCCTCGAGATCCGGCATCGGAGACCTCGAACGAGGCGTCGGTGGTCTGGTCGAGATTGAAGGCTTCGAGGAAGATGGTCTGTCATGAGAAGAAGAACGATGCCTGGAAGGATGCCTCGATGAAGGCCTCGAATGTTGGTGAGAACTGTGTCTGGAACCAGATCTCAAGGATCGAGGAGATTTCGCCTCGGAGACGTAGGCAGCCGATGCATGGATAGGCTGTAGATCGAAGCTCCAGAGGCTTGGTGGAGGAACCTCGATGCACTCTCAAAGACTCTGCTCCTTGTTTAGAGTGTGAGGATTCTCATCGAGGCACTCGCAAAGAATCTGCTCCTTGCTTTTCGTGCTTGGATGGCAGACCAGACACTCGCAGAGACTCTGCTCCCTGCAAAAAGTGTGTAAGTTCATACTGGGACAAAGGAAGCGGATCGACCTCGCAGGAGTCTACTGAATGCCCAGGCTGGATAAGAGGAAGCAGTTTGGGTCCCATGTTAGTAAGGAACTGAATAAACTGCTTCTCTAACATGGTCTGGAAAGAAGCCGGCAAGGATGGATCCGCGTCTGAAACCAGATCACCTGCTTTGGCTGGAGGTTCCTTCGAGGTAGTGTGAGTGTGTTTCGACTTAGGAGTCTTGGACACTTTAATCACCACTGGCGGAACCGACTGCTGAGCTATCTGACCTGAGGAAACAGGGGAAGATACAGCAGATGACGTCAAAGCAAGAGCCGCTGCAAACGACGAAGGTCTGATGAGGCTCGAGATGGAAGCAGTAGGCGCAGAAGGAGCCTCGGTGGAAGTCGAAGCCGAAGACGCCTTCGAAGTCGAGGGATCAGTATGAGACTCCATCTCGAAAAGCTTGTCCACCAGAATGCAACGACGCTTAAAAGCATGAGGCTGAAGTGTTTGGCAAGGCAGGCACGACCTAGGATGATGTTTCGGCTCAAGGCACTTGAGGCAACGTCCGTGAGGGTTGGTAAGAGAGATCATGCACTGACAGTTGCTACACCTCTTGAAGCCCGTAGCATGCTGGGACATAGACGGAAAAATAGCCGCCGCAAAGTCGAAGCCCTCGATCTGCGGCCGAGTGGCCTGTCCCAGAAAACAAACGGAAGAAGAAAATTATTATTATTTTTTTTTTTTTAACTAAAATAAAAGAAATAAAATAAAACAGCGATTCGTGAAGAAAAAAAAAACACAAACCGCGGTTGAGAGAAGGCACAAAGTGAACGAAGTTAAACACAGAGAGTCAAAGACGGACTTCTCGGCTCCGCGGAAAACTGAGAACTGAGGAGACGTGCCCTGCGCTGGGCGGGAAGGCATTCGCGCATGCGCGGTGCAGGCGACTCAAAACTTCAGAATTTCTTCAAGCAAGTCTGATTGCAAGGCATCCGCATCCGGGCTCCGTTGATGATGTCACCGATATGTGAGAATACCTGCCTGCTTGTCCTGGGATAATGCCTGTTACTATGGCACTGCTGCTCTCGTTCAACATCAAGGTAAAGCAGCTGTTTCACCATCTGCCAATTAAAGGGCTAAATAGATATTATCCTTTCCTTACTGAAAACAGCTTCTTTTTGGTATTCCATAACCTACACAATTTTCTCTCAGAGGAGCCTGTAATGGTCCTTCTTAAAATGCAAATCATTCATGTAGAGTGATAAGATCATTCATGTCCACATTTCTTAAACAGAGCACAAACTAGAAAATACTATGAAAATAATGTAAAGGGGAAAGAAAATAATATCTTAAATATTTAAGCAACAGTTTCATAAGAGCCCATTTTTGGTACCTTGGATCACTGCCTAATAAGTGTGTAATATTATAGAACACCTTGTAAACACAAAACATGTAAAGGATGTTTTTTAATCTATTTATTTCTTTATCCTTCCTGACGCATGCGACCAGTAGGATACACACCATCTACTACTACTAATCATTTCTATAGCACTGTCAGATCCATGCAGAGCTGTACATTACATTAACCATGTAGGAGACACCATCTAGTTTTGGGATGGGTGTGCAGAGGAGACTAGGGGACATTCCGTAAAGTTACAGGGAAATATATACTCAAATATAAACCGATCCAATTAGAAACTGATGAAACCTTTTTTTGCCGCAAAATTAAGGAGAAAAAGGCGAAATATAAACTGGGGAGGGGGGGGAAGGAGTTATATTCAATTGCCCTGCCTTGCAATCAGCCCTTCTTCCCTTCCTGCCCAGTTCTGCACCAAACCTCTGATGCCTACTGCAAGCCTCCCATAAGCCCTGGTGGTCCAGCTGTAATCCATCAGATATCAGGAGTAGTTATGGGTACTAGTGCTGTCCAATTCAGGAAAAAAATTTTGATTCGATTCAGCCTACTGAATCGATTTTTTGATTCGATTTTCCTGCCCAAGTGGGTGTTTTTTGTTTTTTCAAACATCCTGGTAGGTTTATTTTATAGTCTCTTCACTACTTTTATAGCCTCTTCACCCTCTCCTACCCATACTAGCGCTGTGGTGTAAACAAAATAAACAAACAAAAAAGACTTTTCCTCACTCTCTTAAATCCTAGCTCAAGTTCGCGGTCTAACACCACCTCTGGCAGGATATACATTTCAAATCTGATATATTGTAACCACAAAATAGAAAATAAAATTTTTTTCTACCTTTTGTTCTCTGGTCATTATTCAAATCATTTTGGTCTCAGGCTCTGGTTGTCTTCTGGTAACTTGCTTGCCAGGGTCTCCTGCCCATTTGTCGTTTTTCTTCTTTCTCCTTGCTAACCATCCATCTTCCATCTCTGTCCTCCCGTTCCGTTTCCCTTCCCTCCTCCGGAAGTCTGGCATTTTTCCTTTTTTTCGCCTCCATCCCCAGATCCACCTTTTCTCAACTACCCTTTCATCCTTCATCTCTCCCTCCTTCCCCACCACCCCAGGGTCCACCATCTCTCCCTTTCTCTTCCTAACTACCTTCCTACCCAGTATCTCTATCCCCCCTTCTACACCATCCCTTGTGTCCAACTTCTCTCCCTTTCTGTTCCTTCCCTCCCACTGTTCCCTTCTAAATCCCACTGTCCGCCATCTCTCCCCCTCACCTCTGTTTTTAGACCCATTTCTTCCCCCCAAAGTCCGGCACATGCATGTCTCTTTGAACCCATCCCTCCCTCCCTCCCTCCATGTACTTCTACACCAGGTCCCCCCTCCCCTGAAGACCTGTCCCCCCCGAAGGCCTGCATGACCCTCTGAAGGCCTGTACCACCACCCCTGAAGGCAAGCAACCCACTCCTGAAGGCCTGTACCCCCAAAAGGACTGCATCCCCCCTGAAGGCCTGTACCATCAACTCTGAAGGCCTGTACCCCCCCGAAGGACTGTCGTCCCCCCCCCCCCCGGAAGGCCTGCGTGTTGCTCCCTGACCTCCCGCACATCCATTTACCTAATGCCAGCAGCGGAGCAGCCTGCAGAGGATCGCTAGTATTTTAGCAATCCTTGCAGGCCTCAGGAGCCTCAGGAGCTGTCATCCCTCTGCCGCGGTCCTGCCCCTCCTCTCACATCAGAGGCAGGATCGCAGAAGAGGGAAGACAGCTTCTGAGGCCTATGGCAACCTGCAAGGATCGCTAAAGTACCGGCAATCCTCTCTGCAGGCTGCTCCCTGCTGGCATTAGGTAAATGGATGCGCGGAAGGCCAGGGGAGAAGCCGGACACCGCAGCACTTCACAACTGATCCTCCCTCCTCGCCATCTAAAGCAGGAGCGGCAGCGGCTGGCCAGCAAGAGGCAGCGCTTTAGGGGGGAAGGGTCAGTCACCGAATTGGGAGGCTGATTTTTTTTTGGTTTTGAATCGATTCAAATTGATTCATCCGAAATGAATCGGTGAATCGATTCAAATCATGAATCGGGCAGCACTAATGTATTCCACCTTTGTGCCCTCTGTGGCCAATTTATACATGATACATTTTGAAAAAACTTGGCTACAATCTTCTCCCTTTATGTCTGGTATCTATAAATGGTTCAGGTATATTGATGATGTACTCTTCCTATGGAAGGGGTCTATTGAACCATTAATGATATTTGAGAAGTGGTTAAATTCTTGTGATCAACACCTCAAATTCTCTATGGTATACTCGAAGATGGACATCTGTTATTTAGATTTGAAGATAACCCAAGAAATTGATCAATTCATCATGGATTTGTTCACCAAACCTACAGACAGAAATTCCGTTAGACTATTAAAGTTGTCATTGAAAATTGCGTTATATTCTTCCTTTCTCTCAATTTATTAGAATAAGATGAAATTGTAGAAGAACCCATGATTACAAAAAACAAGGGAAGAAGTTACAAGAAAAATTTCTAAATAGAGGGCATCCTTATAGAGTTGTGAAGAATGCCTACAAGAGAGCCCTTTATTGTAACCGTGAACTCTTATTAGATAATAAAAAGAAAAAAAGATCTTGATAATAGTATGGTATATGTGTTAAGGCACAATGCAAAAGGCAACAAGGTAGCCAACATTATTAAAAAGAACTGGCCCATACTAAGAGCAGTGCTACCAGAGACAAGGACTGCCCTTCAATCAACTTTACTTAAAGATTTCTTTAGATGTTTATCTTGCAGTGTATGAATTATTTCTCAACAAGTAAAAGAATTTGTCAATCCAGTTGATAAAAAAACTTATTTCATTCAGTCACATCTCAACTGTAAATCTACATTTATTATTTACATTATTTCCTTTATTATTTACATTATTTCCTGTCCATGCCAAAAACTTTATGTATCCAAAAAAATGAGGCAAAACAATAGTCTAAGGGTTCTGAGAGTGCAAAGTGCAAAAAAAAAACACACACCTGAATTAAATAATAATACTAAATCAACAAATAATATGAGTGATAGAGGAGACCTCAGTGTGAGGATCAGCGAGAGGAGAAGAACTCCAGCACTTCACACTAAAGGGCAAGGGTACAGTACCTTTGCCTGCACACCATCACTGGTAGCCTCACGTGTGCATAAATCAAAATTATAAATAGTGCTACACCACAATCAGGTAGTAATTACACTCAGTGTGAAAGAAAGCAATAAGCACTCAAAGAACCCTCCCCAGCCAACTCCCCCAAACAGAAGAATACAAAGGGCCATAGCTGACTTATCTTCAAAACAGTCATGTTGGTAATGCTGTGCGCAGTAAGCATGCGGATTGACAACATCCTGTGTATAAAAAAGTGTCGGTCAAATGTTTATCAACATGCTGATTTATATTTAGGCAACGAGATTTGAAGCAGAATAGTTCTGAGAGGATTTCATAACACATTAAAGTCGGAAACATAGAAACATAGAAATAGACGGCAGATAAGGGCCCACGGCCCATCTAGTCTGCCCACCTTAATGTCCCTCCCCTACCTTTGCCCTGTGAAGAGATCCCATGTGCCGATCCCATTTGGCCTTAAAATCAGGCACGCTGCTGGCCTCAATCACCTGTAGTGGAAGACTATTCCAGCGATCAACCACTCTTTCAGTGAAAAAGAATTTCCTGGTGTCACCTCGTAGTTTCCCGCCCCTGATTTTCAACGGATGCCCTCTTGTTGTCGTGGGACCCTTGAAAAAGAAGATATCTTCCTCCGCCTCGATGCGGCCCGTAAGATACTTGAACGTCTCGATCATGTCCCCCCTCTCTCTGCGCTCCTCGAGCGAGTATAGCTGTAATTTGTCAAGCCGTTTTTCGTATGGTAGATCCTTGAGTCCCGAGACCATCCGGGTGGCCATTCTTTGCACTGACTCCAGTCTCAGCACATCCTTGCGATAATGCGGCCTCCAGAATTGCACACAGTATTCCAGGTGGGGCCTCACCATGGATCTATACAATGGCATAATGACTTCCGCCTTACGACTGACGAAACCCCTTCGTATGCAGCCCATGATTTGTCTTGCCTTGGACGAAGCCTGCTCCACTTGATTGGCAGACTTCATGTCCTCACTGACGATTACCCCCATTGAATCAACGACACCATTGAATCAAAGACACCATTGAATCTTTCAATAGCTATTCAAAATTGAATATAGGGCAGACGTCAGCGCTATTTATACACACATGTACTAGTTTGTTGCTTGCTGTCTACCGGCTTGTGAATCAGATGGATGTCTGAGTTTGAACAACTCATCATTCTTCCATCAGTAAGTAGAGCCATAATTTTGAAAAGTGTAACATTTGGTCATATAACCACTTTAAACACTGTGATATTTTCATGATATAAATCAGGGGTCGAGAACCTATGGTTCTTTTGATAGCCACATCTGGCTCGTGGCAGGTCCAGGTCCTCCTGCCCTACTACCCGCCCGGGTCCTCCAGCCCTTCCTTTCCCCCGGTCCGCGCCGTTGCTGCTAATCGCCGCCGACAATGTCTTCTTTCCGACGTCTTGACATCGGAGAGGACGTTCTGGGCCAGCCAGGCAGTGATTGGCTGGCACGGAACGTCCTCTCCGACGTCAGAACTGACGTCAGAAAGAAGACATTGTCGGCGGCGATTAGCAGCAGCAACAGGGAGGTAATATTGCAGCGGCGCGGACCAGGGGAAAGGAAGGAGAGAGGCGCTTTTTTTTTTTTTCTGCAACAGGGAGAGAAGGATATAGGCAGGCAAGCTGGCTGGCTTTAGCGCGGCAGGGAGGGAGGGAGATAGGTAGGCAGGCAGGCTGGCTTTGGGGGTGGACAAAATCTGGAAGGTAGTGGGGGGACATAAGAAGGAGGCACTGGGGGCACTAAGGACACAGGACGGAGGCACTGGGGGGCACTATGGACATGAGGAGGCACTGGGGGCACTAAGGACACGGGAAAGAGGCACTAGGACATGAGAAGGAGGCACTGGGGGCACTAAGGACACAGGATGGGGGCACTGGAGGCACAAAGGACATGAGAAGGAGGCACTGGGGGCACTAAGGACATAGGACGGGGGCAATAAGGACATGAGAAGGAGGCACTGGTGGCACTATGGACACAGGACGGAGGCACTGGGGGCACTAAGGACATGAGAAGGAAGGAGGGAGGGAATAGAAAGGACAATTGTTGGACCTGAGTGCAGAAAGAAAGAAATGAAAGAAAGGATACACAGTCAATTAATAGATGTCCCCTTTTGATGAAAAAAATAAATGGTCAAGTTATCTCTGACTTACTTTCTCTGCAGCAGAGTCAGCAGCCGCACTGAGGTGCAGGAAGGTCCCGCGATGACTTGTCTGCTGGCTCTGCTCCGGAAGAAGTAAGTTACTTCGGAGGGGGTGGACCCAGCAGACACAGTCATTGTGGGACTTTGCCACAACTCCCTGCGTCTGCCGGGTCCACCCCCTCCGACGTAACTTACTTCTTCCGGAGCAGAGCCAGCAGACGAGTCATTGCGGGACCTTCCAGCATGCGGCTGCTGAGTCCGCTCCAGAGCAAGTACATCGGAGTGGGGTGGACTGGCAGCCGGCAGCTACAGTCATCATGGGACCTTGCTGCATGAAGGGAGAGAAAGGAGCAGGACTGCTGGAATGGAAGAGTGGTGGAGGGAAAGAAAGGGGGCAGGGTGGTATGGAAGGGTGGTGCTGATGGAACTGATGTACAGAGAAAGGGGAGAGACATAAGGGGGAAGAATATTGGAGGAAAAGAAAGGGAGCAGATGCAGACTGAAGAGGGGTGGATGGCGAGAGAAAGGGCAGACATTGGATGGTAGTGGTGAGCCTATGCTGGATGGAAGTGCAGATGGGAGAGATAAGGGAGCAAATGCAGGAAGGAAATGGGAGGAGAGAAAGAGGTGAGCAGACGCTGGGTGAAAGTGGAGAGAGCGGAGAAGGTACTAGATGGAAGGGTTGGAGAAAGAGGGTACATGATGGAAGGAGGGGATAAATAAAAGGAGGGCACATGATGGGGAGAAAAGGATTGAGTTAGAGAAACAATGGAGGGGTGAGGGAAAGAGGTGGCAAGCTTTAGGTAGACAGTAAAAAAGGACATTGATGAGAGGGTAGTAAGAACGTAATCTAGACAGATGCAGAAAATAAATTGAAAAGGAAAATGAGGGAATAAAGGGAAAGGGATTTCAGAAGAGAGGTGTGGGAGAGGAGAGAGATGCCAGACCAATGGGGGTGAAAGGAGAGATGGAAGGGGGAGGCATACAGTTTCTGGAAGGGCCATAGAAGGAGAGAAGATGCCATATAGGGGAAGAGAGACGGCAGACAGTGGATGGATGGAAGGAAGAGAGTTACAAGAAAATGAGGAAAGCAGAAACCACAGAAGACAAAGGTAGAAAAAAAATTTTCTATTTATTTATTGCTTTAGGAGACATGCGTCACTGTTTCTGTGGGCACTGTATGCAGAGTCCAGCTTCTTACTGGTTCAATTTAACCTTTGTCTATGTATTTCTATTTTATCGCAGTATCCGGCTTTGGCATCGCAATATTCGCAGGCGATCCATCGTCCTACCTTGCAGCATCTGCGGAAGAACGGGCCGCAGGCACAAATTGAGGCTTCGGTCTAGCTAAAGTTGGTAGCCCCCGCAGCCAACATACAGCCACAAATTGAGGCCCCTACTTCTGCCTAGCTACAGTCAGTGGCCTGCCAGCAAAACGTACTGCCACAAATTGAGGCCCCCGCAACATCCGTGGCCAAAAGGGCCTGAAGCCGCATCCACAGGCAGCCACAAATCATGCCACTTTCCACCAGTGGCCGAACATCAAGCCCCCGACTTGGGCCTAACCTGCCTTTACAGCCTGTAAGGGTCCATTCCACCAGCTATACCTTTAATTGGCTACCCTGCCCTTTTATTGAAGAACCCTTTTATTGAAGAACTAGTCTTATAGCCCATTACATTAACGGGTGCTAGAATATATGTGTGTGTGTCTGTCTTTATTTCTTTCTCTCTCTCTCTCCTTCTCCTCTCCTTCTGTATTTCTGTCTTTCTTTTTCCTCAGCTGTCCACCCATTCTCCCTTCCTTTTATCTTCCCTGTGTCCACCACAACCCCTTCACTGCTCCCCTTATCCATCAGCAGTTCTTCTCCCTTTTTTTAATCTCTCCCCTGTCCAGCAGCACCTCTTTCCTGTCCCCCTGTCCAGCAGTAGGCCTCCCTTCCTTTTTCTCCCCCCCCCCACCGCGGTCTCTTCCCTATCCATCAGCACCTCTTTCCTGCTCCCCCGTCCAGCAGTAGGCCTCACTTCCTTTTTCTTCCCCCCTAGAACCTCTTTCCTGCTCCCCCGTCCAGCAGTAGGCCTCCCTTCCTTTTTCTTCCCCCAGCACTTCTTTCCTGCTCCCCCGTCCAGTAGTAGGCCTCCCTTCCTTTTTCTACCCCCGTCTCTTCCCCTGTCCAGCAGCACCCCTTACCTCGCGTCTGCCCTCCGCCAACAGCCGCCTCAAGCCGGTCTGCAGACGCCGACAGCCGCCGCACCACCCAAAGTCAACATCCGCCTTGAGAGAGAGAGATGCGTGGAAGCACGCATGCGCACTCCTACCTGCGGGGACCTTCAGCGCACAGAAAATGGGAAAACGCAGGTAAGAGTGCGCATGCGCGGCTTAGGCTTTTATTTTATTAGATATGGTTAAAAGAAAAAAAGATGAGGAGTATCGTACTTTTCAGCAGGAATGGACAGAGGCATTCGCCTTTGTGGAGAGAGCAGGTTCTGCAGTGTTTCTAATATGCAATGATAAAATTGCATTGATGAAACGGTCAAATATAAAGCGGCACTTTGACACACACCATACTACATTTGCATCAAAATATCCTGCAGGGCACAGCAGGAAGAAAGCATGTTAAGAGCTACTGTGCAGAGTGCAAGCTAGTCAGCAGCAACTCCGTGTTTGGACCCAACAAGGTGACTGGAATTCAGCTAGCTTTTCTGGTGCTTTAGCAATTGTGAGAAACAGAAAGCCATTCACAGATGGGGAGTATGGCAAAACATTCATGCTTGATGTTGCCAATGAACTTTTTGACGACTTTTCAGATAAAGACAAGATAATCAAATGAATAAAAGACATGCCTCTGTCGGCAAGAACTGTTCACAATCGTACCATCATGATGGCAAATCAAATTGAAGCAACACAAGTGAAGGACATAAATGCAGCACCATTCTTTTCTCTCGCTTTGGATGAATCAACAGACATAAGCCATTTATCCCAGTTCAGTGTGATTGCAAGGTATGCTGTCGGTGACACACTACGTGAGGAAAGTCTTGCTGTTTTGCCTATGAAAGAGACAACAAGAGGGGAGGATTTATTCAAGTCTTTCATTGAGTTCGTTAAAGAACAAAATCTACCGATGGATAAACTTGTTTCGGTGTGTACTGATGGTGCTCCGTGCATGGTGGGGAAAAACAGAGGATTCATAGCGTTTCTTTGTGAACATGTAAAGAGACCCATCCTAAGTTTTCACTGCATCCTACATCAGGAGGCGCTTTGTGCTCAAATGTGTGGTGAGCAGCTTGGTGAGGTGATGTCACTGGCCATTCAGGTGGTCAACTTTATTGTTGCTCGAGCTTTAAATGATCGCCAGTTTAAAACACTGCTGGAAGAAGTGGGGAATAATTATCCTGGTCTGCTTCTGCACAGCAATGTGCGTTGGTTGTCAAGAGGGAAGGTGCTCAGCCATTTCGCAGCTTGTCTGAACGAAATCCGGACTTTTCTTGAAATGAAAAATGTCGAGCATCCTGAGTTAGCTAACACTGAGTGGCTCTTGAAGTTCTACTATCTCGTGGACATCACTGAACATCTGAACCAGCTCAATGTGAAAATGCAAGGCGTTGGAAATACAGTCTTATCTCTTCAACAAGCAGTGTTTGCATTTGAAAACAAGCTAGAACTCTTCATTGCTGACATTGAAACAGGTCGTTTACTACACTTTGAAAAACTGGGGGAGTTTAAAGATGCATGCACAGCAAGTGACCCTGCTTAACATCTTGATCTTCAGCAGCTAGCGGGCTTCACATCTAATCTCCTGCAGTCATTCAAAGCGCACTTTGGAGAATTTCGTGAGCGCACTCGTCTTTTTAAGTTCATCACCCATCCACATGAATGTGCAGTGGATAGGGCCGACCTGAGTTACATCCTCGATGTCTCCGTCAGAGATTTTGAGCTAAAGCTGCTGACCTGAAGGCCTCAGACATGTGGGTGAATAAGTTCAAGTCACTGAATGAAGATTTGGAAAGACTTGCACGACAGCAAGCAGAGTTGGCGAGCAAACACAAGTGGGGAGAAATGAAAAAACTTCAACCGGCTAACCAGCTGATTGTCAAAACTTGGAACGCGCTTCCCGTTACATACCACACACTGCAGCATGTGAGTATTGCTGTACTGACAATGTTTGGCTCTACGTATGCATGTGAGCAGTCTTTCTCACATCTAAGGAACATTAAGACCAACCTACGATCACGTTTAACGTATTGAAGTCTCAACGCCTGCATGAAACTTAACCTCACCACGTATCAACCAGACTACAAAGCCATCAGCAAAACCATGCAGCACCAGAAGTCGCATTAATGGTAAGAAGTACTTTATTCATCATTGGTTAGGAACAGCATAACAACGTTATTAAAAAGAATTCAGAGTCTTATTGTACTTTAAAAGTGTTGGTCTTACCTATAATGTAATTGTATTTAGGTTTAAAATGTAATGCCGTGAGAGCCATACAATATATTTAAACTTTAAACATATTGTATGGCTCTCACAGAATTACATTTCAAAATATGTGGCGTTTATGGCTCTCTCAGCCAAAAAGGTTCCCTACTACTGATATAAATGCTTCTACTACTACTGATACTACTTATCATTTCTATAGCACTGAAAGGCGTATGCAGCGCTGTACATTTTAACATACAATAGACAGTCCCTGCTCAGAAGAGAACACAAGAGTAGCCTTACTGGGTCAGACCAATAGTCCATCAAGCCCAGTAGTCCGTTCTCACAGTGGCCAATCCAGGTCACTACTAGTACCTGGCCAAAACCCAAGGAGTAGCAACATTCCATGCTACCGATCCAGGGCAAGCAGTGGCTTCCCCATGTTTTCCTCCAGGAACTTGTCCAAACTTTTCTTAAAACCAGCTACGCTATCCACTCTTACCACATCCTCTGGCAACGTGTTCCAGAGCTTAGCAATCTAATTTAAACAGGACATTTCAGGGTTGGGGAGATTATAGTGGTATCTGACAGCAGTGAGTAGGAGTTAAGAGTTGAAAGCAGTTTAAAAAATGTGGCCTTTTAGCTTTGGTTTCCTTGCCAGAGTTTTATGTCAGTAAATAACTTTTAACGGCATTTTTTAATGAATAAGTTGGTGTTTTTTTGTCTGTTAGACACTATTTTACTTTATAAAAACCATATAGAATTATTTGAGTGAAAGTTTGGTTTTTGATCCCAGTAAGGCTCAGCACCTAGCGAAAGCTGTTTCCATGAATAACAAATGTGGTAAAGGTGTTCATATATATTATCAGCTTCAAGCAATGGATTAATTGAACATTTTTTCTCATTATGTATAGGGTATTTAGAGCAACAAGGGGATAGAGTCATATTTTGACATTGAAAAAAGCAGTGGCCTCAGAAGAAGCCTTTTGGCAAAATGGGTCCCATAGGGATGTTACTGTACTAAGATAAGTTCTCAGTTTCTCAAGAAAAGTTTCATATTCTATAAGTTTCTTGGTTCTCTTGTTATTGCTGAGACTCATATTTTCAAGTATGGGCTTATCATTCCCGTACAATTAATGTGCTTGAGTTGATATTATCACACACAAGTTTTGTAATAATGATCGTCATAGTGATATGTGAGTTATTGACAAAAGTAAATTGACACTATTATTTTTTAGGTTAATTTATACCACAATCACAAGAGAGGTTTTTTGAAGGATCTATGATAGTGATCTGGAACCTGCCAGACTCGGATTTATTCCTTCATCAACACAGTTCGGAGTAGGTTTCTAAGATTCTTTTTCCTCTCTTTTTAATATTTAAACATAAAAGATCTTCCAAAGGTTGAAACCATCCACACTTGAGTTGGGCCCTCCGGGTTATCCCAAATCTCCGCCAGGATACAAATCACATTGGGGTTATCAGGAAAGGAGGCAGTTAGCGGCCTCTAATCACTCATGAGAACATTCCACCTGGACCAGCTGATCTGGCTGCAGCTTTAATTCCTGCAGAGATTCCATAATGAGGTTCTCCAAAGGAGCAGGTTTGAAGAATATGCATACTGTGGGATCATCAGCCAGGTCCCAGGACCCACACGGCTCCTGATTGCAAGCTCCGCCAGATTTGTCACATCTGCGGACACCGCAGAACCTCCCTGAAAAAATCAGAGGGATTGAGAGAGTGCCTGACACAATCGTGGGCATCGCTTTTTTCCGCTCCACTGGGGAAAAAGTGAAAGTCCCGGGTCCAGTGGAGGCGTAGTACCCACGGACAGCCCAGAAGTGGGTAGGATGAACACAGGCATGGACTTAACTAAGCTAATAGAGCATATTCACAGATTTCATGGGAAAAAGGTCTCTCGCGGCTAGAACCGCCCTGTGCGCTTCAGACTTAAGAGTGCTTGGAAAACTTATGAGGCTTTTCTCCGGAACAGCGCTTGCATTATATCAATGCAAGCCACCAGCGCTCTCCCGAGAGGCCCCAGACACGATTTTCATGGAAATTGGGGCAGAAGGCTCAAGCAGGGTCTCCTCAAAGGTTGAAGGCACCGCATTCATGCAAACTCTGCCCCCCTCACAGGCTGCAGCTCACGTGAAACATGGCTGTGCATCCAACAGCCATCTGCCACATCCCGATCTGGGGAGGCCATCTGTGAAGTTTAGAGCAAAAACTAAGCTAACTATAAAGATATATTTTTATTCAAATTGGGAAAAATCCAAGATGCCACCACGGGTGCAGATTTTACACTAAAATTGCCCGGGAAAAGAACAGGAATCCCTAAAAAAAAACCCCAGTGATTTTGGGATTTTAGAGGTGGGGAGAGGTAAGGCATGCAGGGAAACCACCCAAAAACCTCTTTTTAAGAACCCTCCAAAATAGCTAAAACAGGCTGTCAGGTTTGTTACTCACTGTTCCATTGTGTTGTATGAGATAAGCCGAAGGCAGTGCTGGAACAGCATTTAGGGAGATCTAAAGCCTCATGAAGATGGATAGCTGGATTTCAAGTCTTCTGACTGCCCCACCGGCCTGACCACCACAGTTGGTGACCTCAATTACCCTTGGATACGTCATGCAACCACCTGGTGGAGTCCAGTTCCGATCCCGGTCACACCTCCACAGAACTGTTCAGCCTGCACTACACCCACTAGTGGACGAACCTGGGGTGAGCTAGTTCCCGATCCTGGAGCCCCGATCTGACTTGCAGGCTGTCCAGAGGGCTTACTGCAGAGCAGGGAACCCCCCAGAAGCACCAATTTGTGATCTCCCGCTGTAAGGATGTCCCCGCAGGGAACCTCCATTGCATGAGGGCAAACCTGTGAAGGAAAATACTGAAAACTATCAAAAGAAACACGAGCAGAAGGAAAGGCAAGACTGGTGACCAAGGGGTATGCTCCAGGTTATGCTATCAGAGGGAGGAGTTAAGTCTTCAATCATCTGAGGCTTCCTACAGTGCCTAGCAGTAAGGAATGCATAATCCACTGGTCCCAGAATAAAGGGGGATTGTACAAGAATGACATTTAGCCTTTTATTTATTTGGGATTCTTTCACCATATTCCCATTTAGAAAAAAAAAAATCGAATTCTATAAATTGTCTCTAGCATCAGTAATGCCACCTAGAGGACATTTCCCTTGCTTCTCATAGAAATACTTTGTAGAAAAACCTCCTTCACTGCCATCCCACTATTAATTAACATAAGAACATAAGAAGCACCATCTCCGGCTCAGATCTTCGGTCCACCAAGTCCGGCGATCCGCACACGCGGAGGCCCTGCCAGGTGTACACCTGGCGTAATTTTTAGACACACATATCCTTCTATGCCTCTCGTAAGGAGAGGTGCATCTAGTTTGCTTTTGAATCCTAGGACGGTCGATTCCACAATAACCTCCTCTGGGAGAGCATTCCACTCTTGTCCTGGGTCCTCTCCTCTTTTCCATATATACCAGCTCTCTTAGTACACTAATCTCCTCTCATGGGTTTCAAATAGCACCTCTATGCTGAAGACTCCCAGATCTACCTCTCCACACCAGATATCTCTACAGGAGTTCAGGCCCAAATCTCAGCCTGCCTGTCCAACATTGCCGCTTGGATGTCTCACGCCACCTCAAACTGAATATGGCTAAAACTGAACTCCTTATCTTTCCACCTAAACTCACCTCCCCCCTCTCACCATTCTCTATTTTTGTGGATAACATTATCCTCCTCCCTGTCTCGTCAGCTCACAACCTTGGGGTGATCTTTGACTTCTTTCTCTCCTTCTCTGCTCAGATCCAACAAACCGCCAAAACCTGTTGCTTCCTCCTCTATAATATTACCAAAATCCGTCCTCTCCTCTCTGAACACCCTACCAAAATCCTTATCCACATTCTAATCACCTCGCGCTTAGACTACAGTCTCCCGTGCACCCATCTCTCACCTTTTCAATCAGTTCAAAATTCTGCTGCACGACTCATATTCTCACATTACCCCTCTTCCTCAAGTCACTTCATTGGCTCCCCATCTATTTCAGAATACAGTTCATACTCTGCTTGCTGACTTACGAGTGCATTCACTCTGAAGTCCCCCAATCTCTCTCTTCACTTATCTCCCCCTATGCTCCTCCCCGTGAACTCCATTCATCAGGCAAGCCCCTCTTATCTGTAATCTTCTCTTCCACTGCCAACTCCAGATTCCATCCTTTCTTTCTTGCAGCACCGTATGCCTGGAACAGGCTGTCTGAATCAACACGTCATGCTCCATCCGTAGCAGTATTCAAATCCATGCTAAAAGCTCACTTTTTTGAAACTGCTTTCAACTCTTAACTCTCACTCACTGCCGTCAAGATATCTATTTCCATTACCATAATCTCCCCAACCCTGAGATGTCCTGTCTGTCTAATTAGATTGTTAGCTCTTCTGAGTAGGGTCGTCTATTGTATGTTAAATGTACAGCGCTGCGTACGCTTTTCAGCGCTATAGACATGATAAATAGTAGTAGTAGAATGATCATGCAAAAAGAAAAGATATTTACCTGTAGAAGGTGTTCTCCGAGGACAGCAGGCATATATTCTCACATGTGGATGACATCATCCACAGAACCCAGCACAAACACTGCCAAGTGCACTGTCACTTTAAATTTTTTAAGGCAGTGCCCATACTGTGCACCTCATCCAATATCAGCCCATGGGACCTACAGCTCAATAACAAAGCTAAGAAACTAGGGGAGGTGAGTAGATTGTGAGAATATATGTGTGCTGTCCTCAAAGAGCATCTACTACAGGTAAGAATCTTTCTCCGAGGACAAGTAAGCATATTCTCGCATGTGGGATTCTCAAGTAGTACTGCCCGATTCAGGGAAAAAAATTTCGATTTGATTCAGCCTATTGAATCAATTTTTTGATTCAATTCACTTTTCCTGCCCAACTGGGCATTTTTCTCAAACATCTTGGTGGGTTTATTTTGTAGCCTTTTCACCCACCCCATCCCCCTTTTCCCTCTCCAACCCATCAGTGCAGTAGTGTAAACAAAACAAACAAAAAAGACTTTTCCTCTCTGTTAGGTCCCAGCTCACGCTTGCCAACACTAGCTCTGGCAGGATACACATTTCAAATCTGATATATTGTAATCACAAAACAGAAAATAAAATTATTTTTTCTACTGATGAGGATAATTATATTATGCAGAATATAAGGGGGGCCCATAATCAATATGTATTAGATACACTTTTAGTTAAGACTTTAAAAAGACATTAATATGACATGAAAGATGTAACTGATATAATAGAAATCCTTCAGTAACCTGTGACACAGCAAAGATAGTTCGCAGAGTACATATTTTTCCTTCATAGAACAAAATATTTTGATTTAATGTCTGGAACAAGAAGCTGGAGCCATAATATAACAGGCCCTGAAAATGAGCTAAAAGTCACACTAACACATCTGTTTATAAATACATATTTTTCTTTAATTTACATAGTTAGGGCAAATATTGATGAGTTGGAGTTATAGATAATCATGTGATTGTTTCTGTAAACGAGATATTTGCAATAGAAGAGAACATGACTGCAAGGGTCAACATGACCTCAGTAAACCAATAGCATGTGATGAGTTAAGTCACTGTTGCTAAGGAAATTACTAGCTAAGTAAAATTAAGAAAACCATGTGACTTCAATTTGTAAATGGATTGTGATTGGAAGATGTATCAACTATGTATGTTTAATAATGTCAATTTCCAATAAAATGACCAGTCACGAGTAATACGATGAGACTTTTGACTGTGAGCTTACCAATTTTAGTAAGCAGTCAAATTCTCCTCAAAGAGAATTTGACTGTACTTGTGTGAGATTTCTTTCTCTGATGTCCCCCCCCCCCCCCCCGAAATAGAATCAAGAACTGAGGACTATATGGAAGAGTGTGAGTGAGTGAGTATGTGAGAGAGTGAGTGAGTATGTGAGAGAGTGAGTTTGTGAGTGAGTGAGTATGTGAGAGAGTGAGTGTGTGAGAGTGAGTGAGTATGTGAGAGAGTGAGTATGTGAGAGAGTGAGTATGTGAGAGAGTGAGTGAGTATGTGAGAGAGAGTGTGAGTGAGTGTGTGTGTGTGTCCCTTCCAATGAATGAGGAAGGCTTTTGCACAATACAATTGGGGTATGGAGTCTGTAGCAGAATAACAGCAAAAAGATCTATGTCCTAGGTGACCCAGCTGGAGAAAATCAACCGTAAAGATGGTTGTGCTCAGAGATCATTCATGAGATTTAGGAAGTCTGCTCAATTTGTCCACTAATATATTCGGCTTCCCTGCTAGGTAAACTTCTCTATGAAGTATGTCGTGAATAGTCACCCAAGTCCAAATTTGGATTGCTTCCATTCAAAGGGAGTGATAGACTACTTGGCGGAGGAGTCAATCTTATAATATTTTGAGAGCATTGTCTACAACTCATAGTTCTAGGACAGGGATTTCCAACCTTGGCTCTTGCCAAGTTGGGTTTTCAGGATCTCTCAAATGAATATGCATGAGATCTATTTGCATACAATGGAAGAAGTGCATGCAAATAGATCTCATGCAAATTCATTGGGGGAATCCTGAAAACCTGACAGGATTGCAACTCTCAAGGACTGACATTGGCAACCCTGTTTTAGGAGATCGATATAGTTTATTCTTGGCAAAACCATACTTCTTGAGTGTGGGGGCCATTCGGATGTGCATCCCATGAAAGTGTATGTGGTTAGAATTTTTTGATGAAAGGGGGGTTTAATTGGAAGTTCTCGAGTAAGGCTGTGTGGCCCCTTCTACCACTGGAGGGAGCAGCAAAGGTCTGGGGGTGACCTGAATTGGAGCAGACAGATGTCCCATGGCTTGAGACCATTGGGTCCACAAGGTCGAATGTGGGATACTGCTTGGTGAAGACATGCAAACAGGGTGATGTGTACTGTGGACACATTTGTGTCTCAGAAAGTGCAGTATCTGATGTGGAGTTATGTGTGACTGTTTGATACAAGCGAATTACATTGTCGGCTCTCACATTCGGTAGAAAAGCTCGACACAGAGTAGTGTCTAAGAAAGCTCTATGAACTCCAGCATCTGAAATAGGTATAGATATGATGGCATGGCATGTTGAGCCATTTGCAATGAAGAAGCCTTGATCAACCAGTTGTCCAACTAGGAAAATATATGAAATCTCCATGTGCCTTGAGCTGCTGCCACTACCACTGGGCATTTTGTGAAGACACGAGGGACCGAAGCTAGTCCAAAGGGTAAGACTTTGTAGTGGACGTGTTTGAGATCCAATGCAAAAGTGAAGAAACTTTCTGTGAGCAGGTAGGCTGGATATGATCTAGAAAGCAAAGCCAATCTCCCTTTTCTAGTTAGAGGTACAGGCAGTCCCCCAGCTTAAGAATGAGTTAAGTTTTTAAAGCTGTTCTTAAGTCGGATTACTATGAAACTCGGAACTTGTAGATCTTAAGATTCTTACTGCTTACCTCTGCTCCCAGATGACAAAAGGGCCAACTGTCCCTACCAGTGTTCCTTCTAAAGTACAGCATACACAACCACACACTGTTCTTAATGTTGCTATGCATCATTCCTGAATCTGCTACAGGAGAAGTGTAGGAGTCTTTGCCACTGGAAATACTGCTCAGTGAAATCAAATGAAGCTGCAACCACATTCTTAAGTATGAGTCGTACTTAAGACAGGCATCTGTAACTCAGGGACTGCCAATATAAGGGTTCGCAGAGAGACCATGCAAAACCTCTCCTTCAACAAGTATTTGTTTAGGCCCCAGAGGTCTAGAATAGGTCAAAGGCCTCTGGTCTTTTTTGATTTTTAGAAATACTTGGAGTAGAACCCCCAGTCTCTCTCCTGCAGAGGAACAGGTTCTATTGCATTTAGCTGAAAAAGGGCTGAGTGTTCTTGGTAAAGGAGGATCTTCTGGAAGGAGTTGAGGAGAGACTTTTTTTGATGAGTGGTTTGGAAGTTTTCTAAGCAAGTGGGCAACAATTCAAAGTACCCATTGATCTGATGTTATAAGAGTCCAACGAAGGTGAAAATGAATCAATCTACCTCTGATGGGCAGATTGCGAGGAAGACTCAGGAAGTGTTGATAACGTCTTCTAGAACAACTGCTGTTTGAGATTGAGGCGATTTATGTGTTCTTTCGCACAATATCTTTGAGGAGCAGGCATAGAAGATGAAGGCAGTGGCCGACTGTATCTTCTTATGGTGTTGTAATAGGAATGTCTGGCGGAGGCAGAATATCTTCTGGATGATGAAGAAGATTGAGAGGTGTCTAGTTTAGATAAAAAGTTGGCATAGTATCTGTGTGTTTTTTATTTTATCTTCAGCTTCTTCAATATTTTCTCCAAAGAGGTCATCTTCCTTATAAGGCACATTGGAAAGGCATTCCTGAAGTTTCCAGGTTGGAGATTCTTAGCCAGGCTAAAAGGTGCACTGCAATTGCCACTGTAGAAGTTATAGAAGAAATATCAAAAGTTGCTCTAGCCACTCATACTTAGATAGTTGTTGAAATTGAAATTGTTTTGTCTGGAGGTAGAAATTGCTCAAATTCTGAGAACTGTTTTAATACAGAGTGGAGTAAATGGACATGTAAAATTGAAATATAGAAACATGACGGCAGATAAAGGCCACATGGCCCATCTAGTCTGCCCATCCACAGTAACCATTATCTCTTTCTCTCTCCGAGAGATCCCACATACCTATCCCAGGCCCTCTTGAATTCAGACACAGTCTCTGTTTCCACTACCTCTTCCGGGAGAATGTTCCATGCATCTACCACCTTTCCGTAAAAAAGTATTTCCTCAGATTATTCTGGAGCCTATCACCTCTTAACTTCATCCTATGCCCTCTCATTGCAGTTTCCTTTCAAATGAAAGAGGCTCGACTCATGCACATTTATATTACGTAAGTATTTAAACGGCTATCATATCTCCCCTCTCCTGCCTTTCTTCCAAAGTATACAGATTGAGATCTTTAAGTCTGTCCCCATATGCCTTATCATGAAGACCACACACCATTTTAGTAGCCTTTGAGTGCTTAAAGTGCATAGTAAAGTGCTTCGAGTGCTTAAAGTGCATAGTAAAAAGTGCTCATGTGCTATAAATACTTCAGCTTGTCATTTCTTCAACTCAAGTAGATTTCAATTCATATAAAGTTCAGTTCAAATGGTTCAAAACAAACTTATAGCACCCGCTGCATCAGGGATGTAACTTAAGCAACGCTAAAAAAAGAGCTAAGAGTTAAAAATTCAAAAAGATACTGTATAAAAACAACTTTACACACAAACTTTTCAACTTACTAAAATAAACTAAACTAAACCTTAAGTTTGTATACCGCATCATCTCCATAAAGATAAAGCTCGACACAGTTTACAGGTAATTCAATAAATGTGGGAAGGACATAATAAGAAATAAGAGTTTATGAAGAGGATAGCTAGCTTTACATTTTAAATAGATAGCTTTACAAACAAACAAGCCAACACGGTTATGGAGTTTAGAATAATTTAATTTAATTCTTATAATAATATAATAATAATATTATAATAAGGTAACGTTGAAAAGCTTGTGTGTGTAAAATTGCTTTTATACAGTTTATCTTTATGAATTTTTAACTCTTAGCTCTTTTTTTCAGCGTTGCTTAAGTTACATCCCTGATGCAGCGGGTGCTATAAGTTTGTCCCGCGAAACGAAGGCCTTGTCGGATAACGTTTACAAGCAACAGCGCTGGTTTTGCAATGAGCAATTTAAGCTAAGTACTTGAAATATCATATGACGTACAAGTTGAAATTAATTGAACGTTATGAACTGAACTTTATATGAATTGAAATCTACTTGAGTTGAAGAAATGACAAACTGAAGTATTTATAGCACATGAGCACTTTTTACTATGCACTTGAAACACTTGAAGCACTTTCAACTGTTGATGAAATTGAATGAGTTGTAGGACAGATGAAGAAAGAAAGGAAATGAAATGTCAAAGAATTTAAATGAAATGAAATGCAATGGAACAATAACTTTGAATGAGAACAATCAGATTAATTGAAAATGATAAGCACGTATACAGCACTTTAAATTACAAGTGCTGTTTTTTCATAACGTTTTCATAACTCAGTCTCATGGTTGGTTTCGAGTTTCAAAAATGGCATGCTGATTCTTTAGAGCATATATGTACTCCAAATCATAAAAGTGAGAGTTTTTCATATATTTATATTATTAAAATAATGAATGAGGTTTTTTAAAATTATTTAAATAGTGGAAATAAAATTTGTAAGTATTTTTATAATAAGGTTTATGCAGTTTAGAAAGTGTTAAGTGATTAAAGATCAATGAATTAATTTGGTAGGGAGGTGGGGAACAAGCCAGAGATGTGATAAGGAGGCAAGAGAATAAGACGCTTCCATTCTCTTGAAGAAGTCCCAGTATGGGAAGATGTATTCCTAAGTCTGAGGCTTGTCCCCGCAAAATCTATGTTCATTTTTGATTTTTCAATGGTCTCTAATATATATTTATTTTACTAATAGATCACCATTTGATTTGTTGTTGTTTTGCTTTAATATGATCTAACATAACACTACTCCCCCTTCTTTTCTTCCTTCCCTGTCTTTCCTGAACAGATTATAGACCAGTATAACTACATCCCAGTCATGGTTCTCTATGAACCACATCTCTGTGATCGCCACTATATCCAATTCCTTTTCTTCCATCACAGCTTCTAGATCCAGAATCTTATTTCCCATACTTCGAGCATTAGTATATACTGCTTTCCAGACATTGCCCCCTTTTCCCATCCATGTAGAGATATTAAGTGATATACAGTGGAACCTTGGTTTACGAGCATATTTCGTTCCAGAAGTATGCTCGTAAACCAAATTGCTCGTATATCAAAGCGAGTTTCCCCATAGGAAGTAAGGGAAACTCACTCTGATCTGTTCCACCTCCCCCCCCCCCCGAGGCTACCAGCACTGCTCCATTCCGCCCCCCCTTGAGGCCACCGATGCTGCTCCATACCCCCCTCCCGCGATACAGCATCCCCCTCTGTGAACCGACATCCTCCCCCTTGCTCACGTTGCCCCCCTCCCCTGTAATTCTACGTCCCCCCTGAGCACCGAAACGAAATCCCTTACCCAGATTGGGCACCGGCACCAGCACCAACGCATAGGACAAGCCAGTGCCCGAAGATCCTCCCTCTTCTGGGCTGGGTGGTGCTGCAGAGATCCTCCCTGTTGCCTGTGCTGAGCTGCACTGGGCTTTGAGCATTTGCACATGCTCAAGGCCTTCTGGTCTTGCTCTCTCTGAGATTCTGAATCTCAGTTAACAGTCAGACTCCACAAAATACTCCTTATTAGAGGAAATCAGGACGTGTGCGTTGAGGGAAGTAGTGCCTGTGCATAGAGATGCATCAAGCTACAAGACGATGCTCCTAGGAGGGAGATAGTTCCTCCATTGATGAGGATGTATGTGTAAGATAGACAACCAAGTCTCCAACCTATTGACAACAACCCCAGACTACAAGATGTTCAGAAAGGAAATAAAAACTATACTCTTCAAGAAATCCCTTAATAAAAGCTTAATACCATGATAAAGCTTAACCCCCTCTTATTATCCCCTCCCTAACCCCAGATCCTACTTTTCCCTCTCTTGGAAACCTTCTCTGATCTAACGTTGTAACCCTTCTTCCATAACTCTTTTTGTAATCCGCTTTGAACCGAAAGGTAATGGCGGAATAGAAATCTGTAATGTAATGTAATGTAAGCAGTGGCTTCCCCCATGTCTTTCTCAAAAACAGACTATGGACTTTTCCTTCAGCAGTGTTCTCCCTAGCACCTTTCAGCCGGGCGCCCCGCCCGGCTAGATTAGGTGAGCGCCCGGCTGTCATCTTGGCTGCAAATTCGCCTTCGCCTGACTTTTTTTTTTTTTTTTAAGCGCCAGAAAAAGGGTTTTCAGCTTTACTGTTTTAAACAATTTTCCTACTGCTGGTCGATTTTTACAGTCGCAGTTGGAGGCAGGGGCTGCAGGCTCATTATGACCCAGTGCACAAACAGGAAGAACCCCTACGTCGTGTTTACTTTTGTTCTGCAGCTTATTGCACAAGACGCTCCTGCACAAAGTGAAACCAATCAGAAAGAGGAGAGGGGGAAGCTCGCAGCTGCGTGCTTCAGTAACTGCTGCTGGCTAACGGAGGGAGAAGATACCTAAGAGAAATGAAGAAGGTCCGAGAAATAGATTCGCTACAGGCTAAGGCAGGGAGATAGGGCAGGGAGGAAAGCTTACAACTTTGGTGTTCTTGCTTGCTTCGGGCCTTCCTCGCTGCCGGGTCCTGCCTACTTTCTGTTTCCATGAAGGCAGGACCCGGCAGCGAGGAAGGCCCGAAGCAAGGAAGAGCTCCAAGTTGTAAGCTTACCTCCGTTGCTGACCTATCTCCTGCCTTAGCCTGTAGCGAATCTGCCGACCGAGGCGGGGGAGGGAGAACTGATGGGGGGAGAGAAATGCTGTTACTGCTGCACCCAATTAAGGGGGAGAGAAATGCTCCTGCTGCACTCAATTGGGGGGGGGGGAGGAAGACCAGGGAAAGGAGAGGAGAGGAAAGAGATGCCAAGACCATAGGAGGGAGGAAAAGGAAAGGAGATACCAGACTATGGGGGGGAGAAGGAGACAGATGCCAGACCAGGGGAAAGGAAGGAAGGAGGGAGAGAAAGGAAGGAGTGGAGATGCAAGATTATGGAGGGGGTGGGGGAGCGGAGAGAGATGCCAGGGCATGGGGGAGGGGAGGGAAGGGAAACTAAGGAGACAAATGCCAGACTAGAGGGAAAGGAATGAAAAGTGCCAGAGCAAGGAAGCAGAGGGAGACAAAGGAGAGGAGAGAGATTCCAGGGCATGAAGGGAGGGATGGGAAGAGAAATGCTGCAGCAGCACCCAATTGGGGAGGGGGGGAGAGGAAGAGAAGTGCTGCTGCTGCACCCAATTGGGGAGAAGGAAGACCAGAGAAGGGAGAGGAGAGGAAAGAGATGCCAAGACCATAGGAGGGAGGGAAAGGAAAGGAGCTACCAGACCATGGAGGAGAGAGAGATGTCAGGGCATATGGGGGGAGGGGGAGGAGACAGATGCCAGACCAGGTGAAAGGAAGGAAGGAGAGAAAGGAAGAAGAAGAGATGCCAGATTATAGAGTGGAAGGGGGAGATGGAAGGAGAGGAGAGAGATGCCAGGGCATGGGGGAGAGAAGAGGTTAGAGGTGCCAGAGCATAGGGGAAGTGGTGGAAACAAAAAAAATGGAGAGGGGGTGAAGCTGAAATGGAGAGAAAGGGCACAGGAGTACAAAGGGCACAGAGTACAAAGGAGAGAAAAGGCAAAGGATATACAGTTTATTGAAGTGACATAGAAAGAGGGAAGATGCCATATGGAATAGAGAGAGGGTGGACACTGGATGGAAAGGGCAGAGAGGGTGGGCAGTGGATGCAAGGGGGAGAGAGAGAGGGCAGAGGCTGGGTGGAAGGGGCAAAGAGAGAGGACAGATGTTGCATGGAAGGGAGCGAGGACAAACGCTGAATAGAAAGAAGAGAGTGAAGAGAAGATGATTAAAGCAGAAATGACAAAGGTGGAAAAAAAAATTTTGTTGTTGCTTTATGTAGAATCAAGTAGTATTGTAACTGTATTGATTAAAGTTTATCAATAGGAAATGGAAATAAGGCAGTTTTTTGGGGACTAAACCCCTTTCCTCAGGTCAGGACAGGATACCATAACAGCAGTATACTGTACTGTCTTGAAGAAAGATTTGGCCTCTGAAAGCTAATTACTACTAATTGAAAAATGGATTAGTCCAATAAAATGGTATTTTCTTATTTCTCTCTTCCCTGTTTTATTTATATTTGTTAATTTGTAAAGTGGTGATTGTTATGTACAGGTTTTTTCAAATTTACATCTACTGTCTTTATATTTTGCACAGTATTAGGGTACGTGTCACTGTTTCTGTGGTGTTGCATTGTATGCAGAGTCTAGTTTCTTGGCGTTTCAGTTTAACTTTTGTCTACATATTTCTATTTTTAGTTTGTGATTATTCCATATTGGGCGAGGGTGTATCTCTGTTCTGTGTGTATGAAAAGGACATGGCTTTCTGTTAGCATTGACTACAGGATCAATTGACTGTGCAGGATCTGGCTTGTTTAGTTTTATAATGTATGTGTTGGTGTTCTAGTGCTCACTGCAGTGTTTAAGATGCTGCCTTTTCCTAGGTGCACCTTTGTTGTGTAACTCATGGATTATTACTAAAAATAACTATTTTTATATAGAGGATGGGGTTATTAAAAAATGATAAGCACTGGCTGTCATATATACTAGGTACGCCACTGGATTTAATGACCCTATGCTAACTTGACTGTTGATGTAGGTGTTGTTCCCCCCCCACACACACACATTATAATGAATTAAATTAAAGCTGTATTAACATCAAACAGCTTTCAAATGACATTATAAGCAAATAAAAATAAAATATTTTAATACATTGCTAATTATTACCTGCATTTTTACCTAAACTGTTTTGCCTAGCTCTCACTTTGATTTTTATCTGCTACTTTTTTATTTTGCTGTAGTGTGATCACACAGGTCTCCTTCAAGGCTCAGTAACACCTCTCCATAAATTATGTGGAAGAGGTTTGGAAGTGGGGATCGCATCTATTTCATATCGTCAGTGAGACCTCAAGAAGGAATCTAGTGATCAAAATATTATTAGAGGTGCTGTAGAGACGTTTCTTATATGACTGGATGAGCTATATTTATCTTTTTTTTTAGTTGTTTAAATTCAAGCAGAAATAAATGGCTAGATTGAACCTGATGATTTCATTAACACACTTCCCTTTTTTAAATCTCTATACCATTTGAAAGAGGGCGAATATCTAATTATTCACTTCTAGAATTGGATACTTCTTAAATTTAGTAAAAATATTCTGGCACAAGTGTCAAACCTTAAAAAAAGGAAGTCATAGTGAGCATTGAAAAATAATAATTAATAAAAATAGTACACATTTAGGGCTCCTTTTACAAAGGTGCACTAGTGTTTTTAGCGCACACACCGGGTTAGCGTATGCTATCTAAAAAACTATCGCCTGCTTAAGAGGCGGTAGCGGCTACATGCGCGGCAATTTAGCGCACGCTATTCCGCGCATTAAGGCATTCACGCATCTTTGTAAAAGGAGCCCTTATTTTTCCCCACCACCAAATTTCCCGTCTCGCCCACTCCACCCAGCTACTTTTTCATGCCATCCGGCTGGAAAAAATTTCTGGGGAGAACACTGCTTCAGGAAATTGTCCAAACCTTTCTTAAAACCAGCTACACTATCCACTCTTACCATAATCTCTGGCAATGCGTTCCAGAGCTTAACTATTCTCTGAGTGAAAAAATATTTCCTCTTACTGGTTTTAAAAGTATTTCCCTTTAAATTCATCAAGTGTCCCCTAGTCTTTGTAATTTTTGACTGAGTGAAAAATCGATCCACTTGTACACATTCTACTCCACTCAGGATTTTGTAGACTTCAATCATATCTCCCCTCAGCTGTCTCTTTTCCAAGCTGAAGAGCCCTAACCTTTTTAGTCTTTCCTCATACGAGAGGAGTTCCATCCCCTTTATCATTGTGGTCGCTCTTCTTTTAACCTTTTCTAGTGCTGCTATAGCATTCTTGAGGCAGGCAGGTAGCTGAAACTTAGGGTGTCTAGAGACAGTATATTTCATTGTATAGGGCCTAGGGAATGGAAAGCACAGTTACTTACAGTAACAGTTGTTATCCAGGGACAGCAGGCAGATATTCTCAACATGTAGGTGACATCATCCACGGAGCCCCATTGCGGCAGCCTCGCAAGCAGACTTACATGAAGAACTTTCAAAAAGTTTGCGAGTGTTGCACCGCGCATGCGCGAGTGTCTTCCTGCCGAACGTAGGTCATGCATCCCCTGAGGTACCACAGTTCAGATAGCTAGCTAAGAAGCCAACCAGGGGAGGTGGGTGGGTTGTGAGAATATCTGCCTGCTGTCCCTGGATAACAACTATTACGGTAAGTAAGTGTGCTTTATCCCAGGACAAGCAGGCAGCATATTCTCAATATGTGGGTGACCTCCAAGCTAACCAGAATGGGATGGTGGGAGATTAGGAGAATAAATGTTGTAAAACTGCCTGGCCAATAAGGCCATCCCGTCTGGAGAAAGTATTCAGACAATAATGAGAGGTGAATGTATGAACCGAGGACCAAGTGGCAGATTTCCTCAATAGGAGTTGATCTGAGGAAAGCTACAGACGCCGCCATAGCTCTGACTTTATGGCCTGTGACTCGACCCTGTAGAGGGATACCAGCCTGAGCATAGCAGAAAGAGATGCAAGCAGCCATCCAGTTGGAGATGGTTCGTTTGGAAACAGGATGCCCCAACTTATTCAGGTCGAAGGAGATTAAAAAGTTGAGTAGTTCTGTGAGGTTGAGTGCCTTGCAAGTAGAAAGCCAAAGAACGCTTACAGTCCAGAGTATGAAGAGCTGTTTCTCCAGGATGAGAATGAGGCTTTGAAAAAAACACTGGGAGTACAATGGATTGATTGAGATGAAAATCCAAAACCACTTTAGGTAAGAATTTCGGATGAGTACGGAGGACAACTTTGTCATGATGGAATTCTGTGAAAAGTGGATTCGCCACTAGAGCTTGTAGCTCACTGACTCGTCTAGCAGAGGTGAGTGCAATGAGAAAAACCATTTATCAAGTGAGATATTTGAGATGAGCAGAATCTATTGGTTTGAAAGGAGGCTTCATCAGTTGAGCAAGAACAACATTGAGATCCCACTGGAGGCAGCTTGAGAGATGGTTTGACATTGAAAAGTCCTTTCATAAATTGGGAAACCACAGGGTGAGCAGACAGGGGTTTCCCTTCAATAGGCTGGTGAAAAGCATCAATTGCACTGAGGTGGACTCAAATGGATGTGGATTTGAGGACAGATTGGGATAAGTGCAACAGGTAATCCAAATCTGAAGGCAAGGAAGTAGATTGCAGTTCCTTGTGATGAATAGTACACCAAGCAGATAATCTAGTCCATTTCTGGGTGTAACACTGCCTAGTGGAAGGCTTCCTGGAAGCCTCTAGAATGTCCTGTACAGATTAAAAGAACTGTAGAATGGCAGTTAGGTTGAGAAGTACCAAGCTGTGACGTGTAGAAACTGCAGATTGGGATGAATCGGAGACCCTTGACTCTGTGTAAGCAGAGAGGGAAATACTGGTAGAAGTAGAGGCTCCCTGGTGCTGAGTTGAAGTAGAAAGGAGTACCAGGGTTGTATGGGCCACTGAGGAACTATCAAAATCATGGCAGCATGCTCCTTCTTGAGTTTGACAAGAGTCTTGAGAATCAGAGGGAATGGAGGGAATGTATAAAGAAACTGATTTTCCCATTTCAGAAGAAAAGTATCTGCCTCGAGGCGGTGAGGAGAGTATCCTGGAGCAGAACTGAGGCAGTTTGTTGTTGTGGGGAGATGCAAAGAGGTCTATCTGAGGAGTTCCCCATTAAGCAAAAATGTGATGGAGAGGCAAGGAATTGAGTGTCCATTCGTGAGATTGTAGAAAATGACTCAATTTATCCGCCAGACAGTTATGCTCCCCCTGGATGTAAACAGCTCTTAGGAAGGTATTGTGAAGGATTGCCCACTTCCAAAACTTTAGAGCTTCTTGACAAAGAGGGAGAGATCCTGTTCCTCCCTGCTTGTTTACATAATGGCGACCTGATTGTCCATTCGAATGAGGACTACCGTGTCGTGGAGAATATGTTGAAAAGCTTTGAGAGAATAGAAGATCGCTCTGAGTTCCAACAGATTGATATGACATTGACGATCTACGCTGGACCAGTGACCTTGAGTACAGAGTCCATCTAGGTGCGACCCCCCCAAGCGTATGTTGAGGAATCTGTCATGAGAATCTTCTGATGAGGGGGCGTGTGCAATATCAAATCTCTGGAAAGATTTGAAGAGAGCATCCACCAGTGGAAAGACTGTCTCAACTAAGGAGCCACTGTAATGTGTTGAGAGAGTGGGTCGCAAGCTTGCTGCCACTGAGATGCCAGGGTCCAGTTGGGAATTCGGAGATGAAGTCTGGGAAAAGAAGTCATGTGAACTGTAGAAGCCATGTAACCAAGAAGAACCATCATGTGTCTTGCCGAGATTGACGTGAGGGAAGACACTCGTTGACAAAGGTGAATAAGAGCATCTTGACGTTGTTGAGGCAGGAATGCTTTGAGTTGAACAGTGTCCAGGATGGCTCCAATAAAACTGTAGAGTTTGGGAGGGACGTAACTGGGACATTGGAAAATTGATTTTGAACCCAAGACTTTGGAGGAACGCTATAGTCCGTTGGGTCACTACAATAACCCCCTGTTGCGACAAGGCTTTGATGAGCTAGTCTTCCAGATATGGAAAGACTTGAAGACCCTACGACCGCAGAACTGCAGCCACCACCACCAGGCATTTTGTGAAGACTCTGGGAGATGATGCAAGTCCGAAAGGAAGGACTCTGTACTGAAGATGAAGATTCTCCACCCAAAATCTGCGAGAGGCTGGATGGATTGGAATATAAGTGTAAGCCTCTTTGAGATCTAGGGAGCATAACCAATCTCCTTAATCCATCAGGAGATACAGGGTTGGAAGAGAGAGCATCCGAAACTTCTCTTTGACAAGAAATTTGTTAAGAGCTCTGAGGTCCAGGATAGGTCGCAAATCCTCCGTCTTCTTTGGGACCAGAAAATAACAGGAATAAAACCCAGTGTCCCGTTGGTTCAAGGGAACCTCTTCAACGGTGCGGAGGTGAAAAAGAGCCTGAGCCTCCTGAAAAAGAAGGAGAAGTTGCAACATGTTGGAAGGAAACTCTTTTGGAGGAAGATCTGGTGGAATTTGAACAAATTGGAGCGAGTAACCCTCTCTGATGATGGTGTGAACCCAGAGGTCTGATGTAATTTGTTCCCACTGTTGGTATAAGTGATGGAGACGACCTCCTATGGGGAGGACAGAAGACTGATGGATAAAGATGGATGGTATGCTGAGATTTAGATTGTTAAAAAGACTGTGCAGGCTTAGCTATAGCAGGAGTTTGGGGTTTTTGTTGACGCTGCTGCTGAGGCTGTTTCCTGGGTAGAGGCCTGGAGTAAGCTGGAGTGGATTTCTGTGGATAACGACATGGAGGTGGTCCTATAAGGCTTAGGAGCTGCAGGCTTAGGTTTAGGTCAAATCAAAGAGGCAAAGGACCGCTCATGCTCTGACAGGCGCTTGGTGGCTGTCTCATTGGATTCGTCGAAAAGCTCATTACCTTGACATGGTTTATTGGCTAGGCGATCTTTAAGGTTAGGATCCATATTCATGATCCTTAGCCAAGACAGACGTCGCATTGCCACAGAAAAAGCAGCAACTCGAGATGACATTTCAAATGCATCATAAGTCACTTGAAGCATAAAAGGACGTATTTGAGATAGAGTATGGTGGAGCTGTTGAAACTCAGGCAACCACTGCTCAGGTAAGTCGGAGAAGAAGTAGGGCATGGTCTTTATGCAGTACTTCAGATAAGATGTGAATATGAAGTTGTAGTTCAAAATCCTATTTGCCATCATGGAATTTTGATACAGACGGCGTCCAAATTTATCCACTGCCCATCCCTCTCTGCCTGGAAGGACTGCAGCATAGACTTTGGTGGGATTAGATTTTTTGAGAGATGATTCTACCACCAGATTGGAGAGACAATTGTGGCTTCTCAAACCCTTTACAAGGAACTGTATGGTAACGAGATTCCATTTTTGAGGGGATAGCCGGAATACAATAAGGAGTCTCAAGATTTCTTAGGAAAGTTTGCTTCAAAACTGGATTTATGGGAAGTCTCATAGAATCCTTTGGCAGATGGGGCAATTCCATTTCAGCCAAATATTCAGGAGAATACTTAGACTCAGATTGAAGGTCAATTTGAAGAGCCTTACTCATGTCAAAGATGAATCTTGAAAAAGATGTGGATTTCGAAGATGAAGAGCCCTCAGGAGAAGTGGAGCGAGAACGAGGTGTTACTGAACAAAAAGGGGAAGCCTCCATGGAGAACTGGGAAGAGACGTCTGTATCCAATGTAAGAGTCACAGAAGAAGCTCCGCTGTGTGATATAGATGGAGTCAGAGAATGCTTACATTTGAGATGGCTCGAAGGAGAGGTCCCAGGAGTATGAGGAACTGAATGTCTTGACTCATGCCTCGTAGGAAGAGGTGAACGAGGATCCCTCATAGCTTGCCTCGATAGAGGAGTCTGGGACCTGGATGAGCCTCGAGATAGAGAAGCACGAGGCGTTGAAAGTTTCAGAGTTCGAGACCTATGCCTGGTTTTTAAAGGGGCCTCGAAGAATGAGGTAGATAAGACTCCATATCCTTCTTCGAAGACAGGTGCCTCGGTGATGAGGAATGCTTCAAATGAGATCTCGATCGAGGCTTCTCCACCACCTCTCGAGCAGCCAGAGACCTGGACCTGGAAGTACGAGGCGAGGAGTCACTGGAGGACAAAGGCTGAGACCTAACAGGTTTTTCTCATTGTGTCTCGATAGGATGCTCAGACTGGCTCGCAGAAAGCAGGGTCGAGGCAGGTGTAAGCTTGGCAAAGACAGAGGTGAGCTGCCTGGTTAAAATGGCTTGCAGCATGTCCTCGAAGACAGGCACTGAGACCAATGACTCTGGTCTAGAAGGTGCACTCCACAGAGGGTGACCTCAAGGATGAGTATTCCCTAGTTTTGGAGGCACGCTTCGGAGGAGGTCTCGTAGAGGCCGACACAACTGCACTCGTTGCCTAGACTGCCTGAGACTCAGCTGGAGGCTTCTTAGCTAGCATACCTGTGGAGGGAAGAGCAGACTTGCCTGAGGACGAGACCTTAGGCGGCACAGCAGATGAGATGGGTGCTTGGAATGCACTCCCCGGGGAGGTTGTGGAGAAGACTACTGTACTGGGATTCAAGCGCAAGTTGGATACACACCTTCTTGCATATCATATTGAGGGATACGGTAATTCTGGGTCTCCAAAAAGGAGTACTTAAATGGGCCGCCGCGGGTGCGGATCGCTGGACTAGATGGACCTCGGTCTGATCCGGCGAAGGCGTTTCTTATGTTCTTATGTTCTAGGCCTTCCTGGATGAGGGCGACTTGCTCGAGGCCAAGGACTTGGCCGACAAGGCCACCATCGAGGCCTTGTCTGTAAACGGCTCCATGGAACTGCTAGATCTGGACCCAATGTCTCCGGATAGCTCTTTTTTGAAGGGTAGCAAAGCACGGGCATTACTCAGGACAATGTTCGGGACCCAAGCACTTAATACACCAACGGTGCGGGTCAGTGACTGAAATAGCCCAGTTACACTGGCTACACCTTTTGAAGCCCGTAACAGGCCGGGACATAGAAAAAAAGACGGCCGCAGCCAAACGAGGGTCAGCAGCAGGGCCTGAGCCCATACCCCGCCGGACAAGAACCGATGAAAAAAACCGAAAACTTTAAAAAAAAAAAAAAAAAGAGAGACGTGCTGCACAGCAACTACTAAAATAAAGAATTAAGGAAAAGAAAAAGCTGCGGTGCGAGAAGGCAGAACTCAAAGTACGGACAGAGCTGAGAAACAGGTGCTTCTTGGCTCCGCAGAAAAACGAGAACTGAGGTACCGCCGAGGAGACGCATGACCTACGTTCAGCGGGAAGGCATTTGCATATGCGCAGTGCAGCACTCGCAAACTTTCTGAAAGTTCTTCAAGCAAGTCTGCTTGCGAGGCTGTCCGCTACGGGGCTCCATGGATGATGTCACCGACGTGTTGAGAATATGCTGCCTGCTTGTCCTGGGATAATAAGCTTCCTGAGTATATTCAATGACAGCAGTATATACAGAACTTTAAAAAACTGTTGAAGCGAAACCTTTTTTTGGCAGATGAAAGATAAGGTTTGAGGCTGTGTTATTAATGAAAAGGAGAAGAAGATAATAAGGTGTTGGTCGCCTGTGTATTTTACGGTTTGTACTTCTTGTATTATTGGAGTTTTTGTATGGGAGGTTTTTGTATTGTGGAAGTATGTATTGTCGATGGTATATGTAATGTTTGATGAAATACAAAAAAAACAAAAAAATGTTTGATGAAATGTTATAGTTTTTGTATTGTATGCAAGTTTGTAACCTGCCCTGGGTAAGGGCGGGATATAACAAAGAAGACCAGAATTGAACACAATACTCCAGGTGAGGTCACACCATGGAGCGATACAGAGGCATCATAGCATTCTTAGTCTTGTTAAACATACCTTTATCAATAATTCCTAGCATTTTGTTTGCTTTTTTGGCCACTGCCACACATTGTGCAGAAAGTTTCATCGTACTGTCTACAATGACACCCAGATCCTTTTCTTGGGCACTAACCTCCAAGGTGGACCTTAGCATCTAGTAACTTATTTGGGTTATTCTTCCCAATGTGCATCACTTTGCATTTGTCCACTTTAAATTTCATCTGCCACTTGGACACCCAGTCTTCCAATTTCCTAAGATCCACCTGCAATTTTTCATAATCTGAAGGCGTTTTAACAACTTTGAACAGTTTAGTGTCATCTGCAAATTTAATCACATCACTTGTTGTTCCAATTTCTAGATCATTTATAAATCATTTATAAATAAGTTAAATAGCACCGGTCCCAGTACAGATCCCTGCGGCACTCCATATTTACTCTCCTCCATTGAGAAAAATGACCTTCTGTTTTCTATCTGATAACCAATTCCTAGTCCACAACTGAACTTTGCCACCTATCCCATGACACTTTAATTTTCTCATGAGCCTCTCATAAGGAACTTTGTCAAAAGCTTTCTGAAAATCTAGACATATCAACCGGCTCACCTTTATCCACATGCTTCTTCATACCTTCAAAGAAGTCAAGCAAATTGGTGAAGCAAGATCTCCTCTGTCCCAATATAACCTGTTTGTCTACATGTTCCACATTTTATTTTTTATAATTTTTTTCTACCATTTTGCCTGACCACCCTCCAATCTTCAGGTACTACAGACGATTTTAGCAACAAGTTACAGATCACTTGTGAGAATATAATGCCTGCTTGTCCTCTGAGAAATATCCTTACCTTCTCTATTAAACTTTATAATAATAGATGTTCATTGAAATGTTATAGATCAGTTTGGTCCATTTATTTATGCAATCATACCCCAGGGATTCAAGGATGACCCTCACTAGACATTTCTGAGAACAGTTAGTGTAGCAAATCCTAAATGAAACTAAAGTATTGTGCGAGAAGAATAATCAGTTTTAACATGCTTCCAACTCTGAAAGCTTTAAGTATCAATATCAATCAAACTGTCTGCTTTTGTCTTTTTTTTCCATCTCATTTCTTTCTAAAGAGAAATTGCTATAATTAACTCTTACTGTGCTTAGTCTTATCATAATTGTCTGACATTCCAGATATTCTTTGGAGAATGAATCTTTAGCCTCTGACACTCTCAGAATCTCAGCTCATGGCACTAAAGCATCCCTATGACCAGTAATGGATCATTCAACTGAAATACATTAAAAATAGCAGCTTTTCAACCTAAATATTACCAGTAAATCTATAAAGAGAGAGAAGCATACTGAACAAATAAGCATTCCATTCCTCCAATCTAAGCAGCACATATATTAGAATCATCTTAAAAAAAGAGCTGCATGTTTTATAAGTATTAAAGTACATCTCCTCATAATGTACACTGAGTTTACATTCATCCACTGTAAATAGGATGCCTCTAAATGACACAGCTCCAAATGCATAACAGGGTGACTCAGTTTATATCACAAGGCAGTCAGAACCAGTACTGCTTTTACTCCACATCAGAGATTTTTAAAATTTATACAGTTCCTAATTTCTAGGTGATTTCCATAAAATTAAACATACATAAAATTTAACAAAACAAATACATAAAACAAAGAGCTGCCTTATTTCTAATATGTACCTTCAATCTGCATATTACATTATTTACATAATTTTTTTTACAAAAAGATGAATTTTCAATAGTTTCTTAAAAGATCATGCCTATGAATTATTTTGTTTAGATAAAAAGATAGTTCCAGTTTTCCCAAGAGACCTAGGACTATCTCCATGAGTGTAATGTGGCAGAAAGCCAAACTAGATCAATTTGTCTTCTGACATGGAACTGTATAGTGCCCCCCCCCCCCCCCCCACACACACACACACTTCTTATGGCATCATTTTCCAGATGTAACTTTTATTGTAAGTCACATTGATTCCTTGTAGAAAATTGCAGGATATAAGAAACGGTATAGTGTGGTATGGTATGATATACTGATACACCATTCTGCTGCTGCACCGACTATAGCTGTAGCTTTTCTGCATTTATAATCAATTCAGCAACAGAAAACAAGAGGTTTTCAGGAATGGGGGGGGGAACTTACCATAAGTCATATTTTAAAAACAGCATGCACTTTAAAGAACAGAGGGAGCAGACAGAAAAGTCAGTTTCAAAATACTTATGACAAAAGTCAATCTTTTCTGATCTTTAAACCTTCTGGATAAAAAAAGTCCTATGTTTAAAGTCTAAAAGACTGAAGTTTCTGTTTTCTTTCACTTGTGATGTAACATGTCTCAAAAAAAATACCCTCTCATGAGTAGCACCTCCTTTTTAAGGAGAAAAAAAACTCAACCTCTTAAATCAAGCCTACTCACATGAAAAACTGAGAACCATTGGTATGTTTCCCTCGGTTTGCCATTGATAAAAGGAATGCTCTGTCATGTTTGAGAATAAAGTTTTCATCTGTTTGGGGGGAAAAAAAACAAGTTATTAGACAGGCTGGGAGCTTATCAGGTGCAACTGTGATTGGTCAACAAAGGAAAAAGTGCAAATTTAAATTCCCCAACATCTCAAAGAAATTCCATCTAACTCAGAGTGTTAAAAAATATGGTAGAATATCATGAAAGATCCAGAAGAAAAACATAAAATATTTAAATATAAAACACAAGGGTCAACAAGAACATACTGTTTATTAAAACACAGCTTTACAAACTGAACATATTGTAAATAGCTAAAGATGCCTGCAGTGGAACTTTAAAACTTGCCTTCCAGTGAATTAGAAACAAAACTACATGAGTAACCTAAAGGAAAGATAATGTCTATGAATTATTCTGTTTAGATAAAGATTATGAGGGTCTTTTAGTGCATATTATCTGACACAGGACCAGCTTATTCCTAAGGGCCATGCTGCAGTTAACATACACTAATTAAGACTGCCTATGTGTTTTCAACCTGTATTACATAACCAGGTTCATAAACACTGCTAACCATATACATACCAAGACATGTTTTAAACAGAAGCAATATCTATACTCATGAAGCTAGATTTTTCTATGGTTTTCTCCCATCTGGTGTCTACAGAAAAACAATAAAACAAGCCCAGAAATGAAAATGCTAATGAACAGACAAATAACAGAAGCACACAGCACAATAAGCCTAATAAATTTCAAACACTGACAAAATCTTATGAACAGAAAACACCTTGGTGCTACTGACGGAAATAGCATCAACTTGAAAATAAAGGCTCTTAAAAAAGATTTTCCCATTTTGTATTCTATAACTAACACTTAAAACTTAAATGGACTCTCAAACTTTTATCTAAAGTAAAACAACTAAAAAAGGTGAGCAGTACATGAGATTCAAGACTGCAAAAGTATACATTGACACTCCTATTATACAACAATTTGTACTACATCCTGCTTGACCAAATCAAATTGCACTTTCACCATGCTTTACCAAAAGCTCAAAGCAGAGAATGAGTGACAAAACCAAGGAAACGCATACAATTAAAATCAAATAAGTATACCAACAATTTAGGCAACATAAAACAGTGACAAACCAAAAAAACTGATGCAAAGTAAAGCTAAAATTAATTCTAATTAATAAAGCACACATTTCCTGTTTTCTAAAGACATGTGGACAAGACTTAGGATTTTAAGAAGTACTACATTATCATACTCCTGGCTCTTCTGGATCACCTTCCTTTCTGCTCCTTTCCACATCTTTTTCTTTTATCTTCCTAGTTCCTCTCCATCTACCCTCGCCCATGTTTATTTCACCTTTTTTTCTAGTCATCTCCTATTCTCTTAAATTCTATACCTTTCCATCTTCTACATATTCCTCCCACTCCACAAATTCATTTTCACATCTTTCCTCTCAAAGATATTTTCCTGTCTCTCAGGTACATTAGATTGTGAGCTCATAGGACAGAGAAGGAAAATACTTGAATACCTGAATATAAACCACTTAAGCTATAAGTGGTCTATAAATACTAAAATAAATTAATAAATTCTTGTCCATCACTCCTTTCCCTCCTTCCCTTCCAGGTTCCTCTCAATATCTTAGGTTGAATACAAGTCATCATGGGCAGCACAGTGCAAAACTGGAAGAGTAGGACAGAGTGGGTGCACTGCCCCTCTGCTGTCTGTCCCTCATACATTTCCTTTATAATCAGGAGACATAAGATGGGAAAGACGAGCAAAGACTTGAAGTACACTTTGGCTCCTTTCTCTGCCTCGAGCACAATCAGGGCCTTCGGCTCCTCCCAGTGCAGAAGGCCTGCCATTTCAAAGAGGTGGGTCAGAAGGTAGGAGGGACTGGGAATCCCTCCTGCTATCATCTCCTTTTTAAGGTACAGGTTGGGTCAGGGAGCATGGGGGAGATGAGTAGCAGAGGCAAGAGGGAGTACCAAGAATCTTGCCTCTCCATTTTTTGTTTCGCATGCGTCATCGGGGGTGGCCATAACAAATTTTAATTTATTTTTTATTTTTTTTAAATGGGACAGGTATTGTGCATGTGTAACACACACACAGCAACTATGTCCATTAAAAAAAAAAAGTCTTCTGCTGCTCAGCTATTGAGCCGTCCTCTGCCGGCTCTGCACATGTGTGAAAGTCACTTTTCCAGCGATTGTTGGGGTGAGATTAGGCCAACCTCCGTGAAACTAATTTGCATGCAAAGTCAGTTGTACATCGATTGCCATTTTAAAATCAGTGACCCACTCAACTAGAGCGACTACATTTAGTGCATCAAGTCCCTGGTCCTCAAACCCAAAGCACTCAAATCTGTCATGCATATTCATTAGGGATGCCTGGAATGTTAGACTGGCTGCTCTAGGTGGGGCAGGGTATCACTGAAATTGCTTGAAATTGCCTTAAGTTTCTACAAAATTTGCTGCTCTAAAAATTCTCACCACTTTCAGGTGAAAAAAAAAACATCCTCAACAAGCCAACCTTTAACACACAAGAAGCCATACAAACATTCACATCTAAATTTAGGCCTGAAATAAAGAACTAGTAAATAGTGGCTTTTAAGGCTCTGAAAAGCCTACTGAATTACAAGGCAAACGGTCTGCTGACACCAGGCTGGCAGAAGCCTTTCTTCTCTAGTAAATCTAGCATTATTTTTATCAGAGTAGCCCTTTGGATGTCAGGCTATTCTTCTCAACTGCCATGCCACAGTTTCAGAAACTATTGATTCAGATGAACACACTGCCTTAAATCGTCCGATAATCTGAGTTGTTCTTCTATCTTGGTCAGAAGGTCTGGCAACTATTACTTCTCCTTTGCAAATTGTTATCTTTGTTTGCACTTTGTTTTCCACTATTGACAAGTGAATCTGTGGCAATTACTCTATCACAGTGTTTCTCAACACACAGTACACGTACCTTTGGAGGTATGTGGGTTGCCTGTTAGGGGTACACGGCATGATCACCGCCAGGGATCTCTCCCTGCCTCCCACCGGAGATCCCTGCCTGCCCCTTACTGAAGCTGTCGCTGCTGGGGATCCTTCCCTGCCTCCTAAATCGCTGCCTAGCTGGCCAGGAACCTTCTCTCCATCAGAATTGACATCAGGAGGCAGGCTTGTGAGCCAGCCACGTGCAGCGTGTGAGTTGATGCACGTGCCATCGTGGTCTGTCCCTGCGTGGAAATGCTACTTGGGGGGGGGGGGATGAAGAATGTCAGCTCTCCGGCTTGGTGGCAGTGTTGGCTTCAGGGGGTGGTGCAGCAGGCAGGCAGACAGAGAGGCACCCCGGTAGCGGCTTCAGCATGGGACAGGTAGGGATCCCCGGCAGCACCTGCGGCTTCTGTGGATGGGTCGGCTTCGGGGGAGGAGAGGGTACAAACTCAACACATGGGGGCACTAACTTGGGAAATTGGAGGGAGGGAATAGAAGGGGAGAATTGATGGGCATGAGTGTGTGATGGAGCACATGGGGAAAGGAAGAAAGGAAAATTGGGGATAGAGAAAGAAGGGATGCATGGGGAATAGAAGGATGAGAGAGAAATGTTGGATATGGTAGTGGAGAGGAGGGGATGCAACGGGGAGGAATGTTGGACATAGTGATGGAGGGAGAAATGTGGTATTGTGCTGGAGAAGGGTATTAGAAGGAGAAATGGGCATGGGGATGGTGGGCAATGGTGAAAAATGCTGCACATGATCCGGGGGATGAGAGAGGGAGAAATATTGGATATGGAGGTAGAGAGGGTGGAAGAGATGACTGGATCTCTCAAGACAGATGGTCAAGACAGATGGACAGAGAGAGAGACATATTGCCAATAGGGGTGGAGGAGAGAGGAAGAAAAGTTGGACTCATGGAAGGACAGGTTGGGGAAGGGAATGGGGTCCAGAGGAGAGGAAGCATGCAGGAAGCAGAAATAAAGAAATATTGGAAATGCAACCAGAGACTCATGACATCACCAGACAACGAAGGTAGGAAAAATAATTTTATTTTCGATTTAGTGATCAAAATGTGTCAGTTTTGTGGATTTATATCTGCTGTCTAGATTTTGCTCTATGCTGTATTTGTCTATTTTTCTATAGTTGTTACTGATTGCATATTTTAAAGTCATCCGCCTTGACCTCTTTGAAAAAAAACCCCAAATATAAATGATGATTAACATTTTCTGTGTGCACAGTGTGCTTTGTGGTTTTTTTTAATTTTGTGATTACTATTATATATTAATAAGATTATATTGTGTGTATATGAAAAATGAATGGAAGAAATAGCGTTACAATTAGTACTATTATTATGGGGCGGGGGTCAGGGGCAGAGGATCAGGGGTAGAGCTTGGGCAGTGGTACTCGGTTGGTATTTGTTAAGCTTACGGGGTACTTGACTTGAAGAAGTTGAGAAACACTGCGCTATCATTCTTAATATGTCAGAAGAATTTTAGTAGCTTAGTGTTGTGGACCAATGTCATAAAAATAAGACTGAAGTTGCACTATTCACCACAAAGATATGTCTTCAGCTTCCATTTCCCAGAAGTCAGAGTTAATTTCAATCAACCCTGCCTGCAAGTTAAGATATCACACAATGTTAAATGCTACCAGGCTAAACATATTTTGTTTTCCACGTCAATACTAAGTAACTCCCTGTAACAGGGGTGTCCAATGTCGGTCCTCGAGGGCCGCAGTCCAGTTGGATTTTCAGGATTTCCCCAATGAATATACATGAGGTCTATTTGCATGCACTGCTTTCATTGTATGCTAATAGATCTCATGCATATTCATTGGGGAAATCCTGAAAACCCGACTGGATTGCGGCCCTCGAGGACCGACATTGGACACCCCTGCCCTATAACATGCTACTACTCATTTTGCTGCCACCTCTACTGAAACAACTTTCCAAACCCAATCCTGAAAGCTGTCAATGTCTAAAATATAAGTTTACTTAAATAAAGGTTACTTGCCTGGTAACAACTAGTGAAGTAACTCATGATCGACAATAATTTTGCAATCCCTAGATGTATACTCGCTATTTCACATTAAAACTTTGTTTACTTTGCAACAGATTCTTCTTATGTCACATTTGTCCACCTTGTATCTGGTTTTGTCTGCCTTTGTGTTTAATTGCTAGATTTTATTCTTTGTTCCCTTTTCTATTTTTACTTGCTAAATTTTAAATTTGCACACCTTTGTTGTTTCTCGAAAAGTGATTTATCAAGTAAATTAAACTTTGTAACATGTTAACATGTCACTATAGTTGTCCTTTCCATTCACCATAGCAAAGAATCTTTGGCTTCCTTATTAAGACAGTTGAAAACGTAGATCTTAATCTAGTTAAAGACCTGTTAGATATCAAATCAACTGCAGATTTCTCATATGAAACCGGATCTTTGATTTAAGCTTTTCAAACCAAGAAACAGATTTCCACATTATTGTCTTGAACACATCCCCCTGGTGGTGTGGCCAAAACTCAAATAGGTATCACTGCTAAGTCCCCCCCCCAAAAAAAAAAAAAAAAAAAAAAAGTTGCTTCCTCTTCTTTTAGTCTCAATCATCAGCCATCTGGGAGCTGCTATAACTCTTCCCAACCAAAATCCAAAAGGGGACTGGGTGGCAAGGACCAGTGAAGAAGGAAAATGCAGGATAGGAAGTGGTAGGATGTATTTTTTGACTTGAAGCAGTTTGAACTCAATGGTCAAAGCTTATGGCCACAGAGAAGTATAACTGAATCAATGTAAAAGGTTTATAGGGCAATGTTGCCAGCCAATCAATCAGCTGTGCTTCATTAGCAAAAAGTGTAATGAACAAAACAAATGCAAACGAAATCTGCAATGGCTATTTTATATAATTAATGAAGAGGTAAAAAGGTTAAAATAAATCCTAGCAATGAGCACATTTATTACACTTACCCAGTTGATTAAATCTTTAAAGAACAGAAGAGAATATTACGTGTGAATAAAAGTATGTCTAGGGCTTATTTTGAGAAAACACAGTATTCAAAGTAACTAACCATATTAAGGATTATTATACACATCTGAAGTAAATTTACAGCATGCAATTTAATACAGTATAGAATACATGAAGTTACTTACCTGTGCCAGGTAGTCTCTGAAAATGGCAGAATTTTAATCCTCAAAGTTGCATAGGGACAGAAATTTCACCCATCCCACCTAGCTCCAAAGGAATCTAACCCACACCCACCAGTACCAATTAAGATCCATTCAATCCCTGCAATTAATCTCCTCCATTCAAACTCCTACCCATAAGTACTTTCTTCAATACCACCATTAGCCTTCTGCCTCATTCCTGGAAATGGCTTCCAAGGGTCTTTTCTTGTATTCACTATTCAACAATAAGTGTTCCAATTCTCAGCCTGGTGGTATGGCTGCCTCTCTGGACATTCCAAGCTACTCTGGCATTGCCAGACATTTTGACTACCCTCCTGCAAACAACTTCTTCCATCCCTGCAGGAAACCTGGAAGTCAGTCAGACCCACAGGATTCTCACAATCCATTTCTTGTGAAGCTCTCTGGGCCATATTACAGTATATGCATCCTTGTTCCCAGTCTATTGCTGCAGTGTGGAATCTCCTCAAACCACTGATGGCTAGAGTAGGAATGGGCAACCATGATCCTCAAGAGCCACAACCCATTCAGGTTTTCAAGATTTCCACAATTATGCATAAGATCTATTTACATAAATGCAAATCTATCATATTTTAAGCACCTTTAAAAGCACATTATTATTATTTGATGTCCCTCTCCCTGGAGATTAGTTGGCCTGAGGTTCTGGGTAGTTATGAATATTGTTTTTTCTATAATTACTTTTAGGGGCATTTTCAAAACTCTAAGACATCCAAAAATGACATAAATCAGTATTTGGACATCCTAATCATCAGGATGTCCAAATGCCTTTATTCGAAACCATCTTTCCGGACGTCTTCAAACCATTCTACCAACTGAGCGTCCAAGAGTAAAGGAGGGCGTGCTGGAGGTGTGCTCTGGGCAGGCTTTGACTTAAACATCTTAAGGTGATAATCAAACCTTTCCCAGGACGTCCTGGATGGAACTTAAGACATTCTGAGCTAGACCTGTTTTAAAAGCATCCAAGTGTTAAAAAGGTACCCAAACTGATCAGATGAGCACTGGAGGGGTTAAGTAATGACCCCCCCACACACTCCCGGTGGTCACTGATCCCTTCCCACCCCAAAAAACCTGAATAAAACAGTACATCTGCGGCCTTTGATGTTGTCCACCATGATATCCTAATTTACCAACTTTCTGAGATAGGCATTGATTCCACAGTCTTAGACTGGTTCTCGAAATTTTTACGATCCCGCTCTTACACTGTTAACATGAATGGAACCATGTCTTCTCCTTGGAGACCACTATGTGGTGTTCCCCGAGGATCACCCCTGTCCCCTATTCTTTTCAACATTTATATGTCTTCTTTGAAATTCTTCCATCTATCTCCCTTTGAAACTCTATTTACATATGCAGATGACATCCTTGTCCTTCTCGAGATAGATTCGAACCTTACTAACCTCACCGAAAATATAACAGCTTGCATAACAAAACTCCAATCCTGGGCCTTCTCTGTACAAATGAAGCTGAATGAATCCAAAACAAAACTACTCTGGCTTGGCCCAAAATTAGATCAGTTACCCACGCTCATTCCACTATCTTCTGGTCCCACACTGCAGATCAAATTCTCAAGCAAAGTTTTGGGCATCATTATTGACTCTACACTTTCCTTTAATGATCATCTCAACTCTATGGTAAAAAAATGTTTTTTTAGTCTTCACATGTTGAGGAAAGTGAGATCCTGCTTCCACCAACAACATTTTGCTGTCCTTGTACAATCAATCATTCTTTCCAGACTGGACTATTGTAATTCCATCTATCTAAGACTAACCAAGAAAAATCTTCAAAGACTTCAGCGGATCCAGAGCACTGCGGTTAGGTTGATCTTCGCAATAAGCAAATTTGATCATGTTTTCCTGCTTCTGTCAAAACTTCACTGGCTTCCGGTGATTTCTAGGATTCACTTTAAATATACCTGCCTAATTTTCAAGATCCTACATGGCATTCTTCCTCCCCTAATCTCACTGTTCTTCGAGACCTGACACTACCAGATCCGCCCACATACTCAAACTATCTTTCCCCTCGTTAAAAGGCGTCATGTATGCAGGTAAATTAGGGAAATCTCTTTTCTTCAAATTCACTGAGCTTTGGAATAACCTCCCTGCCCCGCTGCGGAACCTAGGCTCATTCCAATTATTCCAAAAGCATCTGAAAACCTGGCTTTTCTCCAAAACGTAAAGCTATCTATTTAAAATGTAAAGCTAGCTATCCTCTTCATAACCTCTAATTTCTTATTTTGTCTTTCCCTCATTTATTGAATTACCTGTAAACCATGCCGAGCTCTATCTTGATGGAGATGATGCGGTATACAAACTTAAGGTTTAGTTTAGTTTACATACCTGTCTCTGGAAAAGCCTACCAGAGCATCACACAGGTATTGCAAGTAACTTGGTGAGTGGGGCTAGTGAGCCACACAGAGAAGGACCCAGGTCCATAAACCACTTTAAATACTGCATTTACGGTGGAAAGTGTGAGCCCACCAAAACCCTACTATACTGCCATAAAAGTGTCATCTACAGCCGTAAAGGCTACTGGGGTGGTAGAAGGTGGGTATAGTAGGGTTTGTGGGCGTTTTGGAGGACTCGCTATACATTAGAAAGGGGTTATGGTAAAATGTACTTCTTTATGTGAAGTTCAAAGCAGTGCTCTTTAAGGTGCCCCACTGTTCTATTGCTATGTCTATATGGCCAATCCATTACAATGATGGACTCTCACATGGCCAAATGGTCTGGATTTGGACGTTTTGAACTTGGACGGTTTTGTGGTTGAAAACGGTGACTAAACGTGGATGTCCAAACGGTTGCACGTCCTGGCTGCCAAGATGTCTATCTAGGTGATTTTCAAAAAAATATATACAGTGGAACCTTGATTTGCGAGCATAATTCATTCCAGAAGCATGCTCGTAAACCAAAGTGCTCGTATATCAAAGCGAGTTTCCCCATAGGAAGTAAGGGAAACTCGCTTGATTGGTTCCACATCCCAAAAGCAGACACCCCCCCCAAGAGGCCACCACCGCTGCTTGCTTCCCAAAAATACCCCCCACCCCCGAGGCCACTGGTGAACTTCTACCTCCCCCCTGAGAACCGGCATCACCCGCCCAAGACCAAACCCTTACCATGATCTGGCACCAGCACAGGATGTGCTGGTGCCGGAAGAGCCTCCCTTTTGCCACTGATCTCTGCTGGGCTTTGAGCATCTGCGCATGCTCAAGGCCTTCTGGCTTCCGCTCTCTCTGAGAATCTCATTAGAATCTCGGAGAGCGGGAACCAGAAGGCTTTGAGCATGCGTAGATGCTCCCTCCTTACAACACTGGGCCTTAGGCTCCTTCCAGGTGCATCATGTTATGCACAGGGAGGGGTCTAAGGCTCTGATTGGCTCAGATGCCTCAGGCCCCTCCCTTAGGAAGGAGCCAATCAGGGAGTTCCTTAGGAAGGAGCCTAAGGATGTCCCTGATTGGCTCAGATGCCTCAGGCCCCTCCCAAGGTGGTGTCTTAGTCAATCAAGGCCTTAGGCCCCTCCGCATGCATCACATGATGCAAAGGGAAGGAGCATAAGGCCCAGTGTCATAGTCGGAGGAGCAGGTGTTCTCAGTACCTCCTGCTCCCAACTTTTAAGAGGTACGGGGCATGGGGGCCTGGAGGGGGAGGGAGTTCCTTCATGGTAGGAGGGAGTGGGCATCCCCCCTGCCATTTTGTCACAGGTCAGCAGGTTGGGGGAGGTGGACAGTGGCTCGGTATGCCAGTGAAGGATGAGAAGGCATGGCATGGGGGGGCTTTTTTTAATGGGACAGATTGTGTTTAACACAAGCACAATATCTGTGCCATTAAAAAACAAAACAAGCCCAGAAGTCCTAACAGAAGTGGCAGGAGGCTGCTTTCCCTGCTACTGCTGTTAGAGCTTTGCGCATGTGTCAATCGTTCACTGAGCGATTGAATCGGTCGCATTTGCATGCAAATGATTTGCACTTCCATGCAAATCGTTTGCATGCAAACTTGTTAGTGCATAGATCGCTGTTGGGGAATCAGCCAGCAAATTGGCCAACAGCGATCCTGACTTTTGTGCATCTAGGCCAAAGACTGTGTCTGAATTCAAGAAAGTGTGGGATAGGCATGTGGGATCTCTTAGGGAGAAGAGGAGATAGTGGATGCTGCAGTTGAGCAGACTGAACGGGCCAGTTGGACTTTATCTGCCGTCATGTTTCTATCTAGCACTTAACAAGACTTACAACATACTGTCAACTAAGTTCAGGTAAGACAGTGTTAATCTCTTAACATCCAAGCTGTGAGGGCTAGGGATTTTATATTGAGCTGCAACAGAATGTCCTTTTCTTGCATGATCAGTGTTTGTGACAGAAAGGTCAAATGTGGGAACCATCTATTTTCAGTTAAATATAACTCCCATGAAATATCTGATCTCTTTTTTATTAAGGGATTAGGACTTGTATACTACCTTTTTTTTTTTTTTTTTTTTAGTTATACAACCACATTCAAAGCAGTTTACATACAGATACTTTAAGCATTTTCCCTATCTGTCCTGGTGGACTCACAATCTATCTAATGTACATGGGGCAGTGGAGGATTAAGTGAATTGCTCAGAGTCAGGGAGCAGCGTGGTATTTAAACCCACAACTCCAGGGTGTTGAAGCTGTAGCTCTAACCACTATGCCACAGCGACCTCCCAATATTGTAAATCGCATTGAAATATGTGTCTGGTATTTTGCGTTATATAATTATATTGTATTGTTTGTATTCGCAAATAAGGGACTATGAGAATCATGGTTCACCAATACTGCTTGTTTTAAGAATGGTCTTCACTATGAGGTGGTATGGAGGATATGCAGAAAGAAGATCCCCTCCCCACTGTAGGAGGAAGGCATGGAAGGCTAGCTTGCTGTGTGCTTTTTACATGAAAAGGGCTACAAAGTAGACTTGAGAAAGCCCCAGGGCCCACCAAAGGATTTTAGGCTTACAAATGTAATTTTAAATACTAATTTTGATTCTACAAGCAAACTGCCATTCAATGGTGCAACATCATGTAGATAAACGCAAACGATGAAGGTGCACACAACACAGCCACTACGTTCCATTGCTGCCTATCAGTCCACCGTGGTGCAATGTACCACAGACCTTTTTCTCTAATTTTCAAACTTCTCAAGCCAATATTAAGTGGATGTGGATGTTTTACCAGGAACCAGTAAACCTGTAATTCCACTTTCCTTAGATTTTCAGAGCTAACCTGGAGTAGAGGTACACCATCAGGAGGTTCTGCTGCTATTGCAGGTAGAAGAAAAGTCCCACAAAGTTCTGCTGGGCCATGTGTGACAGCATGGACACATTGACACATATGTGCATAAATGCCAGTCAACTTACCCCTCCTTGCGCATGCACATGCACTTTCAATGTGACCATGCAGGCACATACGGCCCAACAGAGCTTCATGGGGCATTGTCTCTACCTGCAGTGGCAGGAGTTGCTGGTTACGAGGGCCACAAAAATGGTTTGCACGTTGGAGACCACTACTATAGAGCATTCCCAGTAGTTTTTACTTGAAGTTTATCTGATGAAGTCTCTCCTGAGAAAACCATACACCCATACACGTTGGTGTGAAACCCAATTTGGCTGAATCTGTTTCTTGGACTGGAGTAATTTGGAAGAGCATTCCTTTTGACAAATTGGAATGGCTCATCTACCAGAGGAAATGAGCTTTCGAAAATATAAGCTGCTTGGACTTTCACACTTCTTCCCTTTGGTGACCTATGAGCAGAGTTCCTTAGAGTTCTCACTAAGAAGAACTGCAACCCTATATGTTTTACAAATGCATGTCCATGAAGAGCTAACAGGATGCAATATGGGACAAATACAGCATTTTAAAAGAACCTTTTCTGAAAAGGCTTCAATGTCAAAGCCTCCCTCCCAGAGGGCACCAAGAAATTCTTGGTTCTTTTGAGAAGGGATTCGATTACCACAGAATGGTGAGGATGCGATTGTTTCTCAAACCTTGAAGCCTTCTGGACTCTGCACATAGAATCAACCTTCTTGACAAAAGGAGGTAGGGGGGTCTCCTATATTTGTGTGTATATATCCTACAGGATTCTGTGAATGGGCACTGTCACAGCTTCCTTTGAGGGGAGGGGAAGGGCTGAAGAACTTCAGAATATCCAAATTGTTCTCCTCTATCTCTAACTGAAATAAGAACATAAGCATTACCATACTGGGACAGACCAAAGGTCCATCAAAACCCAGTATCCTGTTTCCAGCAGTGGTCAATCCAGGTCACAAGTACCTGGCAAGCTCCCCAAAAGAGTTAAACAGATTTTATGCTGCTTGTCCTAGAAACAAGCAGAAGATTTTCCCTAGCCCATCTTAATAATGGCTTATGGACTTTTCTTTTAGGAAATTCTCCAAATGTTTATTAAACCTGCTAATTGCTTTTACCAAATTCTCTGGCAACAAATTCCAGAGTTTAATTATAAGTTGAATGATCACTGGCGGTACAGAATGGAAATTATAAAAATTTTATAAAAATATGGGAGCCATTAACATCTTTTTGTCATGATTACCGTATTTTCACGCATATAATGTGCGCGTTATACACGATTTTACAAATCGAGCATAACCATGCGCGTTATATGTGTGAGCGCGTTTTACAATTTTTTTTTTACATTGCTGGTTCCCCCTCCCCCGATTCATCCCCCAGCCCTGAAAGCCTGATGCCCCACCCCGAAGGACCGCTGGCTCCCCCACCCTGAAGGACCGCTCGCACACACACACCCCCGACGTCCGATTCATCCCCCAGCTCCCCCCCCGCACTGTTTGCGGTGGAGAAGCAGCCTACCGTGGGTTCACGATGCCAGTGAGCCCTGCTGCTTCCTCTGCCAGCGGTCCCGCCCCTTCTCTGAGCCTTGCGCTGCTTCCTCTGCCTCAGTCCCGCCCCTTCTCTGACGTCAGAGAAAGGGCAGGACCGAGGCAGAGGAAGCAGCGCAGGGCTCAGAGAAGGGGCGGGACCGCCAGCAGAGGAACCCACAGTAGGCTGCTTCTCCACCGCAAACGGTGCAGGGGGGCTGGGGGATGAATTGGACGTCGGAGGGGGAGTGCGAGCGGTCCTTCAGGGTGGGGGGGGCCAGCGGTCCTTCGGGCTGGGGCATCAGGCTTTCAGGGTGGGGCGGGCCTTCAAGGGAGGGGGACAGGACTTCAAGGGCAGGGCGGCGAGAGGAGAATCGGGGCGGCAAGCAGCATGCGCGGTATACACGTGGGCGCGCTATACCAAAATTTTCTTACATAAATTCCTTGTTCCTGCGCGCTATACCCGTGTGCGCGTTGTACATGTGTGCGCGTTATATGTGTGAAAATACGGTAAATGCCATTTTTCTATTAATTATACACCACTTAGTGTTGGGAGGGGGAGGGTTTCTATTGGAGGGTTTATGATCTTACAATTAATAATGGGCTTAGAGGGAGGGTGGGGGGAGGGTTACTTTTATGTTTATAAAGTATACTGATAAGATGTTCAAGTGGTCTATTTAATATTGTTCATATGAATTTTGTACACTTGATGAAAGCTTAAAAATGAATAAAGAATTTTTAAAAAACCAACAAGTTGAATGATGAAATATTTTCTACAATTTGTTTTCAATTTACTACTTAGTAGCTTCATTGAATGCCCTAGTCCTTGTATTTCTGAAAAGAGTAAATTAGCAATTCACATCTACCTGTTTCACTCCATTCAGTATTTTATAGACCTTTATCTTATCGCCCCCCTCAGCTATCTCTTCTCCAAGCTGAAGAGCCCTAGCTTTGTTAGCATTTCCTCATAGGGAACTCATTCAATCCCCTTCAAAATCTTTGTATCCTCAAATCTAAATTGTATGACCAATTGTTTTTGCAAGGAGGACTACAGCTGATTTTCTTGTTATTGAGTTTGTGGTATCTCTTGCAAACCTTTGTTTATTGTGAGGCCAGTTTCACCAAAGTACAATTGGGCACAAATAAATGGGATTTCATAAACTCCAGGGGTTTAGAGATGAGGTAGCCAATCTTTCACATGTGCGAGTGTGAGATGTGCACCTCAATTTTTGAAGATTCCAACTGGAAGCCTGAGGTCTTCACTCAAGCCCTATATAGAAGGGCATGAAAAACAACAGCCAAAAACCTCTACCTAAGGAGCAGTACCACACAACAATGACTGCAAATAAAATCTACATAAATGAATTTTAAAGCTTTTTGTTGTCACCAAGCTGAAAAGACTTACCACACTGGCTCTATCAGTGATGCCACACATAAGAACATAAGAATAGCCTTACTGGGTCAGACCAATGGTCCATCAAGCCCAGTAGCCCGTTCTCACATCCACAGAGAACAAAATAATAAAATTCAAAATCCAAATCCATCATAACACCTTCAAATTATTATTACGAATTACAACCTGCACAGAATGCAGTTTTCTACAGAATTGGTAAAATTACTAGAATAATGAATGTTTATCTTAGCATGGGACCGTCTGAGCCATCTCCAGAATAAAAGCCATGAAAAAGAGCTCCTCTGGTGGGAATCTGTCTCTCAAGTAGTGGGGAGGGCTCTGAAGGGAAACCAGTGGACCTCTCCCCCAAAAAGCTCCCTCACTCATTTTCAGATACCAGGAACACTCAGATTTATAGAATTCAACTGGCAAAGTCTGAATCTCTGCTTGTCTCCCACTATTGACAGAATGGTCAGGCTTCTTACAGCACTGAAACACTAAGTACTCCTAGTGCCTCGGTGAAGCTTCTTCCCCTAATGCACTGAACATGGACAATGGTTCAGCTGACCTCGAATCCAGGCCTCAACACCTATTTTCATCCAGGCCATAGATCTAGAGTATCAATTCAACTGCACTTGCATTCAACATCAATGATGTTGAAGTTGCAGTCTCACATCAAGTGAAGAAACACTCCGTCTGTTCCTCATACATACAAGTGGCTCCTCGAAGGCTGCCATTGACAAAGGTAGGGGCACCACAACACAGATGGCCACACCTTCCTGAGTCACTTGAGGGTTTCAAGGTGTATGAAGGCTCGTACATCCTCTCCAATGGCAATGAAGATGATCAGTCCTCACACCGAGGACACTTTTGAGGACAATGATGAACTCAGTGCCACACTTCTACGAGAAGCAATGTTGAGATACCTTGGCTTCTGCCTGATGTTCTGTATTGTGCTCCCTCAGCACAGATAAGAGGAAGATTTTGACTTTGGTATTAAGAAGTGGGAAATACGGGTTTCTACCGATACTTAACGTCATGGGTGACATTTTCAATGTTGATACATCCCCTAAAGCAATGGAGACAAAAGCTTCCAAAGCAGAGGGACTGCATTACAAAAAAGCTTTTCTCTTCTGTGAACTAAAAAATACGAGAAGGATCATGCACTGTTGGCACCATGAGCAAGTTATCTATAACGGATACGAGTCTGTTGCCTTGGGAACACCTTTTGAAGCTGTTTCTTTTGGGATGCATCATGCAGAAAATAGCTGCAATGAAATTAGATAATTCGATGGTGACAAGTACCACCCCAGCAGGATACTCAAGGCTGAAAAACAGGCCCAAAGATAGCTGTGTGCAAGAAGAAAACTTAGAAACCAGAAAAAAAAACCAAGCTACTGAAAAAAATGCCATCAGTCATGCAACAAACCTTATAAATTCTTTTCAGATAAGTTAAATTCAAGGCACAGGGATGACCACAAATCTAAAATTGGTCTGAAGAGCTCTGCAGGAAAATAACAGACTGAGGAGGTCCTGCTTAACAGTAGCAAGTAGAAACATGCATGTTGCTGTTTTCTCGCACATAGTGCTCAAGTCGATGACATCACCCATGTGTGGAGATGCCCTCAGAGAATAAATATAATATACCATACTCCTTTAAAAGATACAAGTGCTTTCACACATGTCACAGAACTGTTGTGTGCAAAGGTATTAGTGTGTTATGGGTAGAGGATCAACAGCTACAGATTACATTGCTTATACATGAGAAGCCAGACCCGAAAGATCTTTTAGTAAACCCTCCAGGATAATACCTTATCTACTAATTCTGCCAGACTGACTTTACTTTTCATTTTTTATAATTGTTGTTTACTTCTCCCTGCAAAATAGATATTCCACTATATGAAACAAGTTCTTGAAAAACACCATCTGCACCTTAAACCACTTTAGAGTTCAGTTTATAGAACATCCCCACAGAGTTTATAACAGCTGGAAATGCCTGCAAATCCTGCACATTTTCCAAAAATAACAGAAAGAAAAGGGAGTTGTGACAGTATATTTTCTGGCTCTGCATAATAAAATTTGCAACAATGCAAACATATGTAAACTGCATATTTCTAGTAATCATATACAAACCTGGTGATACAGGTGTGAAAAATAGGAAAAAAGTGAAACTAGCCATAGAATTTGTTAGCAAAATGACTACTGTTCAAATTACTAGGACTTATTCCTAGCTCTAAAATACTTTCCGAAATGTGGTGTAAAAGATGATTTGGAGCTCTCCAAATCTTCAATACAAAAAAAGATATAGATATATATCTAGGTACAAACTGACCATGGAATAATCAGTTTAACTGGGGAGGGTGCATGGGAACAGAGTTTGAATTTGCGTTACTGAGCTTTTGTCTCTTACCTTTTCATTTTGCAAAAGACCACATTCTCTATAAATAAAAGAATATGTTGACAGTTTTAGGCAAGAAGATAGGAGTTTTCAAGAATAAAGTTGCCTAACCTCCATGCTGAAAGTTTCTTCTTAATAAGTAAAGTTAGTTTCTTCCATTAAAATTACATGTTACAAAATATTTATCCTGAACTCATGCATATCAACTATATCACATGCAACATCAGATTCATGCAGAAGATGAACTATAAATAGACCTCTCTCCTTGTTTAAAAAAAAAAGCAAAAAAACTCCTCCTCTAAGGAAAAAAAATGGCTTTCTATCAGAACTGAAACACAAATCTCATTTGAGGAACTCTTACCTTTAAAATATCCGCCATAAATGGATTCACCTCCTTTCCCATTACCTGTGAAAAAACCCCCAATATATTTAATAACATACAATATTACCACTATAATTACTTCTACCACTAATAATGATAAAGCATACTTTTTTCTATGCCCTCTTGTGGTTTTAAAGTAACCTAATGTAATAATCAAGTTACAAGCAAACAGTAACACAGCAAACTACTACTACTACTATTATTATTTATTTCTATAGCACTACAAGACGCAAGCAGCGCTGCATAGAGTCACAAAGAATAAGAAACAGTCCCTGCTCAAAAAAGCTTACAATCTAAACAGGCAAGACAGATGAAAAGCAAATGATAGTAGATAAAGATCATATGGCCCATCCAGACTGTTTAGTTATTCTATGCCCATCAATATGAAAACCTCCTAGCTGCAAATCAGTGTGATGACTTGCAAGATTTCTCCTAGCCAGGACAGTCCTGTCTTCTTCCTCTGTATAACCTGCCAGATGAATCCATCTAATTTGATATGGAACTTTCAGTCAGCCATCCAGGCAAAGCTGCTAGTTTGATTTTAACATCCCAATATGATTTAAGTAACTATCATTACCAAGGAGCCTCAAAAGTCCCTTGTGTAGTCTGCCAGACAAATCCAACAATATGAACACAAAATTTGCAGCCAGCCAAACAAGCCCAGGTCCCAGTCAATTCTATCATCATAACCTTTTGGACATCCAACCAATATTTGGATATTTGGAGCATTGAGGTTGGGCACCAAATTTCTGCCTCTCAATGGCCACGATTTTGGTCTTGGAGAATAAGAACTACAAGGTCAGCATCTAAGAGACAAACTTGTTTTATTTTGTTGCATAGAGCTTTATGGACCCCAGTTTGTTTACAGAAGTTGGATAGCTCTAGGTCTAATAGATGCTGACATTGTAATTTAGAAGCTGGGACTTTAGATCATTTAATTTTTTTCTGTCCCTATATAAATGCCTTTTGGAAGTTAATTTGGTCCCAAATTAATTCATTGTTAGAAAATCATGTTGCCCTTTCCTATGATACTATTTTATTTGGTACATCTATGAGATTTAAGAGTCCAATTTCTGCAAAAAATAATAAACTTTTACTAATATTGACGGGGGTTGCCATTCAACATATTACTGGAAATTGGAAGGATTATACTAAGCTTAATTATACCCTTTGGTGGAATTCAGTCTGTCATATTTATAAAATGGAGAGAGTGCTTGCTATACAGCAAGGAAATTATAATAATTTTAAAAAGATTTGGGGGCCATTGATTACATACTCTAATGATCAGACACCTTAACCACCCTTTTATTTTAATTATATATGGTTATAAGTAGGGTGGGATTGGGATATATGATATTTGTTTTAACTGGTTTATTATTAATGGATGGGATGGGTGGGGAGGGATTCTTTTATGCTTTGATGATTATAAGTAAGAATGTCAAGTGATTTGTAAAATTTATTTTTGATTGAATATTACACACTTGTTGTAAGATATGACAACGAATAAAGATTTTTTTTAAAAAAACCTTTTGGACACCCAGCCATGCAGAGGCTTGTGTTATCCCTAGGACTGCCAATTCTTTATATCAGTAGAAAGACAGAGAGGGAGAAAAAGTACAAACCACACAAGCAAAAAGCACAAACAGCCTTCATGTTCCGGGCAGTCAAGCTCAGGTTTTATATTAGACCCAATACGGCCTTTATCAGGGGTCAATCAAAGACAAAACAAGGGAAGCTACAAACATAATTTTCAATTTGCAGTATCTCACTGCCACTGACAACTGTCAGCCAATTTGATATTGCTAACTTTGGAGCTTCTGACAGTTGTACTTCATCAACCTAGCCCTGTAACACTATGGCACAGGTACTTATGCTATGTTTGTAGGTTCTCTGGTTTTTGTCTTTAATTGACCCCCTGATGCAAGAAGGTATGCCAAGGCTCCATTGGGACTGGCACCGATGCCCTCAATGCCTCAGCATCACTTCTAGCAAGATATCCCAGAAGCACCCCTTAAGGTCAGGCATTGATAAAGATTGGGGGCCCAGCAAGAATGATCACGTCTTTTGTAGGTATCTGAGCCAAATCAATGGCCTGGTCTCAAGCTCAATGGAGGCTGGTAAAACCGTTCCAGGAACCTGAAGGGGGATCTATCCTCTTGGTATAGATGCTTCTCGGATATATGTAATGTTGATACACCATAAAAATGCTTCAATGGGGTGTGATGCTGGCATTTCTTAGTCTCCAAATTAGTGTCCCATGGCATCAGAGGATGATGGAGAACCATCAACCCTCATGACAGTGTCAAAGAATGCTGAAGTATGATGGGCGCTACTGACACTCATTGAGGCAGGCAGAAACCTCCTCAATGATAATGCATTCCCAGTGATTCATGCAGCTACAGAAGCCACAGGGATCGATGCCTCCAAAGCTGACGTTGATGGACCTGCCTTGTCCGAGCCAAAAATATTTCTGCTTTGCTGTTTTACTTCTATTGCTTTGTGTTGAAAGTTGTAACAGTATACAAGAAATCCCAAGGCCTAAAATTCCTTCCTGCTTTTTCCTGTCTCAGGATTCAACCTCCTTAGCTCCCTCTCTCACTACAACTGCAGTTCTGTCTCCCTCTAAATTCGACCCCTCTCTCACTTGCACTATGAACTCCCTCCTTGGCAAACTTAGGCACTCCATTAGGCCAAGTTTTCACAGGCATAATTACCGGCGCCTACATTGGATGCCTAACGACACCTAACTCAACCATATAGCACAGTTACTTACCGTAACAGGTGTTATCCAGGGACAGCAGGCAGATATTCTTGACTGATGGGTGACGGCACCGACGGAGCCCCGGTACGGACAATTTTAGAGTGATTGCACTCTAAGAACTTGGAAAGTTCTAGCAGGCCCCACCGCGCACGCGCGAGTGCCTTCCCGCCCGACGGAGGCGCGCGGTCCCCAGTTAGGATAAGCCAGCTAAGAAGCCAACCCGGGGAGATGGGTGGGACGCAAGAATATCTGCCTGCTGTCCCTGGATAACACCTGTTACGGTAAGTAACTGTGCTTTATCCCAGGACAAGCAGGCAGCATATTCTTGACTGATGGGTGACCTCCAAGCTAACAAAAAGAGGGATGGTGGGAAGGTTGGCCATTAGGAAAATAAATTTTGCAAAACAGATTGGCCGAAATGACCATCCCGTCTGGAGAATGCGTCCAGGTAATAGTGAGATGTGAAAGTATGAACTGAGGACCAAGTAGCAGCCTTGCAGATTTCCTCAATAGGTGTGGAACGGAGGAAAGCCACAGAAGCTGCCATGGCTCGAACTCTATGGGCTGTGACAGAACCTTCCAGTGCCAGTCTGATCTGAGCATAACAGAAAGAAATGCACGCTGCGAGCCAATTGGACAGCGTACGTTTAGAAACAGGACGCCCCAATTTATTCGGATCAAAGGACAGAAAGAGTTGAGAGAATGAACTGTGGGGCTTAGTACGGTCTAAATAATAAGCTAAAGCCCGCTTACAGTCCAAAGTATGCAGAGCCTGTTCTCCAGAGTGCGAGTGAGGTTTCGGAAAGAAGACAGGCAGAACAATGGATTGGTTGAGATGGAATTCAGAGACAACCTTAGGGAGAAACTTTGGATGTGTACGCAGAACCACCTTGTCATGATGAAAGACGGTAAAAGGCGGGTCTGCTACTAGTGCATGGAGCTCACTGACCCTCCTGGCAGAGGTGAGAGCAATCAGGAAAAGAACCTTCCAAGTGAGAAATTTGAAAGAAGCCGTGGCCAAGGGTTCAAACGGAGGCTTCATTAAGGCTGAAAGAACCACATTAAGATCCCAGATCACAGGAGGTGGTTTAAGAGGTGGTTTCACATTGAAAAGTCCTCGCATGAATCTGGAGACCAAGGGGTGAGCTGAAAGGAGTTTCCCATGGACTGGCTCATGAAAAGCAGCAATAGCACTGAGGTGGACTCTGATGGAAGTAGACTTGAGACCAGAGTCAGACAAAGAAAGAAGGTAATCCAACACGGTCTCCACAGCAAGGGAGGTAGGATTATGATGATGAAGAAGACACCAGGAAGAAAACCGTGTCCACTTCTGATGGTAACATTGCAGAGTGGCAGGTTTCCTGGAGGCATCCAGAACAGAACGAACGGGCTGAGACAAAAGAGTATCATTCTAAGTCAGCCCGAGAGATACCAGGTTGTCAGGTGCAGAGACTGGAGGTTGGGATGCAGAAGGGTCTCCTGACGTTGTGTAAGCAGAGAAGGAAATTGTGGAAGTAGAATAGGTTCCCTGGAGCTGAGTTGAAGTAGAAGGGAGAACCAATGTTGCCTGGGCCACCGTGGCGCAATCAGAATCATGGTGGCCTGTTCCCTCTTGAGCTTGAACAAGGTCCGGAGCATGAGAGGCAGAGGAAGGAAAGCATACAGGAAGAGATTGGACCAATCCAGGAGAAATGCATCCACTGCCAGACGGTGAGGAGAGTAGAGTCTGGAGCAGAAGTGGGGCAGCTGATGATTGTGAGGAGCTGCAAAGAGGTCTATCTGAGGAATGCCCCACTGAGCGAAGACGGACTGCAGAGTGAAAGGATCGAGTGTCCACTCGTGAGGATGGAGAATTCTGCTGAGCTTGTCTGCTAAGGAATTCTGTTCTCCCTGAATGTAGATAGCTTTCAGGAATAGATGGTGATCTGTGGCCCAAGCCCAAATCTTCTGGGCTTCCTGGCACAAGAGGCGAGAGCCCGTCCCACCCTGCTTGTTGATGTAGTACATCGCAACTTGATTGTCTATGCACAGTAGAAGGACCTGAGGAAAGAGGAGATGTTGGAAGGCCTTGAGGGCATAAAACATCGCTCTGAGTTCCAGGAAGTTGATGTGATGTTTCATTTCCTGGGCTGTCCAAAGACCTTGAGTTTGGAACTCATTCAAATGAGCTCCCCAGGCATAAGGGGAGGCGTCGGTGGTGATGATAAGTTGATGAGGAGGTAGATGGAACAAAAGACCTCTGGAGAGATTTGAGGATATCAACCACCATTGTAGAGACTGACGAAGAGAGGATGTCACAGATATGTGTCATGAGCAAGGATCCGTCGCTTGGGACCACTGGGTCGCTAGGGTCCATTGAGGAGTGCGCAGGTGGAGACGTGCGAAGGGTGTGACATGTACTGTGGAGGCCATGTGACCCAGAAGTATCATCATTTGCTTGGCAGAGATAGAGCGCTGATGAAGCATCTGCTGACACAGAGATAGGAGAGTGTGAAGACGGTTGGACGGTAGAAATGCTCTCATGAGGACTGTGTCCAGCACCGCTCCAATGAATTGAAATCTCTGAGTGGGGATAATATGAGATTTGGGTAGATTGATCTCGAACCCCAGAAGTTGTAGAAACAGGATGGTCTGGTTGGTGGCCTGGAGTACTATCTGAGAAGAATTGGCCTTTATCAACCAATCGTCCAGGTAAGGAAACACCTGAAGGTGGTGGGAACGTAGAAAGGCGGCCACCACAATCAGACATTTGGTGAACACTCTTGGAGAGGAGGCAAGACCGAAGGGTAGTACCTTGTATTGGTAATGACAATGGTTGATCATGAAGCGGAGGTACTGTCTGGAGGCCAGATTGACCGGTATGTGAGTGTATGCTTCTTTGAGATCTAGGGAACATAGCCAGTCGCCTTGATTGAGAAGAGGATAAAGAGTAGCCAGAGAAAGCATCTTGAATTTCTCTTTTACCAAGCATTTGTTGAGATCACGAAGATCTAAAATGGGTCTGAGATCTCCTGTCTTTTTGGGAACTAGAAAGTAACGGGAGTAAAATCCCTGCCCCTTTTGATCTAGAGGAACTTCCTCTATGGCGTTCAGAAGAAGGAGGGATTGAACCTCTTGAAGAAGGAGGGAGGACTGAGGAGTGTTCAAAGCAGACTCTCTTGGCAGACTTTGGGCAGGAAGGGTCTGGAAATTGAGAGAGTAGCCGTGGCGGATGATGTTGAGGACCCACTGATCCGAGGTGATGATTTCCCAACGGCTTATGAAATGAGTAAGGCGTCCTCCTATGGGCTGCGGAAGATGGGCAGAAGGAGGGAGACTGGCTATGTCCTGGAGAACCAAGTCAAAAGGGTTGAGTTGATTTCTGCGAAGGGGGAGGTTTCACCTGCTGTTGCTGCTGTGCTGGTCTAGCAGCTTGGTCTGTTGTTGCCTCTGACGCCTGGGTTGTTGCTGGGCCTGAGGTAAAGGACGAGCCACAAATCTACGTTGATAGGCCGATTGTTGGCAAAAAGGCCTAGCAGGTGGGGTCTTCTTCTTTGTCTTAAGGAGAGTGTCACATCGAGTCTCATGAGCTGAGAGTTTCCGAGTAGTGGAGTCCATGGATTCTCCAAACAGCTCATCCCCCAAACAAGGTGCATTGGCCAGTCGATCTTGATGATTAACATCGAATTCTGAAACTATGAGCCAGGCCAGTCGCCGCATAGCCACCGACATAGCCGTGGCCCTAGAGGTCAGCTCAAAGGTGTCATAGATTGATCTGACCATGAACTTGCGGAGTTGTAAGAGCGATGAAGAAGTTTGGCGAAAGGCGGGTCTTTTACGGTCAGGGAGATATTTCTCAAAAGATGACAAAGACTGAATGAGATGCTTAAGGTAAAAAGAAAAATGAAAAGCATAGTTCCCTGATATATTTGCTAGCATCGCATTTTGATACAACCTCTTGCCAAACTTATCCATGGCCTTACCTTCACTGCCAGGAGGGACAGAAGCATATACACTAGCCCCCGTGGATTTCTTTAAAGTAGATTCCACCAGTAAAGACTCATGGGGGAGTTGCGGCTTGTCAAAGCCTGGAATAGGTATGACCTTATATAAGGAGTCCAGTTTGCGGGGAGCTCCTGGGATGGTCAAGGGTGTCTCTAGATTTTTGTAAAATGTCTCTCTTAATATGTCATGGAGAGGTAGTTTGAGAAATTCCCTTGGAGGCTGGTCAAAATCCAGAGCATCGAGAAATGCCTTGGATTTTTTGGATTCAGCCTCCAAGGGAATAGAGAGAGATTCACACATTTCTTTGATAAAAGAAGTAAAAGAAGTTGCATCAGGTTTAGAGGACGGATCTAAAACAGAAGGATCCTCTTCCCCTGATGAACACTCTCCCTCTGAGAGAAGAGGGTCCTCCAAATCGCCCCACAGATCAGGGTCCCTTACTTGAAAACTGCGGTCCCGGGATTCCAGTGTGGAGGGTTCTAGGTGTCGAGTTTTATGCATCGACTTCCCAGACCTCTGTGAAACGGTACCGGAAGATGTTATAGGCTGTGTCGGCGCCGAGTTTGAACAGCCTGGTGTAAGGATCTCGGTTCCGGCGCTAAGACCGGCATAGATACCGAGGAAGTAGTATGCATCGGTACCGACAAAGTGGATGCCAACAAAGGAGGCTGCTCCACTGTCGGTACCGGCTCAGACTGGACCGGGGCTGAAAGGCTCGGTGTCAGGAGAGCAGGTAACAGCTGCTGTAGTTGTTCTTTAAGCTGTACTTGCAGGACGGCGGTAATGCGCTCGTCCAGTGAAGGCACCGGTACCGCTTTTTTCTTCTGCGGTACCTTGGGTGCCGCTCTACACTCCGAAGAGGAACCCGATGTCGAGGGGCTTACCTCAATCGGAGCGGAGCGCTTCCGCGGGCGCCTCGCGGTCGGCAGGATTGGGCTCGCTGCCACCGAGACCGGAGGGCGCTCCAGCGGGGAAGGCTTCTTAGCCAGCTTACCTGATGGGTGCGATGCCGGCGTGGTGTTGACGAGGCAGGTGCCGACTGCGTCGGGGTCGAAGAGGGGACCGGTGCCGCCGAATCCGACATCTCGGTACCAAACAATAATCGCTGTTGGATTTGGCGATTTTTTAAAGTTCTCTTTTTAAGAGTGGCACAGCGGGTACAGGTGGACGCTCGATGGTCAGGACCAAGACACTGTAGACACCAGTTGTGCGGGTCTGTAAGTGAAATTGGTCGAGCGCACCGCTGGCACTTTTTAAACCCGGGTTGAGGGGTCATGAATGTAAAAACGGCTTCAGCGAAATCGAAGGCCGGGGCCTCGATGGTGGCAACAGGCCCCTCTGGGGCGAAACCGAAAAAATGAAAGAAAAAACGAAGTAAGGCTTTTTGTTTTTTTTTACAAAGAAAATAAAATAAAATGAGGGAAACAATATTTCCCAACAAGTTTACGCGAGCGGGAAGGCGGAACAGGAAAAAATTTTCAACAGCCGTTGAAAAGTGCGTCTTCTTAGCTCCGCGGAAACTAAGAAACTGGGGACCGCGCGCCTCCGTCGGGCGGGAAGGCACTCGCGCATGCGCGGTGCAGCCTGCTAGAACTTTCCAAGTTCTTAGAGTGCAATCACTCTAAAATTGTCCGTACCGGGGCTCCGTCGGTGCCGTCACCCATCAGTCAAGAATATGCTGCCTGCTTGTCCTGGGATAACTATTTTTTTTAAGCAGACATCCTTAGGCGAGGAAGGGCACCTGCATTTAAGCATCGCTAGCCGTTCTAAAAGTTCAGCAACAAACTCAAATCGTTTAATTAATGAGTTACATTAATGGGTTTTTTTGATTGGTTGAAATCAGCACAAATACTAAGCTGATTAAGCCAATTAAAAAAAAAAAAAAAAAGTTCTGCGCGGATTCTGAACTTAGGCATTGCTAGGCGGCTGCAATTAGGACACCTAGTGGTGCCTAAAGCAATGTTACTTACCGTAACAGTTGTTATCCAGGGACAGCAGGCAGCTATTCTCACTAGTGGGTGACGTCATCCAACGGAGCCCCGATGTGGATGTCTCACAAGCATACTTGCTTGTGGAAACTTTAGAAGTTTCGAGTCGCCCGCACCGCGCATGCGTGAGTGCCTTCCCGCCTGATGCACCGGGCGTGTCTCCTCATTTCAGATAGCCAGCAGAGAAGCCAACCCAGGGGAGGTGGGTGGGACGTGAGAATAGCTGCCTGCTGTCCCTGGATAACAACTGTTACAGTAAGTAACATTGCTTTATCCCAGGACAAGCAGGCAGGTATTCTCACTAATGGGTGACTTCCAAGCTAACCCCAATGGGATGGTGGGAGTGTTGGCAACTTGGGAGAATAAATTTTGTAATACTGTTTGGCCAAACTGTCCATCCCGTCTGGAGAAAGTATCCAGACAATAGTGAGAAGTGAAGGTATGAACCGAGGACCAAGGACCAAGTAGCAGCCTTACAAATCTCCTCAATCGGTGTCGATCTGAGGAAGGCTACAGAGGCTGCCATTGCTTTGACCTTATGGGCTGTGACATTACTGTGAAGGGGTAATCCAGCCTGGGCATAGCAGAAAGAGATACAAGCCGCCATCCAGTTGGAGGTGGTACGCTTAGAGATAGGGCATCCCACTTGTTCAGATCGAAGGAGATGAAAAGTTGAGGAGCAGTGCCATGTGGCTTGGTGCGTTCCAGATAGAAAGCCAAAGCACGCTTACAGTCCAGAGTGTGAAGAGCTGATTCTCCAGGATGAGAATGAGGCTTTGGAAAAAACACAGGAAGAACAATGGATTGATTCAGATGAAATTCTGAGACCACCTTGGGAAGGAATTTGGGATGAGTGCGAAGGACCACCTTGTCATGATGAAACACTGTAAGGGGGATCCGCAACCAAAGCTTGAAGCTCACAAACTCGACGAGCAGAAGTGAGGCCAATGAGAAACACCACTTTCCAAGTGAGATACTTCAGAGGAGCCTTGTTAAGAGGTTCAAATGGAGGCTTCATAAGCTGAGAAAGAACAACATTGAGGTCCCAAACCACTGGAGGCGGTTTGAGGGGAGGATTGACATGGAAAAGTCCTTTCGTGAATCTGGAAACCACAGGATGTACAGAAAGAGGTTTCCCTTGAAGAGGCTGATGGAAAGCAGCAATAGCACTCAAATGGACTCGGATCGATGCAGACTTGAGGCCAGAATGAGATAGGTGCAAAAGATAGTCCAAAACAGAGGACAAGGAGGCATGTTGAGGCTCCTTACAATGAGAAAAAAACACCAAGTAGAAAATCTAGTCCATTTTTGGGAATAGCATTGTCTAGTAGCAGGCTTCCGTGAAGTTTCCAAAACATCCCTCACAGCTTGAGAAAACTGGAGAGGAGCTATGCTGAGAGGAACCAAACTATCAGGTGTAGAGACTGCAGGTTGGGATGAAGCAGAGACCCCTGATGCTGCGTAAGCAGAAATGGAAACATTGGAAGAAGGAAAGGCTCCCTGCTGCTGAGTTGAAGTAGAAGGGAGAACCAAGGTTGTCTGGGCCACCGAGGAGCAATCAGAATCATGGTGGCCTGATCCGACTTGAGCTTGACTAGAGTCTTTTGAATGAGAGGAAACGGAGGAAAACGCATACAGAAAGAGATTCCTCCAGTCCAGAAGAAAAGCTTTCGCCTCGAGGCGATGAGGAGTGTAGATCCTGGAGCAGAACTGAGGCAGTTTGAAGTTGTGGGGGGCTGCAAAGAGGTCTATCTGAGACGTTCCCCACAGAGAGAAGACGTGATGAAGGGGCGTGGAATGGAGAGTCCATTCGTGAGGCTGTAGAAGACGATTCAAGTTGTCCGCCAAGGCACTGTCCGCCCCTGAATGTAGACTGCTTTGAGGAAGGTGTTGTGGCGAATTGCCCAATCCCAAACTTTCAGAGCTTCCTGACAGAGGGAGGCCTATCCCGTGCCTCCTTGTTTGTTGACATAATACATGGCGACCTGGTTGTCCTTGTGAATGAGAACCACCATGAGAATGAGAACCACCATGTCGTGAAAGAGATGCTGAAAAGCAATGAGAGCATTGAAAATCGCTCTGAGTTCCAGGAGATTGATGTGTCACAGGCGGTCCGCACTGGTCCAATAGCCTTGAGTGCGCAGACCATCCAGATGAGCTCTCCAAGCATAGGTCGAGAAGTCGGTCGTGAGAACCTTCTGATGGGGAGGCGTGTGAAACAGCAAACCTCTGGAGAGATTGGAAGAGAGCATCCACCAGCGAAGAGACTGTGTCAGAGCAGGAGTGACTCGGAGGTGGCGAGTCAGAGGGTCGGATACCTGCACCCATTGAGATGCCAGGGTCCACTGAGGAATTCTGAGGTGAAGTCTGGCAAAAGGAGTCACGTGCACTGTAGAGGACATGTGGCCCAGAAGAACCATCATGTGTCTTGCCGAGATGGATGGGCGAGAGGACACTAAGTGACAAAGACGAAGAAGAGCATCCAGGCGTTGCGGAGGAAGGAATGCCCTGAGTCGAATGGTATCCAGAACAGCTCCTATAAAGGGAAGAGTCTGGGAAGGTTGCAGATGGGATTTTGGAAAGTTGATCTCGAACCCCAGACTGCAGGAACCAGATCGTCCTTTAAGTCGCCTGGACGACTCCCTGAGACGTGGAATCCTTGATGAGCCAGTCGTCGAGGTAGAGAAACACCTGGAGACCGTGGTTCCTGAGTGCTGCGGCCACTACAACCAGGCACTTGGTGAACACTCTGGGAGACGAAGCCAGGCCAAAAGGAAGCACTCGGTATTGAAGATGAAGATGTCCCACCCGAAATCTGAGGTACTGTCGAGAATATGAGTGTAGGCCTCCTTGAGATCAAGAGAGCATAACCAGTCGTTCTGCTCGAGGAGGGGATAGAGAGAAGCCAGGGTTAACATGCGAAACTTCTCTTTGACCAGAAACTTGTTGAGCACCCTGAGGTCCAAAATAGGACGCAGATTGCCCGTCTTCTTCGGAACAAGGAAGTACCGGGTGTAAAACCCCTTGTTCTGTTGATCCAAAGGGACCGGCTCGACAGCCCGGAGCCGGAGCAAAGCCTGAGCTTCCTGAAGAAGAAGGGCGGTCTGGGTTAAGTTGGAAGGATACTCTCTTGGAGGATATTCCGGAGGAACTTGATAGAACTGAAGAGAGTATCCCTCCCTTACGATGGAAAGGACCCAGAGGTCGGTGGTAATAGTCGTCCATCGATGGTAAAAATGATGGAGACGACCTCTGATGGGAAAAACAGGGAAGGGCAGAATGATGGCAGTTATACTCTCTACGAGACAGTCAAAAAGGCTGAGGAGCCTTGGGGACAGCAGAAGGTTGAGGTTTTTGCTGTTGCTTCTGTGGGTGCTGTCTCTTAACAGGCTGATGGATGGTAGGTGCCTGTTTCAGTGGGTAACGCCGCTGGTAGATCAAAGGCGGGCATGATGTATGAGGAGCAGGAGGCTTGGGCTTCGGAAGGAGAATTGACTGGAAAGACTTCTCGTGGTCCAACAGCTTCTTGGTCGCCGCCTCGATGGACTCATCGAAGAGGTCGGCTCCAGCACACGGGACATTAGCAAGCCTGTCCTGAAGATTCAGGTCTATATCGATGGTCCTAAGCCACGCCAGGCGTCGCATGGCCACCGAACAAGCAGCAGCCCTTGCAGAGAATTCAAAAGCGTCGTAAGACGACTGCATCATCTGCAGTCGTACATTGGACAACGAAACCAGAACCTCCTGGTACTCGAACTGAGCTTGAGAGTCCAAATAGGGCAGAAACTTTTGCAGAACTGAGAGGAAAAACTCGAAGTAGGTTGCAAAATGAAAACTATAATTGAGGACTCGAGAGGCCATCATCGAGTTCTGGTAGATGCGCCTACCAAACCTGTCCATGGTCTTGCCCTCCCAGCCAGGAGGAACAGTGGCAAAGACCTGGGAGGGATGAGACCGCTTCAACGAGGACTCCACCAAGAGGGACTGATGAGAGAGCTGGGCCCCATCAAATCCTTTATGGTGAACCATGTGGTACCTGGCATCCAATTTCCCGGGAACAGCTGGTATGGAGTAAGGTGTTTCAAAACAGCGCATGAAGGTCTGGTCCAGCAGCTTATGCAGAGGAAGCCGGAGAGACTCAGCAGACGGTTGAGGGAGATGCATCGTCTCCAGATACTCCTTGGAAAATTTGGACCCCGAGTCCAGGTTAATGTCCAGATCCACAGCCATCTGTCAAAGGAACGAAGAGAAAGACAGCTGGTCAGCCAGAGAAGGGCCCCGAGAAGGACTCGAGGATGTCGAGACCTCTGGATCCAACGAGGCCGGGAATCGGCAGGGAGAAAAAGATCCCATGGTGTCCTCGAGCTCCGGCATAGGAGGAGGTGAAGAAGCCGGTGGCAAATATTTGAGGAAAGGCTGCTTCCTACGAGGCGAGGCATGCCTCGATGAATGGCTCGTAGAATGCCTCGAGCAATGGCCAGAACTGTGCCTGGAAGTAGGCCTCGACCGTCGAGGCTTCCAGCGAGTGGATGGGGCTGGAGGCGGAGGATCGAAGCAGAGGTGGTTGGGCGGAAGCACCTCAAGGCACCCGCCAAGTCTCGAGGCTCGGCATCGAGGGCATCGGGTCCGGAGGAGGCCCTCGCAAAGACTCTGCTCCTTGCATCGAGGGAATCAGTTCTAATGGAGGCATGGGCAAAGACTCTGCTCCGTGCAATGCATGCATCGATGCCAGACCAGACACTCGCAGAGACTCGGCTCCCTACAGCGAGAGTGTACGTCGTGGAGGCACTGGAGGCGGCTCAACCTCGCGAGAGGCCTCCGCGTGCCCAGGCTGGATTTGGGAGAGAAGCTTCGGCCCCATAGTGGTAAAGAGCTTGATGAATTGCTTCTCCAGCAAGGTCTGGAACGAAGCCAGCAAGGAGGGATCTGCATCCGCAATGGGACCTCCTGCACGGGCTTCGCGCTCCCTGGTGCCCAGGTGCTTGGACTTAGAAGTCTTGGGCACCTTTAGCACCACGGGGGGAATGGGCTGCTGTGCTACCTGACCTGAAGAGACAAAGGAAGGTACCGCAGCAGGCGTCGGAGTCAGAGCCGGCACAAACGAAGCAGGCTTGAAGAGACTTGAGGCCGCAGAGGTAGAAGACAGAAGAGTAGAGGCGGAAGTCGAAGGTGTGGCGCTCTTCGATGAGGACAACTCCGTCGAAGCCCCCATGCTGAATAGCGACTCTCACAAGAAGCAACAATGCTTGAACGCACGTGCTGTAAGCGTGGAGCAAGGCCGGCACGATTTCGGAAGGTGTTGAGGCCCGAGACACTGAATACAGCGTCGATGAGGGTCCGTCAGCGAAATCGCACGCTGGCACTTGACACACTTTTTAAAACCGGTGATAGGCCGGGACATAGGCTGAAAAAGCTCCGCCGCTAGATCAGGGCCGCGGCCACGTGGCCTGCCCGGTCGAATGGATGGAAAAAAAATTTATTTATTTTTTTTTTTTAAAACAAAACACGAAAACCAACGATTATGAGTAAAAAGAACCCAAAACCGCGGACTTAGAAGGCACAAGTGAAGATACTTCATGCAGAGAGTCGAAGACGGACTTCTCAGCTCCGCGGAAAAGTAAGAACTGAGGAGACACGCCCGGTGCATCGGGCGGGAAGGCACTCGCGCATGCGCGGTGCGGGCGACTCGAAACTTCTAAAGTTTCTACAAGCAAGTATGCTTGTGAGACGTCCGCATCGGGGCTCCGTCGGATGATGTCACCCACTAGTGAGAATACCTGCCTGCTTGTCCTGGGATAATGTAGGAGTTCTATATAGAATCAGGACCTAAGAGAAACTAAGAGGAAAAGGATGTTTGTTGTTTTTCTCATGTAGAACCAAGGAGAGCCACAGCAAGGAAAAAGAATTGGTAAACTCTCTCAAGAAACATGCTAAGCACAAGCTAAGGGGAGAACTGAAAAACATGTCCACTCTGCTCAGCAGAAAAACAAAATCTTCTGCACAGGACCAAGACGATGATGGATGGAAAGTAGAGAGTTGCGCTGGGACAGAAAACTCACCCATCCCCACCAGAATCTCACCCGTCCCCACCAGAATCCCACCCGTCCCCAACAGAATCCTCTCCATCCCTGCATGAAATCCCCTCCGTCCCCACCTGTCCCCCATAAAACTTACTTGTCCCATAAAAAGCAGCAGACTGTCTGTAACTCAGGGACTGCCTGCATACACAGTCACCTCCCCCCCCCCCCCCCAACAACATACTAGGCTGCACTTGGTACAAAAACCTGCACCACCCTCCTTAAAGGAACATTTAGTTTTTGGGGGAAGGATAATGTGAAGGGATGCAAGGACAGCTGTACCAATGTACTGTGAAGAATGAGAGCATCAGTTTATAATCCAACACAAGGCTATGTGTGTTCTGTTAGTGGACTTATTCCACATGCTCGAGAACAAGATACAGAGGTAATCTGAAACAGGACTTTCCCTCTTGAGATATGGAGTGAGTAGAAGGACTAGTAATAAGAGTGACTAAATAGAAAGCACCTAACAATACAGAGAGCAAGCGATAAGAAAAAGCATTTTCCTTGGTACCCCCACATTCTTTATTGAATGGTCTATCATTTTGTTGGTGCAATTATTATTTCACAAAATAGAATGGTTACCTTTTAACATATTCAAATGATGCAACCTTGCCAAAAGGGTGCACAAAAATCAAATGACAACAGATGACAAAGGCAAAAAAAAAAAAGCTTTTGCAAGCTTCTTAGTCAACTTCTTTAAGAGCTTCAACAATATGACCAAATAGTGTCAGACAGGTGAAAAAGAAGCCTAATAGTGCAGAGGCCTGAGATCCAGGGGAACTAGGTTTGACTCCCACTACATCTCCTTGTGACTCAGGGAAAGTCACTTAACTTTCCACTGTCCCAGATACAAATAAGTACTAACTGCTTTGATTGTAACCACAAAAATGTGGTATGAATCTCATTCCCTTACAAGTAGCAAAAATCACAAATAAGGAAGTACTCCACAGATTCATACATAGCATTACTGAATGGATCAACCAGTCATTGCCGTCAATTAAATAATAATAACATAAAGGAGACAGTTAGCCTAATAACTGCCCACTTTTCCCTGCTAAGTGAATCATATCTCCCCTGTCCCTCCTTTCCTCTAGGGCAGGGGTAGGGAACTCTGGTTCTCGAGAGCCGTATTCCAGTTGGGTTTTCAGGATTTCCACAATGAATATGCATTGAAAGCAGTGCATGCAAATAGATCTCATGCATATTCATTGGGGAAATCCTAAAAACCCGACTGGAATACGGCTCTTGAGATCCGGAGTTCCCTACCCCTGCTCTAGGGTATACATATTCAGGGCTTCTAGTCTCTCCTCATACAACTTCTGGCGCAAGCCTCCTATCGTTTTTGTCACCCTCCTCTGGACCGCTTCAAGTCTTCTTACGTCCTTCGCCAGATACGGTCTTCAAAACTGAACATAATACTCCAAGTGGAGCCTCACCAACGACCTGTACAGGAGCATCAACACCTTCTTCCTTCTACTGACTACGCCTCTCTTTATAGGGCCCAGCATTCTTCTGGCAGCAGCCACTGCCTTATCACACTGTTTTTTCACCTTTAGATCTTCGGACACTATCAACCCCAAGGTCCCTCTCCCCGTCCGTGCATTTCAGCTACTCACCTCCCAGCATATACAGTTCCTTCCAATTATTAATCCCCAAATGCATTACTCTGCATTTCTTTGCATTGAATTTTAGTTGCCAGACATTAGACCATTCTTCTAACTTTTTCAGACCCTTTTTCATATTTTCCACTCCCTCTTAGGTGTCTACTCTGTTACAAATCTTGATATCATCCGCAAAAAGGCAAACTTTTCCTTCTAACCCTTCAGCAATGTCACTCACAAACATATTGAACAGGATTGGCCCCAGCACCGAACCCTGAGGGACTCTACTACTCACCTTTCCTTCCTTCGAGCGACTTCCATTAACCACCACCCTTGGCGCCTGTCCGACAGCCAGTTTCTAACCCAGTTCACCACTTTGAGTCCTAACTTCAGCCCAAGTTTGTTCAAGAGCCTCCTATGAGGAACCTTTTCAAAGTCTTACATCCTTCCTTCCACGCGACACCGCCCGACCAATCAGCAGCAATGCAGTGAGCTCAGCACGTAGGCACATGCCGGACCTGGACCGTTCTTATTTTGAAAATTTCAACTGGATCAACAGGTAAGCCTCAGAATGGGAACCTCGGTTCCATCCCCGTGGGAGTCCCGTCGGTCTTGGAGGGGTCCCCATGGGAGTCCTGTCGGCCTGGGAGGGCTGTTGACCTAGGAGGATCCCCACAGGATTCTCGCGATCTCCTTTCCTGTGCAGACCTCTAGTGGAAAGGTGTGTGATGCAGTGGCGCTGCCAAACGTTTCTACAAGTGAATTTTGGAGGAGCATCTCCATTGGATGATATCACCCACAAATATAAAAATAAATAGTCTGTCCTGCTGGTCCTCAGAGAAATTTAGTATGTCTCTTATCCCAGCTTTCCTTCCAGGTATATATATTTAGATCTTTAAGTCTGTCTCCATATACTTTATGGTGAACCACCAATGCCCATTTTGATAAGTGCCATCTGAACAAAATCTCCATCCAGTTTATATCCTTTCAAAGCGATTGTCACCAGAAGAACATATGACCTCATATTCTAGAATAATCGTATATCATTCCCTTGAATTGATGGTGCTTTATGGACATTACTGATTCAATTCAGATATCTGAATGCACCTACCATAATTTTCTCCTTTCACTGCTTGTCTAGGATGTATTTATTTAACAAATTCTAAGTCCCATTCTATAATGTTTCTTATGCATACCACACATCATTTAGGTAGGTGTGCTCTTTATTGTCTCAATTATATCTATATCCACCCATAGATAATCCTTCCAGAATACACCACCACACAGTATTCTAGACCGAGTCTCATTAACATGTGCAACACATCTTATTTTCTAATAAGGGTACTCGGCTCTAGCCACTGCTTTGTTGCATGGTTTCCTATCTTGACATCAGATATCACATCAAGGTTTCTTTCCTCCTTGGTAGTTATAAAAGACATAGAAACATAGAACATGACGGCAGAAAAGGGCCAACGACCCAACAAGTCTGCCCACTCAAATAACCCACCTCCCTAAGCACTTCCTCGAAGCGACTCCACATGTTTATTCCATTTATTCTTAAAATCGAGCACGTTGCTGGCCTTTACTACCTGAGGTGGAAGATTATTTCAATGATCAACCACTCTTTCGGTGAAGAAATACTTCCTAATGTCCCCATGAAATCTCCCACCCCTGATTTTTAGCGGATGCCCTCTTGTCGTCGTAGGTCCTGTAAGGAAAAAGATGTCTTCATCCATCTCCATACGGCCAGTAACATATTTGAACGTCTCTATCAAGTCTCCTCTCTCTCTGCATTCCTCGAGAGACTGTACAAACATAAGTTCATGGTATTTTCGGTAGGCTGAATAATTAAAAATACAACCCCACTTTACCTAGAAATGAAAGCTTGTGTAAAATATGGATCAGGAATCTTAGAATAAACAAACATGCACTACTTTACAAAATTTCCCACCCTTTATATCTATGGAAACAGCTTAAAAAAAAAGTGTTGGCTATATGAAGATATCCTTCTACTTTACCTTCACTGAAGTCCCCACCCTGCATCATAAAGTTTTTTACAACACGATGGAAAGTGGAGCCCTTGTAACATAATTTCTTGCCAGTTGTTTTTCCAATTCCTTTTTCACCTGCAAAAATGTTAAATAAAAATACATAAAAATTATTAATTAGTTAAAGTGAAAGTCGGTTAACAAATATTCTTGGTAGACTTGCATAACACAGTAACATTGCTGATCAATCCAATGCTCAAAAATGAAGGTAGCCCCTCAAAAGTTTCTATTACTGAATAACCACATAGTTGAATGCAATATTTGCATACAATAAATCACTGATGTAGTATGGAAGATTAGGTTCTTACCTTACTAATCTTCTTTGTTATAAGACACAGGATTCTGTGCCATAGCTATTCCTTCCCATTAGTCGAGAATCTGCAGAAGGATGTCATTCAAAACTCTAAACTCCTCCCCTTCTGAAGTGGAGAACAGTTCCCTCTTCAGTAAAGCAATTTAACTCCACTGAAACAAGAAAGGGCACGGGGAACTTCCCTGTTCTGCTCTGTAACTTATGAGAAAAGAACAACGATTAACAATTAATAATCAACAATGAACAAGTACATGGGTAGCTAGGAACCAACCTGCTAAGTGCATCCAATAGGAGATGACGTATCAAAGCAGTAGCAGACATCTAGGGAGGGATAGATGAGCTTGCCCACAGCACAGAGGACCCAAAAGCAGCATCCTGTAGAGCCACCACATCCACTCTGTAGAACCTCGTTCAGGTGTATTAGTAGATCACGTAGCTGCTCTACAAATTTCACCAGGCGAAAACAGTCCGGGGAAGCAGTCACACTTCTAGTCAAATGTACTGCGATTAAGATATGGGGCTGTTTACTGCAGGCAATGTAGGAAGAAGAAATTGCCATGCATATCCATCTGGTAATCGAAGCCTTGAAAGCTGGCTTGCCTCATCATGATTGGCTGGTCAGCACAAAAAGTGGATTTGATAGCCATGAATCATTAATCCTCTCCAGGTAATGAAGGACTCTATGCACATCTAGCCTCTGCAAAACTCTGTCTTGTTTCGCCAAACCCATAGAATGAAAGGTGGGTACATAAATCTCCTGATTAACATGGAAGGTAGAAACCACCTTCGGTAGAAAGGAAGGAGGTATCGTCAGCAGAGAAACACCAAACTCCATAAATGTTGTTCCAGTGGGCGGAAGTTCATTTACAAGCCCTCTCGGCTGCCCATGTGATAGGAGCTGGGAACTCTCTTCCACCTCCAAAGGGTGCAAAACGCTGTAATCCGCCTTCTGAAAAACCTAGGCATCCGCGACCATGTTACCCCTGCATTAGCTTCCATGCACTGGCTGCCCATTCAAAAACGCTGCACCTTCAAAGCCCTGGTCCTCGTTTTTAAAACCTTCCATGAAACGATTCCATACTACATGAAAACTAAACTACAAATCTACTTCCCAAAGCGACCACTGAGGTCCCAAGGAGAAAAATGACTGACCATACCTCCTGGTCGCTCCCTCAAAACTGAAACAGCCCGCAAACGCTCCTACTCACATTTCATACCCAGACTTTGGCACACCATCACTAGATGGACTCTGGAACTTCAGGAAGGACGTGAAAACCTTTCTCTTTACAAACCCAGTGCCTTAAAGTCATTCACCCAGAAATGCCACTCAGTCAACGTACCTACGCCACCTAATCTCACCAGGTGCCACTTAGTGCATATGTTTTATTGTAATTTATGTAAATTATGTCATCTCTGTCCTGTCTCGATTATTATGGATGTACTTTGTAACCCATTCTGGGCTCCTTTGGGAGGACGGGCTAAAAAACTGAATAAATAAACAAGCAAACAAACATCCAGACTGATTTTCTCAGCAGGCAGATTCTGGATCTGAGGGAGTGGTCTCTGTCCCAGAGGGTGTTCATCTTCATTATACAGTGCTGGAGAAGACTGGAAATGATCTCATGGCCACAGCCAAGAATGTGAAAGCAGATCACTTCTACAGTTGAAGAGTCGAGCGGGAAACACAGAACTGGATGTTCTCGTTCAGCCATGGGCCATGGTGGGCTGGATAGTGAGCCACAAGGGGCTGGTGATCCTGGTCTGGCCCCGTTGGCCTTAGTTTGAGGATCTGGTAGTCTTGCGAAGAGGTGGATCTCTCAGGCTGCCAGTTCATACCGGCCTCCTCAGTCAGGATCCAGTTCTTATGGAGAATCCAGAGCACTTTGGTCTTAAGGTATGGCTGTTCAGTGCATGGCCCTAACTCATAAAGGTTACTCAGGGGTTGTCGTTGCAACTCTTAGGGCAAAGAAGCTGACGTAATTTGATGCTTATGCGAAGACCTAGAAGGCTTTCCAGTTCTGGTACGTCAAGGATCTTATGGAGCCTGAGAGGGTTCCAATTCCTGTGATTCCAGCATTCCTGCAATCCGGACATGAAAAGGGCCTAGCGGTTTAGTCTCTCAAGGTACAGGTAGCCAGCCTCTCATGCTTTAGTACTCGGAGAGGCACGCAGTTGCTGTCGTCTCACCCAGACATCACTTGGTTTTTAAGGGAGGCGCTCAGATTTCCATTCCCATCTTTGGACCTTAATGTTGTTCGCCAGATACGGTCTCCAAAACTGAACACAATACGCCAAGTGGGGCCTCACCAATGACCTGTACATGGGCATCAACACCTTCCTTCTACTGGCTACATCTCTCTTTATACAGCCCAGCATCCTTCTCGTAGCAGCCACCACCTTATCACACTGTTTTTTCACCTTTAGATCTTCGGACACTATCAACCCAAGGTCCCTCTCCCCATCCGTACATATCAGCTTCTCACCTCCCAGCATATACGGTTCCTTCCAATTATTAATCCCCAAATGCATTACTCTGCATTTCTATTCATTGAATTTTAGTTGCCAGGCATTAGACCATTCCTCTAACTTTTGCAGATCCTTTTTCATATTTTCCACTTCCTCTTCGATGTCTACTCTGTTACAAATCTTGGTATCATCTGCAAAAAGGCACACTTTTCCTTCTAACCCTTCAGCAATGTCACTCACAAACATATTGAACAGGATCGGCCCCAACACCGAACCCTGAGGGACTCCACTACTCACCTTTCCTTCCACTGAGTGACTTCCATTAACCACCACCCTCTGGCGTCTGTCCGACAGCTAATTTCTAACCCAGTTCACCACTTTGGGTCTTAACTTCAGCCCTTCAAGTTTGTTCAACAGCCTCCTATGAGGAACCGTATCAAAGGCTTTGCTGGAATCTAAGTAAATTACATCTAGCATATGTCCTCAATCCAGCTCTCCAGTCACCCAATCAAAAAATTCAATCAGGTTCGTTTGGCACGATTTACTTTTAGTAAAGCCATGTTGCCTTGGATCCTGTAACCCATTAGATTCAAAAAAGTACACTATCCTTTCCTTCAGCAACACTTCCATTATTTTTCCAACAACCGAAGTGAGGCTCACCGGCCTGTAGTTTCCCACTTAGAAACATAGAAATAAACGGCAGATAAGGGCCCACGGCCCATCTAGTCTGCCCACCTTAATGTCCCTCCCCTACCTTTGCCCTGTGAATAGATCCCATGTGCCGATCCCATTTTGCCTTAAAATCAGGCACGCTGCTGGCCTCAATCACCTGTAGTGGAAGACTATTCCAGCGATCAACCACTCTTTCAGTGAAAAAGAATTTCCTGGTGTCACCTCGTAGTTTCCCACCCCTGATTTTCAACGGATGCCCTCTTGTTGTCGTGGGACCCTTGAAAAAGAAGATATCTTCCTCCGCCTCAATGCGGCCCGTAAGATACTTGTACGTCTTGATCATGTCTCCCCTCTCTCTGCGCTCCTCGAGCGAGTATAGCTGCAATTTGTCAAGCCGTTTTTCGTATGGTAGATCCTTGAGTCCCGAGACCATCCGGGTGGCCATTCTTTGCACCGACTCCAGTCTCAGCACATCCTTGCGATAATGCGACCTCCAGAATTGCACACAGTATTCCAGGTGGGGCCTCACCATGGATCTATACAATGGCATAATGACTTCTGCCTTACAACTGACGAAACCCCTTCGTATGCAGCCCATGATTTGTCTTGCCTTGGACGAAGCCTGCTCCACTTGATTGGCAGACTTCATGTCCTCACTGACGATTACCCCCAAGTCTCGTTCTGCTACCGTTTTTGCTAGGATCTCGCCATTAAGGGTATAAGACTTGCATGGATTCTGGCTGCCCAGGTGCATAACTTTGCATTTTTTGGCATTGAAGTTGAATTGCCATGTCCTAGACCATCGCTCCAGTAGGAATAGGTCGTGCATCATGTTGTCGGGCACTGAATCTTCGTCTGTTGTGCATTTGCCCACTACATTACTCATTTTGGCGTCATCGGCGAATAATGTTATTTTACCTCGAAGCCCTTCTGCCAAGTCTCTTATAAAGATGTTGAATAGGATTGGGCCCAAGACTGAGCCCTGTGGTACTCCACTAATCACCTCCGTCATTTCGGAGGGGGTGCCGTTCACCACCACCCTTTGGAGCCTACCTCCAAGCCAGCTCCCAACCCATTTCGTCAATGTGTTACCTAATCCTATAGAACTCATCTTGCTCAGTAACCTGCGGTGTGGTACGCTATCGAATGCTTTGCTAAAGTCCAGGTACACGATGTCCAGGGACTCCCCAATATCCAGCTTCCCCGTCACCCAGTCAAAGAAGCTGATCAGGTTGGATTGGCAGGATCTCCCCTTAGTAAATCCATGTTGTCGGGGATCCCGTAGATTCTCCTCATCCAGGATCTTATCTAATTGGTGTTTGATTAGAGTTTCCATTAGTTTGCTCACTATCGATGTTAGACTCACTGGTCTGTAGTTTGCTGTCTCCATCTTGGAGCCTTTCTTGTGGAGTGGAATGACGTTAGCCGTCCTCCAGTCCAACGGAACGCTGCCTGTACTAAGGGAGAGGTTGAAGAGCACGGACACTTCATTCCTGTGACCACTTTTGTGAATAGGGACCACATCCACTCTCCTTCAATCCCCGGGAACCATCCCAGTCTCCAGAGATTTGTTGAACAAGTCTTTAATAGGACCCGCCAGAACCTCTCTGAGCTCCCTCAGTATCCTGGAATGGATCCCATCTGGTCCTATCGCTTTGTCCACCTTCAGTTTTTCAAGTTGCTTATATAAACACTCTCTTCTGTGAACGGCACAGAATCTACTCCATTTTCTCGTGTAACTTTGCCAGACAATCTCGGTCCTTCTCCAGGATTTTCTTCTGTGAACACAGAACAAAAGTATTTGTTTAGCACATTTGCTTTTTCCTCGTCACTCTCCACATATTGGTTCCCAGCATCTTTTAGTTTAGCAATTCCATTTTTCATCTTCCTTCTTTCACTAATATATCTGAAAAAAATTTTGTCTCCCATTTTTACATTTTTAGCCATTTGTTCTTCCGTCTGCGCTTTTGCCAGACGTATCTCTCTCTTGGCTTCTTTCAGTTTCACCCTGTAGTCCTTTCTGCACTCTTCTTGGGGTTTTTTATATTTCACGAATGCCAACTCTTTCGCCTTTATTTTCTCCGTCACTAGTTTGGAGAACCATATCGGTTTCCTTTTTCTCTTGTTTTTATTTATTTTCTTCACATAAAGTCCGTAGCCATTTTTATCACGCCTTTCAGCTTAAACCACTGTCTTTCCACTTCTCTTATGTCCTCCCATCTTATCAGCTCTTTCTTCAGGTACTCTCCAATTTCCATTAAAGTCCATACATTTGAAATCTAGGATTTTAAGTATTGTGCGGCCGCTCTGCACTTTAGCCATTATATCAAACCAAACCGTTTGATGATCGCTACTTCCCAGGTGAGCACCCACTTGAATATTAGAGATACTCTCTCCATTTGTGAGGACCAGATCCAACATTGCTTTTTCCCTCGTGGGTTCCGTCACCATTTCTCTGAGCAAAATCTCTTAAAAGGCATCCACAATCTCCCTACTTCTTTCCGATTCCGCAGATGGAACATTCCAGTCCGCATCCGGCAGGTTGAAATCTCCCAACAGCAGCACCTCCTCTTTTCTTCCAAACTTTTGGATATCCACAATCAGATCCTTATCAATTTGTTGTGATTGAGTCGGAGGTCTGTAGACTACTCCCACGTAGATAAAGTTCCATCTTCACTTTTCAGAGCGATCCATATCGCTTCTTCCTCTCCCCGGATCCCTTGCATTTCAGTTGCTTGGATATCGATCTTTACACAGAGAGCTACTCCTCCACCTTTTTGACCATCTCTGTCCTTCCTAAAAAGATTATATCCCATCCATGGGATTCACTGAACCACGTCTCTGTGATAGCGACAATATCCAGATCTGCCTCTAACATCAGGGCTTGCAGATCATGAACTTTGTTGCTTAGACTGCGAGTATTTGTGGTCATCGCTTTCCAGCTATTTTTCAGCAGTAATCTCCTTTTTCGTAAAGATATTTGTTTTGTTTCAATTTCCGTTGCAACGCTAAGAATTGAGTTGCTGATATTGTTTACGTTGTAATCTTTACTAACATCACATCTTTTCTTTTGCCGGGGGTGGTCTTTGTAATTGTCCTTCATACATACATCACCCCCACCTTCTAGTTTAAATGCCTAGAAACATATTGTCTAAGTCCCATTGCATCTAAGCAAAGTAATATTATTTCAGGGTCAACCAAATCAAAAGTGCTGCTAAAATCTAATTGCAAAATTAAGGCACTAGTATTTTTACTAAAAAGACCATAAAGGTGATTAAAAATTGAGGCTAAAACAGTCTGTGCTAAAACCTTTTCTAAATCCTGACTGATGTTTATTGAGGATATTAAATTTATCTAGATAATTCACTAATTCTAAGTTAAATAATCTTTCCAAGAGTTTGGTAAATAAGGGAATGCTCGCTATAGGCCTGTAATTAGATTTCAGGGCAATTGATACCTTCTGGTCTTTAGGGATAGGTGTAATCAGAATATGTCCCATTTCCTCATAAAATGACCCCCCTGGTAAGAGCAGCATATAACCAATTAAATAAGTCCCTTTTGAAGTCGAGTGTTGCATCTTTCATAATCTTTGAAGGAAATTCATCCAGCAAACAATTTGATTTAATATATTTATTAAACAAATTTAAAAATTGGTAGCAATTTGGAAACTCAAAGTGATCCCAAAACATGTCCACTCTGGTCTCCTTTTCCTGAAGTCCAAATTGGAATTTGAAATCAACTATAGACAAAGGTATAGTTGCTCTCAAATTAAACAATCCTTCACGTGCGCTGCTGACAGCTGATTCAGCATCCATGCTCTGATGAGGCTCACCTCAGCTGTAATAGAAGTGAATGGGAGAACCAGGAGGGCGCATCCCTGCTCATCAGAATGGGGATGTGGAAGCCTGTGGCTGCTCCCACTGTCAGCAGTGTACACGGAGGATCACTCAGTGAGGGTAAGTATTACTGCTTTTTTGGGTTCCTCTCCACAAAGTCCCTTTAATGAAGGTTTATTATTATATACATACATCTTCTATATTAGTGATTGCAAATTTGGGACCTGCTCAACCTTTTTTTTTTTTTTGCTCATCAGCTAGTGTTAGTGTTTGTGCAGCCCTAGAAAAAAATTCTTCGGCCAATGCGGCCTAAGGATGCCAAAAGGTTGGACACCGCTGACTTAGACCAAAGCTCGGCTCATGATACTCTATTTGGACAATCTGTTCTAAGACATTTATTTGCAATCTAAAGGGCTCCACCTCTCGTCTTTTTACTTAAGCTTGGGACTCACCTTCAAGTGTGCCAGCATCTCTCCTGTTTGTCTTCGGAGAAAGGTCAGTTGCTTACCTGTAACAGATGTTCTCCATAGACAGCAGGGGAATGCAGCAACACTTGCCGCCCTCCTTTCCCTCAACTAGAGGGCAAAACTAAAGTTCCAAGGGGAGGGCCTTCAGAGGCAATGTATCCTGCACATGCTCACTAAGGTAAAACTTTACCATATCTAGGGGAGAGCACCAGCACTTAGGCTCAATCGGAGGACTTCACCTTTAACTGTGGCTGCATTCCCCTACTGTCTAAGGAGAATACCTGTTACAGGTAAACAGGTGCGCTTTCCATGCTACCGTCCCATGTCTGTCTCAACAGCAGACCGTGGACTTTACCTCCAGGAATTTGTCTAAACCTTTTTTAAAGCCAGCTACATTAACTTCTCTTACCACATCTTCTGGCAACGCGTTCCAGAGCTTAACTAATCTCTGAGTGAAAAAATATTTCCTCCTATTGGTTTTAAAATTATTACTCTGTAACTTCATAGTGGCCCTTAGTCTTTGTAAATCCTGATGCAGTAAAAAAAACCAAAACAAACTAAACTAAATTTTAAATAAAAAGATAAAAAAGCATTAAATAAATAAATCAGGTTTTTTGGCCGATGACTGGAGCACAGAGCAAAAAGACTACGCTGACTATCCCAGTCTATGATAGGACTGCGTGTAGGCTCCAATTCAGAGGCCTTTTTTCCTGAGTGATAAAGAGACTTCTTGAGACTATGCACTTCTTGAGTGGAGAATAGAATATTGTGTTATATTGACATTTTTCCAAACAGCCATATTCACAAGTATCACTGTTTGCTCTGGATAAATACGTGAACAGATTTAATACCTCTTCAGCCCTTTCTTCCCTCTCTGGAGGAGGCCAAGGAAATAACTACCAGACACAAAGATTTAAGTTTAAACATCAAGGCCTTGGGAGTTCTTGACATTCTACTAAATAGTAAAATACCAACCAAGAATCTCCCCAAATTACAAGTGACTGGCCATTTTATTGGGTTTATGACATCATTAAAGGAAATAATTAGAGACTTCCGGTGATGTCACCAACCTTGACGGTGGGCTGAGAACATAACTCTAACCTCTTGTAGCTCTATACTCCCTTCTATATGAAGCTCTGAGCAAAAAAGAGGAGAAATACACCCAATAATTGTTTTGGAAAGCCAGGAGAGTTTAAATGCTGGCAAAAAAAAAAAGACCTAAGGAAAGCCGCTCTCAGGACAGAGGGCAGAAGAAAAGCGGCCTTCGGCGTGGACCTGGAACCACCCATGGGGTGCCATGAGTCTGGAGAGAGTGCGTCAGAGGAGGACTCAGAGCAAGCTGTTTCATCTCGGTTGAGGCGCAAAGACACAGCAGTTTCGGCCATAAAGGAGGAACTTCAAAAGTGGGCCTTGGCTGGAGTAAAGGATAAAATTAAGGATGCTGTGAAAGAAATAAGGCAAGATCTGGCTGATTTGCTGGGACGAGTAGAAGAAACGGAACGGAGAGTTGGTGAACAAGAAGTTATGATGAAAAAAGTAAGTGAACAGGTGGGAGATACCCAAAAGGAACTGCAGGACTGTATGACTCGTATAGAAGATCTCTAGAGAATAAATCTCGGCGGCAAAATGTTCGAATATAAGGGGTCCCTAACACTGACGACTTTAAGGACGCTGTACATGTGGTGCAAGAAATATTTGCCTTTTTGTTACCCTCTGATAATGGAGAAGCAACTCCCCAGCCACTGTGAAAGTAGATAGGGCACACAAAACAATGGGTCCTCGATTGACTGAAAGACCCCCCGAGATATAATTGCGTGTTTGCACAATTTTGTTAATAAAGAGCGGTTGATATGCAAGGCCAGAGAAGTGGGTGTTATAACTTGGCAGACCCACAGTATTGTGATATTTCAAGATTTATCAGCTATTACATTACAGAAGAGGAGGGAATTTCGTCCAGTTCTCGCAGTACTGAAGCACAAAAATTTGCCCTATAGATGGCTGTTCCCATTTGGTCTTTTGATAACAATTAATGGCATTCATAAGAGAATTGCAAATGTGTCAGAGGCCGAGGATTACTTGTGTAAAGAGGGCCTGATGGAAATGACTGGAATGGCTTCAAGAAAATCGGTGGCAAAAAAACTGGAGAAATATCACTGGCAGACTACTTTAAGAACTAGGAGAAAGCAACAAGTGGAGCAGGGGACGGAGTAGGAGCAGGGGCCTACGGCTATTTTGGCCTCTACATGAAGGACAGACTGCAGAATAGCGACTATGTTATAAATAAGCCATTTAAAGCTAGATAAAACAAATAGTGGGAAATGTATGATAATAGGGATGTATGGGGAGGAGAAAAAAGAGTGAGAATGGACTGTGTGAGAGGAAGGGGAGTGCAGTTTGATGTTGCACTTTGAGGTTGGGTGAAAGTTACACAAAGTCTTGGAGGAGGGGAGGAAGAAGGGGGTAGAAGGGAGGAGGGATAGGAGTGGATGGAGGGGGAATTTGGGGGGAGGGGAAGGGGAACCAAGGAGGACCTGGGAAGGAAAATTTCAAGATCTATAAGGATTGGAAGGAGGAGGAAAATAAAGTGAAAGAAAAATAGAAGTAAATTAAGATTGGGAAGTTTGAATGTGAAGGGGCTTAATATACCACGTAAATGTCAATTATTATTGAAAGAAATGGAAAGATTGAGCTTTGATATGTTATGCTCAAGAAAGCACAGTTACTTACCGTAACAGGTGTTATCCAGGGACAGCAGGCAGATATTCTTAACGCATGGGTGACGTCACCGACGGAGCCCCGGTACGGACCTTTTTAACTAGAAAGTTCTAGTTGGCCGCACCGCGCATGCGCGAGTGCCTTCCCGCCCGACGGAGGAGAGCGTGGTCCCCAGTTAGGATAAGCCAGCTAAGAAGCCAACCCGGGGAGGAGGGTGGGACGTAAGAATATCTGCCTGCTGTCCCTGGATAACACCTGTTACGGTAAGTAACTGTGCTTTATCCCAGGACAAGCAGGCAGCATATTCTTAACGCATGGGTGACCTCCAAGCTAACAGAGAGGGAGGAGGGATGGTTGGCCATTAGGAAAATAAATTTTGCAACACAGATTGGCCGAAGTGTCCATCCCGTCTGGAGAAGGCATCCAGACAGTAGTGAGTAGTGAACGTGTGAACTGAGGACCAAGTGGCAGCCTTGCAGATTTCCTCGATGGGCGTGGAACGGAGGAAAGCCACAGAAGCAGCCATAGCTCTGACCCTGTGGGCCGTGACAGCACCTTCCAGTGAGAGACCGGCCCGAGCATAACAGAACGCAATACAGGCGGCAAGCCAGTTGGAAAGCGTCCGTTTAGAGACAGGACGACCTAGACGGTTAGGATCGAAGGTCAGAAAGAGCTGAGGGGACGAGCGGTGAGCCCTGGTACGGTCAAGGTAGTATGCAAGGGCACGCTTACAATCCAGCGTGTGCAACGCCTGTTCCCCAGGGTGAGAATGGGGTTTAGGGAAAAAGACAGGCAACACAATGGACTGGTTGAGGTGAAAAGCTGAGACCACTTTGGGAAGGAATTTAGAATGGGTACGCAGAACCACCTTGTCATGGTGAAAAATAGTGAACGGTGGATCGGCGATCAGTGCATGAATCTCACTAACTCTCCTGGTAGAGGTGACGGCAATGAGGAAAAGCACCTTCCATGTTAGAAGTTTCAGCGAAGTTGTGGCAAGAGGCTCAAAAGGAGGTTTCATGAGGGCTGATAAAACCACATTCAGGTCACAGACGACAGGAGGAGGCTTCAGAGGTGGTTTGACATTGAAGAGGCCTCTCATAAATGGGAAACCAGTAGATGAGCCATGAGAGGTTTTCCGAGGATAGGCTCATGAAACGCAGTGATGGCACTAAGGTGGACTCTGATTGAGGTAGACTTGAGGCCAGCGTCGGACAGGGAAAGCAAATAGTCCAGTATAGTTTCCACCGCCAAAGAGGTGGGATCGTGATGATGCAGTAGATACCAAGAGGAGAACCTGGTCCACTTCTGATGGTAACATTGAAGGGTGGCCGGTTTCCTAGAGGCATCCAAAATGCGACGGACGGGCTGAGACAGATTATCTGGAGAGGTTAGCCCGAGAGAAACCAAGCTGTCAGGTGGAGCGAAGACAGATTGGGATGTAGTAGAGACTGATGCTGCTGCGTAAGTAGAGTAGGAAACACAGGAAGAGGAATGGGCTCCCTGGAGCTGAGCTGCAGCAGGAGGGAGAACCAGTGTTGGCGAGGCCACCGAGGAGCGATGAGAATCATGGTGGCCCTGTCCCTGCGGAGTTTGGATAACATCCGCAACATCAGAGGTAGAGGAGGAAAGGCATAGAGGAACCGATCCGTCCAGTCGAGCAGGAATGCGTCTGGGGTCAGACGATGAGGAGAGAAGAGTCTGGAACAGAACTGGGGCAGCTGATGGTTGTGAGGAGCTGCAAAGAGGTCCACCTGCGGAGTGCCCCAGCGAGCAAAGATGGAGTGGAGTGTTGGAGGGTCCAGAGTCCACTCGTGAGGTTGAAGGATGCGGCTGAGATTGTCGGCCAGGGAGTTCTGTTCGCCCTGGATGTATACAGCCTTGAGGAAGAGACTGTGGGCCGTGGCTCAGGTCCATATTCGGATGGCCTCCTGACAGAGGAGGGGAGATCCGGTGCCGCCTTGCTTGTTTATGTAGTACATGGCGACTTGATTGTCTGTGCACAGGAGAAGAACCTGAGGGTAGAGAAGGTGCTGGAAGGCCTTGAGAGCATAGAACATGGCTCTGAGTTCCAGGAAATTGATGTGATGTTGACGCTCCTGAGGGGTCCAGAGTCCCTGGGTGCGTAGATCTCCCAGGTGAGCTCCCCACGCATAGGGGGAGGCATCCATGGTTATGATCATGGAGTGAGGGGGTAGATGGAAGAGTAGACCCCTGGAAAGATTGGAGTAGTTCAACCACCATTGAAGAGATTGCTGAAGAGACGATGTCACAGAGATGGGATGAGAAAGAGGATCCGTGGTCTGTGACCATTGGTTGGCTAGAGTCCACTGAGGTGTCCTGAGGTGGAGTCGAGCGAGAGGAAGTACATGGACCGTCGAGGCCATGTGGCCCAAGAGGACCATCATCTGTCGAGCTGGGATGGTTTGATGAAGGAGCACCTGACGACAGAGGTGGAGCAGGGTCCGGTGTCGGTTGGGGGGGAGAAACGCCCTCATCAGAGTGGTGTCGAGAACTGCTCCGATGAACTGAAGTCGCTGTGTGGGAAGCAGATGCGACTTGGGGTAGTTGAACTCGAACCCCAGGAGATGGAGGAACGAGATGGTGTGTTGAGTGGCTTGTAGCACAAGCGGAGACGTAGGTGCTTTCACCAACCAATCGTCCAAGTAGGGGAACACCTGGAGGCTGTGAGACCTGAGAAAGGCCGCCACCACAATAAAGGCACTTGGTGAACACCCTGGGCGATGATGCGAGGCCAAAGCACCTTGTACTGATAGTGGCGGTGCTATATCTGAAATCGGAGGTAGCGACGTGAATGCAGATGGATTGGAATGTGAGTGTAGGCCTCTTTGAGGTCCAGGGAACATAGCCAGTCGTGTTGAGAGAGAAGAGGGTAAAGCGTGGCAAGGGAGAGCATTCTGAACTTCTCCTTGACCAGACACTTGTTGAGGTCCCTGAGATCGAGGATGGGACGGAGGTCTCCTGTCTTCTTGGGTACCAGGAAGTAGCGGGAGTAGAATCCCTGACCCCTTTGGTCCGGAGGCACCTCTTCGATGGCATTGAGAAGAAGGAGGGATTGGACCTCCCTCAGGAGGAGGGGGGTTTGGGAGGAGTGAGAAGCAGACTCTACGGGAGGATTGTCTGGTGGAAGAGTCTGGAAGTTGAGAGAGTAGCCGTGGCGAATGATGTTGAGGACCCATTGGTCTGATGTGATGACCTCCCAACGGCTGAGGAAGATTTGGAGGCGACCTCCGATAGGCTGAGGAAGAGGCAATAATGATGGGAGACTGGCTATGCCCTGGAGGAAAAAGTCAAAAGGGCTGAGATGGTTTGGACGGAGGGAGAGGCTTGGCAGGTTGGTGAGACTGAGAGCGAGCCTGAGTTTGATGTTGTTGCCGAGGTCGGCGCGGCTGCTGTTGAGGCGGGTTGAGAGGTCTGGCCGAGAACCTGCGCTGGTAGGAAGACTGCTGTCTGTAGGTGCGAGCAGGTGGAGTCTTCTTTTTAGGTTTGATCAGAGTGTCCCACCTGGTCTCATGTGCGGAGAGTTTCTGGGTTGTGGAGTCCAGGGACTCTCCGAAGAGTTCATCACCCAGACAAGGTGCGTTTGCCAGGCGGTCCTGGTGGTTAATGTCTAGGTCAGAGACTCTCAGCCATGCCAAACGGCGCATAGCCACCGCCATGGCAGAAGCGCGAGAGGTCAGCTCAAATGAGTCGTAGATGGAGCGAACCGTGAATTTCCTAAGTTGGAGGAGGTTGAAAATATGCTGTTGGAAAAGAGGGACCTTATGTTCAGGAAGATATTTCTGTAAGGAGGAGAGCTGTTGCACCAGATGCTTCATGTAGAAGGAGAAGTGGAAGGTGTAGTTGTTGGCTCTATTGGCTAACATGGCATTTTGGAAAAGGCGCTTACCAAATTTATCCATGGTTTTACCCTCTCTGCCAGGAGAGGTGGAGGCATATACACTGGAACCCTGAGATTTTTTCAAGGTGGATTCCACCAGGAGGGACTCGTGGGGCAATTGAGACTTGTCAAAACCTGGGATTGGAATAACCCGGTACAAGCTGTCTAACTTACGAGGGGATCCAGGAACCGTGAGGGGAGCTTCCCAGTTTTTATAGAAAGTTTCCCGTAAGATGTCGTGGACGGCAACTTCAGAAACTCTTTGGGAGGTTGTTCAAAGTCTAGGGCATCGAGAAAAGCTTGAGACTTTTTAGAGTCAGACTCCAAGGGAATGGAAAGAGCTGCTGACATCTCCCTAAGAAATTTGGAGAAAGAGGATTGCTCTGGTTTTGAGACGGTGTCGGTCATGGAGGGTTCTTCATCAGTTGATGAAGCATCCTCCTCAGTACCGTGAGGGGAGTCTCCCCACAAGTCTGGGTCCCTAACGTCTGGGTGTGTACGTTTGGACATCGGTGTGGAGGGCTTGGCATGGCGGGTCTTTGAGAGAGATTTGCCTGAGCGCACCGAGGTGGTACCGGGTGAGGAAGACCGATGTCGTTCCTGGGACCGGACAGGGGCGGCAGCATCACGGGTATGTACTGTAGGAATTTCTGCCAAGAGCACCGGCATGGAAGTATTAAGCGGTACCGAGGGGGTCGATACCGATGGAACAGTGTGGGGCTCGGACCGGTCCCGTACCGGAAGGTGCGGTACCAGCAACGCCGGCAACAGTTGTTGGAGCTGTTGTTGCAGCTGCACCTGTAACTGTGTTTGGAGTATGGCCGCGATGCGGTCGTCCAGGGGAGGCACCGGTACCGCTCTTTTCTTCTTCGGTACCATAGGTGCCGCTCTACGTTCCGGCGATGAGGAGGCCGATGATGAGGCACTCACCGAGATCGGAGCGGAGCGTTTGCGGGGCCGGTGCGGTGCCGGGAGGGCCGGTGTCGCAACCGTGGTAGGAGGGCGCTCAAGGGAAGAGGGAGGCTTCTTAGCCGGCTTACATTACATTACATTACATTAGGGATTTCTATTCCGCCTGTGCCTTGCGGTTCTAGGCGGATTACATTATGGAAGATATCTGGGCAGTTCCATAGGAGTATATTACAGTAACAGTAAAGAGTTATGATACTTCAAGTTCACAGAAGATATTACATATAACAGAAGTTATTACATATAACAGAAGATAATGCATTTTGCAGAGGTAATACATGGCAACTCGATCGTTTAAATCGGGTGTAATGTAGAAGAGTTACAGTACATTTTAGGTCACAGACAAAGAGATATTATAGATGGGTGTTTCCGAAGTCGTTGGTTGGGAACTCATTGGGTGGTGGTTAGAGTGATGGGAGATATTTTTTGAACAGTAGTGTTTTTATTTCTTTGCGGAACTCTTTTATGTCTGTTGTTTTGGTCAGTAATTTTGAGATGTCAGAGTCTATTTTAGCTGCCTGTGTCCCCAGGAGGTTGTCGTAGAGTTTCTTACGACAAGTACCGTTGAGTGGTGGATAGGTGAAAAGGTTCTGTGTTCTCCTTCTTCTTGGTGGGTGGTAGTGATGAAAACGGTTATTTAGGTAACTGGGTGCCGTGCCATGGGTTACTTTGAAAATGAGACAGTAGAGTTTGAATTGTGTTCTTGCTTTTATTGGTAGCCAGTGAGATTCTAGGTATGCATTGGTAATGTGGTTGTATTTGCTGAGTGAGTATATGAGTCTGAGGGCTGTGTTCTGGATGGTCTGTAGTTTTTTTATTGTGTTGGTCGGGCAAGGTAAGTAGAGGCTGTTGCAATAGTCGACAATGCTTAGCACAAGGGATTGGACAATGATCCTGAATTGGTCTTTGTTAAAGAATTTCCTGATTTTTCTTAAATTTCGCATTGTGAAGAATGCTTTTTGGGTGACCTTTAGGATTTGTGTTTGCATTGTGCAGCATCTGTCTAAATGTATTCCTAGGATTTTGAGGGAGTTCTGTATAGGGTACTTGATTGAGTTTACTTCCAGTTCTGTTAGGGATGGTTTTTTGTCCTTCTCTAGTAATAAGAATTTGGTTTTGTCAGAGTTCAGCTTCAACTTGTAATCTGTCATCCATTTATCCACTGTTTCTAATGTAGTTTTCAGGCGTTCTGTGGAGATTGTGTATGTCGAATGGAAGGAGGATGGTTATGTCGTCTGCGTAGCTGAAAGAAGTAATATTTTGGGTGTCTAGGGTGGTGCCTAGGGAGGATATGAATAGGTTGAAAAGTGTGGGAGAGAGGGGAGAGCCTTGTGGTACTCCACATGGATTGGACCATGGTTCAGATAGAATGTCTTTAGATTTGACTCTGTATGTTCTAGTTTTAAGGAAGCCTTGGAACCAGTTATGAACTTTACCTGAAATTCCTATTGCGTCTAGTTTTTGGAGAAGTATAGAGTGGTCCACTAGATCGAATGCAGCTGAGAGATCAAATTGGATGATTAGCAGTCTGTTTCCTTGGCTAAGGTGACTTCGAGCTATGTCTAGTAGAGATACCAGGAGAGTTTCTGTACTGTAGTTGGTTCTGAATCCGGATTGGGATGGATGTAAGATATTGTGGGCTTCAAGGTAAGTGGACATTTGTTGTGCAACTAGTCCTTCTATTATTTTGACGTATGTTGGGATAGAAGCGATTGGTCTGTAATTTGATGGGTTATTTGTTTGACCTTTGGGATCCTTCAGTATAGGCGTGATTATAATTTCTCCGAGCTCTGGTGGGAACAGGCCTTCCCTGAGTGTGGTTTGCAGCCATAATGTGTAGCTAGCTTTGAAGTTGGTGGAAGCTGTTGCTAGTAAGTATGGTGGGCAGTTATTCAGATCACATGATGATTTGCAATATTTTTTGTATAGCCTGTCCAGTTCAGTCCACTGGGTTGTAGGGAAGTCGGTCCAGAACCTGTCAGCTGATATTGCTTCATCTGATGTGGGTTTTATTAGAATCTTGTCTGTGTTGTTTTGTGAGTTGTTGAATGTTGTTCTAATTGAGATGATTTTATTTTTGAAGTGGTCTGCTAACTGAGAGGCTGTAGGTGTTAGGTTTTCCTGGGTGGCTAGACATGGTTTAGTGTCAGTAAGGTTTCTTACTAGGTTGAACAGTTTTTTTGTGTCTGGTTTGTCGGTGCCTATGAGGTTGGAGTAATAGTCTTTGCGTTTTTCCTTCAATTTGATTTTGTATTGTTTGATTTGGATTTTCCATTCTGTTTTAGTAATTTCTTGTTTCTGTTTTATCCATGCCCTTTCTAGTTGTCTACATTTCCTTTTTAGTTGTAGGAGTTCAGTGTCAAACCATTTATCTGATTGTCTGTGTATTTTGTGTTTTTCTTTTAGAGGTGCTAGTTTGTTCAAGGTCGATTCGCTGAGAGAACGCCAGGTGTTTATGAATTCACTAGGGTTGCTGGAATCTATTGCTGGGTCCACTGCGCTCCAGAATGTGTTCGGTTCGGTTACCTGGGCCCAACGACCCCGAGGAAGGATCCGGTGGTGTCGATGTCGTCGGTGCCGATTTTTGTGGTGCCGTCGACGTCGCAGCCGGTTCCATGGCAGATCCGGTACCAAACAAAATATTTTGCTGGATCTGCCGATTTTTTAAAGTACGCTTTTTAAGCGTAGCACAGCGGGTGCAGGTGTCAGTCCGATGCTCTGGACCCAAGCACTGGAGGCACCAATTGTGTGGGTCGGTGAGGGAGATCGGGCGTGCACACCACTGGCACTTCTTAAAACCCGGTTGAGGGGGCATGAAGGGAAACACGGCCTCCGCAAAATCGAATCCGGAGGCCTGTATGATGGCAACAGGCCCCGCCGGGGCCGGCCTGAAAAAATAAAGAAAACTCGATGAGTTTTTTTTTTTTTTTGAAAACAAAAGTAAAGGGAATCTGATAATAAAAAAGGAAAAAATTTAGAAAATACGCGAGCGGGAAGGCAAAAATTAGTTTTTCAACGGCCGTTGAAAACACATGCGTCTTCTTCGCTCCGCGGAAACGAAGAAACTGGGGACCACGCTCTCCTCTGTCGGGCGGGAAGGCACTCGCGCATGCGCGGTGCGGCCAACTAGAACTTTCTAGTTAAAAAGGTCCGTACCGGGGCTCCGTCGGTGACGTCACCCATGCGTTAAGAATATGCTGCCTGCTTGTCCTGGGATAAACACATTTACAAAAATTGGGAGAAAAGATGTTTCAATATCGAGATTACCCGGTTTGAATTTGGGTCTCTAATAAAAAGGAGAAAAAGAAAGCAGGGGTGGGGATATTATTTGCTAAACATTTAAAAGTTATCACCAAAGGTGAATGGAGAGATGAGGGAGGGAGAAGGACTGTATGGGTGGGTGAGGTGAATGGGGAAGAGGATGACTTTAGTGAATTTGTATGCACCGAATGTTAATCAAGGGAAATTTTTTGAAGAAATCTTGGGTATTGTTTTGAAGAATCAAGAAGGACCTTTGTTTGTTGGGGGGATTTTAATTTAGTGTTGGACCCCTGTTGGGACTCTATGGGCAGTAAAAGTGATAGACTTAAAAAAGATAGGAAACAATTAAAAAAAAATTCTAGAAGTATTAAATCTAACAGATGGGTGGCAGACTACTCATCTGCTAGGAAGAGATTATACTTATTACTCCCCACCTCATGATGTGTATATACGTATTGATATGATATGTTTGGATAAGGGTAGGGATACGGAATTGGAAATTAAATGATAATCTTTTAAAGGACCCTAAGATAATTCAAAAGATTGAGCAGACTATTAGAGAATTGATCAATATTCACCTATTACAATTTAGGAATCATTAAAAACAGTATTAAGGGGGAATTTATTTCTATAGCTTCACATAAGAAAAAAATCCGGGAATTGGAGCAGAAAAAAACTGAAAGAGAATTTGATGAGATTAGTAGCACAACGTAAGAACGGGTTGGGGGTGAAACAGATTAAATTCCAAATTAGGGATATATGTATGGTTTTGGGAAAAATGGAAGATGAAACTATTCAGTTTAACATAGACCACCTTAGACAAACATTTTGAATTGAGCAGGTAAGATAATAGCACATCGTATTAAATTCCAACAATCTCAATTTAATATTATGGCTATATGTTCTAAACAAGGGGATATGCTAACAAAAGAGGAAAATATTCATGAATGATTTTTTGAATTTTATAAGGAATTATATACATCAGAGCATCAGGGATTAGTTGACTCTTTGGACCAATACTTGTCTCAATTAGATTTAGAAACTCTGCAGGAAACGGAGGCTCGAGGATTAGATGGGAATATAACCGAGGATGAGATACGTCAGTTAATACATAATATTAAGATAGGCAAATCCCCAGGGTTGGATGGATTCACGGGAATGTTTTATAAAAAAATTATATCATTTATGACTCCTTTGCTGGAAAGACTTTTTAACAATTTGAAAGAAAGGGACAACTACCATATTATATGCGGCTAGCAGGAATTATGATTCTGCCTAAATCAGGGAAAAATAAAACTCAATGTGCTAGTTATAGACCAATATCTTTACTGTCACCATATATGCCAGCAGGTGGGATTTATTAGTGGGAGGCAGGTGGCTGATGGGATTCGGGAGGTATTAAATCTGATATGGCAGGTGAGAAGGGAGGGATCAGAATTGGTGGTGGTATCAGTCGATGCTGAAAAAGTATTTGACCGGGTAGAATGGGGGTTTATGGAGGCAGTGTTAAGACACATGGGGTTTGGGAAAAGATTTATAGATTGGATATTTACATTATATAACATACCAATGGCATGTGTTAAAAATAAATGGGCTTTATTCCACCACATTTGAACCTCAAAGAGGGACAAGACAAGGATGCCCGTTATCCCCCCCTGATTTTTATATTAGTTATTGAACCTTTGGCACAGAGAATTAGACAATCCCAACAGATAAGAGGTTTGCGCGTGGCTGGGAAAGAATAAAAGCTGTCCTTGTTCGCAGATGATATACTGGCTATAGTTGAGGCTTCAGAGTCATCTTTGACTGCCCTTAAAGATTCCATGAGAGAATATGGGCAGCTTTCAGCCTTTAAGGCTAAGACAGAGGTGATGAATATATCTGCATCTATGGAGAAGGTACAGGAATTACAAAGGACAGTTCTCTTTAGATGGGTAAAAGGGCCTATTCGTTATCTAGGAATAAACTTAGGAGCAGAATGGAAGAACTACATCCCCTTAGTAGCAGATATTCAGAAAGATTTAGAATGTTTGGGATAAGATGTATATATCTTGGTTAGGGAGTATGGAGGTGATAAGGATGATGATCTTCCCCAAGTTTCTCTATGTCTTTCAAGTATTGCCAATTGAAATTCCAAAGTCTTTTTTTCAAAGATGGAATAGAAAGATATTGAGATTTATTTGGGGAGGGAAACGTTCAAGGGTGGCCAGGTATGCTATGTTTAAGTCTAAGGCGGAAGGGGGTTTAGGTGTACCCCATTTAGAAAATTATTTTAGAGCTGCCCAGTTAAGAGCAATAGTTGAGTGGCACTCATGACCACTTAAATTATGGGCAAGGGTAGAACAAGATTTGCTAGAGGGGGTGTGAGGTATTAGAGATTTGAAATATTTACCTTGGGTATCTCTGGGGGAAAAGGAGTTGGCGAAAATAATCAATCCATTTACTAGCTGCTAAATGAGGATTTGGAAGGGTTTAGCAAAAAAATTGTTATGTAAAGAGAAGGGGATTTATTTTTGTCCTATATTATTTGCACATGATTTTATACCAGGAAGGAAAGGAGGGATTTTTAAGAGATGGGAGCGAAACGGTATGAGGTATTTTGGCAATTTGCAGATGGGGAGGGAATTAAGTTTTTGGAGATCTCCAAAATCAATATCAGCTTGCAGCAGGAGATCTCTTCCCCTATCTACAAGTGAAAAATTATATTATGACATCTAAGGAGATGGAAAATGGAAAAATGAGGAAGACGGAATTTGAAAAAAGGCTGGGCAATCTGGTTACGAAAGGATGTATTTCTTGATTATATAAAATTTTACATGTAGATGAGGGGAGGAAAACATCTTATATGAGGGCCTGGGAACAGGATTTGAGAAGGGAATGGACTATTGAAGAATGGAGGGTTCTTGTGTTTCATCTCTTTCATATAGCTAGGGCTTCTTTTAGTGGAAAATGCTCTTAAACTTTTAGTGTGCTGGTATATTTCCCTGGTCTTAATTAGCAAATTTGTACAAGGGAAAAATGATGGATGCTGGAGGGGGTGTTTGGAGAGAGGTACGTTTTATCATATGTGGTGGGAATGTCAGGCTCTTCAGAGATACTGGGAACAGGTGTTTCAATATGTGAGTAGATTAATTCAGACTCCTGTGGATATGAAAGCTGAAAGGGCATTATTGGGAGTGGGGAATCGAAGGACTGTCATCTGTCCAATTTAAACTCATGAATTTGGCATTTATAGCTGCTCGATTGACAGTGGCTCACCAGTGGCGCAGTCCCAATGCTCTTAAACTAAGGGCTAGATTCACAAAGCAAACTGACCCCTTTATGAACAAATTTCCCTCCGGTCCCATTCACTAACCTCTCCAGCGATCCGCTTCGAATCCGTGCATGCAAATAAGGAGAAACACATGCAAAGTAGTTAGGGACGTGATTCACAACACACATTTCCCAATCCGACTATGCTGGCCGATCAACTCCAAAAGCGACTGCTAGGGACCAGTCGCAGACCTTCTTTTCCCACTCTCCAGCACCACCCTGCTCTCTGCTGCCCCGATCTCGCTTCCTGTTTCAGGGGCTGCAGAAGCCTTGGGGCCAAGGACGCAACTAAAATTCCTCTCGCCGCCCAGACTGATCTCTGCTGCCTTCCCTGCAGTAAGAGCCTGTGGCGTGCAGCCTTGCTTGAAACCCGCAGGCTCGCACTGCAGGGAAGGCGGCTTCGTTTCCAATTCTCCAGCACCACCCTGTTCTCTGCCTGCTCTCTGCTGCCCCGATCTTGTTGCCTGTTTCAGGGGCTGCAGAAGCCCTGGGGCGGGGGGGTGGGGGGGGAAAGCAGTGTCTGTTGGCTCCCAGACTGATCTCTGCCGCACTGCACCTTCCCTGCAGTGCAAGCCCACAGGTTTAAAGCAGGGCTGCACGCCACAGTGCAGCCCCACTTTAAACCTGCGGGCTCGCAATGCAGGGAAGGAGGGAAGAGGCTGCCGCCGGTGGAGATAGAAGCAGGAGAGTCAGGCCTGGAAAAAAAAAAACAATGAAAAAAAAAAGCACACAAAACACATCAACAGATCATCTGCAGGGAAAGCAGATTGTCTGCGCATGCATGAGGATCACACACCAGCAATCCAGGCAGGCAGATGAGGGCATTCCTCCAATCGCCCCCATCTGCATATTTTTCTTTAGTGAATTTGTCGGACCTGCCCGGATTGGGCCCGATCGGGCAGGTTAGTGAATCTAGCCCTAAGAGATATGAGGGATCAATTAGGAGTAGTTTGTGAAAAATATTGGTTATCAGCTCTCTTGACAAACCAATGGTCACAATTTAAAGATATGTGGGGGAAATATATTGAAGTGGAGAAAGAGGAGATGGGAGATGGTTAGAGATGGATATATGGATAAATGTTGGAAATGAGGATGTATTGCATATTATCTAGTCCAGGGGTCCCCAAAGTCCCTCCCTTGAGGGCCGAATCCAGTCGGGTTTTCAGGATTTCCCCAATGAATATGCATGAAATCTATGTGCATACACTGCTTTCAATGCATATTCATTGGGGAAATCCTGAAAACCCGACTGGATTTGGCCCTCAAGGAGGGACTTTGGGGACGCCTGATCTAGTCCTTATGAATAAGATTTTAGATTAAATCCAGAACTCCTTGAGGTGGGGGTGGGTGGGAGGGTGTTGATAAAGGTGGAAATTATACATTTAAATATGTGTTTAAAGAAGTGATACTTCCATTATTTTTTTTTTTTACTATGATGTATATGGGCCTTTTTTTCTTTGATATTGTTATTATTGGCTTATAGGTTCTCTATTTTACATGGGAAGTATCTTATGTGATTTGTTTAAAATAAACAATTTTTAAAAAAAGGAAATAATTAAACATATGTAGTTGGTGCATCTTCCAATTAGATTACAATTGCTTCATTAAGATCTAATGAGAAACTGCATATTCCAGTAATATTCTGAGTCACATGGTTTTCTGCTAACCCCTATTTCATTAGTAATTTTTCCTAGCAACAATGACGACTTAGTTATCACATGCTATTGGTTTCACCCCTATCAGCAATAGAGAGGAGTAACATGTTCACTTAGGACACAATGACCTGCTAGGACTCATCTATTTCCCAATCTTACATAGCAGCTGACAACTGCTCTCAGTAATCACTTGAGCTCCACTAAACCCACTGCTATTAAGCAAGTGTCAACTTTCCCACATATTCGAGTTTACAAGCTGCTAATGTGTTGTATAGACACAAGTAGAATTGTAATAACTACATACCGGTGCATAAGCAAAGGAAGTTTTTGCAGGTCTTTGGACATACATCTGAGAAAAGCTGGAAAGTAATACGACCAGCTAGAAAAAAAAAAAAAAAAAAAAAAGATTGGTTTTAACACATTATTACATTTCCTAAAGTTAAGCTACTGCTTATAGCTATGTCAATAAAGAGAAATACCATATATACTTAAATAGAAGACGATCCAAATGTAAGTTAAGGTACCCTTTTTCCCCCTAAAAAGGAGTAAAAAAGGTTGACTCGAATATAAGCCAAGGGTGTGTGTTAATATTCATGTGCCCTCCCCTGCCAGCATCTGGACCCAGCCCTGTACCCTGTCCCCCTCCCTCCATGCTAGAGTCTGAACCTTGTTCCCCCCCTCCCCTTCCTGCCCTGTAGCCCCTCTCTCCTGATGTCCTGCAAGCCTCCACAGAGCATGCTGTATGACCTGGTGGTCCAGTGGTAGGCCGGGACAGGAGGGATCCCTCCCGTCTCCTGTCCCAGCCGACTCTGAGCAACCATGGAAGTCTCCATGGAAGTCTCAGCAGCTATTTTTGTTGCTGACAGAGCATGGGCAAGAGCGAGTAGAATTGTTCTTGCCCCAGCGCTGCCACTAGACCACCAAGGAAACAAGGTAGGCCTGGGGTCTGGTAGGGGGTTGGTGGTGCCTACTCAAGGAAGGAGGGGGAATGCTGCCATTTGTCCGTGGGAGGGGGGGGGGGCGGGGGAAATGCACTGAAATATTTTTTCATTAAAAACAAAAGACAATAAATTACCGTCCAATTATCTGGATTTTTGATTACCAAACTACCCTCAGCCAAGGTTAGTCCGGATAATCGGCGTGCCACTGTACAGACTTCAGATTTTTATCATAGATTATCCTTGCATTGGACACTACATTCTCAAAATAGCAGCAATTTTTCATGAATAGCTGAATCATAACATTCCTTCAAATTTGGCATCTTTGACATAGAAGCTGAAATGAATCAATTTTCAGGGTCAATTATTAAAAAAAAAAAAAAAAAAAAAAAGAGTCTGCCTATATCTTCCTAAAAGCAACACTGAAAGAAAAAAAGTTTACTCTAAGATATATGCCTTTTGGTTCTGCAATGCCCCTGTCATAAATATACAAATTCACCTCAAAGTTAGGAATGCTTAGCTGTGTGACATGCAATATTTGCATTTTGCATAATGTTCGATAATTGAATACCACTGTATTTCTGTTTTATGCTTGTCAAAGATTTCTAAAGGTTCCACAGTATTGTAATATATGTTTTTCTGGTGGTGAGCAAGTTTAGTGATTGGTTGTGCTTCATTTGCTGTTCATTCTCCATTGAAGGCAGCGCTGAGTTTATCAGTTAGTTGCTATGTATAACATTTGTGTACCGTTCATATTTTTATACTCAGAATTGATAGGCTTAAGTAAACCTTGTTGAATCTGAATTAGATATCTTGACACAGGTTCAAAAGTTTTAAAAATATCTGACCAAACCACCTGAATGAAGCCAAAGTAAACAAATGGCTAAAATGATTGGTAATAAAGGGTTGTGTTCTTCGATTTTACAGATATTAGACTTTGAAGAGGATATAACTTTGCTTCCTTGTTCAATTGGGCAAGGTACTGGTGCATCAAAGTGCCATGTAATTTTCCATGCAAAAAAGGCTGCATTGAAAAGATTTGAGGATTTTACTGATCATAAGCAGAAGTTACTGATCAGACACTCAGGTGCAAAGCTAGACCAAGGGCCTGTTTTACAAAGCCACTCTAGCGGCTTCAGCGCGGTAACGGCCCCAAAGCCCATAGAGATTTAAAGGGCTTCAGGGCTGTTGCCACGCAGCTTTGTAAAACAGGCCCCAAGTCTGCCTTCATCATTTATTTATTTTATTTATTTGGTTTTTATTTTATTCATTTTCTATCCATTTCTCCCCAAAAGCTCAGAACGGGTTACAGGTTAACATTTGTGGAGTGGCATTTTCAAAACATACGTCTAATTCTGATTTGGACCTATAGCACTAGACATCCAAAGTCAGCAGTAAGAAAATGCTTATTTTCGAAAGGCAAATCACTATACATCTAGAATTTTTTTTTTTAATCCTCTATCTGGATGTCCAGGCCATTGGGACACCCAGAACGTCTATCTTTATACCACATTTTTGAACAAAATTTCATCCAAGTCCCAAATGCCTAGAACAATACCATTTGGACATGAAAAGGGCCAGTCCTGTAATGGACTGACCACCCAAAGATAGCAACAGAGCAGTGGGGCACCTTACAGGGCACTGCTGTGAACTTCACAAAAAGTATGACAGATAAACATCTCACCAGAACTCCCTTATAGGTTATGATGAGTCCCCTAAAACCCACTATACCCACTTCTCTACAACCCCAATAGCGCTTATGGCTGCAGGTGGCACCTATAAGGCAGTAAAGTAGGGTGGGAGGGCTCACATTTCCACCATAAATGTAGTGGTTAGAGTGGTATTTGGGCCTGGTTCCTCCTCTCTATTGTTCACTAGCTTACCCACCAGGCTACTTAAGACACCTGTGTGCAGCTCTTCTAGGCTTCCCCCATACCAGATGTTTCTGTTTTTGTTCTCATTTTGTGTGGTGGAATGGGGTCAATGAGCACTGGGGGAGTGTGGCAGTGTCTTACCTTGATGCATGCAGTGGTCATCTGGTCAATTTGAGCACTTTTCTGGCATTTAGACCCTTCTAAAACAGGTCTAGGTCCAAACTAAGTTCTATCCAGGATGTCTTGCAAAATGTTTGTTTATCGCTGCAAGACACACATGTATAATCCGCCTTTGAGATTGCCCAAAGCCCACCCATAACACGCCTCGGGAGCAGAAATCCATGCAGTACATACACTCTGAATGGTGAAAACTTAACAAGAACTACTGCAGAAAGGGACTTGGGAGTTCTCATCCGAGAAGACATGAAAGCTGCCAATCAGGTGGAGAAAGCTTCAGCAAAGGCTAGACAAATGCTAGGTTGCATCAGAAGGAGCTTCATCAGCCGAAAGCCTGAAGTCATACTACCATTATACAGATCCCTGGTGAGACCTCACCTGGAGTACTGTGTCCAGTTTTGGAGGCCACATTACCAAAAGGATGTGAAGAGAATGGAGTCGATCCAAAGAATGGCCACTAGGATGGTCTCAGGACTTAAGGACATCCCATATGAAGAACGTCTGACAAGACTGCGCTTATATTCTCTTGAGGAGCGCAGAGAAAGGGGGGGACATGATAGAAACATTCAAATACATCACAGGTTGCATTGAAGTGGAGGAAAAAATCTTTTTTTCTGAAGGGTCCTACAGTGACACGAGGGCATCCATTAAAACTTAAGGGGGGAAGATTTCATGGCGACACCAGGAAATACTTCTTCACCAAATGGGTGATCGATCGATGGAATAGTCTTCCTCGCCAGGTGGTCGAGGCCAGTAGCATGCTTGACTTCAAGCGTCGATGGGACCAACAGGTGGGGGTACCACATGGTTTTGCTTAAAAGATGGATACTTCAGGGAGGGAGGGTTCGTCCTGAGTAGACTTGTAGGAGGAAGGGTTATTGTGTGGGCAGACTTGTTGGGCCGCCGGCCCTTTTCTGCCGTCAAACTGTTTCTATCTCGTGCTCTGAACGTACAGCGGCTGGAACACCTTGCTAGAAGTACAGAAAACCAATTTTGATTATCGGCATTTGGACGTCCTGGCAATTAGAACGTCCAAGTGCTGATTTAGGATGCTTTTTAGACGTTTATGTTTTTTGATTATGAGCCTGATAATATACAGTTCACAGATTACAATTTGCCATAGTACAGTACAAGTTTTTTTTCATACAGGTTTTATCCTAACTCAACACATACTAGGGATCTAATACCAATATACATAGTATACAGTTTACCACAGTGACACAGCAAGATTTATTAATATAAGTTTTTATCCTATGTGACACATACCGAGGATCTAGTACCAATATACATTAATATTTTTTGTACTATATTGGCCTCAGGGGAGTCAGGTGAAGAGGCATGTTTTTATTGATTTTCTAAAGTCGAAGAGTCCTTTATGGGATCTGATCTGTGAGGGCAGTTGATTCCAGTAGCTCTGTATGAAGTGGGAGTAGGAATGTTGTTTGGCAGTTTGCCGTTAAAGGGCATGACCAAGGGGCATTTTGAGTCTTATTTCATCCTGGGAGCGGAGGGCCCTGTTTGGCATGTACAGAGGAAGCTTAGTTGTTTTGTAGCCTGGCGCCATGTTGTGCATGATTTTGAACGCTAGCATCAGGCCCCTGAAGACATGATGTTTGGCTACGGGCAGCCAGTGAACCAACGATAGAACCTGGCAGAAAGGGTCGCGGACACGGAGGTTGTTTAGAAGTCTGATTGCCATGTTTTGTACACGCTGGAGACGTATATTCTTCACCATGAGACCACTGAATAGGGCGCTGCAATAGTCCATGCGGGAGAGGACTAAGGCTTAGAATAGTTGAGTGAAATCAGACTCAGAAAAGTAGCTCCTTATTTTTCAAAGTTGTCGCAGTTAGTAAAATGAGGAAGATACCACCTGAGAGATATGGTTGGAAAGCGAAAGGTTTGAATCAAGGAGTACTCCTAGGATGCATACTTGGTCCTTTGCAGTTATGGTAGTAGAGACTAGTGCTGCCTGATTCGGGGAAAAATATTTCAATTTGATTTGCCCTGTTGAATCGAATTTTCGATTCGATTTCAATGATACAGCCTTTTAAGTTTAAACATTTTATCTAACCAAGGCAATATCATGTCAAACATAGGAACATCCAATCTATAACATAGCTTTAAAATTAGTTAGAAACATGGGGTGGTACCAGCAGGGAAGAGGGCTGAAGAGAAGAGGCGCCGGTGCCAGCTGACTGCCTACAGGATGTGCCTCTTACCAAGAAACACATCCTGTAGGCATTCAATTGGCGCCTCTCCTCCTCCCCAGTGTGCTGCGGCACACCTAAAATCTCAGGAGGCACACAAGTTTGCGATTCACTACCCTAATCCCTTGAATTGTTAAATGTAGTGGCTTGATATGAATTCAGGTGTCAGCAGACTGCCTTCAGCTGTTGTATCCCTCTGCTATCTCTGCATTGTTCATATCTCCCTCCCCATTTTGCCCTTCTCCCCTAAGTCCATTTTTCCCTCTCCATAACCATTCCCAAGTCCCTCTCCATCATCTCTCCCGCCCCCCCCCCCCCCCCCCCCCCCCCCCCGCATCTACCTTTATTTCGTTGTAAAATAATGTTGCTGGTTGAGAATTAAGCAATTCACAGAGGTCTCCTGCCGCTACTCCTGGCATCTTCTCTCCACTGCGACCCGCCTCAGTGACAACTTCCTGCTTCTACAAAGTAGCCGCGATGGAGAGAAGACGCCCATAATAGCAGCAGGGTAGCTCTGTGAATCGCATTCGCTACTGCTGCTCAGCAACAACTTTTGCATCAAATTAAAGGTAGATGGGGGGGAGGAGTGGGGAGGTAAATTAGATAAACGCTGTTGGGGGGGGAGAAGGGTGACAGGATCTATTCCGGGAAGGAGTGTGCTGAAAGAGCTAGCCAGTAAAAAAATATATAAAAGGCAAAAGAGATGAAGCCAGGGAGATGTGGGCTCACCTGATCCACTCCACAGGCCCGCTCAGGCATTCCTTTTGCCGAAGCCCTTTCTTCTGATGTAACTTCCTGTTTCATTAAACAGGAAGTTACATTAGATGGAAGGACTCAGGCAGAGGGAAAGCTTGAACGGGCCTCTGCAAAATAGATCGGCGGCAAGGGGGCTGGTGCCACTGCTCATGAATCAGTGAGTCTGGGTTTTTTTACAGTATTTGAATCGATTTACCCAAAGTGAATCGGGCACCTCTAGTCAAGACCCATTGTAGCAAGGAATGGGAGTGGTTGCAGTGTTCTTTGCAGATCCAAAGGATTTCCATTTTGGAGGCATTTAGTTGTAATTTGTTGACAGACATCCAGTTTTTGATTTCCGCGAGGCATTTTAGGAGTTTCGTGATCTAGACGTCACGGGTTTCTTCTACTGATAGGTATAGTCAGATGTCATCCGCAAAAGAGTGAATCTGTATTTGATATTTGTGGGCTATATCTAGGACTGGTCTAATCTAGAGATTGAATAATAATAGTGGGGGATAGTAAAGCCCTCTGTGGAACGAAGTAACAGGGTCGGCTTCAGGGGTGGGGAGCAGTGCTCCCTCTAAGCGGGCGGGTGTTGTGAGCAAACTTTTTTCGCTGTGAGCTAAAAATATCGGGCGCCAGCAAGTTATGAGCCAACTCGCCCGATTCTCCTCTCGCCGCCCTGCCATCTGCCGTACGCCGTGCGCTGTGACGAGAAACTTGTGCGATGCGATGTAATATTTTGTGCGCCAGCGCAGCTTAGCGGGAACACTGGACTGGGGAGTGGTGCAGCAGCCGGGCAGACAGGCAGGCAGGGAGGGATCTCCAGCAGCAGCTTCAGCAGGGGGAGGGTGGGCAGGGAGAGAGAGATCCCTGGTAGCAGCTTCAGTGGACAAGCTGCATACCCCCAAAAAGCAGCCCACATATCCCCAAGGATTCGCTTACTAAGTGTTAAGAAACACTGATCTAATCCACCATGCACCAACTCTCAGCCAACGAGGGAGCCCTGATCAGCCAGTCATCCAAGTAAGGGTGAACCTTCAGGCCCAAATTTTTCAGGTAAGCAGCTACAACCACATCACCTTAGTGAAGGTATGGGGAGCTGTACCAGCCCAAAGGGCAGAGTTAAGTCACAAGAATTTGCGGTAGGCTAGAATCAGAATGTTCAAGTAGGCTTCTGTGATATCCAGAGAGGCAAGGAACTCTCCCGGGGCCACCGCAGCAATAACCGATCGCACCCTCTCCATGCGAAAGTGTGGAACCTTGAGAGCCACATTCATGTGCTGAAAATCCAGAATAAAGTAAATAGAGTATCTGGCTGAACCCAAGAGTTTGGATCAAACCAGCTCTATAGCTTGAATATCCAGCAAGTGTTGAACAGTGGCTTGAACCTTGACCGCCTTCTCCAGCTGCCTCATGGGAGAGTCCACAGACCAGTCCGTCAGAGGACAGGCAAACTCCAGCTTATAGCCTGTCTAAATAATGTTCAAGACCCACTGGTCAGACAAAATGCAGACCCAGGCGGATAGGAACACCCTATCTGACCCTATCTGAAGGGGGGCATCCCTTGGCCTGGTGTCATTGCACCTTTTTGGCAGAGGGTGCAGGACGAAAAGCGGAAGACTGGGACCATCTGTAGCCGACATACCTGAGACAGAAGCTCTGGGAAAATCTTTGCAATGTGGCACTCACCAAGATCACCGGAAGCCATGAAAATTAGAACAACCAGAACCTCTAGAAGGTTTGGGTCTGGTGTCAGGCAAGGTCTTAGGGCGACGATCCACCACATAATTCATAAGGTCATCTAGGCCCTTGCCAAACAATAACTGCCCCTTAAAGGGAAATCTAGCCAAAATAGCCTTGGATGTGGAATCACCAGCCCATTGATTCATCCAGAGCATCCTATGGATGGAAATGGAGTACGCCGACACCTTTACCAAAACCTGCATAAGGTCATACAATGTGTCAGCAACATAATCCAACCCAGCCAAAAGAAGTTGAGGAGGATCCACAGCCTCACCCTCCAGCATGTGCAGTCAAGAGAGACAAGTGTGTGTGACAAAGGATGCCACCGAAAGCAATGTTACTTACCGTAACAGTTGTTATCCAGGGACAGCAGGCAGCTATTCTCACTAGTGGGTGATGTCATCAGACAGAGCCCCGGTACGGACGTCTCACAAGCACGTGTTGCTTGTAGAAACTTAAGTTTCTAGATGCCCGCACCGCGCATGCGCCGGTGCCTTCCTACCCGGAGATCCGGGCGTGTCTCCTCAGTTCAGGTAGCTAGCCTGAGAAGCCAACCCAGGGGAGGTGGGTGGGACGTGAGAATAGCTGCCTGCTGTCCCTGGATAACAACTGTTACGGTAAGTAACATTGCTTTATCCCAGGACAAGCAGGCAGGTATTCTCACTAGTGGGTGACCTCCAAGCTAACCTCAGTGGGATGGAGGGGGAGTTGGCGACTTAAGAGAATAAATTTTTCAATACTGTTTGGCCAAACTGTCCATCCCGTCTGGAGAGGGTATCCAGACAATAATGTGAGGTGAATGTGTGAACCGAGGACCAGGTGGCAGCCTTGCAAATTTCCTCGATTGGTGTTGATCTGAGGAATGCTACTGAGGCTGCCATTGCTCTGACCTTATGGGCTGTGACCTTACAAGGAAGTGATAATCCAGCCTGGGCATAGCAGAAAGAGATACAAGCCGCCATCCAATTAGAGATGGTGCGCTTTGATACGGGTCTTCCCAACTTGTTAGGATCGAAGGAGACAAAAAGTTGAGGAGTGGTTCTGTGTGGCTTGGTGCGATCCAGGTAGAAAGCCAAGGCACGTTTGCAGTCTAGAGTGTGAAGGGCCGATTCTCCGTGGTGAGAATGAGGCTTAGGGAAGAATACTGGAAGTACAATGGATTGGTTGAGATGAAATTCGGAGACCACCTTAGGCAGGAATTTCGGGTGAGTGCGGAGGACCACCTTGTCATGGTGGAATACTGTGAATGGTGGGTCCGCCATCAATGCCTGGAGTTCGCTGACTCTGCGAGCGGACGTAAGGGCTACAAGGAAAAGCACTTTCCAGGTGAGATACTTCAGAGGGGCCCTGTTGAGTGGTTCAAACGGGGGCTTCATGAGGTGGGAAAGGACTACATTGAGGTCCCAAACTACTGGGGGTGGTTTGAGAGGAGGGTTAACATGGAAGAGTCCTTTCATAAATCTGGCGACCACCGGATGGGCCGAGAGGGGTTTCCCTTGTAGAGGCTGGTGGAACGCCGCAATAGCGCTCAGGTGGACTCGTATGGATGTGGACTTGAGCCCAGATTGAGATAGGTGTAGGAGATAGTCCAGCACGGAGGATAAGGAAGCTCGCTGAGGTTCCTTTGACTTAGAAACGCACCATGAGGAGAATCTGGTCCATTTCTGGGAGTAGCATTGTCGAGTGGCGGGCTTCCTGGAAGCTTCCAAGACCTCCCTCACTTCTTGTGAGAATTGGTGAGGGGTTACGTTGAGAGGAACCAAGCTGTCAGGTGGAGAGACTGCAGGTTGGGATGAAGTAGTGATCTTTGATGTTGAGTAAGTAGTGAAGGAAACACTGGAAGTGGTACTGGTTCCCTGCTGCTGAGTTGAAGTAGGAGGGAGAACCAAGGTTGTCTGGGCCACCGAGGAGCTATTAGAATCATGGTGGCCCGTTCGAATTTCAGCTTGACCAGAGTCTTCTGGATCAGCGGGAATGGTGGGAACGCATATAGAAATCGTTTCCCCCAGTTCAGTAGAAAAGCATCTGCCTCGAGGCGATGAGGAGTGTAGATCCTGGAGCAAAACTGAGGCAGTTTGGCGTTGTGGGGAGCCGCAAAGAGGTCTATCTGAGGCGTCCCCCATTGCGTGAAGATTTGGTGAAGGGGGTTGGAATGGAGAGTCCATTCGTGCGGTTGTAGCAGACGGCTTAGTTTGTCTGCTAAGACGTTGTTCTCCCCCTGGATGTATACTGCTCTGAGTAGGGCGTTGTGGCGCACCGCCCAGTCCCAGACTCGTAGAGCTTCCTGGCAAAGGAGGGCCGAGCCCGTGCCTCCTTGCTTGTTGATATAATACATGGCGGCCTGATTGTCTGTGCGAATGAGGATTACCATGTCGTGGAGTCGGTGTTGGAAAGCTTGGAGCGCATTGAAGATGGCTCTGAGTTCCAATAGATTGATTTGGTGTAGTCTTTCCGCACTGGTCCAGAATCCTTGGGTGCGGAGACCCTCCAGGTGGGCCCCCCATGCGTAATTCGACGAATCGGTTGTGAGAACTTTCTGATGGGGGGGAGAGTGCATCAGCAAACCTCTGGATAGATTCGAAGAGGTCATCCACCAAAGTAGAGACTGCCGAAGAGCAGGTGTGACTACGATGCGTTTGGACAGTGGATCGGATGTCTGATTCCACTGTGATGCCAGGGTCCACTGGGGGATCCTGAGGTGGAGTCTGGCAAAGGGTGTCACGTGTACTGTGGAGGCCATATGGCCCAGGAGCACCATCAGTTGTCTCGCCGGTAGGGTTTGGCGAGTAGCCACCGACTGGCAGAGATGAAGAAGAGACTCCATGCGTTGCCGGGGCAGGAATGCTCGGAGTCGGGTGGTGTCCAGGACCGCTCCGATGAAGGGGAGGGACTGGGTGGGTTGTAGATGAGACTTGGAGAAGTTGATCTCGAAGCCCAAATTCTGGAGGAAGTAGGTTGTAGCCAAGACCGCCGAAGTGACCTCTGGGGCTGACGGGGCCTTGATGAGCCAGTCGTCGAGGTATGGAAACACCTGTAGACCCCTGTCCCGGAGTGCTGCGGCCACTACCACCAGGCACTTTGTGAAGACTCTGGGGGACGAAGATAGGCCGAATGGTAGCACTCGATACTGTAGGTGCAGATTTCCCACCCGAAATCTGAGGAACTTTCGGGAGGCCGGGTGAATGGGGATGCGAGTGTAGGCCTCCTTGAGATCCAGGGAGCATAACCAGTCGTTCTGCTCGAGGAGGGGGTATAGAGAAGCCAAAGTCAACATGCGGAACTTCTCTTTGACCAGGAACTTGTTGAGGGCCCGAAGGTCTAAAATGGGTCGCAGGTCGCCCGTTTTCTTCGGGACGAGGAAGTACCGGGAGTAAAACCCTCGGTTCAATTGGTCTGACGGGACCGGCTCGACAGCCCGAAGCTGAAGTAAGGTTTGGACTTCCTGAAGAAGAAGGGCGGTCTGCGTCGAGCTTGAAGGATACTCTCTTGGAGGATGGTCCGGGGGGACCCGGTGGAATTGAAGAGAGTATCCTTCTCTTATGATGGAGAGGACCCATAGGTCCGTGGTTATGGCCTCCCATCGGTGGTAAAAAAGATGGAGGCGGCCCCCTATGGGAGAGGCCGAGGTTATGCTCCCGGGAGGGGCGTCAAAAGGGCTGGGGAGCCTTAGGTACAGCCGGTGGCTGAAGTTTTTGCTGAGACTTCTGGGGAGGTTGTCTCTTCGCAGGCTGTCTCGCAGCAGGCGTTTGTCTGGGCATGTAACGCCGCTGGTAAATCAGGGGTGGCCTGGAAGGTCGAGACTGTTGAGGTTTGGGTTTGGGCCGTAGGATGGATTGAAAGGATTTTTCATGATCCGACAGCTTCTTGGTAACAGTTTCGATAGACTCATCGAACAGGTCAGCTCCAGCGCATGGTACGTTGGCGAGTCTGTCCTGTAGGTTGGGATCCATATCGATAGTACGGAGCCATGCCAGGCGACGCATGGCTACCGCGCTTGCGGCGGCGCGTGCCGAGAGTTCGAATGCATCGAAGGAGGATTGCATCAGCTGGAGGCGTAATTGGGAGAGGGAGGCTACCACTTCCTCGAACTCGAATCGAGCTTGGTTGTCTATGAACGGAGTGAACTTGCGGAGCACCGGCAAGAAGAACTCCAGATAGGAAGAGAAAAAGAAGTTGTAGTTTAGCACCCGTGACGCCATCATGGAGTTTTGGTAGAATTTTCTACCAAATTTGTCCATCGTTCTCCCCTCTCGGCCCGGCGGTACAGAGGCGTAGACCTGGGAGGGATGAGAGCGTTTAAGGGAGGACTCGACCAGTAGGGATTGGTGAGAGAGTTGAGGGCCCTCGAACCCTTTATGGTGCACGATGCGGTATCGAGCATCGAGTTTGCTGGGGATCGCCGGTATGGAATACGGCGTTTCGAAGCACTGCATGAAGGTCTGGTCCAGTAATTTATGCAAGGGGAGCCGGAGCGACTCCGTTGGAGGGTTAGGTAAATGCATGGTGTCCAGATACTCTTTGGAGTATCTGGAGCCCGTGTCAAGGGTCACATCCAGATCATCCGCCATTTGTCGGAGGAATGATGAGAAGGACAATTGTTCCGCCAGCGTCGGTCTGTGGGACGGGCTGGAGGAGGATGAGGCCTCCAGGTCCGTGGACATCGGGGAGTGACAAGGAGAATCGGGCACCGGTGTCTCCTCGTACTCCGGGCCCCTCGGAGGGGACACCTCTGATGAGGAGTATCCCCTACGTTGCAGTTTTTTCTGCGGTGACACCTCCGAATGGCGTGAGGAGTGCCAGGATGAGTGTCTCGATCGGTGCCCGTCTCGGTGGCGGGGCGGGGATCGGGATCGTCTGTGCATCGCATGGTCTCCCGAGGCCCCCAAGTGGATAGGGCTGGAAGCGGTGGATCGTAACTGGGTTTGCGATGCGGGTTCTTGCGATGCTACCCAAGTCTGGTAAGGAGTACGGAAGAACTCTTCCTGACTATGCCCAGGGCTTCGAGTATCGATCGGAGGTCTGGTCCCATGTTGGCGCGGAGGCGTAATGGGTTCTAATGGCGGCATATCGGTAAGCGAGGCTTGCCGCGTGGGCATCGCCGCCCTCCCCCGTTCGTCCTCGTCGGTTGTCGAGGTCGAACGGTGTGGGGGAGGGGGAGGGGGCGGACCGCCCCTTTGGATCGGTACCGGGAGGTCACCCTGTATGGCAGCGATGAGCCCGGGTCCGATGGTCTGCATGAGCTCAACGAATTGAGCTTCCAGCACGGACCGTAGCGAAGCCGATAAGGAGGGATCCGCACCGAAAGGGGGTCCTCCTGCACGGACATCGCGCTCCTTCGAGGCCGAGTGCTTCTGCTTAGTAGCTTTCGGCACTTTGATGACCATTGGTGGCACTGTGGAAGGAAGAGGTACCTGAACCGAGGAGACCGGGGCAGGCACCGACGTCGAGCTCGTGGATGGTGTCGGGGCGAGCGATGCCGGTTTCACCACGCTCGATGCAGGAGGGGTCGATGCCGGTTTTGCCCGAACCGGGGAGGTATCGGATGAAGTGGAGGCTGAGGGATCCTTAGCTGCGTCCATCTTGAACATCGATTCCCACAATAGGCAACGCCGCTTGAATGAGCGTGCCGTAAGGGTAGAGCAAGGCCTGCACGATTTCGGAATGTGGTCAGGGCCCAAACACTGCAAACAGCGCCAGTGAGGGTCCGTGAGTGAAATCGCGCGTTGGCACTTGCTGCACTTTTTAAACCCGGTGATTGGCCGGGACATAGGCCGGAAAATCTCCGCCGCGAGGTCGAAGCCAGTGGGCCTGAGCCACGTGGCCGGCCCGTTCGACCCGCCGGAGGAAATAATCTTCTTTTTTTTTTTTTTTTTTTACCGAAAAGAAAAGAACTGTTAACTGTAATTAAAAGAAAGCGAAAACGCGGACAAGGAAGGCAAATTTAACTGAATTCAGCTAGCGCATGATGAAGTTGAACTTCTCAGCTCCGCGGAAAAGAAAGAACTGAGGAGACACGCCCGGATCTCCGGGTAGGAAGGCACCGGCGCATGCGCGGTGCGGGCATCTAGAAACTTAAGTTTCTACAAGCAACACGTGCTTGTGAGACGTCCGTACCGGGGCTCTGTCTGATGACATCACCCACTAGTGAGAATACCTGCCTGCTTGTCCTGGGATAAGCAGCCTTTATGCCTAAAGCAGCTGCATCAAAAAGTCTCGGGAGGATCACATCTACATAGCAGTCCTACATATCTTTAAGCACCACACCATCTTCATTGGGTAAAGAGATGCACTTAGTCAGCTGCACAACCAAAGAATCTACCTAGGCTGACCCAGAAGCTGATGGTTCTCTTGTGCCAGAGGATACAAGTGAGATATGGCCCTTGTTATCTTAAAAGCACCTTCTGGAGAATCAAATTGTTTTGAAATCTGAAATCAGAATGCTCATATCAGGGTGCCACAGAAAGATGGAAGACTGCAAGCACAAAGCCTGGAAGAAGTAGTTGACGGAGCTGGCTGAGTGACTAAATTCAATTCCAGCAAAGACTCATCAATAAGATCCGGCTAAGCCACAGACTTAAATAAATGCAGAAGTGTGGGATCATCCCCAGAGGGATCCACAGATCCAACACAGTGTCCTTAATCTCCGGTCTCAGGAAGCACTTGTCACAATCCTATCCCTGTAGCTCAGCCTTTGCCAGGACAGGTTTTAGCTAAACCCTGCCCAGTTATCCAGAGAGCTGACCACGGGGATAGGATTGTGACCAGAGTTAAGGAGAAGGCTGTTTTTCCCTTGGATGCAGATTTTACTGATCTCGAGGGAGGAGAGGAGTGTGAGCAGAACAGCCCACAACAGCCCCAGAGGAACCTCCCTCCCTCTGGTTGCTCCCAGCTGAGGGGAATAATTAAAGTCCCAAAGAAAGTTAGGCAGATTTTGCAGGTAACTCCTCCCCCTCAAAGGGCAGGGCGTATTCACCTAAGTACTTTAGAAGCTGCTTTGGGAAAGAGAAAAGCAGTCTATCCTGGGCCAGCCCAGGAAAGGGTCTCTCCCGGCTGTGCTCCTGAGTCCCAGGACTTTGAAATGCAGGAGCCAGACACTGACCTTTCTGCCAACCAGCCAGCAACGGAAGAACCTATGGAGTGTTTGGAAACTCCCAGTCTGCCTGAAGACATCTTGATGGAAGACAGCTAAGTGGCAGGGCTGGGAAGTTTGGGGTTTATTAGCCCACTGTGTATGTTTCTGGACTGCTTAAAAAGGGTGCTTTCCTTTATAAGCTGATTGGGACTTGTGCTGGCTGGGGCTGCCCTGCTTGAGTGAAGTAGGAGGAAAAAGAAAGAAAAAACGTTTTTTTTTGGTTTAAAGTTTCCAGCCATGTTAAACTGACGGGGACTGTTACTGTTTGGGAGTGTGCGAGGGAAGTAATAGTGGGGAGAATCCACAGTCCAAACAGGTTGGGTTAGTGGGGCCATTAGTGGCATTCTGAAATTCAGAAACTGAATTAGTGGATTCACTTGCTCCCCTCCCTCCACCAACTCCTGCTGAGTTGGCTGGGGTCAAGCCGGACTATCTTAAGGCTTGTGCACAGGGCTTTTGAAAATGTGATATGGATTGATTTTTGGTGGTTTTGAGCTTGGACTGTTTGTATGTCAACTCTTGCCCCCTTACCACTGAATAAAGTGGAGATTGCAGGTTCAGGGAAAAATTGACTCTTTGTGTTTTTTTTATTACCTGCCTAAAGGTGAATGTTATACAGCAGGACTTCCTTCCTCCAAGGGAAGCACGCCAGAGCAGCGCTAATGTAAGCGTGAGCCGGACCTACTTGAACCACAGGTGCCGGCTCCGCTACACACTGCGCCTGTAAATAAGGAGTAAGCAAGCTGGTCATCATCAGCAGGATCCCTCAGATCCGTATTAAACAGCGTAAGAAACGCGGCTGACTGAGAGAAAGTCATGTCCATAGAAGCTAAGCCACTAATAGATGCATCTGAGGCAGAGTGGCACTAAGCAGGGAAAGAACCCTTTCTTTGAAACTCATTCCACAAATGTTTCATAAAGTCAGTGAAAGAATCCGGCTCCTGGGGCGTAGTCACCATTTGATGACTTAACTATGCGTTTCTTAAACTGTGGAGGATCCACAGCCAGGCAGGAAATTAGTAGCCGTGCCAAGTCCCAAAAATAAAGAAAGCAGCCCACCAGGCTAGCCAAGTGTTTGGTCACCTGCTTCAACAGGGGAAAGGCTAAGCTGGACACTGCCACCTCTGCCGGGTGCACCGCATGACAGGTGGTACAAGAAGGATCTTGTGGCACTACATTTGCACAATCCTGGCAATAATTCACATCAGGAGAGCCCAAGGACTCCAACTCAATAAGTGCTGAGGCAAAACTTGCAGTTTTGGAGAAGCAGGGAGCTTTTGAAAAAAAAAAAGATTGCTAAAAATCCAAGATGGCTGCTGCTATGTAATTCAAACCAAAATTGCAATATTTTTAAAACTTACCAAAGTTAAAAACACGGCAATTTTAGGATTTTTCAGATGGAGGGGGGGCATGCAGAAACCTTGAAAACCCTACTTTTCAGCCCTCCCCCGATTCACCTCACAGGCTGTGACAACCTTTACTCACTGTGACCTGTTTGTGGAACTGTGCTGCAGCCTATCAGAGACTCACTGCCTCATGCCGGAAATGCCGCTGCTATGCTGATCTTTGGGACTACACCTCCACCCCTGTCTCACATCTGTAGAAACCATATTTACTTATGCAGATGATATTTTTATTCTATTGGAAGCTAATCCTGACCTCAGTAACTTAGTCTCTGATAATTTCCAAGCTTCAGACATGGGCACTGTCTATTCAAATGAAATTGAATGCTGCCAAAGCTAAATTGCTTTGGAATGGACCTAGATTGGAGAAACTTCCTGCTGTTATCACATTGAAAACAGGCATTTCATTACATATGGATTTCTCTTCCAGAATTCTGGGTATCATTCTGGACTCATCCCTCACATTCCATGATCAGATAAACTCGCTGGCAAAATGTGGTTTTTTAGACTACGTATGCTGAGGAAAGTTAGATCACTATTCCACCTGTAATTCTGTTTATGTGGGTATCAAGCAGGGCTGTCTAAAACGACTGCAGTTTATACAGAATACAGCGGTGAAACTCATTTTTAAGAAAGTATGACCATGTCTCTCCCTTGTTGAGAAAGCTTCACTGGCTTCTGGTTCATTTTAGGATTCAGTTTAAGTGTGCATGTATTGTTTTCAAATTTCTTTATGGAATTTTTGATCCTTTTGTTCCTTTACATTGGAGTACTTCTAGATCTTGCCACTCAAGAATTATACAGAAATATAAACTATTGTTCCCTTCTATTAAGGGAATTAAATCTGTCGGGAAGCTCAGCCAATCTCTTGTGTTTAAATTGGTAGAAACTTGGAATAAACTCCCTAACTCTGTTAGATTGATAGGTCATCTACAACAATTCCGTAAAGTTCTAAAAACATTATTGTTTTCACAGTATCTTAATAACTTATCTTCTGAATCTACAAACTTATATGTTCACATTATGTGTTACCTGATTTTAACTATTTGTGAACCGAACTGAGCACTACCACGAGATGACCCAGTATATAAACCGAAGATTAGACTACACTAAACTGACAGACGCGCACCAAGATGGGCAGAGGTAAGAAGACGCAACCAGCACCCTGCGAGATACTGTCGAGCATCCTAAGGGTGCCTAACAGCCTGCGCTCAACCCCTGCTTAACAGTAGGTAAGACAACTTCAGGGACAGCCCTGAGCTTCAAAGAAAACTAAGCAGGCTAGCTAACAAGTACACACTGGGAATGGCCTGTCAGCTACAGACTGAAGTCTGTGTGTTTTCAATGCAGGGAAAGCGGAAGAAACACGCCGAGCACAAGAACACCCCCTCCCCCCTCCCACACACACACACAAAAGTACTAAAAACACCAAATAAAATAATAAAGAATAGAGAGCAGAATTACACACTTCTGCTGGCATACATGCATAAGAAAATAACTGTAGGTGGAGCCGCTCAGTTTGAGATTGAGGACTTTCTTAGATATCAGACTCTACAGGTGTCCCTTGAAAAGAGGAATGCTGGCCTAGTGCCTAACCCTCAGTAAGCCTGGTTCTAAAAGAAAGGTTGTAGAGGCTCATCATTAAAGCCAGTTTTCACAGCAACCTCTGAACTACTGTCTGCCACAATGCTGGTCCTCAAAGTTGATCTTCGGTCTGCCAATCAGAATCAGAGAATTCACCCCTGTGGACCAAGGAATGCGCCCCGGGACGGGCGGAGGCGCAAAGATGCAGCCGGCACACAGCGAGATACCGCTGAGCCTCCTAAGAGTACCTAACAGCCTGTGCTCGACCTCTGCTTAACAGTAAGTGAGCCACTTCAGGGATAGTTCTGAGTTCCAGCAGGCTGGCCAACAGATACACAAAAAGGGATCGGCCTATCAGCTACAGAGCGAAGTCTGTGAATTCTCAACCAGGCAGTTCTTCAAATTTATAGTAAGCATGAAATTACCCAGAAAGGGGATGAAACAATTTAAATTAAATCATTTAAATTATAGAGTGCATGTTTGGGCGGACTGGATGGACCATCTGGGTCTTTATCTGCCATCATTTACTATGTTACTATGAAATAACATCGAATTTAAAACAATAAAATGGGGAGAGCAGAACACACAACTGCAGTCATGCATGCAGAAGGAAAAAATACTGTAAAGGACGCTAGTATTTCAGAGGTCGCGTGAAAAATCCGTAGTGGATTCCTTCTGCAGCATGCAGGTGTGGGGAAATAACCCAGCTGTCTAGAATTGCACTGGAAATATATTTACATTGGTGTGATATACAGGCCTCCTTCACAGACGGAAGAAGTGGACAGAGATTTAATAGTAGACATTCAAAATATATCTAAAAAAAGGAAAGTTGTTTTTTTTTTTAATGTTTTATAAATCTTTATTCATTTTCTTATGTTACAGCAAGTGGATTACATAAGCTCAATTAAAACTTGGATATAAACACTTGATAAACTCATAATAAATATCAGTGAAACATTTTTTTTTTCTTTTTGAGGCAAAGTATAAAATACAGATTAATATATAAGAATTTTAAATTATATAATACATATTGAATATAATAGTTTCCCAGTTTTTATTAATAGGAGATTTTAACATGCCAGATATTGTTTGGGGTATCCCTATTGCAGGGTCTTCTAGAAGTAGGGAGATCCTGGATTCTCTACAAGGAGATCTGTTCCAGCAGTTGGTAATGGAACCCACACGGGATGGGGTCATACTGGACCTAGTGCTTACAAACGGGGAAAGTGTTTCTGATATTACAGTGGATGATCATCTGGCATCCAGTGTTCACTGCATGGTACGGTTTAACATTAACAGATATAGAGAGGGTTTATTCAAAACTAAAGTTCTAGACTTTTTCAAAAAACTAACTTTGTTTGGATGGGGGATTACATCAAGGAATTGTTGTCTGGATGAGAATGTCTGGAAGGAGTAGAAATGCAGTGTGCAAAACTGCAAGGAGTTAATGTAAGGATGACAGACCATTTTGCGAGGCAAGTAAGTAAAAGAGGAAAAGAAGGCCACATTGGTTATCAAAAGTAGTAGCTGAGAAGGTAAGGAATAAGAGGTTAGCTTTCATAAGCAAAATACAGTGGTACCTTGGATTACGAGCATAATCCGTTCCAGGAGCATGCTCGTAATCCAAAATGCTCGTTTATCAAAGCGAGTTTCCCCATAGAAAATAATGGAAACTCACTTTGATACGTTCCCATCCCCCCACCCGATAACCGGCATTGCTCCCCCCCCCGCACTAACCGCCCCCCCCCCCCGCTCGAACAACTTAAACTTATCCCCCCCCCCCGTCTAGCGCAGGTATAGATCGTGTGCCTAGAAGATCTTCCAGCTTCTGGCTTCTGCCTGCCTGCCTTGAGCATGCATCTGCGCATGCTCAAGGACTTCTAATTCTCCCTCTCACCGAGAATGCGCTAGATGGGGGGGAAGGGGTACGTTTAAGTTGTTCTGGCGGGGTGGGGGCCGGATGGAGTGAGCGGAGGGGGAGCGATGCCGGTTATCGGAGGGGGGGGTGCTCGCAAATCGAGTCAACACTCGGTTTGCGAGTCAAAACTTTGCTGAGTGTTTTGCTCGTCTTGCAAACCGGGTTACTCGCAAATCGAGGTTTGACTGTATCTGGAAAAGTTAAGAGAGGCTGATCAAAAAATCAGGAAAGCAAAAATGCAAATGGAAGAAAAATAGCTGACACAAGACATTTTTTAGATATATCAGTGATAGGAAGAAGTGCAAAAGTAACATTGTGAGACTCAGGTGAACATGTAGAAGCTGATAAATAAAAGGTTGAATTGCTTAACAAACATTTCTGTTTTGTGTTCACAGCTGAAGCGCCGGGAGTGGAACCGCAGAAGACAAATACTAATAGGGATGAAGGAGTGGATTTTCAGAGGACTGTGTTTGTGAGGAGCTAGCTAAATTAAAGCTAGGCAAAGAGATGGGGCCAAATGGTGTACTTAGGGAAGTTCTGGTGGCTCCACTAACTGACCTTTTTCAATGCATCTCTAGAGAAGAGTGGATGTGGTCCCTCTCTCTCTAGAGTATAATCTTGTTATAACGGACTTCAAGGGACCTGGAAAAACAGTCCGTTATATCCAGAGTTGCATTTTAGGTCAACTGAAACAACGTACAATCAATGAACAACAGTTACTGCACAGCAACATCAACAACAAAACTCAGCAAAACATTGGTATGGCACGAAATAATTGCAAAACCAGAACACTAAAAGATGTTCTAAAGCATTATGTTGCACTGTCCTGGAAAGAAAAATAACCTGTCATTTTCTTTTAGGCTGCATTTTGATACTGTATCACCGGCACGCCACGCGCCTTGTAGGCGGAGCCTGCATGTCCATTATAGCCGAACAAAACTATAGCTTAAAGTGGCTCTGGGGACCAAATTGTTTATCCATTATATCCGAAAGTCTGCTATATGCGATGATTTTCTGCATGCTTATAAAGGCGCACGGCTGGGACCAGAGGACCTCATCCGCTATAGACGAGGTTCCATTATAAGCGAGTCCATTATAACGAGATTATACTGTACAAAAATGGAATAAGTAGGGAATTACAGGCCAGTATGTCTGACTTCTATGTTAAGCAAATTAATGGAAACGCTTTTAAAACAGAGAAACGGTCAAGTTTCTGGAATCCGGAGGATTACAGGAACTGAGGTAACACGGATTTACTAGAGGTAGGTCTTGTCAGACAAAACTGATCAATTTCTTTGGGTGACTAGAAAATTGAATAGAAGGAGTGCACTAGATGTATTTAAATTTTAGCAAAGCCTTTGACAGTGTTCCACACAGATGTCTGATAAATAAATTGAGTGCCCTCGGAATGGGCCTCAAAGTGGCGGGCTGGGTCAGGAACTGATTGAGTGGAAGGCGACAGAGGGTAGTGGTCAATGGAGATCGCTCTGAGGAAAGGGATGTTACCAGTGGTGTGCCTCAAGGTTCTGTTCTTGGGCCTGTTCTTTTTAACATTTTGATAAGCGATATTCCTGAAGGGCCGTCAGATAAGATTTGCCTCTTTGCAGACTATAACAAAATCTGCAACAGACATCCTGGATGGAGTGAATATCATGGAGAAAGACCTAGCGAAGCTTGATGAATAGTCTGAAATTTCGCAGTTAAAACTGAATGCTAAGAAATGCAAGGTCATGCATTTGGGCTACAAAAGCCCAAGGGAACAGTACAGTTTAGGGGATGAAGAACTTATGTGCACAACATAAGAGCAGGACTTGGGTGCGATTGTATATGATGATCTTAAGGTGGCCAACAGGTTGAAAAGGTGACGGCAAAAGCTAGAAGGATGCTTGGGTACATAGGGAGAGGTATGGCCAGTAGGAAACAAGAGATATTGATGCCTCCGTATAAGACTCTGGTGAGACCTCATTATATAATATTGTGTGCAATTCTGGAGACCACACTTTCAAAAAGATATTGTTAAAAATGGAGTATGGGGACAGACTTGAGATCTCAATATGTAGACTTTGAGGAAAGGCAGGAGAGGGGAGACATAATAGAGACATTTAAATACCTACATGGTGTAAACATGCATGAGTCGAGTCTCTTTCATTTGAAAGGAAGCTCCGAAATGAGAAGGCATAGGATGAAGTTAAAAGGTGATAGGAGTAATCTAAAGAAATACTTTTTGGGTGATAGATCCGTGGAAGTGTCTCCCAGAAGAGGTGGTGCAGACAGACTGTGGCTGCATTTAAGAAAGTGTGGGATAGACATGTGAGATCTCTTAGAGAGACAAGATAATGGTTACTGCAGATGGGCAGACTGGATGGGCCATTTGGCCTTTATATTTCTGTTTCTAGAAAGCACAATGAAGTACAGAAGGCACAGAGATAAAATCCGGAGAGGATTCCTTCTGCAGATGGCACGCAATCATGGGGACACTACCCATTTGTCTAGAATGTCTTGCCTATTGCACACCTTAGTGTTCATTCTAGATTGTTCTTGCTGAATAACACCTTGGGTGAATTTCTTCAAAAATGCAGTAAATAAATCTTAATTTTTTTTACAAGAGCACATCTTGCAGAGTTACCTATACATATTACACCCTATGAACTAGAAAGAACCTCTCTCTGGTGTGATACAGGTACTTTGTAAAAATAGATCCTACACAAAGTGTCAAATATCTTGTACCCATCATCATTATATGGGGTTTAGTGTAATAATCCAATTGTTAGATTGTTTTCTCAATCACTCAAATTCACTGCCAAATATCCTGGTTTAAGAGTGAGGTTTATTACTCTGATATAATAATATATGCAAATGTAAACTGTTTGAAAACATCTACCGCCACCAATTATGCTGAGTGGATCAAATCCAACCTTAAAAGTCACACCAGCCTTCGATTTAAAAAGCATAAAATGATAGTAATAAAACACCACCAACAAGAATCAATAAGTACATTTCAGCTCCTTCTCCAACAAACTCATTACATCTCAAAGTGCTGCTGGGCTTGAATCCGCTCGACCCGACTGACGTAGAGAGAAGTTAATTAGTAAGGACACCAGGTCACGACAAGGCAAGCGGGGAAGAGGAAAGAATCTCTTTACCTGGTTCTCGGTTGATTTCGATATCAAAGTAGCACTGAGGGCGATCCTTCAGCCCCATGGCGGCGGCAGCAGCAGCCGCCGCAGAAGACCGAGCCCCCCTTCAAAGAAAACACAAGACCGTCAAAAGCCGGAAGTGAGCGCGGCTGCAGCAGCGGAGGGGAGACGCGCTCAGCGGGGCGAAGAAGAGCGCGCAGCTCTGTGACTTTCGCTACGTCGTCGAGAAAAGAGACCCGAGCGGCGGTCTCCGCCTGACTCCCCTACTTACAGTGCGGCGGTGGCCCCGTCTGCTATCCCTGCAGGCAGTGGGGCGGGTCTCGGCCTCGCTCCAAGGGGCGGTGGGGTGGCCTCAATCTTCCATCCCGTTTTTCCTCCTCACCTGGCAGGAGACGAACTCCCCCCCACCCCTCCCCTCCCTCCCTCCTCCTCCTCTGCGCAGGCTACGGAGAGGAGAATCTCCAGGAGCGCAGCCCCCACCCCCCAAGGAAGAAAACGGATGTTGCTGGCGACGGCCCAACAGATTGAATACTGGTGGAGCGGGGAAGAGGCCAGGCGACGCGCGCGCCCCCCCTCCCCCCTCCGAGTACAGTCGGTGGGAAACGGGGACGACGACGACGACAAAAGGCGACGCGGGCCCCTCCCCAAACGACATTAACAGCGGGCTACCGGACGACCCCCCTTACCGAGGCGCAGAGCCAGCGGATCGCAGCCTGTACGTTACAGCCCCGCGCACGTTCGCCCACCGCCCCCCTCACAACCCGTCCCCGAGAGCGCGCATGCGCATCACATTCCGTGGGCCGACAGAACGTGCGGACGCTCGAGTGCTGGCGCGGCGTCCTCCTCCGCCTTATTCCAGTTCTCTATCCTCAATCGGAGACTGCGGCGCGGGGATGAAAGACTAGTTGGAGGGGAGGGGAGGGGGGACGGGTCTCGCGACGTCTGGAGTTGTCGGAGAAGGGGCTTTTGCAGTGATGAGGCGGTTGTACCGGTTGAACAAAATTCCATTTAAAAAAACTAGTGTACACAAAACTAAGGTGAGGTTCTGGCGAAGATGCACTGGTAATTTTAGTACAACGTAGGAGCCAACTCCTCAAAATGATTGGGGGGCTCCTACCTCGACACGGTCAAGCACCCGCAGAGCTGGCTCCTATGAGTAAAATCACGTACCTCATTCTTTAGCATTGAGCGATTGTAACCCGCTTAGTATAGAAGCGGGATAAAAATAAAACATTTTTAATATGGTTCGAAAATCTGTTGTGTTGGTGAAATCTACATCTGCAAGTGATGCTCTAACATTCCTTCTTGCAATATTTGTGGTCTTCTGGACCTCTTCTTTAGGGCCTTATTAAAGTGGATCCAGGAGCTGTAAGTTAAAAGTAGGATGCATTGCTTGATATTTCACAGATAAACCAAGAGGACGCTCTCTCGTCCCCAGTCTTTTAGAAAAAAAAAAAAAAAAAAAAAAGGTATTTGCACCAGTCACAGAGCTACCAAGTTAAAGTTTTCCCAGTTCTGGTTTTAAGCATACATTTCAAAATCATTAAGGTATTGTTAGTGAAATTAATGCTGCAGGTCCCCATAATGTCAAGATTAGGGTTACTATCTAGAAAAAGGACAGATTGAGACATCTGGGTTGCTTGCAATGGAAGTAAAACCCAGAAATCTGAATCTGTTCCTTACTTAACATTGCTTTCAATGGAAGAAAAATCCAGGTATCTCAATCTTTCCTCCTTTTTCTGGAGCCATATGGGAACCCTAGTCAAGATGGGGTAGAAGGGATGCATGGAGTGGCTGACGCAAATCTAGAAACTTTACAGGACAACAGGAACATGACCTGTGTAAGATGCTTCCTAATGCTCCTGCCCTACTCACTTAGTCACAGCCAAAGGGGGGGGGCAGCAATGGATGAGGCACAATTTTGGTACTCCTACTTCTTTCGCACCTTGTCAGCTGACTCCCCTACACAGCTGGGCAAACTAGGTTGACAACACTAGCCTTTATCTGCCATCATTTACTAAGTTACTATGTAAGATAGGATTGCCTGCAATAGCACCATATTAAGGACTGCAAGTAGTATGGTTGCACAGGATACAAATATGGAGAGGCACAACAGCTAGATCCCCTACTTTAGCTGTTGAGTAGCAAGTAATTTTATTCTTTCCAATCCAACAAGAAATTCAGAACATCTGTCTTGAGACTGGAATAACTTTTTAAAAATTTAACAGTACAGGCCCAGATTTGGGGTGGGGAAAACTGGTAAAAAGATATACCTAGGTAGAAACTGGATAGAAACTAGCTGTGGGGGCAGAGCACTCCAAGGCTGCTCTAGTCACAGGAGGAAAGAGGCTAGCTAGGGGATGTTCTTATGCTGTATAAATGACATTTCAGCCTGTACTATGGAATTGGGAAGAGAAGTGAAGCTTCCTCCCCACAAATAAAAATGTCCTAATCTATTTCTTTTTTTATTTATATAATTATACTTATTGATTTTCAAATCAAACAACCAAAAAAAACTTGTACAGAAAGCAAAATTAGCATTATGTACATCAAGAAAATCATACCATAAAACAAAGATAATTTATAGCTAATATGCTCAAGTCCTCAAATTATAAGATCCAAGGTATTCTTTTAGCGAGAACAAAATAAAAAGAATTGAACATAATAATAATAACAGTTTATATACCGCAATACCGTTAAGTTCTATGCGGTTTACAATAGACATCCTTATACATAGAAATGACTATAAGGCTGAGTGCAGGAGTTATTCTATAATAATCCTAGGGCTTAAGATTTTTCTGCCTCCAAACAGGATAACGCTATAAAAGAAGTCAATTGATTAGGCTCAAAGAAAACATATTTAACTGTATGGTGATGCACTATACATTTACAAGGGTGTCGCAAATAAAAAGAAGCACCTAAAAATAGAACACCTGGTTTCAACAAAAGAAATTCATGGCAACGCTTTTGGGTCTCCCGTGATAGATCAGGGAACATCTGTATTTTAAATCCCATAAATTCTTTCTGCCTGTTTTTAAAGAATAATTTTAACAACCAAACTTTGTCAATAGAAAGAACTACTGATATAATCAAAGTACTTAGTTGTGCTGCCTCTTTTTCATATTTCTCCAATAACTCCAATAATCCTTGGTCCAAAGACCTTTTTGGAGATTGATTTTTATTAGGTAGATAATAGACTCGTGATAGGGGGGTAATGAATCGTCCGAAATCCCTATAACTTCAAGAAAATATCTCTTAAACATTTCCCTAGGTGTTACCAACGTTTACCTAGGGAAATTAATTAACCTTAAGTTATTGCATTTGGAGTTATTTTCCAAGTTTTCCATCTTGGAAACTATATGTTACTATGTTATCTTTCTCCTAAGACTGATGTTATCTTTCATTAAGGTTTCCTGCAATTGTCTAGATGTCTCCTTATCTATTTCTATGGGAAAATGCAGTTCTAAAAGCTGCATTATATTAAAAAATCAAAACACTGATTCACTGTAACAGCAATTAAGGAATCACACCTTTCAAACAGTTCTTTCTCATCTGCTCAACATACAAGAGAACCAACACAGATATGAATACATGCACACAGACACACAAGAGTACACAGACCCACCAACCTACATGCAAACAAACCAGGGAGATACATAGGCACAGATGGAGGGGTAAAAAGCACATATGCACACACACGAATTATAAAGAATTCCATGAACTATGCTTTTACATGCTTTCCCCACTTGTAATTTCTGTGACATGGCACTAAAATCCCCACAACTAGACTCTGAGATACACTTAGATGAGATGCAGTCTAAGAAGTTAAAACAATGAGTGTGGAAGCATAAATAGTGTGTTTTCTGCCGGTGTTGAAGAACACATTTTTGGTTGGAGGGGCTAAACAAACCACTTACCAGCCCTACCCTCAAGTTCTCTAGTTGCTGACACTATAATGAGCACAATATTGTTCAAGCCATGGTCCTGATGGTCTAACCAATTCAACTAGTTATATACTGTGATAATGTTGATGTTGGCTATATGAAAAGTGTGAAGCACATGGAACCCCTTGGCCAGGTTTTAATGTTCTCATTGTTGGACCTCACATGGGCACTTTCAGGTTACTAACAGGCAGAAACATAGATCAGAACAGTGGTATCAAGAATACTGCGATGTATTAGAGAAGCCCACAGAGCAGACCAGTGTTAGTAAGAATACTACAATTTTTTTTAGATAAGCCAAAACCTGATGTGGCCATGTTTTGTCCTCAGCTGCATCAGGGGAATTTTCTAGAAGGGGATAAGAACACACTCCCGCTTCACAAGCAAAAGTTATTTTACATTAACACATTCTGCATAGCATCTTGTAGTCTTGAGAGATATATCAGTGCCATTGTGCAAGACTAAGACATACTAATCAGTGCAGGAGGCAGATGCAGGTATGTATGCTTTTCTTTTCTCCAGGAAGAGGAGGTTGGGGAAATTACAGGCATAGCCCTTTAATAACATCCAATCCTTGCTTGTGGCAATTATTAATCAATTACACTTTTAGGAGCTAAGGGGCTGATTCTATAAATGGCACCTAATTTGGACGGCCCCCTAGAAAAATGGAGCCGGAAACATGTCAATCAAAATTACAGCTAGCGGCACTTATGTAAAAATTGAGGCGCCTGAAATGTAGGCAAGGGTTTTAAAGGCCTACATTTCAGGCGCCTACGTTTTTGGAAAAACACGCTTAGCGGCACCTAAGTTTTTGGAAAATCATGCTTAGCTGTGCCTAAGTCACGCTCTGCCCATAAAAATTCCCACTTAGGCATTAAGCACCACTAATCTCCATGCAATAGCAATCTATCTTTTATAGAATCAAATAGGTGCCTATCACCCAATTATTGAGGCTATTAAGGATATTTTGCCAATTAATTCCCCCCCACCTCCTTTTATGTAGCCGTGTTACTGATTTTTATCACCGGCCACAGTGGTAAAAGCTCCACTGCTCACAGCATTGGAACTTTTACCAGCGCAGCCAGTGATAAAAAATCACTAATGCGGCTTCATAAAGAGGGGTATGTTAGGCACTAGAGAATGACACGGTGGCTGTTACCCGTGGTAAGCCATGGGTAACCCGCCAAAATGGGGGGGGAAGTGCTCACTGCGAGCACAGGGACAAGGCCATCCACCGCCCTGTGGAGCAGTGAATGGCCTTGTCCCCGCAGTTAAGGGAGGGAACGCGCACGGTCACCGATTACGCGCGGCCCCCCTCCCTCCTTCCTACCTACAAAATCTATCTTCCTCCCTCCCCCTTACCTTCACGGCGCGTTAGTAAAGAAAGTTGCTCAAGCCGGCCGAGCCTGCCTGCCTACAGTCGCGTGTGTGTGGGCGGAAGCTTCTCTGACGCAACTTTAAGAGAACTTTTAAGAGAAAATGGGATATTCACGTGGGATCTATAGGGGAGTAAAAGTCGGGGAGTGGGTCATTGGTATGGGCAGACTCGATGGGCTATGGCCCTTTTCTGCCGTCAATTTCTATGTTTCTATGTAACTTCCTCCAGTTGGGTTTTCAGAATTTCCCCAATGAATATGCATGAGATCTAAACATACACATCCAGGGAGGGGGGAGGGGTTTGCATTGGAATTGATTTGGGGATTTTTTTAGGTAGTTTCTTGTGGGTATTTATTTTCTTGATTACTAGGTGGGAGGGTGGGGAAAAATAATTGCTTATTAATATCTGTAAGTTTATTGTGCTTTTCCTTGTAACATTATATGTACATTAATTATTTGCATGCATAATTATAGTTTGAAAATTTAATAAAGATTTTTTTAAATAAAGGAAGTGCCTCCGATGGCATCCTCAAAACCTCTAGTAATTTCTTAAACATATCTGCAGCTGGAATTAGAGGAGACTTAGGAAAGAATCTATGGAAAAATATAATGATCAAAGAAAGGTGCAATTTTAAATATTTTTGCAGTACTTATGTATGTACCCATGGGCCTGCAAGCTTATATTTGAAGGATGCCAGAGTCAGTGGGGATTTGAATCCACAACTCTAGTGTAGGGAACCTGCTTTTAAATTCCTGGAGATGCAGAGCTAGGTTAACACCAGGGGTCAGATAATCCACCGCAAGTTCAAACCAACAAAAGCAACAGCGGAGGAGAGAAGAAACAAAGCAGTCTATGGTGTTCAACTGGTTGAATTTTACTGAATAAAAAGGTGACTCAACACGATTCATGTTTCGGCTGTAAGGGCTGCATCAGCAGTCTGGTGCATTGTTGGAAAATGTAACCATAGCATGAAGATCGACTCTTTGTGAAAACGCCAAAGTACCTCCATAAGCAAATGTTGCAATCTGTAAAATGAACATTGTAGCTCTACTTTGTTTCGTAAGCAGGAAACCTGAGGTCATATTGCCACTGTACAGAACCATGGTAAGACCTCACCCTGGAGTACTGTGTGCAGTTCTGGAGGCCACATTACCGCAAAGATGTGCTTAGAGTCGAGTCGGTTCAGTGGATGGCCACCAGGAATATTCTCGGGGCTCAAGGGTCTCTCGTATGAAGAGAGACTGTACAAACTGCAGCTCTACACTCTGGAGGAACGCAGGAGAGGGGGGAGACATGATTGAAACGTTTAAATACATCACGGGTCGTGTTGAGGTAGAAGATGACATCTTCCTACTCAGGGTACCCTCGGGCCACAAGAGGGCATCCCGCTCAAAACTCAGAGGAGGGAAATTTATGGGGTGACAGGAAAGTATTTCTTCACGGAAAGAGTGGTGGGGCACTGGAATAAGCTTCCGGAGCAGGTGGCCAAGGCCAACAGCGTGCTTGACTTTAAGAATAAATGGGACATCTACGTGGGATCCCTACAGAGGCCTAGTAAGACACTCAGACTTGATAGGGCGGGTCAGTAGAGTGGGCAGACTTGGTGGGCTATAGCCCTTTTCTGCCGTCACCTTTCTATGTTACAAAATCACAACATTCGCTTATAGAGGTTCTTCAGCATTTTCTCAAAGAGCTGATGTTTGTGCTATGATTACATTTTTCTACAACGCACCAGGCTCCTGATGCAGGTCTTACGGATGAAACATGAATTGTGTTGAGTCACCTTATACTCAGTAAAATTCAACCAGTTGAATGCTATAGACTGCTTTGTTTCTTTAGCTCCTCTGTTGTTAAAATCAGGGGTTACATAGTATTTATTTTATTAAATTTTCTATACTGTTCTCCCAGGAGAGCTCAGAATGGTTTACATGAATTTATTTAGATACTCAAGCATTTTTCCCTATCTGATCCTGGCGGGCTCACAATCCATCTAATGTACCTGGGCAATGGGGGGCTTAAGTGACTTGCCCAGAGTCACAAATAGCAGTGTGGGTTTGAACCCACAGGCCTCAGGGTGCTGAGACTATAACTTCAACCACTGCGCCACACTCTGGTTGTAGGGTGGGGTGTAGCCCTGCTCCAGGTTTCAATTGACTCCACAAAAAGTGTGCCCCGATTGGAAGCGGTATATAAGAGCTCTCCAATTCAGGCTCCTTAGGTTCCTGCTCCATATTTGACCTGGCATTGTTGCAATCAGTGCTCCTGTTTTACACTAGTCCTGGTCCTTCTGGTCATTCAGTTCTCTATAGGTATGCTTTCCCCATGAGTACCTATAGCCTTAAGGGCATATCTCCTGATAAAGGGAGTATGTGGTGCAGTGATTAGAGCTACAGCCTTGGCACCCTGAGGTTGTGGGTTCAAATCCTGCACTGCTCCTTGTGACACTGGGCAAGTTACTTAATCCCCATTGCTCCAGGTACATTAGATAGAGTTGGAGCCCACTGGGTACAGTTAGGGAAAAATGCTTGAGTACCTGAATAATTTGTAATCCACATAGAAATAGTAGGATATGTGGAATATAATTTCTTTTTTTTTACATTATTTTTAAAAGGGAAACGTCTTTTGGAAATGCAAGCGATGTGCACGGTCATGGAAACTTACATCCATGCTTTTGCAGCTGCATAGAGATTTAAAAACCACAAGAACATGATGCACTCTCCTTTTATCATCAGCCACTGCATTTATTCATTTTATAGACACAGGTCTCTCTGAGAAAAAGACCTGAGTAGTCTATGGCAACATTTTGGAATTTCTCACTATGTGTTCCACAACTTTACTCTCCACTCCATTGGTCTAGAACAGTGGTCTCAAACTCAAACCCATATGCAGGGCCCACATTTTGGATTTGTAGGTACTTGGAGGGCCTACAGAAAAAAAAGAGTTAATGTCTTATTAAAGAAATTACAATTTTGCATGAGGTAAATTCTTTATAGTTTATAAATTTTTCCTTTTGGCTAAGTCTTAATAATAATATTGCAATTTATAGGTAAAGAGACATATGATCAAGAAACTGTTTTATTTTACTTTTGTGATTATGATAAACATACTGAGGGCCTCAAAAAAGTACATGGCGGGCCGCATGTGGCCCCCGGGCCATGAGTTTGAGACCACTGGTCCAGAAAACTCCCTTAATAAAGTGCAGAGTTCAGTGATCAATTATTTATCAAAAACTTTTTTTTAACAAACGCTGAGCTCCTTTTACAAAGTGGTGCTACTGATTTGTGCCCCGTCCCCACGAGCACTGTCCCCCATCCCTGCATCATCCCCGTGAGCTCTGTCCTCATTTCCACATCTGGGACAATAATTGGGTTGTCTTTCAGACATTGGTGTAGAAGAGAACCTAAACTGTGTAGTGGGTGAACAGGAAAATAAACTGTCTCTAGTGCTCTGAATTGGGTGCCAGATCACAGGTGAGGAAGAAGAGGAGTCTGTAATTGTTTTTAAAATCTGTTGTCTATCTCTCCCTGTAGGAGTGAGTATAGGTCTGCAACCTCTTAAATATGCAGTGGGAAGCCCCTCATGAAATCCGCAGGCCCTGGGAGTTATTGCGTTAAACTCAATACTCTGATCCTTGTTGCATTATGTCCACTATCCTGCCAGTTCTGGAATATTGTTTCAATAATAGAAATGCTCCTTGATGCCAGCAACAATTGGATGAATCTATTGCAGTAACAGTAAGACATTTGAGCAATTGGGCACCTGATCGAAGGACGTTGCAGATGGTAGACAAAACACACAAGTGATGGCATTTAATAGTAGTTCATTGAAATCCAAAAGCAGCTTCTGTTGTTATTTTTAATCATTGAATTCAGTTGCCAACTGTCTAAGATGTATTTTTTACATATTGATATTAGTCTCAAGAATGACATGGGGACAAAGTTTATCCCTGTCCCAGTGGGCTTTGTCCCCATCCCATTCCTGTGGGCTCTGTCCCTGTCCCCACCCCATCCTTGCCCACAGGGTACCCTTCTCCGTGTCATTCTCTATTTCCTGAGGTCTTTTCCTCCCTATTAGTTAAGTCACCTTCTTTGTAGTTGTTTTGTCAGTGTTCACATTTTAATCCCCCTTTTACAAAAGCGCGGAAGAGATTTTTAGCGCCGGCCAGCACTGTGTATGCTCTATGCTGCTCCAATGGTTATAGAATTCCTATGAGCGTTAGAGCAGCGCAGAGAATTCAGTGTGCTGGCCGGCGCTGAAAACCTATTCCATGCTTTTGTATAAGGGGAGATAAATTTTTTCATCCTTTGGGGGGGGGGGGGTATTTTCTACCTCTGAGAAAATCATTCTTTTTGTCTTAAGCAGGATCTTATATAAGATGTCTGTGTATCCAAAAACATTTGTAATAAAAAAAAAAAAAAACCCCAGATACTCTGCATGGATGGATTGCTAACCAGATCACCAGTACAGAAATGAAGCAGCAGGAAGTGCAAACACTGAAGGGATTATAAATCAAATCTTTGTAAACATTTATAGTTCAGTTTTATTTGCTTTATTAAAATGCTATATGGCGGATGGCCACGCCATAGTTATAGCATGCTGTAACACCAGGCAAGCACAAGATTATAAAATGATTTCTTTTTTGTTTTTGTTATATTGAGTATTTTACAATCAAAATGTACAATATTTTAGTGCAGTATCCAGTTATATAAACAGTGTGAACACACAAGGGCTTAGATTCAGTATATGGAGACCAAATTTGGATGGCAAATAAAATGCACACTAGTGCTCTGAATTGGGTGCCAGATCACAGGTGAGGAAGAAGAGGAGTCTGTAATTGTTTTTAAAATCTGTTGTCTATCTCTCCCTGTAGGAGTGAGTATAGGTCTGCTACCTCTTAAATATGCAGTGGGAAGCCCCTCATGAAATCCGCAGGCCCTGGGAGTTATTGCGTTAAACTCAATACTCTGATCCTTGTTGCATTATGTCCACTATCCTGCCAGTTCTGGAATATTGTTTCAATAATATTTTAACTAATAAAGCTTCTGAGGTACACAAACACACCTACTACAGGAACCATAAAATATTTCTGAATCCGGTTTCTGTAGGCAAAAGTATACAAACAATTTTCCTGTACTCCATTTCTGTAATTTATCAAAACTGAAGCTTTTGTTAAAAGAAAAATTTATATATACTTTTCCAAATGTGAGAAAAGCATTTTAAAAATGTGAAACATACGCCATTCCAAATCTGAAGGCATACGTTCTTCCAGTTTCTCAAGTGGAAATGGTATTTGCTCAGTGGCTGGCTTAATTACAGCATTCAGAATAATAGCCTGAAGGTAGTGTTGAAAACCCAGGAGCTTAACTTAATTCGTGCAGGCTGAATTCAGCAGAGAGTCTCCCAAATGTCTGTTAAGCAGTCCCTCAAAAATGATAAAATGAGCAGATTGAATGCAATCAAATCCCTTCCGATTGCAATTTTTAACATTTAATTTCATTAAGGTCTGAGATCAATGGCCCAGTGGCAGTGGTGCATGGGAGATGCTGTGGAAACTATGGGCCTGATTCTATAAATGGCTCCTAAATCATTACACACCTAGGGTAATGGCACCTAAATCCAAAAATACTTCAACATCGAACAATTCAAACTCTTGGTACAAGTGCTAATCCTAGGACTCCTGGACTACTGTAACATCCTATACCTATCATGCCCAACCAACATGCTAAAACAATTACAAACAGTCCAAAATACAGCTCTTAGACTGATTTACTCGCTGAAAAAACATGACTGCATTACCACCCCTTTCCGAGATTCACACTGGGTCCCAGTACAAGCACGCATACAATACAAATTCTTCTGCACCCTATTCAAAGCCCTAAATGGAAACAGACCAAGCTATACGAACCACCACCTAATCAGGAAAAACACATCCAGACCAAGGAGAACTCATGCACACCTTACCCGCTCGCCAATCAAAGGTATACAAAGCCCCTGCCTCTCCAGCCACCGGGGATCGCCGACGCAGCCCGACTTTTGAGTCGGATTTTTCTTCTTCAGCCCTTGAGGGCCACCGAAAGCCTCCCCCACCCAGCGACTTCCTAGGCAGAGGAAGGAGGAAGTTTCTGCCATCTTGTCCCTCCTTCCTCCGCCCGACGCCGTGCAAGCAGGAGGACTCTGCTCTCCCTTAGAGCCCCTGCCGCTCCAGCAACCGCGGATCACCGAACGCAGACCGACTTCTGAGTCGGACTTTTTCTTCAGCCCTTGAGGGCCACCGAAAGCCTCCCCCACCCAGCGACTTCCTAGGCAGAGGAAGGAGGAAGTTTCTGCCATCTTGTCCCTCCTTCCTCCGCCCGACGCCGTGCAAGCAGGAGGACTCAGCTCTCTCTTAGAGCCCCTGCCTCTCCAGCCACCGGGGATCGCCGACGCAGCCCGACTTTTGAGTCGGATTTTTCTTCTTCAGCCCTTGAGGGCCACCGAAAGCCTCTCCCCGCAGCGACTTCCTAGGCAGAGGAAGGAGGAAGTTTCTGCCATCTTGTCCCTCCTTCCTCCGCCCGACGCCGTGCAAGCAGGAGGACTCAGCTCTCTCTTAGAGCCCCTGCCTCTCCAGCCACCGGGGATCGCCGACGCAGCCCGACTTTTGAGTCGGATTTTTCTTCTTCAGCCCTTGAGGGCCACCGAAAGCCTCTTCACGCAGCGACTTCCTAGGCAGAGGAAGGAGGAAGTTTCTGCCATCTTGTCCCTCCTTCCTCCGCCCGACGCCGTGCAAGCAGGAGAACTCTGCTCTCCCTTAGAGCCCCTGCCGCTCCAGCAACCGCGGATCACCGAACGCAGACCGACTTCTGAGTCGGACTTTTTCTTCAGCCCTTGAGGGCCACCGAAAGCCTCCCCCACCCAGCGACTTCCTAGGCAGAGGAAGGAGGAAGTTTCTGCCATCTTGTCCCTCCTTCCTCCGCCCGACGCCGTGCAAGCAGGAGGACTCAGCTCTCTCTTAGAGCCCCTGCCTCTCCAGCCACCGGGGATCGCCGACGCAGCCCGACTTTTGAGTCGGATTTTTCTTCTTCAGCCCTTGAGGGCCACCGAAAGCCTCTCCCCGCAGCGACTTCCTAGGCAGAGGAAGGAGGAAGTTTCTGCCATCTTGTCCCTCCTTCCTCCGCCCGACGCCGTGCAAGCAGGAGGACTCTGCTCTCCCTTAGAGCCCCTGCCGCTCCAGCAACCGCGGATCACCGAACGCAGACCGACTTCTGAGTCGGACTTTTTCTTCAGCCCTTGAGGGCCACCGAAAGCCTCCCCCACCCAGCGACTTCCTAGGCAGAGGAAGGAGGAAGTCTCTGCCATCTTGTCCCTCCTTCCTCCGTCTGACGCCGTGCAAACAGGAGGACTCTGCTCTCTATTAGAGCCCCTGCCTCTCAAACCACCTCTCCAGCGAATTCTGAACACAACCCATACATCCACTCTCACAACCAACTCAAATAACTACCAAACCGCAATCCTCACAAATTTAAAAAAAAAAAAATGGCACTGCGTACACACAACCTCATTCTTGCCCTCATACTAATTGCCACATTTATAGCAAAATGGAAAACCACAGGCTACCAAATACAAACCATCCCTATCCTAACAACAACACACAGACCTGTTCAACATACCAGAAAACTGCATACCACTAGAACACTAACTCCATGCCCACTATCCAGCCAAGCCAGCATCCCCACCATCTGGGGAAAAAGACCCCCACCAAAACCTAACTCAAACACACAAAAATACCAAACCTCACCAAGAACTATCATCAATACAACCACTACACCAACCACAAAATACACTACAATTGCTTGCGCATATATGAACATCAGATCCGTAAGCCCAAAGGCAGAATTAATCAAAGATTGGCTGACCAAAGACAATCTAGGCTGTCTCTTCCTAACCGAAACATGGCTCACCTCTGAGTCAGATCCAAGCATCACAGAATTCTGCCCCAAAGGATATAAACTTGAAGTAGTATGTCGAGAAAACAGAAGAGGAGGAGGTCTAGCAATCATAACAAAAAACAATCTCAACATCGACGTACTAACCAAGCACTCCACCCCTTATCTTGATCTGCTAGCCTGCCAAATATCTGACAAATCACTCAATGGAAATCTGAACTGTCTTATTTGCTACATTACACCAGGTAAATGGAATACTTCAAAACAAGAACTTGAAGAATTCATCTTCCAGAACTCACTCTCCTCCACACATAACTTGATCCTCGGAGACTTAAATCTCCACTTAGAAGATCAATCATCCAAACAAACAACAGATATACTCTCATACCTCAACACTTTATCCTATCAAATTCTCAACCCAGAACCCACACACGAAAAAGGTCATCAACTTGATATAGCAGCTTACTCATCTCCAAATCAAAACACACAAAACATCTACATCTCAAACGGGTCCTGGCACCCTACTCTATGGTCAGACCATTTCAAATATTTATTCACTATCAATTGGGCTCAAAATAACAACAAACCCACCCCAAAGAAAACACTCATCAAATTCAGACCGAAAATCGAACCTCACACATTCTGGAACACAGTCGACCCCGAAATCGACCTCAACAACCCCAAAGAATTCATAAACAGCTGGAGGACCCTCAGTGAATCCACACTAAACGAACTTGCTCCAATAAAAAACAAAAACAAAATAGACAGACCATCTAATAAATGGTTCGACAACGAACTTCTACAACTAAAAAGAAAATGCAGACAATTAGAAAGGTCATGGAAAAAACAAAAACACAACAACATCAAAGATGAATGGAAAATCCTAATCAAACAATACAATACCAAACTGAAGGAAAAACGAAAAAACTACTACTCCAAACTCATCAGCACAGAAAAACCAGACACAAGAATACTTTTTGACATCTTAAGAAATCTCACCGATACCAAACCATTTCTCGCCACCCAAGGAAACCAAACCCCCACAGCCACCCAATTAGCGGATCACTTCAAACGCAAAATCATCACAACCAGATCCACATTCAACAATTCAAGAATCAACATAGAAGAAATACGAATTAATCCCAAAACAGATGAAGCAATCCCAGCAGACAGGATATGGACAAACTTCCCAAAGATACAATGGTCAGACTTGAACAGGCTTTACAAAAAATACAGCAAATCCTCATGTGACTTGAACAACTGTCCCTCATACTTACTAGCAACAGCTTCCACCAAATTTAAAGCTAGCCTCACACTATGGCTTCAAACAACACTAAGTGAAGGTCATTTCCCACCGGAATTAGGAGAAATCATAATTACACCTATCCTAAAAGATCCCAAAGGTCCTATAGATAATCCTGCAAACTATAGACCAATCGCTTCAATCCCTCTATACATTAAAATAACAGAAGGCCTTGTCGCACAACACCTCTCCAACTACCTTGAAGACCATCACATACTACATCCATCACAATCTGGATTCAGATCCAACCACAGCACAGAAACTCTATTGGTATCACTATTAGACATTGCCCGACAACACCTCAGCAAAGGAAACAAGCTGCTTCTCATTCAACTCGATCTCTCTGCGGCATTCGACCTAGTTGACCATCACACACTACTCCAGATATTAGACGCAATAGGAATTTCAGGTAATGTTCACAAATGGTTCCAAAGCTTCCTCAAAACACGAACATACAAAGTCAAATCAAAAGAGCACATATCCGACCCATGGTCAAACCCATGTGGAGTACCACAAGGATCACCATTATCACCCATATTATTCAACCTCTTCATAGCATCCCTAGGCATAACCCTAGACGCCCTAAACACAGTATCATTCAGCTACGCAGATGATATAACTATCCTCCTCCCCTTTAATATTCAAGACCCCTTATCCACAAACTACCTGAAAATGATAATGGAAACGGTAGAAAAATGGATGTCAAGTCATAAACTAAAACTGAACTCGGAAAAAACTAAATTCCTACTACTGGAAAGGGAAAAAAAAACCATCTCTCACAGAACTAGAAGTAAACACAATCAAGTACCCAATGCAAAGCACACTCAAAATCCTGGGAATCCTACTAGACAGAAATTGCACAATGCAGTCTCAAATCCACAAAATCATCCAAAGAGCATTCTTCACAATACGTAACCTAAGAAAAATAAGAAAATTCTTCAACAAAGATCAATACAAGATATTAGTACAATCCCTAGTACTGAGTATTGTAGATTACTGTAACAGCCTATACCTATCATGCCCAAATTACATGATAAAACAATTACAGACAGTTCAGAACACAGCCCTCAGAATCATCTACTCACTAGGCAAATACGACCACATCACCAAAGCATACTTAGACTCACACTGGCTACCAATAAAAGCAAGATCTCAGTTCAAATTCTACTGTCTACTATACAAGGTAATACATGGAACAGCACCCAGCTACCTAAACAACAGACTACACCGTAACCTCTCACACAGATCAAGGAGAACCCAGAGCCTATTCACTCACCCCCCTCTCAAAGGAACACGACGAAAGAAACTATACGACAGCCTTTTAGCGACACAGGCAGCAAAGATCGATACTACCATCACCAATCTACTGACCAAATCAATAGACATTAAAGCATTCCGAAAAGAAATCAAAACTCATCTCTTCAAAAAACACTTCCCATCATCATAACCTCACAAAAGTTTAAGATAATGCTCTCATGACTACCCAAACACCACCACCAGCAACACCCGAATCCGAACAGTATTATCTCTACTCGTCTAAACAACAGAATCCGGACAATATTATCTCTATTCGTCTAAACAACCTATCACTATCTACTATCTACTACCAATTTATCCTGGAAAAGTCCAGAACAACAATTGTAACTTAACGCATTCTTGTTTATATGTACTGCAATGCTACTGGAAATGTCCAGTCTTCTAACTTGTAATCCGCTTAGAACCGCAAGGCACAAGCGGAATAGAAATCACTTATGTAATGTAATGTAATGTAATGTAAAAAAAATATACGACGGACTATTAGCCACCAGAGCAGTGAAACTAGACCGCCACCTCTCCAATCTGCTGCCTATGACCCCCAACTACAAAACATTCAGTGCTCAAAGAACTTAAAACTTTTCTATTTAAGAAATTGTCAAATAATCTAACTAAACCTGATCGATCCTCCACAGATCCCAACGCATACTACATCTATTAACCATGTATTCTCCCTGGAAATGCCCAGGCCAACTCTTGTTGTAAACTGCCTAGAACTGAAAGGTATTGGCAGGATAGAAGACACCAGTGTAATGTATGGCATTCAAAGTTAGGCACTGCTTCTAGAACTAGGTGTTAGGCACTACTAGGCGTCTGCAACTTAAGAACTGGTATATTAGACCAGGGTTTTCTTGGTCTAAAATACTGGCATCTAACTCAATCCATGTCCAAACTCCACCCCTCACTACGCTCTCTTTTCAGGTAGGCGCTGATAGGTATGATATAGGCATCTGCACTGAGGCACCTAACAAGTTAACAAATTAGGTGCCTACTAAACATTTTTAAAAAAAAAAATTGTTTAATGGCGCTGTTTAATTAATGGTACCTATTGAACCAATTAAAAAGCTAACCCCCCTCTTTAACGAACGCATAGCATGGGTTTTAGCGTCGGAAGTGGCGGTAAATGCGCCAACACTCATAAAATTTCTACGAGCGTCAGAGCAGTTACTGCTGCAGCCGACGCTAAAACCGGTGCTACGCATTCGTAAAAGAGGGGTAAAGTTAGGTGTCTAGATCCACTAAGCATGCTGATGTAGACGTCTTTTATAGAATCAGGCCATATGTTTATAAGCATATACAGAAAAAGATATCACCACTATTCTAGCCAGCGGTGACTGTTTGGGATAGGAAAAGCCTCAGAGATTACGGAGTTATGCTATCTCCTCCAAAAAGAAACTTTTTCTTGCTCCTACTGCAATCATTGGCGTAAAAACCTCCCTAGTACCACTTATATTTATATTACCCAATAGATCTATTATTTTTTTTCTTTTTTATATATAAAAAATATTATTTTAAACACTATAGATAACAGTATTAAATTTTTCAAAATTTTATTGCTGTACATGAAGAAGGACATGGTACTACTCGAAAGGGTCCAGAGAAGAGCAACTAAGATGGTTAAGGGACTGGAGGAGTTGCCGTACATAGAAGGATTAGAGAAACTGAGCCTTTTCTCCTTCGAACAGAGGAGATTGAGAGGGGACATGATCGAAACATTCAAGGTTCTGAAGGGAATAGACTTAGTAGATAAGGACAGGTTGTTCACCCTCTCCAAGGTAGGGAGAACGAGAGGGCACTCTCTAAAATTGAAAGGGGATAGATTCCGTACAAACGTAAGGAAGTTCTTCTTCACCCAGAGAGTGGTAGAAAACTGGAACGCTCTTCCGGAGGCTGTTATAGGGGAAAGCACCCTCCAGGGATTCAAGATAAAGTTAGACAAGTTCCTGCTGAACCAGAACATACGCAGGTAGGGCTAGTCTCAGTTAGGGCGCTGATCTATGACCAGAGGGCCACCACGTGAGCGGACTGCTGGGTACGATGGACCACTGGTCTGACCCAGCAGCGGCAATTCTTATGTTCTTATAGCTGATAGGGTCAATAGTGAAAAAACATTACTATATTTCTGATCAAAAAATTAACATATGTTGATCTCCCAGATCCACTGTCTATAACGATTCAGGATGAGGCAATGATTCCGCCATACAGCTCTCCTCTATTGTGTCTCATAAAGCCATTGCTCGAAACTCGCTTCTCCCTTAGCCGCTCCTCAGAAATCCCAATGCGGCACCAGCGTTTCGCGGTAGCTCTTCTACTGCAGCATCAGGGTGATTGCATTAGCAGATCATTTTTGTTGTGCTTACTACTCACTACCGACACTGTTTATAAGCCCTCAGTGAGTGTGGGAATCCTAGTCATTGCACAACAATAGCACCTATGGGTGGGAATCAAGACGGTTGCTACAAACTGTACCCACCCTCCCCAGGGCTGCTACTGTAAGGTATAAATTACAGAAGGAAGAGGAGAAAATCTATCTAGGGAATAGCCCTGGTGGCCCACTGCTTCACCACCATAGATCGCAAAATACCAGCGAGCTAGCTTATAACACTGATCAAAATCAATCTAGTATGGCCATCTAAACAATAATAAATGTTCAAGTGTTATCAGAACAAATCAGTAGATTCTCATATAGAGGAGCTTAGCTAGTACTCATCGATGCACTGGCCACAACAGTTTCTAAATAGAATCACAGGTTCAGGATCTAAAAGCCAGTTTTATGACTGTTTTTTTAAAATATAAATACAGTAAAATCTTGGATTGCAAGTAACTTGGTTTGCAAGTGTTTTGCAAGACAAGCAAAACATTTTATGAAATTTTAACTTGCAATAGAAGTACATACAGTAAACACACATCACAACTGAGCCGATGGTTCTTCTCTCTTTGACGCTGCGAGAGTGTAGTGACTGTTCGAAACAAGGAAAGTCTTGCAATACGAGTACCTGTAGTATTTCGGATTAAGGTTTTTGGGTTCGGGAACAAATCATCTGAGTTTCCATTATTTCTTTTGGGGAAATTCACTTTGATATACGAGTGTTTTGGATTGCAAGCATGTTTTCAGAATGAATTATGCTCGTAAACTAAGGTTTTACTCTATATATAAAAAAAATGAAATATTTATCCCAACTTGGTCATGGTCATCAGATGAGTTCGTTTGATTCTCAAAACATTTCATTACTGAGTAAAAGGGTGCCTAAGGTGCAGTAAAATTTACAATTACCACAGCTTAACATAGGATTGTAGTATGGAACTTTTAAAATGCGGCAACCATTGGGGATGTTCCCAGGATTTCTCTATACAGGTCCTGTGTTAAAAGTTCCATTAGTGTGGGGTAATTTGTTTGGAGGCAATGTGGAAACACAGTACGTCCTATTTAGGAGGTGGTTAAGTGATACTACTGTGTTTCCCCGAAAATAAGACCTAGTGCCTTTTTTGGGCCCAAAATTAATATGAGACAGTGTCTTATTTTCGGGGAGGTCTTACTTTTTTTATGCATAATGATTATCTCTCCCTTCCTCTCCTCCACCCCAGTTCTTCCTATTTCCTTTCTCTCCCCCACATGTGCAGCATCTTTCCTCCCCTCTCACCCATCCTCTTGTGCAGTATCTTTATATCCCTCCCCCTCCCTCTGTGCAGAAGAACCCTTGCAGCCTATATCCCTCCCTCCCCTTCTGCAGCAGAACCCTTGCAGCTTATATCCCTTCCTTCCTCCTATTCCCCCCTGGAGCATTTATTAATCCCTCGCATCCCCCCCGCCGCCGCGCACCCCGCTTCTCCCTGCTTACCCTTTCATTTCTCCCCATTTGAACCCTGGCCGCGAGACCGAAATACAGTACCTTATAATGACTCATTCCAATTATTCCGAAAGCATCTGAAAACCTGGCTTTTCTCCAAATCGTAAAGCTATCTATTTAAAATGTAAAGCTAGCTAACCTCTTCATAACCTCTAATTTCTTATTATGTCCTTCCCTCATTTATTGAATTTACCTGTAAACCGTGCCGAGCTCTGTCTTTATGGAGATGATGCGGTATACAAACTTAAGGTTTAGTTTAGTTTATAACAAACCACATCGTCGATAGCACATGCCCCATCGCGGCTTTCTCATACCTGGGTGTTCCTCTGCCGTGTTGCTGATGATGCCGTGTTGCTGATGAGGGTTCGGATGGGTGGGTGAAATTGAAGGGTCACGGGGGAGCGTTGCTGCCGCCGGCGACTAGGGCTTATTTTCAAGGTATATCTTATTTTGGGGGAAACACGGTATGTTAACTGGATATTAGTGGGTTAGCATGCAATATGTTATCCCCCAAATATCTTGCACATTTCTTCTTGCCTATGCTCCACTCTCTATCATAAAAAGCACTTAACTTGTGGTTTACCTGGGGTAACTGTCAAATTACCAAAGCTCTTAAGGCAGTTGTGCACTAGTGTACTGAGCGTTAAACTTCAAGGGGCCCTGTTGCTAAAATGCACTACAATTTGCAGTTACTGTGGTTACCCTTTTAGGGGGCGCTTCCACTATTTTTATTCAAGGGACCTGTTGAGAGTTAACACGAGACCACTTATTACCTCCTATTTAGGAGGGGGTAAGTGGTTCCGCGTTAACTCAGTGTTAGCTAGTTACCATACAGTTAGTGTAACATGCTAGTTAGTTAACACTTCCATACTCATTCTTCACTCATGGCACATTCATGGCACATTCTCTGAGGCCCCCCCCCCTGAAAATGCAGTTACTCTCATGGAAACAGGCAAACTACTGCAGACTCCCTTAACATGGTTGTGCAGTAGCCTGTTTCTACATGCCTTAGGACAGGGATGTCAAAGTCTCTCCTCGAGAGCCGCAATCCAGTCGGGTTTTCAGGATTTCCCCAATGAATATGCATGAGATCTATTAGCATACAATGAAAGCAGTGCATGCAAATAGATCTCATGCATATTCATTGGGAAAATCCTGAAAACCCGACTGGATTGCGGCCCTCGAGGAGGGACTTTGACACCCCTGCCTTAGGAGCTTACATGAGAATTACCGTACTGGGCCAGACTGATTGTCCATCTATCCCAGTATACTGCTTCTAATAGTGGTCAGTCCAGATCACAAGCACCTGGCAAAGTCCTAAAGAGTATCAAAATTCCATGCTGCTGATTCCAGGGAGTAAAATTATCCTCATGTCACTCTTTATGGAGAAAGGGAAGAATCAGGGTAGGAATGGGCACAATCATCGCCCCTCAAGCCTTACATTGAAGAATACTGGTATAGAAGGGCTGAGGTTGAGATAGACACTAAAGAATGAGACCGGATGGTTAGAACATAAAACCATAAGCGTTACTATACTGGGACAGACCGAAGGTCCATCAAGCCCAGTATCCTGTTTCCAGCAGTGGCCAATCCAGGTCACAAATACCTGGCAGAAACCCAAAGAGTAGCAACATTCCAGAGCTGATATTGTGATGTCATAATGCCTCATTTCACCAATGCCTAAAAGCCAACCTCATCAGTGATGTCACATAAGAACATAAGAAATGCCTGCACCGGATCAGACCTGGGGTCCATCCAGTCCGGTGATCCGCACACGTGGAGGCTCAGCCAGGCATACCCTGGTGAATACATTAGTCACTCGTATCCCTCAATGTGTCCCGCAAAAAGATGTGCGTCCAATTTTTCCTTAAATCTTAGAATGGTGGTTTCCTTCACCATCTCTTCCGGGAGAGAGTTCCAGGCGTTCACCACTCGCTGTGTGAAGCAGAATTTTCTGACATTTGACCTGGCCGTATCCCCTCTCAGCTTCAGGCCATGACCTCTGGTCCAAGTCTGGGTCACATTTGCCAATTTGATTAACGCTGTTTCTTGCTCACCATCCTTTCCCTCTGCTGGTGAGTGAGCTTGCTCCATTTTGTCGATTCCTTTTAGCAATTTAAAAGTCTATCAGATCCCCTCTTAGTCTTCTCTTCTCAAGGGTGAATAATCCCAGTTTTCCGAGGCGTTCTTTGTAGCTCAAGTTCTCAATACCTTTTACTAGTTTCGTCGCTCGCCTCTGCACCCTCTCCAGCAGAGTTATATATCCCTCTTCAGGTATGGAGACTAGTGTTGGACACAGTATTCCAAGTGTGGTCTGACCATTGCTCTATAAAGCGGTGTTAGCTTTCTTTGCCACCGCTGCGCATTGAGCCGATGGCTTCAGGGTCCTGTCTATCAGTACCCCAGGTCTTTTTCTTGTTCACTCTTCCCCAATGTTATACCTAACAGTTTATACTCATGCTCCTTGTTTTTGCTGCCCAGGTGCATCATTTTGCATTTTTCTACATTAAAACTCATCTACCAATTTTCTGCCCATCTTTCAAGTTGCTTCAAATCTCTCTGGAGTTCCTCGCTGTCTTTTTGCGACCTGATTGCCCGGCATAGCTTTGTGTCATCTGCAAACTTGATGATAACACTGGTCGTTTCTTCTTCCAGGTCATTTACGAAGATATTGAATAAGATAGGCCCAAGAACCGAGCCCTGAGGTACACCGCTAGTTACTTTCTTCCAGTCTGAGTACTTCCCATTTATGCCAACTCTCTGTCTTCTGTTTTCCAGCCATTTTCCTATCCATCTTAGTATATCCCCTTCTATTCCATGGCTTTGTAGTTTATTGAGAAGTCTCGCATGAGGTACTTTGTCGAACGCTTTCTGGAAGTCCAAGTATATAATGTCCACTGGTTCTCCTTTATCGACTTGTTTGTTCACTCCCTCGAAAAACTGAAGTAAGTTTGTCAAGCATGACTTCCCTTTCCTAAAGCCATGCTGACTACCTCTCAGCAGGTCATGGTTATCCAGATGCTGTACTATGCTGTCTTTAATCAAAGCCTCAACCATTTTCTCAGGGACCGATGTGAGACTCACAGGTCTATAGTTTCCTGGTTCTCCCCTTGATCCTTTTTTGAAGATTGGGATGACGTTCGCTATCTTCCAGTCTTCTGGTATCCGTCCAGTTCTAATTGACATGTTAGCGAGGGATTGCATTAGTTCTCCGATTTCCACCTTTAGTTCCTTTAATACTCTCGGGTGAATTCCATCTGGGCCTGGGGATTTGTCACTTTTTAGTTTGTCAATCTGATAGTATACCTGGTCCAGATCCACCTTCACTGTGGTGAGGCTCTCCTCTATTTCCCCCTTGAAAACTTTCGCTGTTTCGGGTATTGATGTGGTGTCTTCCTTGGTAAAGACAGAAGCAAAGAAGGAATTTAATCTGTCTGCATGATGTATTCTTTTCTTCCTTGGTCGTCGAGAGGGCCCACTGTCTCCTTTGCAGGTTTCTTCCCTTTAACGTATCTAAAAAAGGGTTTGAAGTTTTTGGCCTCTTGGGCTATCTTTTCCTCATAGGCCCTTTTGGCTTCTCTCACCGCCTTGTGGCACTTCTTCTGGTCATCTTTGTGACTGTTCCAAGCCTCGGTTGTTTTCTTGCGTTTCCATTTTTTAAATGAATCCTTCTTTTCCCTAACTGCATCCTTCACCTCTTTGGTTAGCCAAGCTGGTTCTCTTTTGGCTTTAATTTTCCTTCCTTTGGCTGTCTGCGGAATGTATAGATTCTGTGCTTTGGTGATAGTATTTTTTAGTAGGGACCATGCTTGGTCTACCGTTTCGATTTCGGCTATCCTTTTCCTGATCTGTTTTCTTACCATGGCTCTCATGTTATCGTATCTTCCTTTTTTTAAAGTTAAAGGTCGTGGTTAGGGTCTTGGTTCGCTTCCCCTTCCCGATGTCGAGTTTAAAGTAGATCATCTGTGATCACTCGTCCCCAGCGGGACCGTGACTTCTACTTCTTTTGTTTGCCTAGTTATGCCATTTAGGACCAAGTTCAAGGTGGCGTTTCCTCTTGTCGGTTCTCCTACCATTTGTTCTAGGAAGCAGTCACCCATCATTTCCAGGAACTTTATTTCTTTGCCGCAGCTTGAGGTTACTAGGTTCCAGTCCTGGGAAATTGAAGTCTCCCATGATCGTTACATTGCCCGTCCTACATTCATGTCTTATTTCTATCATCTCAGAGTCTGTTTCCTCCGTCTATCCTGGGGGTCGATAGTAGAGACCTATTTTTGTGTCTGCTCCGTTCTGTCTGGGGATCTATACCCAGAGGGACTCCAGTTTCTTTTTCTCCTCCGCCTTCCCTTCTCCAGTAGACTCTACTCCTTCCTGGACATATAGGGCAATGCCTCCCCCTTTCTGCCCTGTTCTGTCTCTTCTGTAAAGCTTGTATCCCTGCAGTACTGTATCCCATTCATTTTCCTCGTTCCACTATATTTCTGTTATGCCAATGATATCTATTTCTTCGCGTCTTGCTAGTGTCTCCAACTCCCCCATTTTATTTCTCAGGCTGCTGGCATTTGTGTACATACATTTAAGCTCCCTTTGTGCTGCTTTCTTGGACTTCCTGGGCTTCACAGTCCTTATTGTGTCTTTCACGGCATCTATTTGCGCTCCATTGTTGTCTCCCTCATTTGCTGCAAGTTCTTCCCCTTTATCTGAGTGGCTTCATTATCCTATGCTTTGCTCACATAAGAATCAGAGTATGAATGAGCTCAGCCACTGACCCTCAAACCTTGCATTGAATGCTGGTGTAAAAGGACCAAGGTTGAAATAGATACTAAAGAATAACACAGCATGGTTTCCCACGGTTATCCGCGGGGACGGGAACGGTGATGAATTTTGTCACTGTGTCATTAGTAGGAACATCATATTGATTGAAAAACTTACAACTTTATTGAAGCATTACTCATAAGTATAGATACATAGCACATGCATATATGAAAAGCTGTTGCCACCATAAATCAGATATAGTAACATAGTAGATGGCGGCAGATAAAGACCCGAATAGTCCATCCAGTCTGCCCAACCTGATTCAATTTAAATTTTTTTAATTTTTTCTTCTTAGCTATTTCTGGGCAAGAATCCAAAGCTCTACCCGGTACTGTGCTTGGGTTCCAACTGTCGAAATTTCCGTCAAAACCTACTCCAGCCCATCTATACCCTCCCAGCCATTGAAGCCCTCTCCAGCCCATCCTCCCCCAAATGGCCATATAAGGACCATGCAAGTCTACCCAGTACTGGCCTTAGTTCAATATTTAATATTATTTTCTGATTCTAAATCCTCTGTTAGAAACATAGAAAAAAGACGACAGAAAAGGGCCATAGCCCACCAAGTCTGCCCATTCCAAATACCTGCCCCCCTGATTTTACTCCCTTAGGGATCCCATGTGAATATCCAATTTTTTCTTAAAATCTGTCACGCTGTTGGCCTCAATCACCTGCAGTGGGAGTTTGTTCCAATGATCCACTACTCTTTCAGTGAAGAAGTATTTTCTGTAGTCGCTATGGAACTTCCCTCCCCTGATTTTCAGCGGATGCCCCCTGGTGGTCGAGGGTCCCTTGAGGTAGAAGATATCTTCTTCCGACTCGATACGGCCTGTGATATACTTAACGTCTCAATCATGTCTCCCCTCTCTCTTCGTTCCTCAAGTGAGTACAGCCGTAGTTTATTCAGTCTTTCCTCATACGTGAGATCCTTGAGCCCCAAGACCATCCAAGTGGCCATACGCTGAACCGACACGATTCTCAGCACATCTTTCCGGTAGTGTGGTCTCCAGAATTGAACACAGTATTCCAAATGAGGCCTCACCATGGACCTGTATAGCGGCATCATGACTTCAGGTCTCCTGCTGACAAAACCTCTACGGATACAACCCATCACTTGCCTTGCCCTGGAGGAAGCCTTCTCCACTTGATTTGCAACCTTCATGTCATCACTAATGATCACCCCTAGATCACATTCCGTCGTGGTCCTGGCCAAGGTCTCACCATTTAGTATGTAAGTTCTGTGCGGGTTTCTCTTTCCCAGGTGCATTACCTTACACTTTTTAGCATTGAAGCCTAGCTGCCATGTTGTTGACCACCGTTCCAGCAGCAGTAGATCCTGCGTCATGTTATCAGGCAATGTGTTTTTACCTACTATGTTGCAAAGTTTGGCGTCATCGGCGAACAGTGATACCCTTCCTCTAAGTCCTTGGGTCATATCTTTTATGAATAAGTTGAATAGAATCGGGCCCAAGACCGACCCCTGTGGTACTCCACTGATCACGCCTGACGTTTTGGATGGGGTACCGTTTACCACCACCCTCTGAAGTCTACCACTTAGCCAATCCTCAACCCATGTAGTTAGAGTGTCCCCTAATCCTATCGACTTCAGCTTGTTCAATAACCTTCGGTGTGGGACGCTATCAAAAGCTTTACTGAAGTCTAAATATACTACATCCAGTGACTCTCCGGCATCTAGTTGTCTAGTAACCCAGTCAAAAAAGCTGATTAGGTTAGATTGGCAGGATCTGCCCTGGGTGAATCCATGTTGGTGGGGATCACGTAGGTTTTCTTCGTCTAGGATTGTGTCAATATTTCTTTTGATCAGTGTTTCCATGAGCTTGCACACTATAGACGTGAGACTCACCGGTCTGTAGTTTGCCGTCTCTGTCCTGCAGCCCTTTTTGTGGAGTGGGATAATGTTGGTGGTTTTCCAGTCCAAGGGGACTCTTCCTGTGCGTAGGGAAAGATTGAAAAGAACAGATAGTGGTTCTGCCAGGACTTCTCTCAATTCCCTGAGCACTCTGGGATGTAGGTTGTCTGGTCCCATGGCTTTGTTTACTTTGAGTCTTGATAGTTCGTAGTAGACGCTACTGGGCGTGAACTCGAAGTCTTGGAACGGGTCCTTCTGGCTGTCTCCCATCTGAAGCTGTGGACCAGCTCCCGGCGCTTCACAGCGTTTAGTAATTCTGCCTTGGCAGAATCTGATTCTACAAGGTTACCGTCCGATTTCTTCAGGCGTTCTATCCCATCCTTGTTTCTTTTCCTGTGACTAATATAGCTGAAGAAGAATTTATCCCCTTTCTTAATGTTCCGTGCTAGATCTTCTTCCATTCTGAGTTTGGCCTCCCTGACTGCTATTTTGACAGCTTTTGACCTGTCCAGATAGTCTTTTTCCGCCTCTTGTTTTCCTAAATGTTTGTAGGTGATAAATGCTTCTTTTTTCTTTTCAACAAGGTCCGAAATTTCTGCACTGAACCATTGGGGTCTTTTGTTCCTCCTGCGCTTACTTACTGTTCTTATGTGGCGGTTTGTTGCTTTGTGTAGGATGGACTTCAGAGTCAACCACATATCCTCCACATTGTTAGGTTGTGCTTGCTTTTGTAACTCCTGATGGACAAAAATTCCCATGCGGTCGAAGTCTGTGCCTCTAAAGTTGAGAACCCTCGTTGCTGTGTTTGACCTTGAGAAACCTTTCTTGAGGTTAAGCCATACCATATTATGGTCGCTGGAGGCCAATGTATCTCCAACTGAGACATCCGTGACGCTATCTCCGTTGGTGAGTACCAGGTCTTTGAACTCAGTCACAGTTTTACTCTCCACCACTTCTCTCGGGAGCGCATTCCAGGCATCCACCACTCTCTCCGTAAAGTAGAATTTCCTAACATTGCTCTTGAATCTACCACCCCTCAAACTCAAATTATGTCCTCTGGTTTTACCATTTTCCTTTCTCTGGAAAAGATTTTGTTCTACGTTAATACCCTTCAAGTATTTGAATCATATCCCCCCTGTCCCTCCTTTCCTCTAGGGCAGTGATTCCCAACCCTGTCCTGGAGGAACACCAGGCCAATCGGGTTTTCAGGCTAGCCCTAATGAATATGCATGAGAGAGATTTGCATATGATGGAAGTGATAGGCATGCAAATTTGCTTCATGCATATTCATTAGGGCTAGCCTGAAAACCCAATTGGCCTGGTGTTCCTCCAGGACAGGGTTGGGAACCACTGCTCTAGGGTATACATATTCAGGGCTTCTAGTCTCTCCTCATACGTCTTCTGGCGCAAGCCTCCTATCATTTTTGTCGCCCTCCTCTGGACCGCTTCAAGTCTTCTTACATCCTTCACCAGATACGGTCTCCAAAACTGAACACAATACTCCATGTGGGGGCCTCACCAATGACCTGTATAAGGGCATCAACACCTTCTTCCTTCTACTGGCTACGCCTCTCTTTATACAGCCCAGCATCCTTCTGGCAGCAGCCACCGCCTTGTCACACTGTTTTTTTTGCCTTTAGATCTTCGGACACTATCACCCCAAAGTCCCTCTTCCTGTCTGTGCATATCAGCTTCTCACCTCCCAGCATATACGGTTCCTTCCGATTATTAATCCCCAAATGCATTACTCTGCATTTCTTTACATTGAATTTTAGTTGCCAGGCATTAGACCATTCCCCTGACTTTTGCAGATCTTTTTCATATTTTCCACTCCCTTCAGCAGTTGGAAACCAAGCACAGTACTGAGTAGAACTTTGGATTCTTGCCCAGAAATAGCTAACAAAAAATTTAAAAAATTTAAATTGAATCAGGTTTGGAAGAATGGATGGACCATTCGGGTCTTTATCTGTTGTCATCTACTATGTTACTTGACTACCCTGATCATATGAGCCTCTTTTTCCCTATAAAAAATCATTATCTTCTCTTTCTCTCTCTACTTTCCTTGCAGAAGGCACAGGGATGATCCAGTCACAATACAAATATCATCCTTCCTACAAAACAAACAGAAAGGCAGCAGGTCTGAAATGATTTCTTTTATTAGTTTGTGTCTCACTGCCAACTTCACCTAGCACATCCTTCTGCCATTAATTGCCATTGCTTTGAACTCTTGCTCACAATAGAAACAAAAGGGCAATGTATTTTAAAATGCTTTCTGTTATTAGTTTGCATCATCCTGTCAATTTTACCTGGCATATCTGTGCAAGCTTCTGCCAGTAGCTGCTGCTACCACCAACAAGACTTTATCTTATCTGTATGATGAAAGTAAAAGTTGCCATTGTGAGTAAAGGAGTAGTTTGATAGTTAACACAGTGGGCTAAGGATCTGAGGGACCAGGTTCAATTCCCACTGTAGTTCCTTGTGATCCTAAGTAAGTCATTTAACCCTGTATGCAGGTGCATAAAAACTTAGATTGTGAGCTCACTAGGAACAGAGAATGTACCTATATGTAAACTGCTTGTTGCCATTTTCCGGGTCTCATCTTTTCTCGTCAGGTAGAACCAGATGTTTCAGCCATCATGCTGTGGCTTTCTTCAGAGTATGCTGTGAGGTCTGCAGTATGTCTTTATATACATATGGGTCCTCAAACCCGATTGGTTGGAGTTTGAGGTGATTGAGGCAGGAAAGTCCATTGGCCACCAATTTGCATTTTAGTGGGGAAAGTCCATTGGTCACAAATTTGAATTTTGGTGGGAAAATCAGTTGGTCTCTTTCTCAGAAAATGGAAAATTCTCTGGTAACATAAGAACATAAGAAATGCCTCTGCTGGGTCAGACCCGAGGTCCATCGTGTCCAGCAGTCCGCTCACGCGGTGGCCCAACAGGTCCAGGACCTGTGCAGTAATCCTCTATCTATACCCCTCTATCCCCTTTTCCAGTAGGAATTTGTCCAATCCTTTCTTGAACCCCAGTACCGTACTCTGTCCTATTACGTCCTCTGGAAGCTGGGTTACGTGTTCTTTTAGGCTTACACAGCTGGCATCATGCTTGTTGCAGTTTTCTGGTTCTCGCTATGTCTGGTCAGGTAGAACCAATGTTTCAGCTATCATGCTGTGATTTTCTTCAGGGTATGCTGTGAGGTTTGCTGGACCTCACAGCGTTCCATTCTGAAGGAAAAAAAAAAAAAACAGATCAAACTGATTTTCCCACCAATATTAAAATTTGTGAACAATGTCCTTTCCTGCTTCATTAACCTCAATTCCCAACTAATTGGGTTTGAGAACCCATTATATATACAGATAAACTGCAGATCTCACAGCATACCCTGAAGAAATCCACAGCATGATGGCTGAAACATCAGTTCTACCTGACCAGATGTGGCGAGATCCGGAAATCTATTACTGCTGCTTATCATTTCTATAGTGCTACTAGACATACACGTTGCTGCACATCAAAACATAGAAGAGACATCCCTGCTCAAAAGAATTTACAATCTGGTCAAGACAGACAAACTGGACAAGAAGGTGCATCAATACACAGTGTTCAGGTGAGGGAATTACAGAGGGAATGATAAGACAGATATTGGTGCATAGCAGGTGGGTTGGAGTCTGGAATTGAAAGCAGCTCCAAAATACTGCCAGAGACCAAGCTTGACGTGCCAAGTCAGGCAGGTTGTTCCAGGCATACGGTGCAGCAAAGTAGAAGGGACGGAGTCACTCTGGAGCTGGTCGTAGGGAAGGAGGGTACAGATAAGAGAGATTTACCTGATGAGCGGAGTGCCCCGGGGGTGTGGGGAGAGAGGAGAAATACTGAGGAGCTGCAGAGTGAATACATTTGTAGGTCATTAAGAGGAGTTTGAGATATATGTGGAAATGCATAGGGAGACAAGCGCGCCGGGACAAAGGCGCGCCCAGACAATTGAGCGCAGCGCGGAGGCGCGCGCCGCTCAAAATTACTGTTTTTAGGGTTCCGACGGGGGGGCGTGGGGGGAAATCCCCCCACTTTACTTAATAGACATCGCGCCGCGTTGTGGGGGTGTTCTGGGGGGTGTGGGGGGATGTAACCCCCCACATTTTACTGAAAACTTAACTTTTTTCCTGTTTTTAGGGAAAAAGTTAAGTTTCCGCTGGGGCGGGGGTTTTGGAGGCTGAATGTTGCTGCCTATTTAGATTATTACTGTACTCTGTGTTTAGGTATGGGAAAGGTGGATTCTGGAAGGTGGTTAGGGGCCTGTTTACACTTATTGCACTTTAACTTAAAAAATTAACACTCATTAAGTGCACAGGCCGTGCACTATCTGTTCAGGTATGCCCAGCATGTCCTCTACAGTTACCAAACAGTAAAGTACACTGGGTTTTTTTCTACAATTAGTATGAACGCACTTACCATCTCTTCTTGAAGAGACAGGAAATGGACTCATGTGACACCACATGGTATGTACTAGAGAGTTGTGCAGGGGCAGAAATCCTGCCCGTTCCCACCAGTATCCTGTGAGGAATCCCCTCCGTCCCCGCCCTTCCCCCATAAAAGTTACCTGCCCCCATAAAAAGCAGCAATTACTTCTGACAGTTTTGATTTTCTTAAGTCTTAGTTTCTGCTTTTGTCTATCTTCTACTAATTATCTTTCTAGACCTCGGGAACCCCGGTTCCATCCCCATGGGAGTCATGTGAGCCTGGGGGGGATCCCTGCAGGAGTCTCGTAGGTCTGGGGGGGATCCCTGAAGGAGTCCCATATGCTTGGGGGGAATCCCTGTTCCCGAGCAGACCTCGAGTATGTACCCTACACTAATTTCATCAAGTTACGTAAAGCAGCCGTTTCACCATCTGCCAATTAAAGGGTTCAGGTACCTTTCATATTGTGAAGGAGTGCTATTAAGTGAGAGGGACAGCATCCTAAAGATTCCCTCACAGTGACATTTATAGAATTTCTCCCTATGTGACATAGGCACACTGTTTATATAATAGTGTCTATTACTTAAAAACATAAGAATAGCCTTACTGGGTCAGACTATTGGTTCATCAAGCCCAGTAGCCTGTTCTCACGGTGGCCAATCCAGGTCCCTAGTATCTCGACAAACCCCAAAGAGTAGCAACATTCCATGCTACCAAACCAGGGCAAGCAGTGGCTTCCCCCATGTCTCTCTCAATAACAGACTATGGACTTTTCCTCCATGAAATTGTCCAAACCTCTCTTAAAACCAGCTACGCTATCCGCTCTTACCACAACCTCTAGCAATGTGTTCTAAGCAGGGTAATCTGACACAAGCGCGCTCTAAAGCGACAGGTCCCATTTGGGTCGCCAATTGAGCAGCCAGGTTTGTTCTTAGGTGTGTAAACTGTACATGAATGATGGCACATGGCACAAAATGTATAAAAAATGTATTAATTTTATTTATTTCCATAACAACCATCAAAAGATTATTTGCATCATTGGGGGTCTTTACAGATGCCAAATGCTGGCATTTCTGACAAAGAATCCCAACTCTTTAATTGTCGTTCACCAATATATAATTTACATGACCAGCATAACATCATTACTTATCAGCCAATCGGCTAACAGAGGCCGTCTTTGGTTTGAACAAAGAAATTCCTTTTGACATCAAAATAAAAGTTTCACAAATCATATTTTTGTTTACATTAATTTCTGAATATGCATAAAACCATTATAACATACCAAATACCCTTTTTGTCATTCTCAAAACTTAAATCAAACCGTTGTTAAAGCCAGTCTGCTGATAAGTTTGTGTCCCCATCAGCACAGAAGAAGGAGGAGGCCTAGTCCCCCCTCCCTCCTATGCTGGAGGTCAAACTAGCTGACCTTTCCTGCTCTGCTCTCAAAGACTGGTACAGTGTTTCTGGCTCTATTTCCAGATGTTGTTCTCAGGATTTCTCCTTAAAGTTTCTTGCATCTTATATATATATATACAGTGGTACCTTGGTTAACGAGCATAATTCGTTCCAGAAGCATGCTCGTAATCCAAAGTACTCCTATATCAAAGCACATGTCCCCATAGGCCACAATGTAAATTGAAACAATTCGTTTCACAACCAAGGTTTACTATGGTGGCCCAGGGGTGGGTGGATACCTGTCTGTGGGTGCTGCAGCCCTTCCAGCGTGGTGGTTTCCTTTCCCCGGGGTCCCCATGCGGCTCTCCTCCCTCTTCGGCGATGCCTTTGCCTTTAACCAGCACCTCCCGGCTTCCGATTCAAGTCGGCCATCTTCCAGACTTATGCGCTGGACCTCTGCACTCCCCCATCAAGCCGGCGCCGCTCCAACAACACGCGCACCACGTACAAGCAGCATTGATACCTGGCTTATTCACAGTAGAAGGTTTCTGTATAATTTATAATATAATATTTTCTATTCCAGTTTGTTCACCATAAAGTATCTTTGAGTGCAACTACTCAAAGCTCTTGGGTGAATTACTCCGTTGTTTCTAAAGTTTGATATACAGCCCTTCTTACAATATGAACCTGAACAGTTTACAATGCTACTGGTATCAATGGTAAGCTCTGTAGGACTAGGATCACAGGGTACACAGACACACACACAATAGGCTGTGACCTAGTACATACAGCAACAAAATGAAGGTCACCATAGTCCATGCTCTGTAGTAAAAGAATAATCACCATCTGGACTGTTTGGCAAAAAGGGATCTATAATGGGTCAGCAAGCATTCTCTTTTATCATGAAAGCAGTGAGTGGGGCTCCAACAGTTCCATATCAGATTAGCATCAAGAATCAGCAGGCATGAAAAATAGATAAGAAAAGTGGTTTCTTTTCACCTGAGCTTGCAGCACAGCCTCGTTAGGGTCCAAAATTGTGAAACTGTAGACATTTCAAAGGCTTTTGCAAAGATACTACACAAACACTTTAAAGTTAACAATAGTAATCCCTTTCTATCCTACACTTCTAGATCAGGAGATAAATAGTGATCATGAAGAGTTGTATTGTTTAAAAAGTAAGCAGATTGGGACAGATGTACTATGGAGATACCATTTTGGTTTTTTCATAGGCACTAAAATATGCATTCTGGGGCCATTGCAGAAAGGCTTGCCGTAGAGCCATGTGTGCATGTCCGAGCATGTGGCTTTTAAAGTGAGTGTAATATTCACGGCATACAACAAGTTTATTGTATGCAACTTTTACGCATGGAAAACCTGCAGCTAATATGAGAAGGGTATGCTGGATGCATGCATACAAGATTTCACAATAAGCTTAGCTTCTTGTGTGCATGTCTAAATAAAAACTGAAACAGAAACATGATGGCAGATAAAGGCCAAATGGCCCATCCAGTTTGCCCATCCGCATTGTCCATGGTGGATGGTATCTTCGAGAGCATTTTGGCTACCTGGACCATGGGATGATTTTCCAAGGGCTGCTGAGCAGGGATGGTGTACATCCATCAAAAAAGGGAAAAAGTGTCTTTGGCAGCAGGCTGGCTAATCTTCTGAAGAGGGCTTTAAACCAGAAGTGATGGGGCAGGATGATCAAAGCCCCCAGGTAAGTAAATCACTGAATACCTCTACAAGGATAGGAAAAGGGGGCAATGTCTGGAAAGCAGTATATACTAATTCTCGAAGTATGGGAAACAAGATTCTGGATCTAGAAGCTGTGATGGAAGAAGAGGAGTTGGATATAGTGGCGATCACGGAGACGTGGTTCACGGAGAACCATGACTGGGATGTAGTTATACCAGGCTACAATCTGTTCAGAAAAGACAGGGTAGGAAGAAAAGGAGGGGGAGTAGCGTTATATGTTAAAGATTATATTAAAGCCACACAATTGCAGATCTGCAGGGCAAGGAAGAGGCACTGTGGATCAATTTGGAAAGAGGGAATGGTGAATATATTTACATTGGTGTGATATACAGGCCTCCTTCATAGACGGAAGAAGTAGACAGAGATTTAATAGTAGACATTCAGAATATATCTAAAAAAGGGGAAGTCTTGCTAATATGTGGTTTTAACATGCCGGATATTGATTGGGGTATCCCTATTGTGGGGTCTTCTAGAAGTAGGGAGATCCTGGATTCTCTACAAGGAGAACTGTTCCAGCAATTGGTAATGGAACCCACACGAGATGGGGTTATACTGGACTTAGTGCTTACAAATGGGGAATGGTTTCTGATGTTACAGTGGATGATCATCTGGCATCCAGTGTTCACTGCATGGTACGGTTTAATACTAAGATGGGTATAAAGAAGGCTCATTCAAAAGCAAAGGTTCTAGACTTTTTAAAAGACTAACTTTGTTTGGATGGGGGATTATGTCAAGGAATTGTTGTCTGGATGGGCACATCTGGAAGGAATGGAAATGCGGTGGGCAAAACTGAAAGGAGTAATTGTAAGGGCGACAAACCTTTTTGTGAGGCAAGTAGGTAAAAGTAAGAGGAAAAGAAAGCTGCTTTTGTTATCAAAAGTACACAAGAACATAAGAATAGCCTTACTGGATCAAGACCAATGGCACATCAAGCCAAGTAGCCTGTTCTCACGGTGGCCAATCCAGGTCCCCAGCACCTGGCCAAAACCCAAAGAGTAGCAACATTCCATGCTGCCAATCCAGGGCAAGTGGTGGCTTCCCCCATGTCTTTCTCAATAACAGACTATGAACTTTTCCTCTAGGAAATTGTCCAAACCGTTCTTAAAACCAGCTATGCTATCTGCTCTTACCGCAACCTCTGGCAATGCGTTCCAGAGTAGTCATCATCCTAAAGCTCTTTATGTTAGTATTCCGGTCAGTTTATGAGAATTAGAAGGTTGTGTTTGAATAAGCAGGATTTTCAAAATCAAGTGGTTGCTTTGTATAATAAATTTGTGCAGTGTGGTTATCCAGCAAAAGTGATGAGATGGGCATGGAAAAGGGCATGTTGATGTCAGCGCAAATAACTGTTAGTCCCTTCTTCCTGGAATAGAGAGATCCCATTGTGTGCATATTACCTCATTCAGAACAGGCATGCATGATAAGGGATGCAATATGTAAGTTTTGGCCAACTTTAGGAGTACATTTGTGATTTGAGGAGGAACCTAAATTTGCATATAGTAGGGGGCAAAATTTGGAGAAATGTTGAAGTATTGTAGATGTGTCACTCAACTTTGTCATAATGGAGGACACTGACCTGGTGGTTGTTGTAAATATTGTAAGCAGATTTGATGGCAGATTTTATCCCTTTGCCTCATAATCCAGATAAAATGCATTTTTTTGTACGTGAATACTGATTATAACTCTAGTTGAGTAGTGTATAGTGTAATTTGCCCATGTAATGAGTATTATATTGGGCATACCAGGAGATCCATCAAGTCAAGTATTGCAGAACATTTAAGTAACATACGTATGGGGTCGAGTGCAGGCTCCTTTGTTAGTTTAATGGCTTGAGATAGGTCATATGGAGGAAGATTTTAAATATACAGTGTTGTTGCATATTGAGAAAATGGCAGGGGTTGATAAATCCCATACATTGTTGAATAAAAACCAAAAATGTATTTGTTGTCACCGGGTGTGGCCACGCCCAAGCAGGTAAGACCAAAACAGCTCAGGGCATTCAGCGCTGACTGAACGGAGTTAGAAACATAGAAATTGACGGCAGATAAGGGCCACGGCCCATCCAGTCTGCCCACCCTAATGACCCTCCCCTGCCTTTACTTTGCAAATAGATCCCACGTGTCGATCCCATTTGGCCTTAAAATCAGGCACGCTGCTGGCCTCAATCACCTGAAGTGGAAGATTATTCCAGCGATCAACCACCCTTTCGGTGAAAAAGAATTTCCTGGTGTCACCACGCAGTTTCCCGCCTCTGATTTTCCACGGATGTCCTCTTGTTGCCGTGGGACCCTTGAAAAAGAAGATATCCTCCTCTGCATCGATGCGGCCCGTGAGATACTTGAACGTCTCGATCATGTCTCCCCTCTCTCTGCGCTCCTCGAGCGAGTATAGCTGTAATTTATCTAACCGTTCTTCGTATGGGAGTTCACTTTTTTTTGGGAGTGGTGGATCAAGTGGCACAATGAGTTGCACAGTTTCTTTGGAATTCAAGTCAAATAGTTTTTATTTTCAAAAAGGAGAAAAGCAAAAGCACTCGCAACAGTTCAAACACAAGCATTACAAAAACTGTTCATCAAAATCTTAAGAAATCCCAGTCCAAAATTTCCCAAACATGAGACTTCTTTCACACAGGTTTCTCAATAGTCAGTAACACAAAACTTCTTTCAATGCTTTTATCAGTGTTAAGATTCAATATCAGAACCTCCAACAGTACAAAAAGTGAGAATCAAAACCAAAATCAAAATGGCTTCCAATTTAGGCCTAATAGACCTGCGCCTACTCTAAGGCAGGACTTCTATTCACTTTACCTCCAGCTGGGCAACAAATTCTCTAGAATGGGAACACATTCATTTAATTTCCACAAACATCCAATTGAGGCAGAAAGGGACCTCATCACTCAATGACCGTTAGTTGTGGTCCCTCCTCACATAGGACCCAAAACCAGTAACACAATTAAAGATCACTGCCCTGCTATGCCATACTAACTGACATAGCTTCAAGGAGAAGAAAAGAAAAAACCCAAAATTTTTCTTCTTTATTTTCTCACTACAACTGTGAGAGCTTTCAAAAAGGTATTATAGTTCTAGCAAAAACAGAACATAGAATTAATTCTCTTTAGGCAGCACATCACAGTTAGTATGGCAGAGAAACTACTTACTCTTCCTGCCCAAAACTTTGAGATACTTTTAAATGCAACTTTACTTTTCTTTCATGTTTTCAGCACAGCCTTAACTCAAGCACAGTCTGTCTCCATTAAATATTCTATTGCATCACCATAAACTGCCCCAAGCTCCATGCCTTCTTCTAATCTAATCTAATCTAATCCTTAGGTTTGTATACCGCATCATCTCCACGTTCGTAGAGCTCGACGCGGTTTACAGTAGGAGAAATAGGAAGGAACTACAACAGAGGGTTAGAGGTAGAAGTGTGAAGAAAATTTAGAGGACTTGGGATGCCAAGATATAAGAGTTTCCTTGATTCCTAAGTTGGAGGGAGACTTACATTTTTTGAGAAAAGCCAGGTTTTCAGATGTTTGCGGAAAACTTGGAGAGAGCTCAAGTTCCGAAGAGGGGAGGTAAGGTTGTTCCAGAGCTCAGTGATTTTGAAGTGAAGGGAGGTCCCTAGCTTTCCTGTGTGGGAAATGCCTTTTAGCAAGGGGAAGGATAGTTTTAATTTGTGGGAGGATCTGGTGGTATTAGGGTTTGAGGAATTCCAAGAAAGAGGGATAAAGGGAGGGAGGATACCATATAGGATTTTGAAAGTTAAACAGGCGCATTTATAGTGGACCCTGGCGATTATCGGAAGTCAGTGGAGCTTGGCCAGGAGCGGGGAGACATGGTCAAATTTACTTTTAGCGAAGATGAGCTTGGCCGCGGCATTCTGAATCCGTTGGAGTCTGTGGAGGTTTTTCTTAGTTTGGCTTAAGTAGATAGAGTTGCAATAGTCCAATCTGAAGAGGATGATGGATTGGACAAGGAGGGTAAAATGTTTTTGATGGAAGCAGGATCTAACTTTCCTCAGCATGTGAAGGCTGAAAAAGCATTTTTTTACCAAGGATTGGAGATGGTCATTGAAGGACAATGTGGAATCAATGATGATGCCCAAGACCTTGCTCGAGAACTCAAGCTGCAGAGAGGAGCCAGAGGGTAGTGGAATGGAGGTGGGTAGGTGGTCTAGTTTTGGACCGAGCCAAAGAAGTCTTGCTTTGGACTCATTCAATTTCATTTGCACAGTGTGGGCCCAGGATTGTAGGTTCATTATACAAGAGGATATGTTCTTAGACAGGTCGGTGAGGTTCGAATTGGTCTCGAGGAGGACGAGGATGTTGTCTGCATAAGTGTAAATTGTTTCAAGGGGGGATAGGTGGAGGAGTTTTAGGGAGGACATATAGATGTTGAAAAGGATAGGGGATAGTGGAGAGCCTTGCGGGACTCCACAATTCGGTTTCCAGGGGGAGGATGAGGTGCCATTCATGTTAACAATGTAAGAACGAGAGCGGAGGAATTTAGAGAACCAACCTAGGACTGTGGAGTTGATACCTATCTCAGAGAGTTGGTAAACAAGAATATCTTCTGGACACAAATTTTTATTGCTTTCTGATAAATTAGCTAGGTAATCATCAGTCATTTCAGTGTCAGAAAAATCATTGCCAACATTAAAATGAGACCTGACCTGTGCATGGAATTGTGCTGGGTTCCTCTTTGTTCTAGAAATAGGTTTCACCACTTCACTCTATGCTGATGACTCCCAGATCTACCTCTCCACGCCGGATATTTCTACAGGAGTTCAGGTCCGAATTTCAGCCTGCCTGTCCGACATTGCCGCTTGGATGTCTTGTCGCCATCTCAAACTGAATATGGCTAAAAGTGAAATACTTATCTTTCCGCCTAAACTCTCCCCCCCCCCCCACTATTCTCTATTTCTGTGGATAACACTATCCTCCTCCCTGTCTTGTCAGCTTGCAACCTTGGGGTGATCTTTCACTCCTCTCTCTCCTTCTCTGCTCAGATCCAACAAACCGCCAAATCCTGTTGCTTCCTCCTCTATAATATTACTAAAATCCGTCCTCTTTTCTCTGAACATATGACCAAAACCCTTGTCCATGCTCTCATCACCTCACGCTTAGACTACTGCAATGTACTTCTCTCGGGCCTCCCGCGTACCTGTCTTTCTTCAATCTGTTCAAAATTCTGCTGGGCGACTCATATTCCGTGAGAGCTGCTATTCTCACATTACCCCTCTCCTCAAGTCACTTCATTGGCTCCCCATCCATTTCAGAATATAGTTTAAACTCCTCTTGCTGACTTAAAAGTGCATTCGCACTGAAGCCCCCCAATATCTCTCTTCACTTATCTCCCCTTATACTCCTCCCCGTGATCTCCATTCATTGGGCAAGCCTCTCTTATCTGTACCCTTCTCTTCCACTGCCAACTCAAGACTCCATCCCTTCTTTCTTGCAGCACCGTATGCCTGGATCAATACATCGTGCTCCATCCCTAGCAGCATTCAAATCCAAGCTAAAAGCTCACTTTTTAAAATCTGTTTTCAACTCTTAACTCCCACTCACTGCTGTCAGATACCTATACCCACTGTATCATTTCCTCTACCATAATCTCCCCAACCTCGAAATGTCCTGTCTAAATTAGATTGTAAGCTCTTCTGAGCAGGGACTATCTATTGTATGTTAAAATGTACAGCGCTGCATATGCCTTTCAGCACTTTAGAAATAATATATAGTAGTAGTAGCAGCAGCACTCCATTCTATACCAAGACTGTAGCTGTTCTGGGTTTGCCCTCTTTCTGTTTCACCTTGCCTACTCTTATTGGGACTCAGGTGATAAGAACCAGGTGTGGATTGTTCCCTAATGAACTGTTTTCTAGAATGTGATGTGTGCTGCTCCAAAATGGTCCCCCAGTTACTATCATGTGTAACAAGCTGAGCACACCTGGGAACAGTAACTCCCAATCTATTGGTTCCTTCAACTTTTTAATCACTCTTTCTCAACCCAGGACTAGAGGAATACAAATGGGATACTTGCTGCTCACAATTATAACTTATATCTTTATTTCTGATTCTAGGTTGTGGTATAGGGTATCACAGCCTAGAAAATGGTTTTATTTTTTCCTGCCCAATTATAGGAATAGGCTTCTTTGTGCTAGCGTCCACAGACACAGGGGCTTCCCTGTGACAATATATATGTGGCAAACCTTGATCTCTAGGGGATTAAATACGCAGATTGAGTGGTTCTGGATAGTTTAATTTAAAAGTATTTGGAGTTGTGTGATTGGATAGAGGATGTCATTCTGGATGAAATGGACCAATGGCCTTTTGTGCTGGCTTCATAGCCTGTTACTCCAACAAAGAAAGGGCGTTATATGTTGTTGGGGGGGGGGAGTTGGTTTGATTAGAGAACTCAGCAGCAGGAAAGAAGTTCATGCTTGAAATTGGAATGGAATGATGTTAAGGAATGACTGTGTTTATTATTTGGCTTGGGGGTAAAATGAAGGTGGTGCAAAGCATGGATGTTATTTTAATGTAGCATATTGTTTATTTTAGTTTCAGAGGTCCCCTCCTGATGATGCACATGTTAATAATAATAATAATAATAATTTTATTCTTATATACCTCCCTACCCTTCGAGTTCTAGGCGGTTTACAATAATTACATTAGGATCCGCATTGACATGCCGATTTACAACAGTTTATTAGATTAACAACAAATTTAGCCGAACTTGGCTAGAAGAAGGGAGTGGGTAGAAGCGAGGGAAGAAAGCGTTTAGGAGGGGGGAAGAGGGCCGCGAGTGGGGCCCGGTAATACCGGAGAGGGGCGGTTACGGGTCTTGTTTGTTGAATAGGTAAGTTTTGAGAGTTTTTCTGAAGCCGAGGTAAGTGGGGGCCTCGAGTATCATTTGGGCGAGCCATGGGTTCATCTTGGCTGCTAGGAAGGCAAAGATTTTGTCTAGGAAACTATTGAGATGACAAAGCTTTAGTGAGGGGTAGGCGAACAGTTGAATTCTGCGGGATTTTTTGTTGGTGAAGTAAAGGCTAAAGAGGGGGTTGATGTAACTTGGCGAAAGGCCATTTACCGATTTGTAGCAGAAGCATGCGAATTTGAAAAGTACTCTGGATTCGAAAGGCAGCCAGTGAAGTTGATGCTAGAAAGGGGTGATATGATCCCATTTCTTTAGGCCAAAGATGAAACGAACGGCGGTGTTTTGGATCAGTTTTAGTCTCCTGGTAGTTTTCTTTGTGGAGTTTAGGTAGATAATATTACAGTAGTCTAGTATGCTGAGAATGGCAGATTGCACTAGTAGGCTGAAGGCGGTGTTGTTGAAGTATTTTTTTATAGTGCGTAGTTTCCAGAGTACCGAGAAACATTTCCTGACAATGAGGTCGGTGTGAGTTTCTAAGGATAACTTTTTATCGAGCGTGACTCCTAGAATTTTTACGGTGTTTTCGAGGGGGAATTGTGGTATCCTTGATTTTGTCATTGGGGGTGGCAAGGAAGAATTTTGTTTTGTCGGAGTTTAGTTTCAGCCTGAATGCTAGCATCCAGAGTTCAATCTGGTTGAGGATGTTTGTAATGTAATCGAGTAGTTCTGGTGAGAAACGGTTAAGAGGGATGAGTATTGTGATGTCGTCTGCATAGATGAAAAATTTGAGCTTGAGGGTAAGTAGGAGGTTGCCTAGGGAGGCCAGGTAGATATTGAACAGAGTGGGGGATAGTGGGGAGCCCTGCGGGACCCCGCAAGTGTTGTCCCAGCTGTACGAGAAAGAGTTGTTCTGGAGTACTTTGTAGGATCTATTTTTTAGGAACCCCTGAAACCAGTTGAGGACCTGATCAGAGATGCCTATGTGTGTCAGACAATCCAGGAGAATGGTGTGGTCGACCAGGTCGAAGGCACTGCTTAGGTCTAGATGTATGATCAAGGCACTAGAGCCTTGGCTAAAGAGTGTGTGGAGATGGTCAAGAAGGGCGGCTATGATGGTTTCAGTGCTGTGGTCTGCGCGAAAGCCTGATTGATAGTCGCTTAGGATGTTGAATTTATCTAGGTATGAGGAGAGTTCAGCCTTTACCACCCCTTCTGTTATTTTGGTGAATAGGGGGATGCTTGCGATCGGTCTGTAATTGGAGAGGGAATTTGGTGATTCTTTTGCGTTTTTAATAATAGGGGTAATCATGATGTGCCCTTGCTCTGGTGGGAAGTTTCCTGTGGATAGAAGGGAGTTGATCCATGTCATCATGTTTGCTTTGAAGTGGCTCGGGGCAGTTTTCATGATGTTTGGGGGGCATGTGTCCAGTTTACAGAAGGAGTGGGTGTATTTGTTGTAGTAGGTGTTAAAGGTTTGCCAGTTAATTGGTGAGAATTGTTTCCAGCTGAGGTTTGTTCTGGATCCTGGGTCTGGGTTAGATATACCAGAGTCTGCGTAAGATGTGTCCGTGTCTGGGAGAATGGGGAATTGTTCGAGGGAATTGGTCCTAGTAGGTAAAGTTGATCTTAATGTTTGAATCTTGTTGTTGAAGAAGTCTGCAAGGGAGTTGGCAGTTAGAGTGGGTTCTTCATGGGTGTTTGTGATGGTATCGATGTTGTATAAGTCATTTACTAATTTAAATAGGCTGGAACTGTTGGTCTTAATGTTGCCGATTTTGTGGGAGTAGAAATTTTTTCTCTTTTCCTTAGTTAGGTTTTTGTAATTATTTAGTTTTTTCCTCCATGCCAGTCTGTGTTCTTGGGTTCCTGATTTCTGCCATAATCTTTCTGCTTTTCTGAGATCCTTCTTTAATAATTGCAATTCTGGATCAAACCAGCCTTCTTGATTTGTATTTCTTATTCTGCGTGTCTTGATGGGGGCAATCTCGTTTAGAATATTCGTGCTCTCCTCGATCCAGGCGGTCATGAGTTGCTCGGTTTCTTCGGTTTGGTTGGTGTTTGTTTCGAAACGGGACCAGAATTCCACTGGGTCAATCTTTCCTCTGGTAGAGTGTGTTTTGGTGATTCTAGATTTGTGGTTTTTGGGGGGTTTAAGTTGGCATCCTATTGTGAAGGTGCATAGATGGTGATCCGACCAGAGAGAGTCGGACCAACTGCCTTGTTTCCAATAGAATGTGGGGCTGGCCAGTTCCTTGGAGGAGAACGTTACAAGGTCTAGTTGGTGACCTCTTTGGTGGGTTTTGATGGGGGTTGTTTGGCAAAACCTAGTTGGGTGAGCAGTGTCCATAGGTCCGATATTTCTGGTTGGTCTGTTTGCTCAAGATGGAGGTTAATGTCCCCACATAGTAGATTGTAGGGGCTTGTTAAGGAGTTAGTTAGAAGGGATTCCGCGAAATCCTCTTTGGTCAGGGACCATTTTTTTGGAGGAATGTAAAATAGAGTGATGGTTAGCGAGGCTGGTATTGATTTTGAGGTTAGTGAGATGGTTAGTATTTCTGCGTTTGGCGTGGATATTGAGTTGAGAATGGCACAATTTATCTGCTCTTGGTAGATTATAGCTAGTCCTCCTCCTCTTCCCCATGTTCTGGCTAGTGAAAGAATCTTGAATCCTGGGGGTAGACAATCTTTGATGATATCTTTGTCTGATAGCAGGCAGGTTTCCGCGAGAAGGATAAAGTCAGGTTAGTTTCAGTTAGCCAATCTCTGATCAGAATCAATTTGTTTCGCATTGATCTGATATTTAGGTAAGCGCCCCGTAGGAGCTGGTGGTTGGTGTGGTTGATTAGTGAGAGGTGGGAGTAAGAGAGTTTTTTTAGTGACTTTGGTTTATTTGGTCGAGGCTTGGTTGGTTTGAGGGTGAGTGTGGATTGGGGGCGGGTTCGAGTACAGGGGAGTCCGTGGAGGGAATAATTATATTTTGTTGAGCAGACAGCTAAGAGTGAAATGGATACAGCAGCCTCAATCATCTTTTCAAGATAAGTAATAACTACACATCTTTATTTAAATTATGACTGATGTAGTTTGATGGGCGGCCATGAGATCGTAAGGTTATAATGATGGTCCCAATACAACCTTAAGCTAATTTTGAAGCTGTCTAGTTGTGGGTCTGAACACTCACATCTAATTCATAATTTTATTTATATTACATGCATTTTAAAACCTGTGTTATATTTGGTTTATAATACAAATGCATTGATTATTTGACTCCTGATTTTTTAAGTTGGAAAATCTCTGGACCATATCATGCTTCTACTTGCCGTTAGGTGCTCCCATTCCACTCACTGTGTTGTGGTCAAGCATAGGAGGCAATGGACTGGAATAATTTTGGAGCCTTGCTTACCTTGCACCCTGTGCAGCTGCACTTGCCACACAACTCACGACGGCCCAGGAACTAGCCCTGTGTGCAGGTTCTGTATTGGTACTTTTGACAAAGTGCATAACATCTGTGTACCTTTGAACATTTTATTCTGTTTTGGTAACCCTGTATAAGTGAGAGTTGATAAAAGAAAATAGCTGCAGATGGTAGGTGGACCATCATAATTCATTTCTGTGCTGAGGTTAAATGGACATTCAGAACACCTTTTTCCATTATGAGTTGCAAGAGTCCTCATTCTTTTCTGATTCCAAGGAACAAATGCCAGCAATGTGATTGTCCAGCTGGAAACTAACTTAATGGGAACCATTGAAACAGTAACAATGCTGCCATCTAGGGGTAGGATATGAACTAAATGTAGTAAATTTGTAAGGTATCTGTAGAGGTCTTTGCTGGTAGTGTCCAAATGCTTGGTAGACTGAAAGTCTATTCTACAGGATGTCTTTGGCAGTTTGGAAGGTGAGAAATGGGGGAAGGGGTTTCAGGCTTTAGAGGAAACTTTGGGCCAGATGCACTAAAGTCAGCAATCGTTGCTAAACTTGTTTTCACAGCTTTAGTGACAATCGCTTTTACCAACCCGATTCACAAAATAGCCCACCGCGTGTTTTTTCCCTTGATCGTCCATTTTCTGATCCAGCCATGCAAATTAGCCAAAACCCCATGTAAAGCAGCCAAGCAATTGATGTACTAACATCGCTTGGCTAGTCAAAAAAAAAAGAAGGGGGTTTTAGTGATAGGAAAACCCGATAGGTCTAGTTGTTGGTAACTGTTGTCGGTCTAGTTGTTGGTAGGTCTGCCTGTTTTGCTGTGGTTTTTTTTTTGGGGGGGGGTCATTTTTTTCCAATGTGTGTTACGCAAAATATCTGTCCCATAAAAAAAATCCCCCACCGCTGATGACGGCCCTCCCTAACGACCCTTGAGAAACGCGGCACAGGAGAAAATTGGCAAGAGGGATGCCCACTCCCTCCTGCCATGCAGAATACCCCTGCTCCAGGCACCCCTGAGCCAGTGTCCCCCAACCCATAAAAAATGGCAGGAGGGATGCCCACTCCCTCCAGTCACCAGACATCCGCTCCCCCCCCCAATACCTTTTTAAAAAGTTGGAAGCAGGTAGCCTGCTCTGAGGCTCCTGCTTCTGGCCCACCAGTCTTAAATGACAGGCCTTCCCCTCTCCGGTGCATCATGTCCAAATGGTTCGGCATCACTTTCCCCCTGACCCAACGTGGTTTCTCTCCACTGCCTACCTTTAAATTCAGTCTTCAATCATGCAGGTCAGCAGCAGACGTATAGAAAGGCCACCTGTAGCCTACATCAGGCCTTTCCCTCTGACCCAGCCTACCCTTATTGAAACAGGAAGTTGTGTTAACATGTGGACAGTGCATGCACATTTGGCACTTATTGCAGGATGCCTGAGCGCTTCCCATAGTACCCTGGCACATGTTAGCACCTAATGCAGCTTAGTAAAATGACCCCAAAGTTATGCCAGATTTTTATGTGCTACTTTTTAAAGGCAAAACCATATGCATATTTGCTTTCCTCGGCCTACCTCCATCCAGAAAATGCATTGAAAACCTTTTGGATACAAATACAAGCATTGTTAATACACACACACATATTTTCATCCAGGTATAGGGTGGACAATAACTGGAAACCCATTGCTATAGGTAAAATGGCTTTCTTTACTGTCCTGTAAATCAGTGTTTCTCAACTTCTTCAAGCCAAGCACCCCGTAAGCCTAACAAATACCAACAGAGTACCCCCACCCAAGCTCCGCCCCATAATAGTACTAATTGTAACCCAATTTCTTCCATTCATTTTTCATATACACACAACATAATCTTATTAATACATAATGGTAACCACAAAATTTTAAGCATACTGTGCGCACAGAAAATGTTAATTATCATTTATATTTGGGGGGTTTCCACAGAGGTCAAGGCAGATGACTTTAAAATATGTAATCAGTAACAACTATAGAAAAATAGACAAATACAGAGCAAAATATAGATAGCAGATAAAAATTCACAAAACTGATACATTTTGATCACTAAATTGAAAATAAAATTATTTTTTCTACTTTGTTGTCTGGTGATTTCATGAGTCTCTGGTTGCATTTCCAATATTTCTTTCTTTCTACCTCCTGCATGCTTCCTCTCCTTCAGATTTCATTCCCTTTCCCAACCAATATCTCTCTCTGTCCCTCCATGAGTCCAACTTTACTTCCTCTTTCCTCCACCCCTATTGGCAATAAGAACATAAGAATTGCTGCTGCTGGGTCAGACCAGTGGTCCATCGCGCCCAGAAATCCGCTCACGCGGCGGCCCCAGGTCAAAGACCTGTGCCCTAACCGAGACCGGCCCTACTTGCGTTCATTCCGGTTCAGCAGGAACTTGTCCAACCTTGTCTTGAATCCCGGAGAGTGTTTTCCCTTATAACAGACTCCGGAAGAGCATTCCAATTCTCCGCCACTCTCTGGGTGAAGAAGAACTTCCTTACGTTCATACAGAATCTATACCTTTTAACTTCAGAGAGTGCCCTCTCGTTCTCTCTACCTTGGAGAGGGTGAACAACCTATCTTTATCTAATATGCCTCCCTCTCTCAATATCTGTCTTGAGAGATCCAAGCATTTCTCCCACTCCCTCTACTGCCACATCCAACATTTCTCCCTCTCTCATCCCCTGGATCATGTGCAGCATTTTTCACCACTGCCCACCAGCCCCATGCCCATTTCTCCTTCTATCACTGCTCTCCAGCATCATGTCCAACATTCCTCCCCCTTGCATCTCCTTCAATCTGCCCTCTCCACCACCATATCCAACATTTCTCTCTCTCATCATTCTATTCTCCGTGCATCTCTACCTCATTCCTCTCTCTCTCTGCCCAATTTTCCTTTCCCCATGTGCACCATCTCTCACTCACACACTCATGCCCAGTAATTCTCCCTTTCTATTTTCTCCCCCCTATGTCCCAAGTTAGTTCCCCCATGTTTGTGCCCCCCTCCTCCTCCCCTGGCCCGTCCACAGAAGCTGCAGGCACTGCCGGGGATCCCTGCTTGCTCCCCGCTGAAGCCACTGCTGCCAGAGATCCCTCCTTGCCCCCCTGTATGTGTGCCTGCTGCACAGGGCCGCCATCAGGGCAGTACTACCAGTCCTGCATTCAGGGGCCCGGAGCTGACAGGGGACCCGGGCTCCCCCAGGGTCCTAGGCAGTGTTCTAAGTCAGGGGCGCCAGTAGCTCGCCAAGGCAAAGTGAGTCGATCACCCAGGACTCACTTTGTCTTGGCGATCTAATCTATCGGGCCGATCAGTCTTCCTCTCCCCGACGTCAATTCTGCAGTCGGAGAGGAAGTTCGGGCCAGCCAATCGCTGCCTGGCTGGGCGGAACTTCCTCTCCAACGGCAGAATTGACGTTGGGGAGAGGAAGACTGATCGGCCCGAAGCAGGGAGAGCATGCGTCGGCGTCGACTTTGGGGCCTGTTATCCATTGGTGGGTCCTGTTCCCCGATGGCAGCGGCAGTGGCTTGGGGAACGGCAGGGAGAAAGAAAGAAAGGGGGCAGGCAGGGAAACAGAAGGAAAGAAGAGAAACAGAAAAAAGAAAGAAAGGTCAGGGAGAGAGGAAGAAAAAGTTGGGGGAGGGAATGAGGTGTGGAGGAGAGAAAGCATACAGGCTGATAGAAGGGAAGAAAGATTGGATGCACAGTCAGAAGAAGAAAGTGCAACCAGAGACTCATGAAATCACCAGACAAGGTAGGAAAAATGATTTTATTTTAAATTTAGCAAAGTGGAGGCAGTATTACCACAGTTTTCAAAGGAATTTGCCCAAATAACTTAATAGTTAACTGGGTAAATTCCCAGAGATGAAAACTTCCCTTCACTTACTATGCACAATTCTGAATTTATATCTGCTGTCTATATTTTACAATATGGTCCCCTTTTACTAAACCGCAATAGTGGTTTTTAGCGCAGGGAGCCTATGAGCGTCAAGAGCAGCGCTGGGCATTCAGCGCAGCTCCCTGCGCTAAAAACTGCTATTGTGGTTTAATAAAAAGGATGGAGGATATATTTGTCTATTTTTGTATGGTTGTTACTGAGGTGACAATGCATAGAGTCATCTGCCTTGACCTCTTTGAAAAAAACCCAGAATAGGAATGATAATTAACATTTTCTCAGCGTATAGTGTGCTTTGTGTTTTTTAATTTTATTGTTGGTAGATCATTTTGACTTGGTCATTTTAAAGTAGCTCACAAGCTCAAAAAGTTTGGGCACCTCTGAGCTAGAGCGTTGAAACTGTGTATTTCTATTTTATCCCCCCTTTTACAAAACTGTGGAGCGTTTTTTAGCGCCAGCCTTGGTGGTAGCAGCTCTGATGCTCAGAATTCTATGAGCATCAGGGCTGTTACCACTGTGGCTAAAATCCACACTACAGTTTTGTAAAAGAGTGAGGGGTTAGTTTGTGATGACATATTCCATACTAGGCGAAGGTGTTTTCTGTGTTCTGTATGTTTGAAAGACATGGTTTTCTGTTAGGATTGACGGTGTAGGATTGATTGGTCTGGCTTGTTTAGTTTTACAATGGGTGTATTGATGTACTGCTCACTGCAATATGTAAGATGCTGCCTTTTCCTAGGTACTCATGTGTGACGTGTGGTTTGTTACTAAAAATCATATTTTTCTTACAGATGGGGGGGGGGGGGTGCCAAAAAATGATGGGCCCCGGGTGTTACATATGCTATGTACGCCACTGTATGTAAAGATACCAGAAAGCTGGCGTAGCAAAAACTTTAAGTAAATTGTTATTCTTCTAAGTTTTGAGTATTTAACCCTTCCACAATCTCACGGGCACTCGTTTCAAGTTTATTGAGATTTTGATTTAAACGCAATATCAAATATTTTCAATGCGTATAACAAAAATAAATTTGGGGAAATAAATAAAACCATTTGAACAATAAACATACAAACATATCCATAGATGATTAAAATTACATAAGGAGTACAAGGATAAACTACATTTGTTTAAAAATGCATTCTCCGCACCTGCTCATAAATTTGTTGATCCAGCAATGTGGCCAGATGCCATTCAGGACAAAGACAGAGAAAGAATTGTGCAATTTGGATTAATGATGGAAGATGATTTAAAGCAAATGGCACAGTCTATGAGTAAAGATCTTGACGGACGTTCTTTTTATGAATATCTCCTCTATGCCAAATCACCCAATGGACGCGAGAAGATTTTACGGGACTGGCTTAGGTGGAGCATTATCAGAAAAGTATGTGTGTATTTGGCCCATGGAAGAAGAGGGGGGGTGTCGGGGGGGGGGGAAGGGGTGCGTGGGGGGCCCAATAGGATTGCTCAGTAAGGGGCCCAGAAATTTCTGATGGCGGCCCTGCTGCTGCAACACACCTGAAGCTGACCATGCCACCTCACTGAGCCAACATGCTTCATCCCCCCTCCAGCAGCAACTCCGGGCAGGAACGGGCCATGGCATGTGCAGCGACTCACGTGTTGCACAAGGCCGGCTCACAAGCCTTTCCCCCGACGTCAATTCTGATGTCGGAGAGAAGGTTCCTGGCCATCCAGGCAGTGATTGGCTGGCCCAGAACCTTCTCTCTGAGATCAGAATTGACGTCGGGGGGAAGGCTTGTGGGCCGGCCGCATGCAGTGTGTGAGTTACTGAACATAACGTGGTCCATTCCTGTGTGGAGTTACTGCTGGAGGGGGGATAAAGCATATCAGCTCGGCGAGGTGGCAGGTTCAGCTTTGGGGGTGGGGGTGGTGCAGCGGGCATGCATACAAGAAGGCAAGAAGGGATCCCTAGCAGTAGCGGCTTCAGCGGGAGGCAGGGAGGGATCCCTGCTGGCGGCCAGGCCGCGTACCCCCAATGGTTCGCGTACCGCATGTTAAGAAATACTGCTCTAAATGACCTAAAGCTCCTTTAGTGGCAGGATACACTACCAACCTGAAATCTTTTAAAGGTTTATGAAGTCTTCTGCTGTAGGCAGCACCAACTCTCAAGTACAAGATGAGGTTTTCAGATACTATTCGATATACTAAATTAAAAGTGTATAGAATTAAATATCTTCTTTATAAGGTTACAATGTTGATATCATGGTGCACAAACGATGACACTACTAAGCTTACCAACTACACTGATGTTGAAAATCACATTTTCAGAACTGCTTGTCCAGGGAAGAAAGTGTTTTGTTCTTGAAAAAGCCTACAATTACACTAAATGAGAGTACTACTGGTAAGAACATTAGCTGCCACGGTAACTGTGTGATGACGACAGTTGTTCGATCACCATAAGTTCACAGAATAATTTCCTTCAACTAATAAAAGCTGTAATAGGTGCAAAGACAATAGATAACCGGGGATTCAAATTTGCTTCAGAAGGAACACAACACCCAGTTTTCACTCCGCCAACAGAAGCAAAATGTGTTCGCCTTTCATGCAAAAAGAAGGAAAGACTTGAATGACAAAGGAGTCCTTTTACTAAGGCGCTCAACGCTAACCTGTCCGTTATATTCTATGGACGCGTTAGCGTTTAGCACATGCTAAATTGACTAGCGCGCCTTAATAAAAGAGGGGGATAGTGCATATGATGGGGTTGTCACCTGGTTGTTCCACATAGGGCATAAATTGTAGTAGTTTTTGATTGTACATGTCCTTGTCCTGAAGTGGTCTGAGTGGTTGTTACCTGTCCCCAAGGCATACCCCTTTGGGGAACTCTGCACAACTTATTTTTTTTATTTTATTCAATTTTCGATACTGTTCTCCCAGGGGAGCTCTGAACGGTTTACATGCATTTATTCAGGTACTCAAACTTATGCAATACAGAATTTTATTTAGAATTTTGCATTTGCTGTGCAAAGATACCAAATATTAGAAGTGTGTCACACATATTGATCAAAGCCACTCGTAAATTGCACTGTATTAGGAGACCTTGTTCACTGTTTAAAGAAAAACATTTTTCTAGTTTGGTTCAAGCTCTTATCCTTTCTAATATAGAATATTGTAATGGGTTTACAAGGGGCCGCTGAAAAGTTCTCAGCTCAACCAACAAAGTTGGAGCATTCACTATCGAGGACTATACACTTAGTCCAGTGGTTTTCCACTTTTTTCATTCCATCAGAAAAATACGGAATGAAAAGTGGAAAATGTATAGCCCTCAATGAAGAATGCCTCAACTTTGGCTGGGCTGAGAACTTGACCTTTTCAGCAGCTCCTCATAATTGTCTTCTTTCTACTAATTATATTTCAAGACTACAGCCTATTCAAAATTCTGCTGCTAAGATGATTTTTGAGTTAAAGAGGTCAGATCATGCTATACCAAATCTGATCAGACTTCAATGGCTCCCAATTAAAGCCACTCACACAAATACAAAAATTGGTGTTCAAAATGAATCAACAAAATCAAAAAATGACCCAAATAATTATCACATAAGAAGTATTAAGTTTACCTCAGGAGATGGATCTCAGAAACCTCAGGTCAATGGCTCAATCATTGGCCCAAACTCCTGGTGCTGCTAATAATCAATTTTAAATATATTTTACATTTTAAAAAATATTTTTGCATTTTTAAATATTTTTAAATCTTCATAAGCATATCATTTATTTCAACAATGCTTATAGAAACATAGAAACATAGAAATAGACGGCAGATAAGGGCCAAGGCCCATCAAGTCTGCCCACCCCAGTGATCCTCACTATCTATCTTTGCGGATAGATCCCACATGTCTATCCCATCTGGCCTTAAAATCCGCCACACTGGTGGCCTCAATAACCCGAAGTGGAAGACTATTCCAGCGATCAACCACCCTTTCAGTGAAGAAGAACTTCCTAGTGTCACTGTGCAGTTTCCCGCCCCTGATTTTCCACGAATGCCCCCTTGTTGCCGCGGGACCCTTGAAGAAGAAGATGTCTTCTTCCACCTTGATGCGGCCCGTGAGATATTTGAATGTCTCGATCATGTCTCCCCTCTCTCGACGCTCCTCGAGTGAGTAGAGCTGCAAATTCCCCAACCGCTCCTCGTACGGGAGCTCCCTGAGTCCCGAGACCATCCTGGTGGCCATTCTCTGGACCGACTCCAGTCTCAGCACATCCTTGCGGTAATGCGGCCTCCAGAATTGCACACAGTACTCCAGGTGCGGTCTCACCATGGATCTATATAGTGGCATAATGACTTCAGGTTTACGGCTGATGAAACTCCTGCGTATGCAACCTATGATTTGCCTTGCTTTGGATGAAGCTTGCTCCACTTGGTTTGCCGACTTCATGTCTTCCCTGACAATCACTCCCAAGTCTCTTTCTGCTACAGTTCTTGTCAGGATCTCGCCATTTAGGGTGTAGATCTTGCATGGATTCTGGCTTCCCAGGTGCATGACTTTGCATTTTTTGGCATTGAAACTGAGTTGCCAGGACCTAGACCAGTGCTCCAGCAGAAGTAAGTCATGCACCATATCGTCTGTCATTGCTTTTTTGTCTGTTGTGCTTTTGCTCACTACATTGCACAGTTTGGCATCATCGGCAAACAATGTTATTTTACCTCGAAGCCCTTCTGTCAGGTCTCTTATATAGATGTTGAACAAGATCGGGCCTAGGACGGAGCCCTGTGGCACTCCACTTATCACCTCCGACATCTCGGAGGGAGTGCCATTCACCATCACCCTCTGAAGCCTACCTCCAAGCCAGTTCCCAACCCATTTTGTTAAAGTGTCGCCCAAACCTAAAGAACTCATCTTGTTCAGCAACCTGCGGTGTGGCACGCTATCAAATGCTTTGCTGAAATCCAGATAGACGATGTCCAGGGACTCACCAACATCCAGCTTCCTCGTCACCCAGTCAAAGAAGCCGATCAGGTTGGATTGGCACGATCTCCCCTTAGTAAATCCATGTTGGCGGGGATCCCGCAGATTCTCCTCGTCCATGATCCTATCCATTTGGTGTTTGATTAGGGTTTCCATTAGTTTGCTCACTATTGAAGTGAGACTCACTGGTCTGTAGTTTGCCATATCCACCCTGGAGCCTTTCTTGTGTAGTGGAATGACGTTAGCCGTCTTCCAGTCCATCGGGACGTTACCTGTACTAAGGGAGAGATTAAAGAGCGCGGATAGTGGTTCCGCCAAGACATCTCCCAACTCCCTGAGTACCCTAGGGTGTAGGTTGTCAGGCCCCATTGCTTTGTTGACCTTGATTTTTGACAGCTCGCAGTAGACGCTGCTGGGTGTAAATTTGAAATTACTAAACGGGTCTACTGATTTAATCCTTGTATGTGGTTGAGGGCCGATTCCCGGCACCTCGCGGGTGAAGACTGAACAGAAGTATTCATTTAACAGTTGGGCCTTTTCCGAGTCCGTCTCCACATGGTTTCCGTCTGGTTTTCTGAGTCGTACTATCCCGCCTGAGTTCTTTTTCCTGTCACTAATATACCTGAAGAAGGATTTATCTCCCTTCTGGATATTCTTTGCTAGAGACTCCTCCATGCGGAATTTGGCCTCTCTAACTGCCGCTTTGACGGCTCTTGATTTGGTCAGATAATCTACTCTGGAGTCCTGTGTCCCTGATTGTTTGTAAGAGATGAATGCTTTTTTCTTCTCTTTGATGAGGTCTGAGATCTCCATAGAGAACCACTGTGGCTTGTTGTTCCTACTTCGTTTGCTTACTGATTTAACATAGCGGTTTGTTGCTTCCTGTATGGTGGTTTTCAAAGTTGACCACATTTCTTCCACGCTGTCGGTATCTGCTTGGGTTTGTAGCGCCTGGTGAACGAAGTCTCCCATGTCCTGGAAATTTGTGTCCTTGAACTTGAGAACCTTGGTCAATGTGGTAGATTTCGTGAAACCTTTCCTGAGATTGAACCAAATCATATTGTGGTCACTGGAGGCCAAAGTTTCACCCACCGAGACCTCTGTGATACTTTCTCCGTTGGTAAGTACCAGGTCCAAAATTGCCTGATCCCTTGTTGGCTCAATTACCAGTTGCCTGAGTCCTGCTCCATTCAAAGAGTTTAATAGCTTCCTGCTGCTGCCGGAAGCAGAGGAAAGCGTGACCCAATCCACATCGGGCATGTTGAAGTCACCTACCAATACTGTGTCCCCCCGCAAGGTGATATTCTCTATATCTCCGATTAATTCCAAATCTAGGTCTTCTTGATGTTTTGGGGGTCTGTATACCACGCCAAGATATAGGCATTTGTCCTTCCCTCTGGCCAAATTTACCCAAAGGGATTCCCCAGTGTACTGTACATCTGTGATTCTGGTGACCTTAATGTCATCTTTAGTATATAATGCTACCCCACCTCCCATTTTGCCCTCCCTGTCCCGACGAAGCAAGTTGTAACCTGGTATGACCATGTCCCACGCGTGGGAGTCTGTGAGCCAGGTCTCAGATATCGCCACCACATCCAGGTCGGCATTCCTCATTTCTATCTCCAAATCTAGGATCTTGTTTCCCAGACTGTGGGCGTTGACGTACATAGCCCTCCATGTTGTGTGCTTGTTGTATCTCAGTGGGGACAATCCCTCTATATCAACTAGACCACCATTAGTATTTTTCGCTTGTCTCTTACACTCCCTAGACCCAGAGCTACAGCTTGTACCTATCCCGGACTCCCCATAACTGCAGTGCGCTCCTATCAGAGACTTGGTAATGTGTGTACCCTGTGGGGGTATTCCCGTTTGGGCTACTTGAGCTCCTTTAGCTGTAAAAAAAAAGATAGCACCCAAAATTCAAAAAAGCACTTATCTTAATGAATGCCGCTAGATGTTAATGGCACTGCAGAACATAAATCTAATATAAAAAGAGTAATCATCAAAGAGCCTTTAGTCCAACATTGTTTAGATCAGTGTTTTTCAACCGCTGTTCCGCGGCACACTAGTGTGCCGCGAGATGTTGCCTGGTGTGCCGTACGGTCAGGGCCGCCATCAGGGCAGTACCACCAGTCTAGGGAGAGGGGCGGTCCGCCCCACGTGGACAGGAGAGAGCTGGACGGGGGACCCGCGGAGTTCAATACATCTCAAGCCGCGAGACTCGTCTTCTGTTCCTGCCTGCCCTGCAGCTAACATATAGCCGATCGCAAGCTTTCCCCGATGTCAGCGCTGACGTCGGAGGGAGGGCTTAAGCAAAGCCTGCCCTCCGACGTCAGCGCTGACGTCGGAGAATACTTCCGTTCGGCTATTTGTGCGCGGCAGGGCAGGCAGGAAGCAGAAGACAAGCCTCGCGGCTTGAGCTTCGTTTTGCTGAGAAAGTTGCAAAGATGGGCTGGGAGGCAAACACGGAACACAAAAGGGGGGAGGGAGTGCGTTTTGGACACAAGGCATGAACTTGGGAGAGAGGAAGGGAGGGAAAGAGATGCTGAGGTGGGGGAGGGAATGGGTTTTTGGACACAGAAGGCATGGACTTGGGAGAGAGGAAGGGAGGGAAAGAGATGCTGAGGTGGGGAGGGAATGCGTTTTTGGACACAGTAGAAATGGACTTGGGAGAGAGGAAGGGAGGGAAAGAGATGCTGAGGTGGGGGAGGGAATGGGTTTTTGGACACAGAAGGCATGGACTTGGGAGAGAGGAAGGGAGGGAAAGAGATGCTGAGGTGGGGGAGGGAATGCGTTTTTGGACACAGAAGGCATGGACTTGGGAGAGAGGAAGGGAGGGAAAGAGATGCTGAGGTGGGGGAGGGAATGCGTTTTTGGACACAGAAGAAATGGACTTGGGAGAGAGGAAGGGAGGGAAAGAGATGCTGAGGTGGGGGAGGGAATGTGTTTTTGGACACAGAAGAAATGGACTTGGGAGAGGGGAGGGAATGAGTGTTTGGACACAGAAGGCATGGACTTTGGAGAGAGGAAGGGAGGGAAAGAGATGGTTGTGTACACAGGGAATAGAAGAAAGGAGAATTTTTGGTCATAGGGAGGGAGTGAGGTACAGATAGTGGCATACCAGGGTGGGGGGGGGGCGGTCTGCCCCACCCCGGGTTTACATCCCAAGGGGGTGCACAGCTGGCCACCCTCCAGTGTTGTCCCTAGGCCAGCAAACTGCGGCTCTTTAGCCACTTGAGTGCCACCGCCGCCAACGGTGTTGTTGGCGGTGGCAGCATTATAAAATACTTTCTTTGTGTTTATTTGATTCCTATTCAAGAGAATTACTTTATATATAGTCAATATAGGCACAGAGTTAAATTTTTTAACATTTTCTAATGGTGGTGTGCCTCGTGATTTTTTTCATGAAACAAGTGTGCCTTTGCCCAAAAAAGGTTGAAAAACACTGGTTTAGATGTTTCTCATAAGTTTAACAGTTTATAGATGCGGCTCACTATATCTTCTACCTTGGCTCCCGGTAGGCAGGTCACCAGCCGATCCTGTCTTCCTCCCGCTATGTGGCTGTCGACTTGTCTGATGATGGAGTCCCCCACGACTGCTGTCCTCTCTATCTTCTCTTGCCTCTCTAGGGTCTACCTTAGGGGTCAGAAACCAAGGAAAAGAACTAGGTGTCTTCGTAGATAAAATCTTCTGCCCAATGTGTGGTGGCTGCCAAAAAAGCTAACAGGATGCTAGGAATTATTAGGAAAGAGATAGTAAATAAGAATAAGACTATTATAATGCCCTGTATCGCTCCATAGTGCAACCTCACCTTGACTACAGGCAGTCCCCGTTTTAAGAACGCCTGACTTAATGTCAATCTCATACTTACGAACCAGGGTCCTGCCTCGCCCTTCCTGTGTCAACACGCCCCTTCTTCCTCCCTTCCTGTTCAAATGTGACCCTCCTCTTCCCGTACTTATCCCAAAGCATTCCTCTTCATCTTGCGTCCCAAACTCATGCCTCCCGTGGGTGTTTAACACCTCTGGATGTCTCCCTTCTCCCATTGCAGTTCTCTCTGCAAAGCAGTGGCTCGTGGCTGATCCAACAGCTCTTTGTGCCTCCTGCGGGTACCTCCTCTGGCCGACTCTTTCCTCCCAGTGGCACTTCTCTTCGAGAAGTAAGAGGCTTGCGCTGACTCAGAAGCCTTACCTCATGCCAAAGGGCAAGTTTCCAGTTCAGCCGCATTCAGGAATCAGCGGCCGTGGCTTCGCAAAGAGAAGTGCCACTGGAAGGAGAGAGCCGACCAGAGAAGGTAAACACCCACGGGAGGCATGAAATGTCAGGCTGCCTGGTCAGCCATGTGCAGGAACCGCGGCCCCAACTTTGCAACGAGAACTGTGATGGGCAGAGGGAGCCAGACAGAGGTAAACACCCAGAGGCACAAATTTGGGACACAGAAAGGAGGGAAAGATGATGAGGGTTACATTGGGACATGGAAGGAAGGGAAGGCACAAACTCTGGACAAAGTTTTCAAGTTTATCAAGTTTTATTAGGATTTTATATACCGCCTATCAAGGTTATCTAAGCGGTTTTTACAATCAGGTACTCAAGCAAGAATGGAAGGAAGAAAGAAGGGAGGGAGCATGAATTTAGGAGATAGGATGGAACAATGGGAGTGAGGGAATAGAAAGGGAGAATTGTGGGGCATAGGTGCCTGAGTGAGAGGGAAAGAGAGACAGTGTACATGGGGAAATGAAGAGGTGAATTGTTGGGCATGAGGTAGAAAGAAATATGGGCATGGTGGTGAAAGGCCCGAGGTACAGATGCATGAGGGAGAAATGTCGGTGGTGGTGGAGAAGGAACAGTGGGACAGATGAAGAACAAAAGTAAGTGTAAACCTATTTTTTTCTTTCTTTTTGAATTCCAGTAATTTGTTTTGAGGACTGTTTGTTTTTATAGGATCGGAGTTACATACAAATTCAACTTAAGAACGGTTTAAAAAATGGAGCTCGTTCTTAACCTGGGGACTGCCTGTATTGTGTTTAATTCTGATCACCTTATCTCAAATGGAATTAGAAAAGGTTCAAAGAAGGGCGATTAGAATGATAAAGGGTTAACAGTGTTAGTGTAGCTGTATTTAAAAAGGTTTTGCACAAGGTCCTGGAAGAAAAGTTTATAGTCTGCTATGGAGACAGTCATGGGAGAAGCCACTGCTAAACGGGGGAAATGAAACATGTGTGGTGCTTTATGTAGCAGAAAATGGAGGGAGAAAAAGAGAGGGACATGATGAAAAAGGAGGAAGCATCTGGAAAATAATTGAGAAGTAAAAGAGGGGATATAAAAAGAAGAACGGCACAGGTCCATTCATCTCCCAAGAGAGAGGGCGTCAACACCAAATAAATATGCGCCAAATCCCCGCTCCTCTCTCCCACTACTGTATAAGCATAAGACAAGACACTTCTTAGCCTCAGACCCATCGTCAACTGGCCACTGGGATACACAAGCCCGCGCGTTTAGGTCGATTTGGTTTTCCCACCCCACGTTGCCGCCGCAGGATGCACGTGACTCAGTCCCACCCATCCCCTCACGCCTCGGGAGTAGTTTGAGCCTTTGCGCTTGCCGTAAGGCGGAGCACAGGTAGTCCTGACAGCACGGTGGGCTTCGGCCTCGTGGGTAGGTTGCAGCTACGTTTTTCGACTGCCACCAGGTCTGCGGCGCGAGAGGTGCTCGTGCTCGGTCGCGCCATGACGTCAGCAGTCAGGTACGAGACGAGCTTGGTGGAGCAGCTACACGCGTGGAGAGTGCAGTTTTGCAGGGCGTCCTCTGTTCAGGGTGTGACAGTGTTTGTTTAGCTCAGAAGCAGTACCTGTATGAATGACTTGGGGCGGGTGGCACCTTTGAGGCAAAGACCGCTCTATTTTCATGCATAATAGCCCATCTCCTGAGACATTGCTTCTGAAGAAGGGGACTCTTCTCCTGGAAAGCTCTTAATCAGTAAGGTGCCATCAACCTTTGGTTTTTGCTGCTCCAGTCTAACATGGCTATCCTGGTTTTATTTAGTAATGTGAAGGATTCAAAGGCTGTAAGTTCTAACATTAAATGAAAATACATATAATTTTTTAATTATTATTATTACCATCCCTATTTTCCCTCTGTTCCAGGTGTTTTGAGGCTGTCCTAAGCTGGTTGGAGGTTTGAAGTAAAACCTTTACTGTGTCTGACACCAGAGGGTTGTCACAGCAGCCCAAGGCTGATTGTCATTATAGGAGCCAGCCAGCTCTGTGGGTACTTGAGCATCCCCAGCATTGAACAAATTTATGGGAAGGGGTAAAATGCAGACCTCGCAGATCTTAACTGCACGTCTTTAAACATCTTAATTTATTGACAGCTGAGGTTTCAGATTTCATGTCTGCAGGTCTGCGCTTTAGTCCCTTATTCTACCGCTGTAACTGTTGCCATTTCTGACCCCATGGATCTGTGCGATCAGTCTTATTAATAATAATTAATTTGAGGAAACACTTTAGCTAAGGGAGGTTTGCGTTTTACCCCAGAGCTGCGGCAGGAAAATGTATTTTTGTTTGGTTCAACCCAGATCAGCAGGACCCAAGACAACTGCCCTAACCTCTAGGCTACTTGGTGACAAATCAAAAGTGCGTGCCGACAAAGGTGCGCCGAGACAACTGAGCGCAAGGCGGAATCCCGCGCCAAAGAAAAATAGTGTTTTAAGGGGCTCCGACGGGGGTGGGTGGGAGGAACCCCCCACTTTACTGAATACAGATCGCGCCGACGTTGTGGGGTTGTAACCCCCCACATTATACTGAAAACTTCACTTTTTCCCTAAAAAACAGGGGAAAAGTTAACTTTCTTAGCATGTGAAATAGTAACATTTTGCCACTTTTAGTCTCAGCATAGGTCATGGCTCTGACAGGCCTCCATGACACTTTAACTGATGGAAGAACAAGAGGGCACTCAGAAAAGTTGAAAGGAGACAGATTAAAAATGAATGCTAGGAAGTTCTTCTTTACCCAACTTGTGGTAGACACCTGGAATGCGCTTCCAGAGGATGTAATAGGGCAGAGTACGGTACTAGGGTTTAAGAAAGGATTGGACAATTTCCTGCTGGAAAAGGGGATAGAGGGGTATAGATAGAGGATTATTGCACAGGTCCTGGACCTGTTGGGCTGCCACGTGAGTGGGCTGCTGGGCACGATGGACCCCCAGGTCTGACCCAGCGGAGGCTGTAATGGAGTTAAGACAACTGTGTCTGAATTCAAGGAAGCTTAGGACAAGTATATATAACGTGACCATTTATTTTTTTCATCAAAACGGGACATCTATTAATTGTCAGTCCCGCCCCCAATTTCTTCCATTCATTTTTCATGTACACATAATATCTTATTAATTCATAATGGTAACCATAAAATAAAAAAACAAACAAACGCAAAGCACACTATACACAGAGAAAATATTAATTATTTATATTTGGGGGTTTTTCAAAGATGTCAAGGCAGATGACTAAAATATGCAATGTCACTTCAGTAACTAGAAAAATAGACAAATATAGTGCAAAATATAGGCAGCAGATATAAATTCTCAAAACTGACACATTTTGATCACTAAATTGAAAATAAAATAATTTTTCCTACCTTTGCTGCCTGCGATTTCATGAGTCTCTGGTTGCGTTTCCTTCTGACTGTGCATCCTTTCTTTCATATCTTTCTTTCTTTCTGCACTCAGGCCCAACAATTGTCTCTTTCTATCCCTCCCTATGACCTTAGTGCCCACAGTGGCTCTTTCCTATGTTTAGTGCCCCTTCCCATGTCATTATTGCGATTGGCTGGTCTGGAACTTCCTCTTCGACATGTCAGAATTGATGTCGGGAAGAAGGTTTGTGGGCTGGCGCCTGGACCTTCCTTTTCTTTAGTTGTGGCGGGTGGCAACGGACCGGCGGGAGAGGGGGGTGTTGAAGCGGCGATAGACCAGGCTTCGGCAGGCAGGAAGCAGCAGCAGGGGCCAGTCCGGGGGGGGGGGGGGGTGCAGGCAGGCTGGCTTTGGCGAGGGAGGGAAAGCGATCATCTGTCCCGTTGTCCCCATGGCACATCTGAAAGCTGTGCATGGGAACAACGGGACAGGGGATCTAAAAACGGGACGGTCCCGTTCAAAATGGGACATATGGTCATCGTAAGTATATAGGATCTCTAAGGATAGTGGATGGCATAGGCCATATGATCTTTATCTGCTTTCATTTTTCTGTTTCATCACACAGCCCTGTTATATGCTTTTGTATTGTTTAGACTAATTTTAAGAATGATCAAGATTTTCTTAGATTGAGTTTTAGTATGGTGGAAGCATATTTTCAGTTAGAAAAAACAAATGTTAAATAGATGGTAGTGGTTTATTGAATTTTCTCCACTTATAGTTACATCATGATAAGTAGTAAAGGACCCTAAGGTGAACAAGTAACTGATTTCTGAAATATTTATATTTCCAGGATTTGCCTTCATGAATTCTCTTGAGGAGCATGTCCATGATTCTTTTTGCTTGTGTTGTCCGAGTGAGAGATGGCCTTCCACTCTCTGCTTCCACGGACTTTCATCCAAACAAGGACTTTATAGAATGCAGAAAAAGGTTGAAGATTTTGTCTTCTACTCTGGCAAGATGTCCAGACCGAGGCACAGCAAAAGGACGTGTCCTCAGTATACAGTAAGCACACCATTAGGGCACTGAGTGAATTTATTGCTTTGAAAGTTAAAGGACATTTTATTTGCCTCTTTGCGTGCAGACATTGCTGGACTGAGGTCAGGAGTCATTCGGTTCACGAAGCAGGGAGGGGATGTTTGAAAACCGGATGACCCATATTTTCACTGTGCATTTTTTTGAGGCTTGAGGAAATCTTAAAGGATATATTTTCAACATGATGAGCAGATTTCAAAAGCAACTGCTTTTATTAATCTTTCTTTATTCCTTTGACGTTGTGGGTGGGGGAGGCTTTGTGAACAGACCAAAGGGCATGTTAGAAAGAGTGTTTAAATGATGTCCAAGTCAGGATGCCCAACGCTCCCCTATTATTTCAGAACACGATCTGCCAACGTAGAAGCTGTGTTATAATAATGGGAAAATGGTCTGTGTGCAACTGCTTGCAGTAGGAATGGTCATTTCAGAAATATGTGTTCAAAATGTGGAAGGTGAAGCACCAGTCACAGAGACATACATTTTACAGGATATGAATGTCTCTGTTATGCAATAATGTTTTAATAAAGCTTGATATACTGTATTTTCCAATGTGTGGGTCAATGTGGTTTAAAACATGTAACATAAAAACAAACACTGAAGGCCTGTTTTACAAAGCTGCGCAACAACAGCCCCGAAGCCCTTTAAATCTCTATTGGCTTCGGGGCCGTTACTGTGCTGCAGGCGCCTGCGCGGTTTTGTAAAACAGGCCCTAAGAAAACCCAAATAGATCTAAGGACTTCCTGGGGTTTCATATTCAGATATTTCCTGATGTCTCGAGGGAGACTCAAAAAAAGTAGACGAGAATTTCTAATGTTGAAACCTGGGGTGACTCAGTTAGGGGGGTCTTTTCTTCCTTAGATACCCTTGCAAATGTGTCATTAGATATCGCTCTTTAAAAATGTCTTTGTAGACCCGTCTCATTTGATTAGTTTTCTTTCCCTTAAGCGTCTTGAGAACAAAGAAACAACTGCGCCAAAGTAATAATTAGCTCTCCTTTCAGCAGCAGATATGTGATTTTCTTTTCTTTGAATATATTGATTTAAACTACTATTTTCTTTAAGGGCTCCTTTTACGAAGCCGCGTTAGCGGCTTTATCGCACGTGACTTTTTATCACGCGCTAACCCCCGTGCTAGCCAAGAAACTACCGCCTGCTCAAGAGGAGGAGGTAGCGGTTAGCGCAGCCGGCAGTTTAGTGCACGCTATTACATGTGTTAAACCACTAATGCGGCTTCGTAAAAGGAGCCCTAAGTCTTGGATTCTAGTTTGAGGACTGGAGTGTGATTAAGCCAAGTTGATTTTTTTTTTTTTTGTTACAAGTTATGATTTATTTTTCAGGATTGAAAGTAAATTTAATATTATGATGTCTTGATCACACTTTCTGTACAAGATGTTATGCTTGGATTATATTTTGAAATCTTATAAATAAAAAAAAAGAAAGAAAGAAAATCCAATAAAAAGAGACAAAGATTCTCATTCATTAATTCAAAATAAGAGATTAACATTTATGTATCCACAGGAAACCCATGAGTTGACTGAGGATCAGAAATTTTAGAAAATGACACGGGCCAAATTTTGTCCCTATCCTGTCCCCACAAGCTCTTTCTGATCCCATTCAAATATACAAGCCTCAAACAGTTATGATTTTTATATTTAAATAATTTTATTAAAGTATAAAAAACCATATTCTGTACAACTGTCATTTTATAAATCATAAGCAAAACATAAGAAGGATCAACAAAACCCCTTTCTCCCTTCCCCCTCACAAATATCCCCTCACTATAGAGAAAACTGAATAGGCCAAATTACTATAGAAGGCTACATAGAAAATTAATGCTAACAGAATACCTCAGTCACACACACAACACAAATGCCAAATACATAATAGGTGACCAAAACCGATTAATGTACATTAAACCAAAATTCCAAGAAGCCACACCTTCCATGTAATACAACAAAGAAATAGATCCATTTTCTCCTATATTGTACAAAATATAAAAATCACACATGCCAGGGATGGTGTTAGGGGAGTTCAACTAGGGCAACTGCCCCCTGGCCAGAGAGAGCCCTAAGCCTACTGGAAGCTGAAGGCAGCAGGGCCTGGTAGTGGGCTTTGGGGTCGCCTCCCAAATTTCTGACCTGGGCCCCAGCCATGTCTGGCAGGGTACACATTTCAAATTTGACATAATTTTTTTCTATTTTGTGACTAAACTATTTTTTTCTACCTTTTGTGATCTGGTCATTTTATTTTTGAAATCATGTTGATCCCAGGCTCCGGTTTCTGTTTCCCGAGAGTGTGGTTAGAGCTATAGCCTCAGCATCCTAAGTTTTTGGATTCAAGCCCTGAGCTGTTCCTTGTGACCCTGGGCAAGTCACTTAATCCTCCACTGCCCCAAGTACATTAGATAGACTGTGAGCCCATCGGGACAAATAGGGAAAATGCTTGAAGGACCTGTATGTAAACTGCTTTGAGTCCCAATCCTTTTCCCTTCTCTTAACTGACTCACCAGGGTCTTCTGCTTATTTGACATTTCTTCTTTCTCTGTGCTCACCATCCATCTTCCATTTCTCTTTCCCTTCTCTGTGTCTCCTATACTTCACAGTCCAGCATTTCCCCTGTATCCATCACTCCTCAGTCATCGCCACCGCTCTGTCTTTATCCCATCCCCCTGTGCCAAATATTCTCTCCATAGGCAGCATTACCCCCTCTTCCTTCCCTTAGTCACTTTTCATGATTAAGATTGACTACTGTAATAATATCTATCTAGGACCAATTACATTTATCTTTAAGAAACTTCAGACATTACAAAATACCACGGTTTGCCTTTTATGTAATTTACGCATTAAAACAACAGCATTGGCTCCTTGAAATCAGTGTTTAATCTAAAGTTCTGTTAGCTTTTAAAGCATGTAGATCAGGAACGCCATCCTGTTTAGCCTTTCTTATCATCCCTTACACACCAACCTGACTTTTACAATTCTTGAATGATCATCATATGGTCCTCTCTGGACCCTGCTTGGCTCAGTTGGAGACCACCAGACAGAGTATCTTTTATGGTCCCATCCCTTTGGAATTCATTACTGCTTGCAAATCGTGGTGAACTATTCTTTAAAAAAAATGTTAAATAGCCATTGTATTTATACATGTGGAGGGGCTTAATTGAAAGGGACGTCTAATTCTGTTTACGTCCATCTCGCAAGTCATCCAAAGTAAAAAAACAGCTTAAGACACATTTTCGAAAAATACGTCCAAATTTTTTTTCTTTTCAAAAATCATTTAATTATACGTCCTGCTGATCTGATCGTCCAAGCCGCTAAATCGTCCATCTTTATACCACATTTTCGTCCAACTTTTCGTCCAAGTCCAAAACGCCTAGAACAAGCCCTGTTGGACGTGGGAGGGGTCTGCAAAGTGATGGACTGCACACCCAGACATGCCACCTAAATAGTGGGGTACCTTACAGGACACTGCTGTGAACTTCACAAAAAGGGTGCCATGTCTTCTCCTCTCTACAGTTCCCTTATAGGTCACGGTGAGCCCCCCAAGCCACTTCCAGAATCCCCTAGACCCACTTATCTACCACCCCAATAGCCCTTATGGCTGCAGGAGCCACTTATATGCCAGTAAAAAAAGGGTTTTGGGGGTGTATAGGGCAGTGCACATGTTTAAGTATCAATGCAGTGATTACAGGGGCTTATGGTCATGGGTCTTCCTCTCCATGGGTCCCTAAACCACCTCCAAGACAGCTTAAGCCACCTCTGTGCTGGACGACTAGGCTTTCCTATGCCAGGCTGCCAGGTGATGATGGTCTGGAGGCTGAATTTTAAAGTTGTTATTAATATTTTTATGGGGGTGGGGGGGTTGGTGATCACCTGGGGTAGTGTGTGGGGGGGTCTGTTTTATGTGTTTGTAGTTCTTATCTGGTGAGTTTAGGTGGGTTTTTGTGACTTAGACGTCCAAGTTCCGTCGATCCTGGGCTGTATAACTTTCGGTTATACATGCTGTACGACTAAGTCTAAGCCGGCCCACGTCCCGCCCAACTCCCGCCCTCGACACTCCTCTCGAAATGCCCCATTTAGCTTTGGTCATTCAGCGGCACTATGAAGGCCTAGGTCGTTTAGAAATACATCCAAAATCTGTTTTTATTATCGGCACTTGGACGTATTTGGGAAATGTTCGTCCAAGTGCTGACTTAGGCCGTTTTTTGGATGTTTTTCTCTTTCAATTATGAGCCCCTTAGGTTGCAAAATAACTGTTCAAAACCCATGATGCTGCTCTTTTTTGAACAAAATAGAGCAGGAAAAAAAAATTATTTACAATGTCCAATGAGACATGGACAAGAGGACATGGACTGAAGCTAAGGGGGGATAAGTCCAGGACAAATATCAGGAAGTTCTGCTTCACGCAACGAGTGGTGGACACCTGGAATGCTCTCCCAGAGGAGGTTATTGCGGAATCCACCGTTCTAGGATTTAAAAGCAAACTAGATGCTAGGAAATTCTACTTTACGGAGAGGGTGGTGGATGCCTGGAATGCGCTCCTGAGAGAGGTGGTGGAGAGTAAAACTGTGACTGAGTTCAAAGAAGCGTGGGATGAACACAGAAGATTTAGAATCAGAAAATAATATTAAAGATTGAACTAGGCCAGTTACTGGGCAGACTTGTACGGTCTGCGTCTATGTATGGCCGTTTGGAGGAGGATGGGCAGGGGAGGGCTTCAATGGCTGGGAGGGTGTAGATGGGCTGGAGTAAGTCTTAACAGAGATTTCGGCAGTTGGAACCCAAGCACAGTACTGGGTAAAGCTAAGAAGAAAAAATTAAAAAATTTAAATTGAATCAGGTTGGGCAGACTGGATGGACCATTCGGGTCTTTATCTGCCGTCATCTACTATGTTACTATGTTACTATCTCCTTACGAGAGGCATAGAGGGATATGGGTGACTAAAATTACATCAGGTGTACACTTGGCTGGGCCTCCGCGTGTGCGGATCGCCGGACTTGATGGACCGAAGGTCTGATCCGGAGATGGCAGTTCTTATTATTGTACCACAGAAAGGTACTTTAAGAGTATCTGTCCATGGTGAGCTCACAAGTTAAGAGGCTGATATAGAAAGCTATAGGAAGACCATGCGTGGATATTGGCTTTTATTGCGAGTATAATACTGTGCTTACAGACAACTAAGTCAGTGCAAATTTTATGTATGCAAATCTTGCATGCAAATTGCCGGACACATGCACAAGGGTTTTGTGGTAAGCACAGCTTCTTGTGCACATGACAGAAAAACAGAAGTGTCTGCTCACATTGGTGTCTGTTCTACATATAAATACAAGCCTCACAAAAATTTGTAGCCAATAAACATTTTGCAGAGCTAATATTTATTTTATTTATTTAAAAATGTATATATCATATATTATCTATACGGTTTATATAAAAATAGGCATAAAATGTTAAATAAATATACATATTGCAAATATTACAAATCACCATACTTTAAAAAGCAATCAGCAGGACAGAAGGCATTTTCAGATCATTCTAAATATATAATCTCAACACAAGACAGCATTAACAAACAGAAGGATAGGTGCCAATGTGTGCTAATACTTTCGTTTTTATTCCAACAACATACACACAATCTACTACTACTACCGTGTTTCCCCAAAAATAAGAATGTCTTATATTAATTTGGGGGTCAAAAAAATGCATTAGGGCTTATTTTCAAGAGATGTCTTATTTTTTTCATGTACAACAATCATCTCTCCTTTCCTCTCCTCCACCCCATTTCTTCCTCTTTCCTTTCTCCCCCTCACCCCCATGTACAGTATCTTTCCTCCCCTCTCACCCATCCCCTTGTGCTTCATCTTTCTATTCCTCCCTCCCATTTCCTTGTGCAGCAGAATCCCACCAAACCTCCCACCGTGAGACTCTGAGGCCTCCTGAATAGCGGTCTGCACAGGAACGGGGATCGTGGAAATCCCGCTGAGATCCCCTTAATGTTAACGGGACTCCCACGGGGACCCCTTCAAGGCCAACGGGACTCCCAAGGGGATAGAACTGAGATCTCTCATTCTGAGGTCTACCTAATTTTCAAGATGATACCAGTCCGGCACCGCGGCGGGAATAGCCATTCTGAGCAGTGAGCTCAGCATGTAGGCGCTCAGTGTGCCTACGTGCTGAACTCACTGCATTGCTGCTGATTGGTCGGGCAGTGGCACGTGCAAGGCTAGAACAGGAAGTCAGCCTGTATGAAGTCCACCCTCCCCACCTATGCATTTACATAACGTCCGCCCTCAACCCAGCTGTGGCCAATTGGAAACAAAGACACATGATAGGGATCCACCTCCCCTACCTCCGCCTCCTCCCCTTTTGGAGGAAGGCTGAGAAAGTTGAATCAGGGCTCTCCAGTGTGCAGGGAGTGCGTGAGGTGGGCCAGGAGAGGAAATTCTGTTATTCTTAGAATGCCTTCATTTTCAGCGTTTACAGATTTCCCTTTTGTGCAATAAGGTATCAAGTTAACCTGCGAGGCTGGTGCAGTCAGATTGCAGAGATCTTTATTCGCCTTATGTGCATAATTGTGGGGGGAGGGGGCAAATACTGTGTCCGACACACTTGAGCGTCTTGCATTTCTCAGAGTTATCCTTTGTGCAGTTTTGAGGCACTCACACACACATGGCGTAAACAAAACTGTCTTTACAGTGTGGAAATTATTTCAGAGGGCTAAGGCAGGGAGAAGAGGAGAACTGGATGGAAGAAGGGTCAATGGCAGCTGAGAATGGCATGCATGGTGATGGTATAAAGAGAGACAGACTGCAGGAAAGGAATTCCCTGTTAGAGTCTCTCGTTTAACTTTGACAGCAAAGAGCGATAGCAAAGAAAAGCTGGCCAGAAGCCCTTGATAAGACATTAGCAGCACACTGCATACTGATGGAGAGAGATAGATGAATGATGGAGTGGAGGGAGTGATGGTATAATAGACAGATTCAGGCTTCTTAGTCAACTTCTTTAAGAGCTTAAACAATATGGCCAAATAGTGTCAGACAGGTTAAAGAGCAGCCTAATAGTGCAGAGGCCTGAGATCCAAGGGAACTAGGTTTGGTTCCCACTGCATCTCCTTGTGATTCTGGGAAAGTCACTTAACTCTGCACTGTCCCAAATACAAATAAGTACTAACTTTTATGGGGGATGGGTGGGGACAGTGGGAATTCCTCGGGATGGGCGGGGACGGGGAGAATTCCTCGTGGGGATGGGCGGGGCGGAGGGGATTCCTCATGGGGACGGGTGGTGATGGAGGAGATTCTGACAGGGACGGGTGGGGATGGATGGGATTCTGGCGGGGATGGGTGGGATTTCTGTCCCCGTGCAACTTTCTACTCTTGAAGCAGCAGGGGTGGGGATTGCTGTATCAGTGAGTCCAATTTTTTCAGCAAATCAGCCAGCAAATCAGCCAGCACTAGTGTCAGGTATGGAGTTGTGGACATTCGGGGTGGGCGGCTTCGGGGGTCGATCTTAACTAAGGTTTATTTTTGGGGTAGGGCTTATATTAGGAGCATCTTTAAAAATTATGCTAGGGCTTATTTTCGGGATAGGTCTTAATTTCAGGGAAAAAGGGTACTACTATTATTATTTCTAGAGCGCTACCAGATGTACACAGTGCTGTACAGAGTCACAAAGGAGGAGGAGTGTGTGGCGCAGTGGTTGAAGCTACAGCCTCAACACTCTGGGGTTGTGGGTTCAAATCCCGCGCTGCTCCTTGTGACCCTGGGCAAGTCACTTAATCCTCCATAGCCCCAGGTACGTTAGATAGATTGTGAGCCCACCGGGACAGATAGGGAAAATGCTTGAGTACCAGATTGTGAGCCCACCGGGACAGATAGGGAAAATGCTTGAGTACCTGATTGTAAAACCGCTTAGAAAGCCTTGATAGGCGGTATATAAAATCCTAATAAACTTAAACAGTCCCTGCTCGAGTGAGCTTACAATCTAAACTATCAAGACAGACAAACAGGATGCCAGCGTAGGGGTGGCAGATGGGATGGTTAAACTGCTGGCTGGATGTGGTCAGAGGTTAGAGGGGAGTAAGGTTATGAGTTGAAGGCTGTCTAGTATGCTAGTATCTATAGGCACCCAGTTATAGAATTGCCCTAGAGGTTTGATGACTTTACTACCCTCTTTAAGTCCAATTAAATAAGTAAAAATACAATTTTAGCATATTCTGACAGCCAGTGCAATCAAATTTAAATAAGAGGTTGCTCGTTTATTTGCACATCTGTTAAATATTAATTTAGCTGCTGTGTTCTGTAACAGTGGGACTCTAAACCTTTATTTTGACAACAGTCCCAAATACAAGATGTTGCAATAATTAGTTTTGAGTCTGAATTGTTGCCTGTACCAAGATCTTCGGGTGGACAACCTTACGCTGGCTTTTACAAAGCTGCAGTAGAGGTTTCTACCATGGGCCGGCAAGGTAGATGCTCCAAGGCTCATAGAATTCCTGTGAGCATTGCACCATTTGTCTGGCCGGCCCACAGTCGAAACCTCTACTGCAGTTTTGTAAAAGGAGCCCTTAGTCCTCAAAGGCCACAACCCAGTTGGATTTTCAGGATTTCCTCGGTGAATATACATTGATCTATTTGCATATTTATTGGGGAAATCCCAAAAATCTGTCTGGGTTGTGGCCCTCGAGGAGTGAGGTTGCCCATCCCTGATATTAATGTGTATCATAAAAAATAAACAAAAAAATTTTTTATGCACAGCATGAGAATCTAGATACTGCAGAATCTAATATTTTCCTCAGTATCTTTAAAGATGTGAACAAGACACGTTTCATTCTTGTCAACATTGGGCTGAATTGGTAACTGGCTTACCTACTGCACATGTTGTTTCTTCATATGAATTAAACATATAAATTTTATGAAGAGCAGCCAAATTTCTCTGCTCTCCGTAAAACGTTACGATAGTTTTATAACAGGGCAGTTAACTGAAAGCATAGTTTAAAGTGCATGTTTTATAAAGGTGATTACTTTTCTTTATAAAATACTAGTGCTGAAGAAGTGGCTGAAAATGGCATGGTCACTTAACACCATCCCTATAGCTGATATAAATGCTTATGCCCAGTTTTGAGAGCCCTAACACATGTATAGCATAGTATTTTCTGTTGCAAAGGATATAGGAGTCCTGTCTAGGTAATATCCCCCTGCTCCGCTAGTTGTGTTGCAGAAGGATGAAATTTACATTTTTCAAGTGCCCCCTTCAGATTTTTCTTCTGCAAGCAAGTTAAAAAAGGTGGTGTTTTGATCTGCTCTGATTATTTTTCAGTTTTTTAAGCCAAATACAGAGGTTTTGCGGTTCTTTAGAGGTTCCCAGTGATCCTGGGGCAGCTCTGCCTGGGAGAGGACGCAGACTCAGGGAAAGAAAACTGCAGCTAGCAGGGCAACCCTCAGGGTGCCTGTCTGGCTGGCCTGCACTAAAATTGCTGGAAGACACCGGACTTGAGAGAGACTTGGGTGTGCTAGTGGATCCATCCATGAAACCATCCGCACAGTGTGCAGCAGCCTCGAAGAAAGCCAACAGGATGCTGGGCAACATCAAGAGGGGCATATCAACCAGGACGCGGGAAGTCATCATGCCGCTGTATCGAGCGATGGTGCGCCCACATCTGGACTACTGCGTTCAATATTGGTCGCCGCACCTCAAGAAGGACATGGCAGTTCTTGAGAGAGTCCAAAGGAGGGCAACGAAACTGGTAAGAGGGCTGGAAAACTGCCCATATGCCGAGAGGCTGGATAAACTGGGGCTCTTCTCTCTGGAAAAGAGGAGGCTCAGGGGGGATATGATAGAGACCCTCAAAATACTTAGGGGCATAGAGAGGGTGGACAGGGACAGGTTCTTCAGACTAAAAGGGACGACAGGTACGAGGGGGCCCTCAGAGAAACTGAAGGGAGATAGGTTCAAATCAAATGCAAGAAAGTTTTTCTTCACCCAAAGGGTCGTGGACAAATGGAATGCGCTCCCGGAGGAGGTGATCCGGCAGAGTACAGTACAGGGATTCAAACAGGGATTGGACAGATTCCTGAGGGAAAAGGGGATCGTGGGGTACTGAGGGAGGTGCTGGGGTGTTGCATAAGTATAGACAGCTCACCAGGTCGTGCAGGTGCAAGGCCGGAGGGTTAGGACATTGATGGGAAGATAGGACTTCGATGAGAAACCTAGGGGGCAAGGGGGCCCCTTCTGGTGATTAAGGCAGGTCATGACCTGTTGGGCCGCCGCGGGGCGGACTGCTGGGCGGGATGGACCTCTGGTCTGACCCGGCAGAGGCACTGCTTATGTTCTTATATAAATGAATGAAATGCCAGTGTTTGCTTATTCTTTGCTCATAAAACGAGGTCCCCATTCTTAACATGTTCGACTAATTGATATGTTCATCTTTGGCTTTTTTTGAGCAGAGCATTTAAGTACTGAGCACTCTTCAATACTGATCTGACATTTCTTGGCTTTGATGCCGTGGAAGGGCATAATCAAAAGAAACGTTTAAGTCCAATTTGGACGTAGGGCGCTGGTCGCCCAAAGTCGGCAGCGGCAAAATGTCCATTCTTGAAAAGTATGTCCAAATATTTTTTTTCAAAAATAGTCTATCTGTACGTTCATGCATTTGATCATCCAGCCCGCCTCTGTGTCTGTCTTTATACCATATTCTCGACCAAAAATTTGTTCAAGTCCCAAACGCTCAGAACAAGACCTTATGGAAGTGGGAGGGGCCAGCATTTTGATGGACAGGCCACCAAGACAATGGCAAGAGAGCAGTGGGGCACCTTACAGGGCACTGCTGTGACCTTCACAAAAAGGGTGCCATATAAACATCTCAAAACACAGCTCTATCTTTGTTGCTTTTTATAAGACCTGTTCCATCAAACTCAAAGAATAATAGCATAAGAGTCTTATTTGTCTATATAGACCTCAGCGGTACCACAAGTATGTATATCGTCAAGTATATTTTATTGAGCACCAAGAGAAACAACAATCAGAAACAAGTACAAGGAACAACAGAGCAGCTCTAAATTTTACACAAAAATCCAACAAATCCTCCCCATCAACCCAACCCACAACCCAACCCCCCCCACAATTATGTATATAAACTTTTTACACATACATAGTTTAGGCACCAATATTCATCATTGGTCTCAACCTTTCAATTATTTTCAATGCTTGCAATTAAATTTCATAGATAGATACTCATCTTCATCTACGCGGGTAGGGGTAGGCACTCCGACACAGACCAGGGCTTTATCAAGGAAATCCCCCTGCAGATATATAACCAATAAATAGAGATAAATAGAGTTGTAAAACAGCCATATATAAATAACTTTAAATATTTTAAGTATCTCCTTAGCTCTCCAACAACATAATTTATAATCAATACCTTAGATCCAACGACTCATGCTTCCCGCGTCCATAGATTTAACCAGGAAACATGGCCGCTGCATTTGTACAATAAATACCCAAAACCCTTTGAACGTGATGACATCAATCTTAGCATAGCCACGCCCCCTTTATCCCTGATTTGACCAATGCACAGATCCCCTTCCCTTATATTAATGTCATCCACTCAGTTTCAGCATTTAAACCCATTGGAGTAACATAATTTGAAGTATATGTCCATTTTTGTCATCTAAAATTTAATCTTACTTTATAGTTCCCACCCAACATGAACCTTATCTATGATCCGCCATTTCAGATCCCCAATTTTATGTTTTTTCTCATGCCAATGCTGGACAAGAGGAGCTTCCATATTACCCATGTTAATACGGGATTTGTGTTCCGTCAAACGGACATTAATTTTACAGCTCGTCCTCCCCACATATAGCAATCGGCAAGGGCACTGGATCATATATATGACTAGAGTGCTCTGACAGGAGGTGTTCGAAGTGGATGCTTCCATACTGAACCCACTAAAGCTAAATCACATCACTGACATTGCCCGCAGCTAGAATGACCATATATCTCCTCATTCCTCAACTGTCAAAATGATGGGTAGAAAGGATTTCCCCCATTGTCCTTCTTCTTTTATATGATATAATAGGATCTACCTGAAATTGAGTACTCGGCTGCAAAATTGGCCAGTGTTGTTTTATAATGGCAAAAAAAAAGCCACACTTATCACAGTAAATGGAAGAACAGCTATAAGACAATTATCCTGTGTCTCAACTCTCTTTTCTTGTAACAATAAAGGTCATTGAGCAAACTTAGCCAGCAAATAAGCCTTACCCTCCAGGGATTCAAGACAAAGTTGGACAAGTTCCTGCTAAACTGGAACGTACGCAGGTGAGGCTGGACTCATTTAAAGCACTGGTCTTTGACCTGGGGGCCGCTGTGTGAGCGGACTGCTGGGCACGATGGACCACTGGTCTGACCCAGCAGCGGCAATTCTTATGTTCTTATGATAGATAAGTTATGTTTGGAAGTGCCATCTTTGAGTGTGGTGAAACTTTCTGGTCACCGTAAAACCATGCTGGCAGTACAGAGGCCAATGTGGTGGAATACCTTGCCCTTTGAGATAAGACAGTCATCTGATGTTTTGCAGTTCAGAAAAATGGTTAAAACTAGGCTAATTGAGTAAAGTATTTTCATTTTCGGTTTTTAGCCTATGGTTTTGTATTCTTGCTGAGAGTTGTATTTTTAGAGTGTAGTTTGATTTATTCCATTTGTTTTAATGATGTTTTTAGTATTGTTGTTTTATTTTGGTTATGTTATATGTTTGTAAGTCCTTTTATTATGTATGTTTTGCTGTTACCCACCTGGAATTGTAGGCTATGAGGGTTATATATTTTTAAATAAATAAATATTGCTTTTTAAATACTGATTTTTTTTCAACAGATAACAGGAAATATAGACCTAAAAGGAAGGGCAGGAGTAAGCACAGTGGCTCTTTAGTTGCAAAGAAGTTAAAAGGAATTGATATTGACACAGGAAAGAAATAGTCATATTATATAGGTTCTTGTGGTCTACTTTGAGTATTTGATGTCTTGCATCATTACACATATGATATTGTCCAGTTCCAGTTTAGGCATGTTTTGAAATACTGCCTTAAATTCCTCTGATCCCGATATAACGAGTCTCATTGCTGGGCCTCCTTGTAGGGCAGTAGATTCTAGCATGGTTGTATATTTTCTTGTGATGGAGATGCTAAGTTTTTTTTTTCTTTCAGTTTTCACACTTGTGGAGATGTCGCCTTCATGAGTATCTGTTCCAGCAGCTTCCCGGCTGCCATGGCGTTCTGCTTCCTGGAGGCACTGCACTGGGAATTCCGAGCTTCTTATGACAGCATCCGTGTGGGCCTGGCTTCCAGACCATATGCCTTTCTCGACTTTGGTTTGTACTTTTATGCTCTTGCATTTGTTAAATGTGGCGGATACTTAAGGGAGTGAATCTTGCTGTTTTAATACACTGCAGTAAAGCTTCATCTGTATTTTTAATTTTCTGACCAAATTAAGTTAGGTTTCTTTTTAGCTTGACAGGTAATCAGAAAAGGTCACAGTGTTTGCGGATTATGTTAATGATGCCCTGTGAGGTAAATGGCCTGCTGATGTTCAATCCAGTGCAGGTTGGGAATAATGGTATAACTAATATATGGAACTGCTGATGCATCCAGGATGGTTGTCGCTTGACAGTTTGCGATGGTTCAGTTTATTGTGAAGTTGAGGCTCATCTTTGTACTATTTGTGCTGAATTTCTTCTGAGATTCAGTGGAGGGCTTTCAGTTTCCAATGCTGTTGGTCTGCTCCCTTAACAGTAATACAAGATTTTATTGATGTATTAGAAATGCATTTATATTTGGCCAATTTGCCTTTCTTTGCAGATTACAATAAATATACACAAACAGCAGACAAAGAAAACAGAGATCTGTTCAAAAGCTGACTCGTAACAGAAATAATTTAGCTTGCTTTTATTTGTAGTGCAGGATTTGATTTATTCCTTTTACCCAAATTTCTAAGCTATGCCTCTTGGCTTTTTTTCATAAGGCTTCCAGAAACCGTTTAGTGAATTAAAATGTCAGCAGAGAAAGCTAGAATTTGTATAGATTTTTTTCCTTTCTGTTGGAGTTCACTTTTGAAATACTTATTGGGGAAAATAATCCAGCATTTTATGCCGTTGTGCCAGAAGGGTTGAACGCAGGTTGTGTCACCTACACAGACTATTAAATCAGTTGAGACATTGCCACGTTAACACCTGAGAGAGAGAAGGACTAAAGTCTAACAGATCGAACCTTGTCTGAGTTCCTGTGGAAGGCAGGTCACAGTCCTGAGCCATCTAAGCCTTTGTGAGTCAGACCATTAATATGAATTAGAGCTTGAGATAGTTTGAACTGATGTAAATGAAGTTAATGATTTGAATTATTTATGATATGAAATACCTTTATGAATATATGAATTGACTAGAGTTATGTGCTTATGTTATTTGATATTAAAAATATACACAATTTGTATGGTTTTATTTTTTGTGTCAAGAGGCATCCTACCTTTTTTTGAATCTTGCTGGTGATGGACAGTAGATGTCGATCTACCAGAGGAAGGTCAGAGCCTTGTAAAGTCATGCTCCCAGTGTAGGCCTCCAATTCAGCCCATCACAGCTCCATCAACTGGCTTATAATATTGGTAGACAGGAAAGGAGTCCCACATTCAGCCTGGCCTCCTTGCACCTGGTAGTGCAGTTGTCTTTAGCAGATTAGAGCAGCAGATAATCAAAATCCTCTTTTCACTTAGGAGGCTGAACGTTGTCACAGTGTCACTTGCCAGCCTAAAGGGACCGAGGTAAAACAAAACTTCTCAATTTCTCTTGATCGAAGGGCTTCCTCGGTGTAATTACATTGCATGATCAGTTTTACCACTAGGCCTAACCTAGTCATAAAAAGTATAAAGTCACTTTGGTAAAACTGAACCCACTGACAAAGTTGCTTCCCTCTCTCATGTCATGTATACTCACTTCACAAGCCACAGTGCATTTCTGTAACACTCGGCTACTGCAGGGACAGTCAAGTCAGCCTTTGAAAACCCAAGCTGTGTTGGGGGGGGGGGGGGGTAAGTGAGCACAGGGACAGTCCGCTGAAGCCACAGAGGGTCTGGAGCTGCTCTCAGGTTGACCTCCATTTGCTGATTTGTGGATATTGACAGAGTAATAATAATAATTTTATTCTTGTATACCGCCATACCCAAAGAAGTTCTAGGTGGTTCACATCCATTAATTACGATCCACGGTGACACACGGATTTACAAAATTTTAACAAAATTACAGACAATGAAAAGGGGGGCGTGGGGAACTCTTTAACTGAGAATTAGCAGAAGTAACGGTAAAACAGAAGGTAAGGTTGGAAGGAAAGCGATAACGAGAGAGAGACCTAGTGGGGAGAGGGGGGGAGCAGATGGAACGGGGGGAGAGTGGGAAAGGGGAGAAGCAGGGGGCAAGGGGGATTAAGAGCCCTGTTCGCGGAAGAGGTGCATTTTGAGAAGTTTTCTAAAACTAAGGTAAGAGGGGGCCTCGAGTATCATTTAGGCAAGCCAAGGGTTCAGCTTAGCCATCTGGTACGCAAAGGTTTTGTCGAAATCTATTGAAGTGACATAATTTTAGTGATGGGAAGACGAACAGCTGGATTCTGCGGGATTTCTTGTTGGTGAGATTCAGAGTGAAATGATGATTGAGGTAACTAGGTAGTAGGCCAAAAACTGTTTTGTAACAGAAGCAGGCAAATTTGAATAGGACTCTGGATTCGAAAGGGAGCCAATGCAGTTGGTGATAGAAAGGCATGATGTGGTCCCATTTATTCAGGCCGAATATGAGGCGGACGGCAGTGTTCTGGATCAATTTTAGTCTCCTCATGGTTTTCTTCATGGAGCTCAAATAAATGACATTGCAATAGTCTAGTACACTGAGAATGGAGGACTGTACCAAAAGGCGGAAAGAGGAGTCATCAAAGTATTTTTTTATGGTGCGCAGTTTCCAGAGCACCGAGAAGCATTTCTTGACAGTAAGATCGGTGTGATTTTCTAGCGATAGATGTTTGTCTAGAGTGACTCCCAGTATTTTTAATGTTTGTTCGAGGGGGAAGACCAGACCTTTCACCTGGATTGTGGAGTCTTTGATTTTTTCATTGGGGGCGGCTAGGAAGAATTTTGTTTTGTCCGGGTTTAGTTTTAATCTGTAGGCTAGCATCCAGAGTTCTATCTGGTTAAGTATGCTTGTGATGTAGGCTAGAAGTTCTGGGGAGAAGGTGGTGAGTGGGATGACTATTGTGATGTCATCTGCGTAGATGAAGAATTTGAGTTTGAGGTTATGAAGGAGGTTACCCAGGGAGGCGAGGTAGATATTAAATAGTGTGGGTGAGAGGTGGGAGCCCTGGGGCACCCCGCAGGAGTTAACCCAGCTGGATGAGGAAGAGTCGTTTTTGAGTACTCTGTAGGATCTGTTTTGTAGGAATCCGCGAAACCAATTTAGGACCTGGTCGGAGATGCCAATGTGGGTCAGGCATTCTAGGAGAATGTTGTGGTCTACTAGGTCGAACGCACTGCTTAAGTCGAGTTGAAGGATCAGGGCGCTGGAGCCCAGGCTGAAGAGGGTGTGCAAGTGGTCAATTAAGGCTGCAATTATGGTTTCGGTGCTGTGGTCTGTTCGAAAGCCCGACTGATTGTCACTTAGTATGTTGAATTTATCCAGATAAGCGGTGAGTTCAGCTTTTACCACCCCTTCAGCTATTTTTGTGAAAAGAGGAATGCTAGCGATTGGTCTGTAATTAGAAGGGGCGTTTGGGGGTTCTTTCGTGTTTTTTATAATTGGGGTTAACAGAATATGGCCTTGATCTGGAGGAAAGTATCCTGAGGAAAGTAGGAAGTTTACCCAGGTTAGCATGTTGGCTTTGAAGTGGATGGGCGCAGTTTTCATGACGTTTGGAGGGCAGGTGTCTAGTTTGCAGAAGGAGTTAGAATATTTGTTGTAGAGTTTATTGAAGGTTTCCCAGTCCAGTGTTTTGAATTGGTTCCAATTTAGATCTGCTCTGGACCCTTGTTCTGGTTTATATATGTCGGTGATAGGAAGAATGGGAAAAAGCTCCAGGGGATTAGTCGAGGTAGGTAAAGTAGATCTTAGTTTTTGAATCTTGGAGATGAAGAAATCAGCTAAGGTGTTTGCGATTAATGTGGAATCTTCGTGGTTGTTGGTGAGTGTCTCGATGTAGTATAGGTCATTAACCAGCATAAAGAGATTGCTACTGTTATTTGTATAGTCACCAATTTTGTGTGAATAGAATTTTTTTCATTTTTCCTTGGTAAGGTTTTTATAGGTTTTTAGTTTAAGTCTCCAGGCGTCTCTGTGTTCCTGGGATCCCGATTTTAGCCATACTCTTTCCGATTTTCTAAGGTCCCTCTTCAACTGAAGTAGCTCTGCATCGAACCATCCCTCCTGCTTTGTAGTTCTGATTTGGCGGGTTTTTATGGGGGCTATTTCGTTTAAAATGTTTGTGCTGTCGTTGATCCAATCTGTCATAAGTTGTTCTGTTTCTTCGCTTAGTTTTGTGTTCTTTTTGTAGCGGGCCCAAAATTCCCTCTGGGTCAATTTTTCCCCTGGTGGTGAGAGTTTTTGATATTTCTTGTTTTTGCCGTTTTTAGTGGGATTTTGTTGGCAGTCGATGGAAAAGTCACAGAGTCTGTGGTCAGACCATAGGGAATCTGTCCAATTGGATTGTATCCAATTAAATTTTGGGCTGGACCGTACTTTGGAGGAGAAGGTCACCAAGTCTAGTTGATGACATCTTTGATGAGTTTTGGTTGGGGGGGGTTTGAAGAAGCCTAGTTGGGTGATGAGTGACCAAAAATCCGATACTTCTGGTTGATCAAGTTGCTTGAGGTGGATGTTGATGTCCCCGCCAGTAGGTTCTCTTTGGCTTGTTAAGGAGTTAGTAAGTAAGGCTTCCGCAAAGTCCCTCTTTGGACTAGGTTCCCATTTTTTTTGGTGGGATATAGAATAGAGTGATTGTTAGGGGGGCGGCCAGGGATTTGGACTTCAGAGAGCAGGCTCGTATTTCAGAGTTAGGAGAGGACTTGGTGTTCAGTAGAGAGCAGTTGAGGTGGTCTCTAAAGATTATAGCTAGACCTCCTCCTCTTCCCCAGGTTCTGGCCAGGGAGAGAATCTTAAATCCTGGGGGTAGACAGTCTTTGATTATGATATCCTTGTCGGAGTGCAACCAGGTTTCCGTGAGTAAGACAAAATCAGGGTTAGTTTCACTCAGCCAGTCTTTGATCAGAATGGCTTTGTTCCTCAGTGATCTAATATTTAGGTAGAAACCTAGTAAGTTCTGTTGGTTGGAGTGGGCGACTAGGTAGTCGTGAGAGTAGGCTAATTTTTTTTAGAGACCTAGGTTTTTTTGGGCAGAGCTTGTAAGAATAGCGGGAGGGTGGGGGGTTTGGGGGCGAACTGGTGTTAGGTTGTTTCTGAGGCGTGTGGGGTGAGACAGTATGAGTTTTTGGTTTTATCGAACGGTATAAGGAGATGTAGACAGGAATGGGGGTAGTGGCATAAGGGTCTGCAGTGCATATCCTAAGGGTGAGGAGAAAAAGTAGAAGCAAAGCTGCACATTGATGGGGGTTAGGCCGTGCCATGATTCCGCACTCGGGGGGTGGGGAGGGGGGAAAGAGGGGGTTAGGAGCACAGAGAGGGATGTTTGAGTGGTAATAGATTGGGAGTTAAGAGTATATAACTTTTTTTTTTTAATTACAGTCTAGTCAGATTTAAGCAATACAGCAAGTTGAGCAATGAGCATTAATGCGCAGTAAGAAGTGGTTATTAAACTTGTCTTTAGTAATTTCTGTTCTTGCAAGAAGATTAGAGGTGGGCAGTAATGAGCAGTGATTTATACTTAAAGCAAGTAAATCATGTGCTTGAAACTTCACTTCGCTGTACCAAGCTTCACCCTCGCCAGGGAGCTGATGAGATTGGGTTGCTGGGGGTTTCAGGAGGCGGAGCTGGACTCCCACGCGTCCCGAAGCCTCTTCCCTGCAACGGGACGGTCAGGCTGGGTTGGGGCAGCTCCCGGTGTCAATGGAGCTGCTCTGAAGCAGTGAAAATAAGCAGAAGGGCTGCAGGGGGTTTCGGGTGGCGGAGCAGGGCTCCCACGCTGCCCGAAGATCTCCCTCTGCGGCTGGAGTCTGATCCGACGTTGGGGCAGCTCACATCTTAGGGCTCCTTTTTACAAAGGTGCGCTAGCGTTTTTAGTGCACGCATCGGATTAATGTGCGCTATCCGAAAAACTACCGCCAGCTCAAGAGGAGGTGGTTCAGAAATAAAAACTGTATGGCTAATCTTTTAAACTTTTAAGTTATGAAGATTATCAACATTGGGCTGGTATGCTTCAGAATATGGAGCCTTGTACCCAATTCGGGGTTTTGTCGTGAAGAATTTCACTTGCTTCAGCTCCTGTTCACGTCATAGGCAACCAGCCCCCTCCTAGCTCTTACTCATTATTTTAATTCTTACTCATTATTTTTAATTTTAAACTTTTATTTCTTCCTTATTTTAATAAATTACTTCAAAAACATCCCCCCAAAAGGCAGGATTTACTCAATACTGCCTACATATGCCTAAACCACACAGCATAAAGTTTTTCTTTCAAAAATCTTCAAAATCCGTACAGATTATTTGGTCAGACCATTTGGTCTGTCAATTCCTTATTGAAATAATCTGTACGGATTTTGAAGATTTTTGAAAGAAAAACTTTATGCTGTGTGGTTTAGGCATATGTAGGCAGTATTGAGTAAATCCTGCCTTTTGGGGGGATGTTTTTGAAGTAATTTATTAAAATAAGGAAGAAATAAAAGTTTAAAATTAAAAATAATGAGTAAGAATTAAAATAATGAGTAAGAGCTAGGAGGGGGCTGGTTGCCTATGACGTGAACAGGAGCTGAAGCAAGTGAAATTCTTCACGACAAAACCCCGAATTGGGTACAAGGCTCCATATTCTGAAGCATACCAGCCCAATGTTGATAATCTTCATAACTTAAAAGTTTAAAAGATTAGCCATACAGTTTTTATTTCTGTAGTTAGTGGTTTTTGTGATATTTAGTTTAGTTTATAGTACTTCTCAACCACTAGAATTTTTTCTGTTGTATTAAATAGTCACACGTATACAGTATATGTATGTACATACGTACTTTGGTGCACACACCTACACCAGGGGCTCTTTTTACTAAGCTGCGGTAGCGTTTTTAGCACGCGCTGCAGTTTAGCGCGTGCTAACCTCCGCGCTACACGGAAAAACTAACACCAGCCAGTGGAAGCGTTAGTGTCTAGCGCGCTAAAACCGCTAGTGCAGCTTAGTAAAAGGAGCCCCAAGTTTCAAGTTTTTATTAAAATTTGATTGTCGCTTATCCAATTTCTAAGTGAGATACAAATTAAAATATAATAGGGAAAGCAAAAATAAAAAACCCGCCAATAACAGGATAATTAAAAGAATTTAAGTGACACAACATCAAATAAATGGCATACTAATAGTTGACAATTTTGACAGACAAACAGGATGCTAGAGATAATTAAAAAAGGGATGGTTAACAAGACTAAGGATGTTATGATGCCCCTGTATCGCTCCATGGTGTGACCTCATCTGGAGTATTGCGTTCAATTCTGGTCTCCTTATCTCAAGAAAGATATAGTGGCGCTAGAAAAGGTTCAAAGAACAATGACCAAGATGAAAAAAGGAGATGGAACGCCTCTCGTATGAACAAAGACTAAAAAGGTTAGGGCTCTTCAGCTTGGAAAAGAGACTGGTAAGGAGAGATATGATTGAAGTCTACAAAATCCTGAGTGGAGTAGAACGGGTACAAGTGGATCGATTTTTCACTCCGTCAAAAATTACAAAGACTAGGGGACACTCGATGAAGTTACAGGGAAATACTTTAAAAACCAATAGGAAGAAATATTTTTTCACTCGAAGAATAGTTAAGCTCTGGAATGCATTGTCAGAATTTGTAGTAAGAGTGGATAGCGTAGCTGGTTTTAATAAGGGTTATGGACAATTTCCTGGCGGAAAAAGTCCATAGTCTAATTATTGATAAAGACATGGGAGAAGCCACTGCTTGCCTGGATCTGTAGCATGGGATATTGCTACTTCTTGGGTTTTTGGCCAGATACTAGTGAGATTGGCCACTGTGAGAACGGGCTACTGAGCTTGATTGACAATTGGTCTGACCAATAATGCTATTTATATGTTCTAATGTACTTATAGGTGTGTGTATTTGCCCTTATTCCATAAAGGAAAGTAGATGCCTGTGCAGGGCTGGTCTATCCACTAGGTGGCTGCCTCAGTTGATAGCATTTGTAGGCCGGCTCTGGTATGTACAGAGTCTTCTCTTGCAGGCCTGCTGCTGCCACCCTCCTCCCTCCTCCCAGGCTAGTTGGAAGACTAATGAAGTATCGTTTCTGCACAGGCTCTAAGCTCAGACCTGTACTGAAGTACTGCTTTTTCCTGTCCTTCCAAGGCAGACCTTTTGACAGAGGTGGGCCAGGACAAAGCAAAGTCCTTCTTAAGATACTTACAGATGTACCTTCTCTATTAACTGCTTTGATAAGTTTTGTTGTAGCTCTCTTGATACGGGTCAGTTTTACATCTTTTGTAAAATTCTATCGCTAACCACTTTTGTACATCGCTATTGTCAACCACTTTGCCAAATTATGTTGTAGCTCTGACATTGGTCAATTATACCTAAGGTGACCATACGTCCCGTTTTGAACGGGACAGTCCCGTTTTTGGATCCCTTGTCCCGTTGTCCCCTCATACAGCTTCGGCATGCCAAAATGTCCCATTTTCAGGGACAGCATCCCGAAGCAGTGTGCGGGGACAACGGGACAGGCGATTTCTTCCTGTCCCTCCCCTGCAGCACCAAAAAAAACAAACAAAAGCCTCCCTCCAGGCCTGATTTAAACTCCCCCCCCCCCGGTCCACCGCCGCTGCTCCACTGCCTGGCTGGCCCGGAACATCCTCTCCGACGTCAGAATTGACGTCGGGAAGAAGGCTTCTGGGCGCGATTAGTGAGAGGTAAACAGAGGAGCAGTGGCGGTGGACAGGGGGGGTAGTTTAAATCGGGCCTGGAGGGAGGCTTTTGTTTTCCGCGGTAGGGGGAGGAGGAGGAAGGCAGGCAGACTTGCTGGTTAGCCGGCTCTGGGGGAGTGAGATAGGTAGGCAGGCTTTGGGGGAAGTAGGCAGGCAGGCTTGCTGACTTTGGTGGAGACAGGCTGGCTGGCTTTGGGTGAGGTAGGCAGGCAGGCTGGCTCTGGGGGAGGTAGGCAGGCAGGCTGGCTTTGGGGGAGGTAGGCAGGCAGGCTGGCTTTGGGGGAGGTAGGCAGGCAGGCTGGCTCTGGGGGAGGTAGGCAGGCAGGCTGGCTCTGGGGGAGGTAGGCAGGCTGACTGGCTTTGGGGGAGGTAGGCCGGCAGGTTTTTTGGGAGGGGGTGGGACAAAGTCTGGAAGGCAGTGAGGGGACATAAGAAGGAGGCACTTGGGACACTAAGGACATAGGAAGGAGGCACTGGGGGCACTAAAGACATAGAAAGAGGCACTAAGGACATAGGAAGGAGGCGCTGGGGACTCTAAGGACATAGGAAGGAGGCGCTGGGGACACTAAGGACATAGAAGGAGGCATTGGGGGCACTAAGGACATAGAAAGGGGCACTAAGGACATAGGAAGGAGGCACTGGGGACACTAAGGACATAGAAAGGGGCACTAAGGACATAGGAAGGAGTTGCTGGGGACACTAAGGACATAGGAAGGAGGCACTGGGGGCACTAAGGATATAGAAAGGGGCACTAAGGACATAGGAAGGAGGTGCTAGGGACACTAAGGACATAGGAAGGAGGCACTGGGGGCACTAAGGACATAGGAAGGAGGCACTGGGGGCACTAAGGACATAGAAAGGGGCACTAAGGACATAGGAAGGAGGTGCTGGGGACACTAAAGACATAGGAAGGAGGCACTGGGGGCACTAAGGACATAGAAAGAGGCACTAAGGACATAGGAAGGAGGTGCTGGGGACACTAAGGACATAGGAAGGAGGTACTGGGGGCACTAAGGACATAGGAAGGAAGGAGGGAGGGAATAGAAAGGGACAATTGTTGGGCCTGAGTGCAGAAAGAAATGAAAGATAAAATGCACAGTCAGAAGGAACGCAACCAGAGACTCATGAAATCACCAGACAGCAAAGGTAGGAAAAATGATTTTATTTTCAATTTAGTGATAAAAATGTGTCAGTTTTTAGAATTTATATCTGCTGTCTATATTTTTCACTATATTTGTCTATTTTTCTATAGTTACTGAGGTGACATCGTTGAAACCCCCCCCCAAATATAAATGATTAATATTTTCTCTGTGTATTGGGTGCTTTGTGTTTTTTAAAATTTTATGGTTACCATTATGAAATAATAAGATATTGTGTGTACATGAAAAATGAATGGAAGAAATTTGGGGCGGGGCTAGGGCGGGACTGAATATTAATAGATGTCCCGTTTTGATGAAAAAAATAAATGGTCACATTAGTTATACCTCCTTTGTAAATTTCCACTCCTTACCTCTTTGGTAAATTTTACTATTAATTGCTTCTGCCAAGTTATGTTGTAGCTCACTGACATTCTCAGTTTACCTCTTTTGTAAATCACATAGAACCGAAAAACCTTTGCAATATGTAAATGCGTGAAGGCCCTCGAGTCGACCACTGGCCCATGGCTGTATGCATAATGAGGAGTCCTCCCTGTGATGTTTCAAGGCAGAATACAGGAATGGTTTACTATTACCTTCTCCTGCGCAGTGTGTGGCTCCAGTATTTTGCTGCTACCCAACATAGGGCTAGATTCACTAAGCAAACCGATCGTGTACTGATCGGTTTGCGCTCACTTTCCGACTACGGCTCGATTCACTAACCTTCCTCCAGACCCCATCTGCACCTGATCCCATCTGCGCATGCAAATGAGTAAAAAGGCATATAAATTTCTTAAGGCATCGAAGGAGGGAAGCTAACAACTTGCTTCGAGCCTTCCTCGTTACCGGATCCTGCCTTCGCGGAAACAGAAAGTAGGCAGGACCCGGCAGCCAGGAAGGCCTGAAGCAAGTTGTAAGCTTCCCTCCGTCGCTGACTTATCTCTCTTAGCTTCCCTCCATCGCTGCCTGTAGCGAACTCCTGCTCTGGGGCTGGAACGTGTGCGTGCCGGCTTTCCTTCTCCTTCCCCCCCCCGGGACATAACTTCCGGTTTCAGAGGGAAGAGAAGGGAAGACAGCACGCACATTAGAGCCCCAGAGCGTGAGTTCAATTTGAATGCTGGAGCCAGCCCGGGAAGGAGCATCGGCGGCAGCAGCAGGATTAGCCGGGCACGGAGAACACTACGGGGGTTTGGCGCTGGAGGGACCATCCCCTTGTCCCCGTGCACAGCTTCGGGACGCTGTCCTTGAAAATGGGACATTTCGGCATCCAGAAGCGATGGCTCGGGACAATGGGACGGTCCCGTTGAAAACGGGACGTATGGTCACCTTACGCATTGTACATATATCAATACCAAATTAAAAAAAAAAAAAAAATCAAAAATAACTTTTAAGGGCCAGCTATCCCTCCCAGCTAGATTGTCGCATGCATTTGACGTCACGGGATCGCCTTTGGTTGCTTTGTGCTTCACGGCAGAAAGAACCACACGGCCTACTGAGATTCGTAGGCTGTATATAACAGCGGGTGATCCCAGCGCATTCAACTGCTGTTAACTGTTGTGCCTTCTAGCAACTTAACAGTTCTTTTCCTGAGAGAGATGGACGGCGCTTGTCGGCTACGCTAACTGCTTCTTTTGGAACACGAGTATGCCGAGGAGAGGTTGGTAAAACTACAGTTCTTATATTGCATTTTTTACGATGACAATGTTTTGCGGTAGGCACATTCAGAGCCTGCCAATGACGTCCGCGATTAAACCCCGCCCCATTTCTACGCAGTGAAGTCCTAAAGAGCTAGTGCATGCGTTATGTGCAACAAAACCTACAAGGATACAGTGCGCACGTGCGTCGATCGATGTTACAGCGAGACGTGTGCCCGAATGGGGGCTTGTTTACGATTTGATAATTTGCATGGACAAACTTTACTGAATCTAGCCCATAGGGTCCTACAGCACCTGATATTCCCCAGTGGACCCCAGGCTCGACCCTGCTTAGCTTCCAAAAGCAAGAGGAGGCCTACCCAGGGCAGGCAGGCTGTAGGCAACCTTCATAAGTACTGCATGCTATTCTTTACTAGTCCAATATATATCGAATACAAAGAAATGCCAGTGAGGGACATGTGGGTGAGTGAAAACTAGATCTCGGTTTGAAGCTTCTTGCTGTTGCACTGAGACTACTTGATAGTTTTATACCCTAAATCTATGAGCCCAGAAATGCAGTTTTGCCTTGCAGGAGGAACATGACTTACTGAAATTGGGGTGTATTCTTGATTTGCATTTCATTAGTCTGTAACAATGGTTGTCAACCCAGTTCTTGGGACATGCCCAGCCTGGATGCTCTAAAAATGGTCGTTAAGGCCTTGTGACCTGCTTTGGGCCGATTTTAATCCGATTTTAAAATGGTAATCGTTTTTGGTTTTTTTTTCTTTCAACGACTTTGCATGTAAATTAGTTTCTTGGAATTCTGCCATAATCCCACCCTACCAGTCATTGGAAAACCGACTTTGACACATTCAAAGAGCCGGTAGGGGAAGTCCGAACAGCTGAGTTGCAGGGCATCCCTCCTGCTCTTTTCTTCCAAATAAGGTACGGAGGCGGGGTGGGTTGTGTGTAGGAGAGGAGAGTTAGGCAGGAGGGAGGAGGGAGTGGGCATTCCGCTTGCCAAGGATCTTAATGAGTGGGATGGGGATGGGGTATCTGGGTAGTTGCAATCTTTGTGAGAGAGGGAGTGTCAGGAGTTTGGGAGGGGTCTGGGTGACGTGATCCTTGGGGAGAGGGAGGTTTGGAATAGAGAGTTGCGCGGGGACAGAAATCCCACCCGTCCCCACCCGTCCCCGCCAAAGTCCCACCGTCCCCACCCGTCCCCTTGAGGAATCCCACCCGTCCCCACCCGTCCCCGTGAGGAATCCCTCCGTCCCCACCCGTCCCCGCGAGGAATCCCCTCCGTCCCCGCCCGTCCATATAAACTTCAGAAATAGTTATTTCATTTAATTATGCTACTGAATTAAAGGCTCTGGTAGAAACCATTTACAAATAAGCAAAAAGACTTTATTAATTTGAAAATATTAATTGGGAAGAATACATACTTTGCAAATGGGTTTCTACCAGAGCCTCTAATGTTTATAAATTTTTATCAACACAACTAATATACTACTTTATCCTGAAGCAAAATAAAAAAAAAGAAATATAATTCTTTTCCTACCTTTGTTGCCTGGTTTCTGCTTTCCTCATGTTCTCATTCAATTCCTTCCATCCACTGTGTCTCTTCCTTCTGCATCTTCCATTTGCTCTGTTACTGTGCCTCTCCCTTTCTTCCCCCTTCCAAATTGGTCTGGCACCCATCTTCTTCTCTCCGCTCCCCCCATAGTCTGGCATCTGTCTTCTTCCCTGCCAGCGTCTTCTCCCTACTCTCTCTTCCCCATTTCCTTTCAGCGTCCTTCTCCCCCCATCTTCCCATGTCCTGTCAGCGTCCTTCTCCCCCCTCTGTCTTCCACATGTGCTTTCAGTGTCCTTCTCCCCCCTCTACTTCCCCATGTCCTTTCAGCGTCCTTCTCCCTCTCTGTCTTCCCCATGGCCTTTCAGCGTCCTTCTCCACCCCCCCCCGTCTTCCCCATGTCCTTTCAGCGTCCTTCTCCACCCCTTTGTCTTCCCCATGTGCTTTCAGCATCCTTCTCCCCCCTCTGTCTTCCACAAGTGCTTTCAGAGTCCTTTCCCCCCCCCGCCCTTCCCATGGCCTTTCAGCGTCCTTCTCCACCCCTTTATCTTCCCCATGTCCTTTCAGCGTCCTTCTCCACCCCTTTGTCTTCCCCATGTGCTTTCAGCATCCTTCTCCCCCCTCTGTCTTCCACAAGTGCTTTCAGAGTCCTTCCCCCCCCCTTCCCATGGCCTTTCAGCGTCCTTCTCCACCCCTTTGTATTCCCCCATGTGCCTTTCAGCGTCCTTCTCCCCCCTCTGTCTTCAAGTGCTTTCAGCGTCCTTCTCCCCCCCTCCTTCTCTACCGCCCCGGGTGCAGCACAGCCGGCCAGGTCCCCTTACTTTTGTGGCACTTCCCCGACCGACTGACAACAGCCCCGGTCCGACAAACCTCCCTGCCCTTAACTGCGAATCTAAATTACCTTATTACAGCTGCTGTAAGAAGATAATTTAGATTCGCGGCTACAGGGCAGGGAGGATTGTCGGACCGGGGCTGTTGTCGGTCGGTCGGGGAAGTGCCACAAAAGTAAGGGGACCTGGCCGGCTGTGCTGCAACCGGGGCGGGGTGTGGCGGGGCGGACCGCCCCATCCCTTGGTAGCCACTCGAACCGCGAGGCTACTCTCCTCCTTACCTGCACTGCCTGCAGCACAGAGCCAAACGGAAGTCTTCCCGACTCAGTCGCGCGGCTCTTCTCTCTACCTTCTCTGATTGCAGCACAGAGCCGAACGGAAGTCTTCCCGACGTCAGCGCTGACGTCGGAGGGAGGGAGGGCTTTAAGCTTTAAGCCCTCCCTCCCCTCCGACGTCAGCGCTGAAGTCGGGAAGACTTCCGTTCGGCTCTGTGAATTGCAAGCAGAGAAGGTAGAGAGAAGAGCCGCGCGACTGAGTACATCCAGCCCCGCAGGAACCCCGCGACCCTCGGAGGCGTCCCCACGAGATCCCCGCGACCCTAGGGGGCGTCCCCACGGGATCCCCGTGACCCAAAGGGGGAACCCGCGGGATGCCCGCGGGTCCCGCGGGATTCCCGTCGTCCCCGTTCCCGTGCAGCTCTCTAGTTTGGAAGTGTGTGGAGGGGGTCTGGGTGACTTAATCCTTTGTTTGGTAAGGAGTGTGGAAGGGTCTGGGTAGGTGAGGCAAGAGGGAGTGGACATCCCTCCTGCCTCTCTTTATTTTTGTTCTGGGGGGAGGGGGGGGGGCGACATGATTTTTTTTTTATGGGGACAGATATTGTGTGTGTGTAACACACACACATAAAACTACTGTGCCCATAAAAAAAAAGGCAGACCTGTCAACTTGTTTTAATATTAATAACCTCATATTAATACTAATGAGCTCATTTGCATGGCATAATCAGAGAATGTATGAACGCACAGAAAACCACGTGGTGAGCCATTGTGTACATTGGGTCGCCAAATTAGGTCATTGCTATACCAGTTCAAACTGGTTAAGCAATGATTGTTAGACGATCAAAAAATTTAGTGCATCCGGGCCTCAGTCAGCCTGCTTTTCAGGATTTCCACAGTGAATATGCATATGGATGATTTACATATAGTGAAGGCAATGCGTACAAATCTCTTTCATTCATATTTCATGGGGATAGCCTGAAAAACCAGACTGGCTGGGTGTGTCTAAAAGATTGGGTTGGGAACCACAGGTTTATCTTGATTGTATTATAATTTGTTTGTCCTTGTGTATGTTGTGTGGGGTGTGTGTTGTTGTTTTTTTTGTTTGTTTTTTTAAGATACTTGTAAGCCAAGCCTGTTATGAAAATGGGGTTGCCCAGTGCTTCCCTGCTTCTAAGTATAACTGATGTATTTTGTGGCTTGTTTCTCAGATGGCACAATTCAAAAGGCGAAAGAATATTTTAATGATGTTAGCTGCTCTCAGTTGAAGGAGGATGTCCAGCAAGAGCCGTTGGATCCAGCTCCTGTTATCCTGCACCTGGAAGATGTGGCAGAGGCAAACGGCGTGGCTAATGGACACACAGCAGCGCACCTGGAGTCAGGTAGATTAGTGCTAATGCAAGGAATGTTTTAGAGCCATAGTTACCAAGCCTTTTTTCAGCAAGTTGGGTATTTAGGTATCTGGACTGAATACCGTATATGCTTGAATATAAACTGAGAATTTTGGACCAAAGAAATGGCCAAAAAATGGGGGTCTCTGCTTATATTCGGGCCACCACCTATCCTCCCCCACCTCCCAGACCTATTGCAGGCCTCCACAGGGCCTACCGCATGACCCGGTGGGCTAGGATATGAAGGATCTCCCCGTCTCCTGTCCTGGCTGAATTCAAAACCCCCCGCCTCCCTCGAACACCCTCTGACTCCTCGGCGGCCTCACAGTGGACAGTACAGGAGGAATCCCTTCTGCCTCCTGTGCCTGCAGAAATTGTCAACCACACCTCCCTCCACGTACCTTTCAAGTCCCTGGTAGTTAGCTGGTGCATGGAGCAGGAGCTATCTCCCTGCCCTCCTGCTCCGTTCAAGGTCTCTGGCTGATTAGCTGCTGCGAGGCCATCAAGGACACCGGGTGGGGGTGGGGATGCATGGTTTTTTGGGGGGATTCGATGAGAGATGCGGGATTGCTCATATCCTGGCCCACTGGGATGGAAATGGTACATGGAGGGAGGCGGAACAGCCTGGCAGGGAGCGAGTGGGGCTGGGTGCAGAGCCTGGCAGGGGAGAGAGTGAGGGAGGGCATGCTGGGTGCAGATTCTGGCAGGGCACTTGGATATTAAGCCCCTGTCTTATATTCACGTCAACCATTTTTCCTCATTTTGGGGGGAGGAAAAATGAGGGTCTCGACTTATATTTGGATCAACTTATATTCAAGAATATACAGTATGTGTGTGGTATTATTAGCATCCTCCCGCTTTAATTACAGGCAGATGTTTCTCCTGTGTTTGGATTGTGAATATCCTGAAAATACAGCTGGCTGTATTTAGACAAATCTGTTAAAAAAAAAAAAAAAGACAAACTGCTATCATGCCCCCTTGTCATTTGCATGCTTTTTAGCTTTGGACATGTATTTCCCAGTTTTGTAAAATCAAAACTTAGACTTTTATGCAGGACAAACTTTTCAGTGCCTATTTATGACACATCTATAATGTGAATGGAATTTCTAAAATAGACATCCTAGTGTTATAGGATTGGAAAGCAATCCTGGAGGCCACAACTGCACTGTATAGATACATTGCTGTTTACTTTCTAGCATTTCTTATGACTCACAAGAACATTTTAAGGGTCATGCATTTGATAAACTGCAAACAAATTGGTTTACATATTATACTTTCTCTATCCCTAGAGGGCTTATATTCTAGGTTTCTGTACCTGGAGCAGTGGAGGATTAGGTGACTTGTCCAGGGTCACAAGGATCAATGGTAGGAATTGAACTTAGTTCCCTGGGTTCTCAGTTCAGTGTTCACCTTTAGGCTGCTCCTCCTGCACTCGGTTTGACTGCCACATTGGGTCATACCGATCCAGAATGCTATTCTTAATGTTACATAAGAACATAAGAATTGCCACATCAAGCCCAGTGTCCTGTTTCCAACAGTGGCCAACCCAGGTCCCAAGTACCTAGCTAGATTTCAAGTAGTAAAACAGATTTTATGCTGTTTATCTTAGGGATAAGTGGATTTCCTCAAGCCTTCTCAATAATGGCCTGTGGACTTCAATTTTAGGAAATTAGCCAAACCTTTTTTTAAACCCCACTAAGCTAACTGATTTCACCACATTTCTTCAGCACCAAATTCCAGAATTGTGTGAAGAAATATTTTCTCCAGTTTGTTTTAAATCTACTACACAGTAGCTTCTTTGCATGCCTCCATAGTCCTAGTATTTTTGGAAAGAGTGAACAAGCGATGTACATCTACCCTTTCTACGCCGTTCATTATTTTATAGACCTTTATCACATCACGCCTAGGCCATCTCTTCTCCACGTTGAAGAGCCCTAGCCACTTTAGCCTTTCCTCATAGGAAAGTCTTCCCATCCCTTTTATCATTTTTGTCGCCCTTCTCTGTACCTTTTCTAATTCCGCTGTATCTTTTTTGAGATATGGTGACCAGAACTGCACACAGTGTTCGAGGTGCGGCCGTACCATAGTAACCTGTCTGCAACAACAGCAAGCAGCCGGAGCAGAGAGGAGGTTTATAAGCGAGAGGGCATGGGGAGAGTTGTCCTTTTGTTCTGATAGATATTACTTAGGGCTACAGTAATCTTGGAATCACATCCCTGACTCTTGTTTATTAAAAAAAAAAAAAAAATTATAATCTGCAACATACTACTATTCTGTGCAGGGTACAATATTTATTTATTTATTCAATTTTCTATACCGTTCTCCCAAGGGAGCTTAGAACGGTTTACATGAATTTATTCAGGTACTCAAGCATTTTTCCCTCTCTGTCCCCATGGATTCATAATCTATCTAATGTATCCGGTGCAACGGGGGGGGGGATTAAGTGACTTGCCCAGGGTCACAATAAAACATACATACATCAAAGACTATTGCTATAATAGGTAACATGGAATACAGTGTAAATCTCAGTTTTATACATCATCAAAAAGAATTGTCTTTAAAAAATTTTGAGAAATTGAAAAATTCCAGGTAAATTTCTGACCTCCAAAGATACACACCTTGAATGGAATACATAGCATGCCTGTTTGTAAGGAGTTTTGCTAATTTAAATAGATTATTGTTGGAGGTTTAAACCATCTCCGGAGGATAATATTGTTGGAATGAAGAGACAAGGACTTGAGAACTATAGCCATGAAGTATCTTATAAATAAGACGTAACACCCAATGTAATTCTCAAAGAACAGGCGCAATGTGCACAGTTTCTGGCACATTTGTGATCAGCCTTGCCACAGCATTTTGAGTCGGCTGTAGAGCTTGTAAAGTGACCTTTGGTAACCCCAGATAAAAAGACTTACAGTAATAAGAACACGAGAATTGCCGCTGCTGGCTCAGACCAGTAGATCCATCGCGCCCACAAGTCCGCTCCCACGGTGGCCCCCAGATCAAAGACCAGTGCCCTAACTGAGACCAGCCCTACCTGCGTACGTTCCAGTTCAGCAGGAACTCATCTAACTTTGTCTTGAATCCCTGGAGGGTGTTTTCCCCTACGACAGCCTCTGGAAGAGCAAGGTTTACTGTTAAAACAGTATGAAAGTTTCCTAGAACTAAGTAATCCCTTAACCTCCTCAAGCTCCTCAGATGAAAAAATACTTTAGAAACCGCTGGCTTGATCTGGGGTTTAAATGACAACTTGAGCTCTCTCCAAGTTTTCCGCAAACATCTGAAAACCTGGCTTTTCTCAAAAATGTAAGCCTCTCTCCAACTTTGGTATCCCAAGTCCTCTAAATATTCTTCATACTTTGACCTCTAACCCTTTGTTGTAGTTCCTTCCTATTTCATCTACTGTAAACCGCGCCGAGCTCTACGAACGTGGAGATGTTGCGGTATACAAACCTAAGGATTAGATTAGATTAGAACATTGAGTCAAGAATTACTCCCAAATGTCTACATTGGTCAAGGATTGGACCATACATTGTTTTACTCATTTTTGAATCCAGTTACACAGTTTACCTTCGGTATGCACGATGGCAGTCAGTTTCGTAAGCTGTCTGCTCTATGAGAAATCCTTATTTTGCTGGTTTCTTTTACATTTCAACTCACGCTCCTTAGCTCCTACTTTGAGACGGAGAATAATAGCTACCCATTTTGTGAATGATTTTATATATTTGTCTTATCTCTCATTTTTTATGTTGAAGAGTTTCTAGTACCCCTCTGGCAGTGCCTGCTTACTTGCGTATAGCTGTGTACTCGGAAACAACCATTTTCATTTTTACACACTTCCCGCAGACTTGAGAATGGGATCTGGAGAAATGTTTCTGAAGCTCATTTCCTGTCAGCTCCCCGTAGAATACGTCCTAAAATAATCTCCCTTGTTTATTGTGCAAAAGTCAATTGTTACTGATAGAAATAATTTTTTTAAATTGGTGCTTACAGACCACATATGCTGTAGAACCTGTGAAGCCTGGTGGTTAAATTTGTAAACTGACTTTTATCACAGAAAAGCTGAGTGATGCCTGAGTCTGAGGTTTGGTAGCCAGATGATGCTCACTGGGGCCCTTCCTGTGATTTACACCACAGAAAGGTTTAAGTCAGTGGTTCTCAACCCTGTCCTGGGGACCCTCCAGCCAGTCGGGTTTTCAAGATATCCCTAATGAATATGCACGAGAGAGATTTGCATATAATGGAAGTGACAGGCATGCAAATCTCTCTCATGCATATTCATTAGGGAAATCTTCAAAACCCGACTGGCTGGGGGGACCCCAGGATAGGGTTGAGAGCCACTGGTTTAAGTGATGTAGAGCAAGACGTTTTACCTTGTACAAGGTTTGGATCACAATCAAATCTGGAAGTCAAGAGAGAGAGAGCACGTAAATAGTAAAATAATACAGTTTATGAGCAGAGATGGTATCTTTGCTTAAGGCAGTGCACTGCAAGTGTAGCTGATGCTTCGTGCAGATGGGAAATGAGTGCACTGTTCTGAACTTTCACACCTTTGTTTTCTGCACTATTTATGGTTTCTTGGCTGCAATGCCTTCTCTGCCTCCTCAAGTGATTTCTCCAGACGTGGAATCTGTTGCCCAAATGTCAGGCTGATATTGTTCTAGCTGTCTCTAGACTTTCCATTAGGTGGCAGAGCTCGTGGGCTTTGTAATTTTGAACCCATGCTAAGGATATCTGATGGAGTGAACAGCTGGCTACTTCAGGGTATTCTCACTTTTAGATAGTGTAACTTACAAAAAAGAGGTTAAATTTGAAAGATTAATATTTTTATTCAAAGTACCACACTTGCAGCAAGACTTCTGCAGACTGCTGCCAACCCAGATTACACCAGAGACAGATTACATGCAGACAAATATTTTGGCCTTGGGTTTTGGCCAGTACTAGTGATCTGGATTGGCCACTGTGAGAACGGGCTACTAGGCTTGATGGACCATTGGTCTGACCCAGTAAGACTATTCTTATGTTCTTAGATGGGCATTTTTGATGTAAAGGTTAAAATAACGTTATTTATTTGGTCCGTTTTATATCCCGTCCTCCCCAACGAGCTCGGAACGGGTAACAAGGTTGACATACATAATGCATGCACAAACAAATTATGAATTTACATATGTTCAGTAACGTTAGATATACAGAGTCAAGTTTAGCATACAATTTGGTCATTTTAAGTTAACATGGTTATTTTCATTCAGTTGAGGGCCATTGTTTGACAGTAGAAACTAGCTGCTGTTACTTCATCATTCCTGTAGGAACAGAACTTTTCAGTCCTCTGGACCCACCCTGCCTGGTCCACAGACAGGGTAGTTTTGAATTCGAGAACGACATGGGGACAAATTTTTCCCCATCCCCGCGGGAACTCATTTTCCTATCCCGTCCCGGCAAGTTCTTTTCCTGTCTCTGCCCCATTCCTGCAAGCTCTGTCCTCATCTGCACAAGCCTGAAACACTTTACAATCATAAGTAGCAACATTCTAGAGCTCAAATTGTGATGTCATAATGCCTCATTCCACCAATGCCTCAGCTCTGTCCTCATCTGCACAAGCCTCAGACACTTTACAATCATAAGTAGCAACATTCTAGAGCTCAAATTGTGATGTCATAATGCCTCATTCCACCAATGCCTAAGCTCCGTCCTCATCTGCACAAGCCTCAAACACTTTAAAATCATAAGTAGCAACATTCTAGAGCTCAGATTGTGATGTCATAATGCCTCATTTCACCAATGCCTACGCTCTGTCCTCATCTGCACAAGCCTCAAACACTTTACAATCATAAGTAGCAACATTCTAGAGCTCAAATTGTGATGTCATAATGCCTCATTCCACCAATGCCTAAGCTCCGTCCTCATCTGCACAAGCCTCAAACACTTTAAAATCATAAGTGTTCAAGGCTTGTGCAGTTAAGGCAGAACTTACAGGAATTGGGCAGGGCCAGCGACAGCGACAAAACTCATGGGGATGGGACAGGGAAATTAAGTTCCTGGGGGGACAGGAACAAATTTGTCCCCGTGTCATTCTCTGTTTTGAATATCAGTCTGCTGCTCTGCTTTTTTTGAAAATAAACACACACAAACTTTTTAATCTCTTTGAATGAGGTACTTTCTTTTTGCATGCTGCTCTGCTTTGCCCGACCCAGAGAAAACCGCATATGAAAAAAAAAACAGGAACCAAAAAAACATTAAGCTGTGCCGGTAGTAAATAAATATCAATTTCAAATATAAATACAAATTCATTTATCCTTACAAAAGACTCAGTCCATCTGCTATATTTTCCTCACTGAAAACCCAACAGAGAATCCCTGTTTCACTGCCGTTGCATCAGGGGATCAGTACTTCCATTTCATGGTCTCAGCAATGGCAAATTATAATCCTTTATGAAGACTGATGAGGAGGTGGTTTTTTTGTTTTTTTTCTGACCTATGATGGCGGTTTTGAAGGGCTGTGCTTGAAGTAAATCTGATAGTATGGCAAGGTGCCCATAAGCTGAGCTCTCTTTACTCGGCATTTTTTGATTTGGGTGATTGCCAGGCTCTGGGACTTTGCATACTTATTCTCAGAAGCAATATTTTGTGCGTTTTGTGAACCAGGAAAGCCAGCGTTCACACCCTGCCTCAAAGAAACTCCTTGCCTTAGGTTCAAAATTAGGGCTACATTTACTACTGTTTTGGGAGCAGTTCTATAACTAGGTGCCCCAGTGTCAAGCAGCGAGAGCCTGTTCTTTGCATCTGGGTATGGGGAGCGTATAGCACAGTGGTTAGAGCTACAGCCTCGGCACCCAGAGATTGTACGTTCAAATCCCATGTTGCTCCTTGTGACCCTGGGCAAGTCACTTAATCCCCTATTGCCCCAGGTACATTAAAGAGTGTGAGCCCACCGGGACAGATAGGGAAAAATGCTTCAGTACCTTAATATAAACCACTTAAGCTATAAGTGATATATAAATACTAAAAATAAATACTGTAAATATATTTTAACAGAAAATAATATTAAATATTGAACTAAGGCCAGTACCGGGCAAATTTGCACGGTCTGTGTCTGTGTATGGCCGTTTGGTGGAGGATGGGCTGGGGAGGGCTTCAATGGCTGGGAGGGTGTAGATGGACTGGAGTAAGTCTTAACGGAGATTTCGGCAGTAGGAACACAAGCACAGTACAAGGTAGAGCTTTGGATTCTTGCCCAGAAATAGCTAAGAAGAAAAAAAATTTTTAAAAATTTAAAAAAAAAAATAGCTAAGAAGAAAAAAAAATTAAAAAAATAAAAAATTTAAATTGAATCCGGTTGGGCAGACTGGATGGACCATTCGAGTCTTTATCTGCCGTCATCTACTATGTTACTATGTTCCCAGACTGTGGGTTGGGATCCCAAATGGGGTCATAACATCAATAAATAGAGTATCAGAAGCAGACCTGTTCACCTCTCTGCACTTTTCTGTGACCTGTGCCCAGTAGTGGCTGTGAGCATAGGGCTTTTGAATTGGTGGATGTTCACAGGCTCTGCACCCTTCTGCTGTTTGGGCTTGCAACAGACTGGAAACGCATGGGCCTTCGAGTGCAGAGTGACACACACACACACACACGGCCCTGTGCTGTTGTTGCCACTGTCTTTGTGTTTCAGATAAGTGGGAGGTGAGAAAAGACGTGGGTGAGGGAGAGGAAGGGAAAGTGGGTCTGCCGTTTCGATTTCATCATCTGGGGGTCGCAGGGATTTGTAGGTGTTAAAATGGGGACCTATTGGATAAAACTTTGCTATTGGTGCATCTTATGTTTCAGCGTCTGCTGCTGGCTAATAGAATTGAAGGGTATTTTCTAAGCTGTGTCACCCCCGTCCATGTGACAATCCCTTTACATTTACATGCTATGCCACTTTATACACAACCTATTACAGAATAGTGCTTAGGTGTTACGCTGCCACTTGCGTGTGTAGCCATACACTCACCTACGCAAAATAACACTATTTGGTACAATTACATTCATCAGTGGTGCGTAAATATGGGCGCTCTGTTATAGAATTGCCCTTTTACTGGCCAATATTCAGCCAGTGGCAGGAAGTATTTTTATGTCTGTCACTAGCTATATTCCCAGATATTAAGTGCCAGGCTGTGATAGGCCACATGCATTAGATATCTGGTTTGGGGTTGGCCACTAAAGCTTATGCGGTTATTTAGCCCTTGATGGCATAAGCTGAACTGCTTAAAGATGGGACTGCTGTTTATGCTGCCTAAATCTTTACTCAATTTCCAAACTACAATTATGCAAACAAATAATTCATATATCCATAATATTACAAGCAAACCTATAGACATTAATGAGCAATTATTTTCCCCCCACCCTCTCACCTAGTAATCAAGAAAATAAATACCTACAAGAAACTATCCAAAAATTCCCTAAATCAATTCCAAAGCAGGCCCTCCCTTCACCCTCCCACCCTGGATGTATATGTTTGAAGGTCAGTAAAATAAAGTCAGTTATCATTCCCTACAGAACTCAGTCAATGGCTCCCAAACATCCTTAAACTTCTTGTAACTTCCCTGCTGTACAGCCACCAAATGTTCCATTTTAAAAGTATGACAAAGAGATTCCCACCAGAAAGTGTAATTTAACTTATCCCACGTCTTCCAATTCTTCAAAATAAGCTGTATGGCAACCCCTGTCATTATAAAAAGAAGTTTGTTATTTTGAACAGATATGCTGACTAATCCATGGCATCGAGGAATGAAAATCGGCACTTGGGCGCCTACGTGCCAACTCCTTTCCCAGAATGCTCACAAGTTAGCCGGCTTCGGCATAGACGTGAACTATGAATATCCAGCGGTGCTTGAACATCAGCAGTTAGCCACAGGCGAGCGGTTTAAGCAGGGCAGGAGCCGCTTTAATCGTTTTTGATGAACGGCCAGTATATAAGCTCCAGTGATAATATTGGGTATTGCATTAACACACATTAGTAAACCTAGCTGTTAGATATGTCCTCCTTTTTTGTTTTTTTTTTAATTCTTTTTTAAAACTTTCAATAAGTGCAACATAAGATACAATCACTTTATACTTTAACATCACTTAATAATCCATCAAAGTCTAATTCACATCAAATATCCCTCCCCCCCCCTTATACCCAACAATTGTTCTTAAGCATAAGAAAACATAAAGTATCCCCACCCTGGACGTGTAGGATAATATGTCCTCTTGAGTCGAGAGCATAGTAATTACACCTGGATTTCTAATTTGTGTTCAGCTTTGGAAAGACAGATGAAAGTGTCCCGTCTTTTAGAGATTTTTTTTTTCATTTGACCAGTGTAACAAAGAGAGCTGTGTGTGCACGTGCAAGCAAGAAGTTATGTTCACTGGAGCCTTTTTTATTTTTTAAATTGAAGCCCCCAGTTACAGAATGCAGCCCGTGTCTGCCTTGGGGATCCTGTCTCTGATTCTTAACATCATGTGTGCTGCCTTGAACCTGATTCGAGGAGTTCACCTGGCAGAGCATTCCTTTCAGGTAACTTGATTTCCCCTTTCTTGACTCTTTTTACCTTTTGGGGGATGGGGAGGGGGGAGGGAAGCAGAATGTTGAGGGGGGCAGAGGCACTAAGGGCTCCTTTTACGAAGGCGCGTTAGGGCCTTAACGTGTAGAATAGCACGCGCGCTAGCCGCTGCCACCTCCTCTAGCGCGCGCTAATCCAGTGCGTGCGCTAAATATGCTAGCGCACCTTTGTTAAAGGAGCCCTAAATAGGGCTGACGTGTTCTGTAGTTGGTCATCCGCACTTTAGCAGTGCACTGCTTCACCTGAACATTTTTTGTTCTCTAGCTTGCTGGCTGTGTATAATATTTAAATTCCACTATAGAATTAGCAGGGGGGTGGAGCGGGAGGGGGATATATCTTTTGTTTTGGTATTATTCCTGGTGGTAATGATGGATGGGGGAGGGAATTTTTATTTTTTGTATAGATACTGATTGATTATAAGTGCTTGGTTGATTATCATTATTTGTATATAAATTGTATTGCATTTTTGTTGCCATTAAAAGCTAAATCAAGTTAAAAAAAAAAGAAGAATTTAGCCTTCAGTACAGTGATTTTTGCACTTAGTTTTATAGCATTTTGCCTGCAGATTTCTGCATTATTTTTTTTTTTTGTCCAATTTATTTATTGAGTAATAAAGAAAAGGAAAAAAGTATATCATATAACAAAAACAGCATTTTAACTTCTAGTGGAAGCCATGATCCTGACCTGCCTGAACTAGCTTTTTTTTACAAATTCTTTATTCATTTTTACACTTTCAACAAGTGAAAACAGTAAAGAATACATTTTATACGTAAAACAACACTTAATATCTTTAAAAGAGTTATAACCTCCCCCCTACCCCACATTATCCATCAAGTTATCCATTAGTTATCATAGTTTATGATAAATGCTCTATATCAAATATATCCTATCCACATATTAAACATTTATAAACCTTAAGAAACTGTTACATAATCCTTCCCCCCTCTCAATCTCACAAGGAAGATAAGAATTAATGTAAAAACTTTATTCCCACCCTCCCCTTTCTCTGCCCGAACTAGCTAATGGAACATAATATACCTGCTAGTGGGCAAAAGGTTTTAATAATTCTGTATAACTTGGGCTCCAATGTCCTCTTGTTATATGGTTTGGCTTAGCCCAAAGACCTTGGGATTTTTTTCTTTCCTATTTTATGGGCTGTCCATGAAAACTGCACTGACTTTGAGCGATTCTGTGTTTTTTTGCACAAGGTCCATGTTTCAGCAACTACATTGTTATGCAGATGTGGCCCTGCAGTGAGTCTCTGTATATGGCTTCACACATGGGGTAGATTCTCAAAACTTACCATGCCCTTAACGATGGGAGGAGCCTTGGACACCTGGGCCAGTCAGATCCTTAGGCCCTTCCCAGGTGCATCCCAGGATGCACTGAAAAGGGGAAGGCCCGTCATTTTGAAGAGGTGGGCCTGCTGGCCTGAGGGAGTAGGCATCCCTCCAGCTGTCCTTCGTTGGAAAGATTCAAGAGGTGGAAGGGGGGGCAGGGACCCCAGCGGTGGGAGGGAGAGGGCATCCCCTCCTGCTAGGGGGAGGAGCAGAGCGGATCACTGGTGGCGGGAGAGAGTTGGCATCCCTCTTGCTAGGGGGTGGGGGGATTCTCAGGGGGAGGGATCACCGGTGGCGGGAGGGTGTGGGTATTTCTCCTGCCAGGAGTGTTGGGAGTGAGCATCCCTTCTTCCAGGAGTTTTGGGGGGGCTATCAGCGATGATGGGAGGAGCCCGGCAGTAGGAGTGAGTGAGCATCCCTCCTTCCAGGAGTGTCAGGAGGGGAGGGGGGTGGCAGGGGACCCCAGTAGTGGCAAGGGGAGGGAGTGAACATCCTTCCTTCTTTCAATTTAAATGTATGAGAGGAGTGGCAGGTTGTCGGAGGCGGCGGCAGGAGACCCTAGTGGCAGTAGTAGGAGGGAGTGGGCATACCTCCTGCCGATCTTGTACAGGATGTTGGGGAGGTCCAGGCAGTGGCAGGTGAGTGGGATGGGGGACTTTTTCTGCTGCTCTCCATGACAGTTAATCAGCTGAACCGGCAGGACTTGGGGAGACCTGCGGCTCAGTTGATTGGGGCAGGGAGAGCAGCTTTGACTGAAGGGAGGAACTGTGCTCTTCTGAGCAAGTGCCAGGCACAGTTCCTTCCGCTCTTTTCTGGCGATTCTCTGCACAAATAGCGTGCATATGATTTGCACGCTAATATGCTGAGAATCACCCATAAAATAAAAGTCACTCCCACTACATTCACTACATCGACTCGCCGGATTTTACTGACGAGTTTTGAGAATCCAGCTCTTCGTCTTTACAGGTTTGCAAAGTCTTCTCACAAAGGGCCTGATGCTTAAAACTCCAGTGCTAGAGGCAAGAGTGCACATCCCAATGTCCAAAGCAAGTGGGATGCAAATTTTATGTGCGCTAGTAATGCGAAAGTAGGGGGAGGAATGTGACTGATACATGCGCACAAGAGCTGTGCTTACCGCAAAACTCCTGTACGTGTGCACCAGGGCAACAGGAAGTTCAAGCACACATCAGTGCCTTTCTCCTGCCCTCCCTCCCCCAGATTTTTGCAGTTTAAATCCCTGAGAGGTTCACACTAAAGTGCAGGAAAACAGGCACCAATGACTTTGCTTGGACTCAGTCATATTTTTATTTTCCTCATTATGAGTACTACAGGCTGAGCGGTCCTTTTTTCTCCTTTCAAAAGAAGTGAAAAACCAGCAATCTAATTTGAAAAATGCAGAAGAAATCCTCTCCTCAAAACCCAAATGCGTGGTTTGGCATTAAGGCAAACATTAGTTTCTGAGCATTTTTGGAGTGAATAATAGGAATCCATTTCAATGCATTTAAATACTGTTTGTGCTGATCTCTTGCTGGAGCTTTTTGTGCGCCTTGCGCACGTTAATATGCGTGCAGTTCTGGTGCTAATCGCTCTTAGTGCTGCGTTTGGTTTTTGTGCATTGGAGCCAAAGGGACTTGCTTATTGAAGTCCTTTTATTAAGGTTTACTGATGGATTTAGCAGGTGCTATATAATGGGCTGCATGGTATTTAGCTTGTACTAATCGTTAGTGTGCTATAGTAAAATTGTTTTTCCAAAAAGCACAGATGAGCCAAAAATAGTAGTCTTCTAACGTGGCCCTAAAACTTTAATCATAACTCAGGTATTTTCTCTCAGGTGGGGTTGTCTGGAAGTTGGAGAAAGCCTCCATCAAAATGTACATTTTGAAATAATCATAAAATGTACATTTTGAAATAATCATAAAAGGGAAATAAAGGGACATCTGTTTTTCCATAAATGTACTTGCCTGCTTACTTTGGCGGGAGGGAGCAAATGGCAAAGAAATAATATTGGCTGTGGGGAAAGGGGGCCCAAGTTAGCATTAGCCCTCAAAACATTTAGAGGGTGTTATCTCCCCCATGCTCAGCCCGGACTTCTCCTATGACTTTTCCTTATGGAAAGGTAAACCTGCCTTCTAATGGGCATATTAAGAGGGATGCTGATCTGCTTCCCAGGTGATCTAAAGATTCACGGTTCACTTTGTGGCCCTAGCACAAGCAGAATAAACTGGGTTGTTTTTTTAACCACAGATCCAGTCATGTCTTACCACCTGCCATATTTGTTTGTTTATGTTTATTTGGTATTTATAGACTGCATTTTGTTTTAACATCAATGGGGTTTACAGAAAAACAATTAAAGGAAAAGAATGCCATTTAATTTAAAAGAAGGATAAAAACAAACTTTTGGTAGATCATACACAAATGCAAAGGCTCATCTACAACTTGCAATTCAAAAGCAAAATGTTAAGAGGCTTTTTATTAGGTTCCATATTATTTATATATTGCTAAGATGTTTTTCTTCTTATTGCTAAAAATCTAAAATGTTTCTATTTCAAAGATTTGTGGGTTAATATTATAGGCGGAATTGCCTTCAGACTGCCTGTATTGCAATTAGAGAAAAAGGTCTTATATTGTGGAAAAGTTTATTTTAGCTTTGTTAAGTGAATTTGAGAAAAGTAATCTGTTTGATCCTTAGTAGAATCTTAGTTTTGTAACCCTGTTGGGCCTTTTATTAGGGATTTAGCAAAATATAAATATTCAGATTAGATTAGATTGGATTGCTGGTTGTAGTCGCCGTTTGTGCGTACGGGTGAACACAGTGTATCTCAAGTAAAGCATGAGGACATTCTGCAAGCTGGCATACCTCTTTGATGCTGGCTACCAGTGGACATTTGTGCATTAAGCAGGCTCAAGATTAGTTCATTTTGTGTTGCAGGAGGATCATGAGGGCGCAGGAAATGTCATTGCATTTCTCATTGCTTTCGTAGCCTGTATTTTGCAGGTAAGTGGACATGACTTGATTGAATAGTGTGGGTATCTTGAAATTAAAAGTAAATAAGGTAATTTGGATTCCAAGTTAGACATTGCATATCTACAATCTTGATTGTAATCAGTGTAATGTAACACAGAGCCAAGTGCTGACCATTTCCAAATGGAAGGTCCCCAGCTCAAACTTTGAGTTAGGCCTTTCATTCTCTGGATCATCTGGGACTGGAGATCCTATAAAGCAGCATTTAGAGCCCCAAAGGTAGACAGGGAGTCTTGGGCAAGCTTAAGGGTGACACCTAATGATCAGATTCAGGACTCTGGAAGGAGCCCTTGGGACTTACTCAGTCAGTCTGATTTTCAGGATACCCAAAATGAATATGTATGGATAAATTTGCATGCTCTGCCTCCATGTGCATGCGTACTCATTGTGGGTATCCTAGAAAACTGGCTGGCTGGGTATGTCCCAAGGACTAGGTTGAGATCCCCTACCTACATCCAAGAACTGTCCACATCCCAAAACTGATCTGGCTAGTGAGCTACAGGCGGCCAACAGCTTTGTTGAAGTTTGCTAGAAGACCAGAGGCTAGTGGCTGAGTGTGTGATCCAGTTAAAGGAGGAAAAGATCCTCCAGGAGAAACTGGTAATGATTGAGGACCAGTTGCATTCAAAAAGGAAAAGTGAGAGAGAGTGAAAGCATATTGCAGAGCATGCAGGAAGAGAATGTTGAATTCAGAAGGGCCCTAGGCCAGAAAGCTGAAGAGTAAGGGACCTGAGCACCTAGCACTTAGGAGGGGACCCAACAGCAGCAGTAATACAAGAATGGCTGGAGGAGCTCCAGGCCTTAGAGAGCTCATCAAGCCACAGAGAAAAATGGCTAGAGAAGGAGAGAGAATGGGGCCAGAGCCAGAAAGTCTGGCTACAGGCCCATCTGAGAGCCAAAACACAGGAAGTCATAGAATTAAAGAGCTACCTGAAGCAGAAGATAGAGGGGACTACCCTACTGCAAGGACAGGTAGCCCATCTGGAATCCTCCAATGCAGCATTACAGAAGCTGGCAAGAGAACTAAGGAAGGAAGTAGAAAGGCCAAATGAGCTCAACCAGATTGCTGAGGAGCAAAGAGCGAATGTCTTGCTGGAGACTAGCTAGTTACAGGAATAGTGCGGATGGCAAGAACTGCTGGTAGAGAAACTGTACTGTAAAGAAGCCCAGTGTAGGGAAGATTATCACAGCCTGGTAGAAGAGAAAACTAGCTGAGAGAAGGAAAATGAAACATAACCTACAGACTGCAGGACTTGCAATGATAGCTGGAGAAAAGGATTTTGACTGACCACTATAAGGAGATGGAGGTGAGGTAGCCAAGATTGTGAAGTGGCTGACAGCCCTGGAGGGAGAGCTGACACAGCAACAACAAGAGGTCCAGGCGTTAAAGGACCAAGTCAACTTGCTGACAGTCCAGAGTGAGGACTATCGGGCCAAAGCAGAGGCTAACACTGAATGGCTGCAGCAGGAGTTGGCAGTGACAGTGCCCAGAAGGCAGCATGACAGGCTGCAGGAGCAGCTAAAGGAAGTATAAGCTTGTGAGGCATTAGAACATAAGAACATAAGCAATGCCTTCGTTGGGTCAGACCTGAGGTCCATCATGCCCAGCAGTCCGCTCACGCGGCGGCCCAACAGGTCCAGGACCTGTGTAATAATCCTCTGTCTATACCCATCTATCCCCTTTTCCAGCAGGAAATTGTCCAATCCTTTCTTGAACCCCAGTACCGTACTCTGCCCTATTACTCCCTCTTGAAGCGCATTCCAGGTGTCCACCACACATTGGGTAAAGAAGAACTTCCTGGCATTCGTTTTGAATCTATCCCCCTTTGAACTTTTCCGAATGCCCTCTTGTTCTTTTATTTTTTGAAAGTTTAAAAAAATCTGTCCCTCCACTTTCTCTATGCCCTTCATGATCTTGTAAGTCTCTATCATATCCCCTCTAAGTCTCCTCTTCTCCAGGGAAAAGAGTCCCAGTTTCTCCAATCTCTCAGCGTATGAAAGGTTTTCCATACCTTTTATCAGACATGTTGCTCTCCTCTGAACCCTCTCGAGTAACGCCATATCCTTCTTAAGGTACGGTGACCAATATTGGACGCAGTACTCCAGATGCAGTTGCACCATTGCCCGATACAATGGCTGGATAACTTCTTTCGTTATGGTAGTAATACCCTTCTTGATTATACCTAGCATTCTATTCGCTCTCTTAGCAGCCACTGCGCATTGTGCCGTCGGCTTCATTGTCATGTCCACCATTACCCCTAAGTCCCTTTCTTGGGTACTCTTCTTCAGTAACATCCCTCCCATCGTATAGCTGTACCTCGGGTTTCTGCTTCCCACATGTAGTACTTTACATTTCTCAATATTGAACTTCATCTGCCATCTCGTCACCCATTCCCCTAGTTTGTTCAAGTCCCTTTGCAATTCTTTGCAGTGCTCTTTAGTCCGAGCTCCACTAAATAGTTTGGTGTCGTCCGTGAATTTTATTATCTCGCACCTCGTCCCTGTTTCTAGATCATTTATAAATATATTAAATAGCAGTGGTCCGAGCACCGAGCCCTGCAGAACACCACTCGTGACCCTCCTCCAGTCCAAGTAGTGACCGTTCACTCCTACCCTGTGTTTCCTACCCGCCAACCAGTTTCTGATCCATCTATGTATGTTTCCTTCCACCCCATGGTTCTTCAGTTTCTGAAGTAGGCGTTCATGGGGTACCTTGTCAAAGGTTTTTTGGAAATCTAGATATATGATGTCTATGGGGTCTCCTCTGTCCATCCGTTTATTAATTCCTTTGAAGAAGTGCAATAAGTTTGTTAGGCATGATCTCCCCTTGCAGAAACCATGTTGGCTGGTTATCAGAAGTTTGTTTCTTTCAAAATGTTCATCGATGTTGTCTTTTATTAGTGCTTCCGCCATTTTCCCTGGAACCGAGGCCAGACTCACCGGTCTGTAGTTTCCCGGGCCACCTCTTGATCCCTTTTTAAAGATGGGCATAATGTTGGCTATCTTCCAATCCTCCGGGATCACGCCAGTTTTCAGGGATAGATTGCAAATTTGCTGCAGTAGTTCCGCTATTTCCTCCTTTAGTTCCTTCAGTACCCTTGGATGGATTCCATCCGGACCCGGGATTTGTCAGTTTTTAATTTTTCTAGCTGCCTGCGTACGTCTTCAAGGCTCACTTCCATGGATGTTAATTTTTCTGCTTGAACTCCATTGAAGATTTGCTCAGGTTCCAGTATGTTGGATGTGTCTTCATTTGTAAATACAGACGAAAAGAACATGTTAAGTCTTTCTGCTACTTCTTTCTCTTCCTTCACCACTCCCTTCCTGTCTCCGTCGTCCAGCGGTCCCACCTCCTTCCCTAGTCGGCTGCTTCTCTTTAACATATCTAAAGAACAGTTTGAAATTTTGTGCTTCCCTGACTAGCCTCTCTTCATACTCTCTTTTGGCTTTTCGAACCACAAAGTGACATTCTTTTTGATACTTCCTGTGCTCTTTCCAGTTCCCCTCAGTTTTGTCCTTTTTCCATTTCCTGAATGAATTTTTATTATTGCCTATCACTTCCTTCACTATTTTAGTTATCCACGCCGAGTCTTTTGTTCGAATCTTTTTTGCACCCCTTTCTGAATCTGGGGATATACAGATTTGGTGCCTCGCTCACCGTGTCCTTGAAAAAAGACCAGGCATGTTCTACCGTTTGCCATTTCTTGGAAGTGTTCCTAAGTTTCTTCCTTACCATTTCCCTCATTGCTTCGTAGTTTCCTTTCTTGTAGTTGAAAGTTGTTGCTATGGTTCTCTTTCCTTTCGGTATTCCTACCTCAACCTTGAACTTGATCATATTATGATAGCTGTTTCCAAACAGTCCCACTACTTCCACTTCCTTTGCAGGTCCCCTTAAACCATTTAGGATTAGATCCAGAGTGGCATTTCCTCTCTTTGGTTCTCTAACAAGCTGCTCCATGAAGCAATTTTGTGTAGCCTCCAGGAATTCTGTCTCCCTAGCGCATTTTGAGCTTCCAAGACTCCAGTCTATCCCGGGATAGTTGAAGTCTCCCATAATAACCGTGTTACCGCTTTTGCATTCTCGCTTCATCTCGGCTTCCATTTCTTCATCGATATCTCCGATTTGCCCGGGTGGACGATAGCATAGGCCCATCTTTATTTCAGGCCCTTTCCTTCCCGGTATTTTAACCCATAGCGATTCCAGCTTGTTGGTTGTGTCTGCTGTGTCCATTCTTGCCGATTGAATGCTTTCTTTTATGTATAGGGCTATTCCACCTCCTTTCTGTCCTGACCTGTCCTGGCGTTAGAGCTTGTACCCTGGCAGTGCTGTATCCCATTTGTTTTCTTCATTCCACCATGTTTCAGAGACTCCAATGATGTCTATGTCCTCTGCATTGGCCATGGCTTCTAATGCCCCCATTTTGTTTCTTAGGCTCCTTGTATTAGTATATATGCAATTTAGATCCTGGTATTTTCTTGTCAAAACAAAAGTACTGGAAGATCTGAATGTCGGGCTACAGGAGAGAGTACAAGCGATGTACCTCCAGGAGGAGGAGGGGGCAAAGATAGCTGTGAGAACACATCAAAAGTGTACTCAACTGAAAGAAGAGAGTGATGTGTTTTCTCAGAAGTTGGGGGGAGACTTGGTCTCAGCTCGGTACAGGAGTACCAGGAGCAAGTGGCACAATTAAAGGTGGAAGTACAAGCAGTCTGAGAGCAGCTGAGAAAGAAACATGCCCAGTTGATGGAAGAGGATGAAGTCCAAGGCCCAGAAAATTGTCTTAATGAAGCCCTGGTGGGGCTGCAGGAGGTAAACTGAGAGAAGAGTAGCTGGGATGACCCAATGGAAGGAGGCTTGGTGACCTCTACAGAGTTGTGGAAGAAGTTACTACAGGCATGCATGCCTGGCAATGGGAAGCAGGTGCAGAACACTACAGTGGAGTTCTTAGAAGTGGCTGCTTGCATTTCATTTCTACCTTGCACAAAGGTGCCAGTATGATGACCATAGATGGGAAGGAGTCCCAGTTTGGAGAACAGAAAAATGCTCCCTGGATGGAGGGAGGTAAAGTCTCCCCAGAAAGAATAAATTCCCTGGAAGAATGTAGACCGGACCCTCAGAGGAGGGGATTGGAATCCAGGAAGAGAATGCAGGTGAGATGTCAGGTGTCAAAAGGGAGCTGCTTTACAAAGAAGCATAGTTGTCTAAAAGGATCTTTGGAGCATACCTGTGATTTATTACATCCAGGAGGAAGGTATCAAAGGATCAGAGAATCCCACGATTAAGCCTGATGACTCACAAGGACATGGTCTCAAAGTTGATGGAAACCCAGGAAGGGAAAGTCTCAGTCGGTGGCAGATGAAAAAGTTTTCAGTATGGAAGGCCAGTCTAGTAGTGAAGTGGAATCAGAGGAAGTGTGGGTCAGAAGTGATCTTGTCTTCAGGTGTCCAGATGAGGAGGATGGCTGGGCACTGGATGGGAACCCTTTGGAAGCAGTACATCCCAGGAATGGAGCTTGAGTGCAACAGGGGCCAAAGTGTTGCAGGCAAGGACGCCTTGTGAGCAGATGGAAGGGCTTGCAATGGAGATGGCAGAGAGGCCGGGAATGCCTGATGTCCAAGGATGTGATTCCCGAGAGACTGATGGATGGTCAGGTTCCAAAACTGCAAGGCTGTTGGTGTAAAGGGCCCAATGGCTGCTGTGCTTACTTTGCCCTGTTCACTGGAGTGTGCAGGATGATGACTTGGTGCTAATCCTGGGGCAGTCTATGGGATTTCCTGTAGGTAAGGAGGTCCTGAATGCCCTTGACCCTTTGAAGGGATTCCCCTGTCAGGAGTAGGCGTTCAACCTCCCATTGGTTGAGCTGATGGGGGAGGGTATGTGAGGGGGAGTAAGGAGTTCTGCCTCACTAATGTGGCTATTATATTGTTGGACAGCAGGGGTCACTAGCTTAAGTCAGCCACCTGAAGGAAAGTAATGCAACCCTGTTGAGTCAGAGGGATGGGACTCAGGCAGGGAGGAGTACTTCTGCCCCAGAATGGAGTCATTCAACAATGTCACGAGGGAGAGGCTTCTAGGAGACAAACTTCCCTAGCAGTGGTTTGAATCAGAGCCCTGGGAAAGAAGAGAGCATGTGAGATCTGTCTATGTGAGACAGTTAATGTCTGTTTGGCTGAGGTAAGCTGCTTATATTTCTTGAACATTGTGAGAGCTGGGTGTCTGCAATAGAGTAGATAACCAGGATGGTGTAAATAACATGAAGAAAGACCTGGTGAAATTTGAAGAATGGTCTGAAATTTGGCAGCTAAAATTTAATGCTAAGAAATGCAAAGTCATGCATTTGGGCTGCAAAAACCCAAGGGAACTGTACAGTTTAGGGGTGAAGAATTTATGTGCATGGCAGAAGAATGGGACTTGGGTATGATTGTATGTGAGGATCTTAAGGTGGCCAAACAGGTTGAAAAGGTGATGGCGAAAGCTAGAAGGATGCTAGGGTGCTTAGGGAGAGGTATGGCCAGTAGGAAAAAGGAGGTATAGATGCCCCTGTAAAAAACTCTGGTGAGACATTTAGAATATTGTGTACAATTCTGGAGACCACATCTTCAAAAAGATATAAAAAGGATGGAGTCGGTCCAGAGGAAGACTACTAAAATGGTGTGTGGTCTTTGTCATAAGACATATGGGGACAGACTTAAAGATCTCAATATGTATATTTTGGAGGAATGGTGGGAGAGGGGAGATATGATAGAGATGTTTAAATACCTACATGATGTAAATGTGCATGAGTCGAGTCTCTTTCATTTGAAAGGTAGCTCTGGAATGAGAGGGCATAGGATGAAGTTAAGAGGTGATAGGCTCAGGAGTAATCTTAAGGAAATACTTTTTTACAGAACGGGTGGTAGATGCTTGGAACAGTCTCCCAGAAGAGGTGGTGGAGACAGATTGTGTCTGATTTCAAGAAAGCCTGGGATAGGCATGTGGGATCTCGGAGAGAGAAAGAGATAATGGTTACTGCGGATGGGCAGACTAGATGGATCATTTGGCCTTTATCTGCCATCATGTTTCTATCTGTCTAGATTAGAGAATAAGGACTGTTCAAGTTGGATTGAGGTGTAAAAGTACCGAGTATATCTTTGCCTTCCCTGAACCTGTGAGGGAACAGATTCAGTTATATGAACAAATAAAAGCTTCTCCAGAGTGTGAGTACAGAAGGTGTACTGGAAAACCTGGCCAGGAATCCTACATCCCTCCTTAATCACCCAGTGGATGCTGTTCCCCTCCCTTCCCCATGAGAAGTGAAACTGAAAGGGGACACAAAGCTGTATGACAGCTGCAAGTATTATGGACATACAACAGAGCAAGAAGTAGCTTCCAGGAAGTAGCCTAGTGGTTGGTGGAGTGTGTAGACTAAGAAAAGGGATCCAGGTCCATATCCACTCTACCTAGTAGATTTGTGGTGGAAATTGTGAGCCCTCCAAAACCACCAAATTAGTTACTTTCCCTATATATAGGAGCCATCTATAGGCTAGAAGGTGATTGAAATGTTGTTCAGTTAAATACAATTGTTTCCTGTTCTTGGAGGGCTCACAATACAAAATAAATGCATTATGGTGGGAATTGTACTACTACTACTATTTATCATTTTTATAGCGCTGAAAAATGTACGCAGTGCTGTACATTCAACATGCAATAGATGGTCCCTTCTCGGAAGAGCTTACAATCTAATTTGGACAGATAGGACATATAGGGGGGTTGAGGAGTTTCTTGCAGTGGATGTTATGATGGACATAGGTCATTTTAATTGAGTAGGAGTTAGGAGTTGAAAGCAGCATCCAAAAGGTGTGCTTTTAGCTTGGATTTGAATACTGCTAGGGACGGCACCTGACGTAAAGACTCGGGCAATTTGTTCCATGCATATGGCACAGCAAAAAAGTAAAGATGAAGCCTGGAGTAGGCAGTGGAGGAGAAGGGTACAGATTAAGAGGGACTTGCCTGATGAATGGAGTTCATGGGTGGGCGCATAGGGGGAGAGAAGTGTGGAGAGAGATTGAGGGGCTGCAGAGTGAGTGCAAGAGGAGTGAGTGTAAGAGGAGTTTGAACTCTATTCAGAAATGGACGGGGAGCCAGTGAAGTGACTTGAGGAGAGGGATAATGTGAGTATGGCGGCTCTCATGGAATACATTACATTACATTAGAGATTTCTATTCCGCCATACCTTGTGGTTCAAAGCAGATTACAAAAGAGATATACGGTACTCACCCGATATTCGCGGGGGTTCCTGGAACGGAACCCCCACGAATCTTGAAAAACCGCGAATACAGTTTTCAGCGAGGGAGACTGAAGAGGGCAGCGGGAGAGCAGCCGGAGCGCCGGGGGGGAGAGGAGAAGGCTTGTGCAGTCGCTGCTGCATGCACCTAATCTGTTGGCGAAGAGGGCAGCGGGAGAGCAGCCAGAGTGCCGCAAATGCAGGGAATCACTCGCGGTATGCTCTGACTGCCTTTTCCTGCACTAAGTCTTCAGTGAGTAGATGAGTCTCAGAGCTGTATTTTGAATTTAATATAAGTTGTTCAATAGAATTTTGCACAGATTGAAGGGGAGAGCAGGTAAGGTTGAGCAGAAGACCTGAGAGAGGCACGTTGCAGTAATCTAAGTGAGTGATGATGAGAGTGTGGATAAGGGTTTTGGTAGAGTGTTCAGAAAGGAGAGGTCGGATTTGGTAATAGAAGAAGAAGCAACAGGCTTTAGCAGTTTATTGGATCTGAGTGGAGGAGAAAGAGGAATCAAAGATGATCCCAAGGTTACAAGCTAATGAGACAGGGAGGAGGAGAGTGTTGTCCACAGAAATAGAGAATGGGGGGGAAGGGGGGAAGTGGGTTTAGGTGGAAAGATAAGGAGGTCAGTCTTAGCCATATTCAGTTTTAGATCGTGATACATCCAGGCGGTGAGATTGGTGAAAGTCAGTATTAGGAGGAGGAGTTAGTGCACAGGAGTTATGGGGGAAGGGGTAGGCTGCCCCTGCAGATATGTCTCTGTGGCCATTTCTCTCAAAATGATTCCAGACATATTCTTGTGTCTGGTTTTTTTTTGGTGTGTATAAGTTGGGCATTTCAATTTGGAAAATGTCTCTTCTGTTTAGACGCCTTCTGTGTAAAAATGTCCATCTTTGAGCCAGTTTCAAAAAGTAAACCCAGACATTTTTCCTGTTTGAAGCTGGCTCTTAGATGGACATTTCTTTTGGACGTAATGAGCTAAATGTCCCAATTCTGAATAGAATTTTATTTTTTTTCAAAAATGCCCTTTTATATCTTAATCAAACTGGTTCAGTAAGATTTCTGTTGTTGCCAGATCCTCTCTCTTCTCGATTTTTGGTTGGTGTCTGAAACAGAGTTCAGCCTGTGTGCGCAGTGTTTGGTTTGGATGGATGCTACTAACGGCGTTTCATTCTGTTTGTTTCAGTGTTACCTGTACCTGTTCTACACCTCGGCAAGGAAGCTGAGGAGCTTTGGACTGTGGATCTTCATTTGCCTATGCAATGTTTACTTGCACGGACCGAGGAACCTCTGGCAGATAGTCTTCCACATTGGAGTGGCTTCGCTTTCTGCATGTCAGACAGTGACCAGAAGGCTTTGGGAGAAGCAGCTGGACTGCGGACTTTAAACACGGAGATCCACTCTTTTTTTTTAATGACATATATCTCCTTTGCCCACTTTTCAAAAATTTTAATTTTTTTTAAAATAGATTCTCATTTGGAGAAATGAACCGTTTAAAAAATAGTGACATAATGCTATGATGCGGAATCTACTCCTGTGCCATGTTTCGTCAGTTACAGCTTAGGTTTCTTAGCTCTTTCTCTACTCAAGATTTTTATAAATCTTTTATTAATTTTTAAATATTAACAGTGCAATACACAACACGCATACAGTGGAGGCGTGGTCTAGTAGTTAGAGCAGCTGCCTCGGCACCCTGAGGTTGAGAGTTTGATTCCCATTGCAACTCCTTGTGACTCTGGGCGAGTCACTTAACAATTCATTGCCCTTTGTAAACCGCTTTGATTGTGTAAACCACATGATAAAAGCGGTATATCAAGTCCCATCCCCTTTACACTTTGAAAAAGGCATGAGCCAAATACAGGAACCCTTCCTTCCCCTTTAGCCCTTTTGAGGACAGACTGTGTCTATTAATCTTACATATGTGCTTGAGATAAAAGAAATGACACTGGCATGCACTTTTTGAGAGGACTGTAACTCAGGATGAGCCCTGGGATTTTTATAATCCTATTTCCCCTACAATAGAGTAGTCCATAGCCTGCTCTTGAGACAGACATGGGGGAAGCCACTACTTGTCCTGGATCGGTAGCATGGAATTCTGCTACTATTTTGGGGTTTTTTTGCCAAGTACTTGCGATTTGGATTGGCGACAATGAAGACTGGATGCTGGGCTAGATGGACCATTGGTCTGACCCAGTAAGGCTATTCTTAGGTTCTTAAGTGAGCCAAACACAGGGCAATAAAGCCATTGTGATATCACTAATGAGGTTGGCTCTTAAGCATTGGTGGAATGAAGCATTATGACATCACAATATCAGCTTTGGAATGATGTTACTATTTGGGTTCTTGACAGGTACAGTAAACCCCTGTGAATTTGCGGTTTGCAAATCGCGGACTCAGTAATTTGCAGTATTTTCCGACCGCCACTTCCTGGCGTGTCAAAGCAGCTCCTGATTGGTGTAGCCTGACTTTAGTACCAGGAAGAGGCGGTTGGAAAATACCGCAAATGATTTTCAGCACCCACTGGTGTCCCAGCTGCCCTCTCCTGCCTTCGATCAGCCCCTTAAACCGCATTTGTGGTTTTTCAAAATTCCTGGAACGGATCCCCTGCAAATTTCGGGGGAGTACTGTACTTGTGATTTGGATTGGCCTCTGTGAAGATAGGATGCTAGGCTAGATGAAGCATTGGTCTTACCCAATAAGGCTATTCTTATGTTCTTATGACAGTATAGACTGTGCAAAACGTATCACATGGGGCTGATTCTATAAAGGGGTGCCTACCATGCAACTACTTAGAATGTATTCTGTAAAGGAAAGTAGGCATCTACTTCTCTTTGTAGAATAACAGTATAACATGGCAAGAAAGTTCCTATATTCTAGTTGTGATCTCTTATACCAGCCATAGAGCTGACCTAGATCACTAAAGATTATAGAATCCTGTAATTGCATCGCATTTTGGTGCTGTTTTATAGTGCATAGCTAGAGTATCGGTATATATGTGCATAAGTGTGCACATATGGATGCAAATGCCAGAATTTAAGCTATCTGTGGGTGTTCTGCTTATAAAGTAACCCTTATCATGTGGCCCGAGTGTGCAATTCATTTATATTTCCAGGTGCGATTTTTAATTAGATTGTGACTTCAGGATGGATGACAAGTATGCGGACCTAGCAGACTGGATTCATCTCAAAGTAATCAAATGGATTTTAAACTTGAATGTTTCTGCAATTTACGGACCTGTTTTATTATCTTACCTGTTTAATGCAGGGATTATCAGATATCTAATAGTATGGTCCTGCATTGACAATGAGTAAGGTAATGTTAAATAGGTGGAGAGTAATTTTATAAAATCAAGCCTAGCACCTTTTCGCATGCATATTTTAAACCTGTTTTATAATATCAGCTACTTAGCTTGTAAAATACTAGTGTAGGGGTGAAAGAATACACATGTCTGGTGTTTGTGCTAAACATGTATTTTACACACATGGAACCCACCCATGCTGCGCAAAACCCCGCCTCTGTGCAGGCACAAAGTGAAAGTGCACACCATGAACTTCCATGCCTGCTTTTCTGCTAGTTGGCATTATATAAGTTCAAGTTCAATTTATTTAATATACCATAAATATAAAACCAAAGGTAAATCTAAGCAGTTTACAATAAAAGTTAAAAAAAAAATATATATATATATATAAATTTAATAGGGTAGGGAACAAACCCCCCCAAAAAACAAAACACAAAATACAGTTAAACAGTCAAACCAACAAAGAAATGAGAAAAGGAGGGAGTCAGTAAGTTACAATAAACCAAAAAAGGTTGGGGAAGGGAAGGAATGAACAATATGGTAAGGAAAAAAACACTAAAGTTTGTTCTGCCCAGTGTGTGTGGCGCAGTGGTTAAAGCTACAGCCTTCAGCACCCTGCGGTTGTGGGTTCAAACCCACGCTGCTCCTTGCGACCCTAGGCAAGTCACTTAATCTCCCCCATTGCCCCAGGTACATTAGGTAGATTGTGAGCCCGCCGGGACAGACTGGGAAAAATGCTTGAGTACCTGAATAAATTAATGTAAACCGTTCTGAGCTCCCTTGGGAGAACGGTATAGAAAATTGAATAAATAAATTTAGTTGTGATAAAGCCAAAGATGGAACTTAATAGTAGATTATATACATGTGTAGGTGGCTAAAATACCGGCATCTGGGTTTGTTCTTAAAATATTGAGTGAAATGGTGTGGTAGCTGTATTAGTCAACTGTTTGAGGTAATATAAAGAATTAAACAAAAATAAAACAAAACAATAGAAATAAAGGAAATACCTTTTTTTAATTGGACTTGGTACATCATTTGATTAGCTTTCGAAGGTAACCCTTCATCAGATTAGAAATAAGCAAATGTAGACTACCTTTATTTCTGGTCTGAAGAAGAAAGGTTACCTTCAAAAGCTAATCAAACAAATGCACTGTTAGTCCAATAAAAAAGGTATTACCTTTATTCCTTTTGTGTTTGTTTTATTTCTGTTTAATTCTATATATTCTTAACACCTAAAACTAGGTGTCTCCTTATAAAATTACTCCCACAATGTAGTGTAGAAAGAGTAGGGACTGCAATATAGTTAAAGCATGTTAACGGGGGAAATTTTATATATGGCGCTGCGTGTTAGGCAGTATTTCTAGTGCAATAAGCAAATCATTATGGAACCAGGTGGGTTATGAACCTCCGATCACGAAATCGTATGTAGAGTGCCTCATTTTTCTGCTCTGCCTCCCCTCTGGACTGTCCTGTAATTCCTCGGTATTACTGTCTACATGAGTCTGATGTGCTCTGCAGAGGGCAGAGACGCTGTAGCCAAGAGGCAGCCTGCTTGGCCTGCCTGCATTAACATACTGGAAGCTCAGGGACTGTTCCCTTGGGAGCAAGGCTCACGCCAGGGTTTGTCTACAGCTGAGTTGGCCCTAAGGCATTTTTGTCACCAGCCTCGGGTGCTGACTGCGTTCTAGTCCTCAGGATCTCGTCCCACAGTGGCCCCCAAGAAACAGTTCTGACACCAGGTCAGGAGCCATACCTCCAAGGATTGGTTGTCGGCTTACTGGGAGGCATGGGCGAAGATCCCAGGAGGGGGTACAAGCTCGAATTCTTTTGTCCCCTTCCAGACTTCTTTTGATTCTCCAGCAAGGAAGCCAGAGAAGGAAGTCAAGAGTCTGAGCAACAGTGAAGAGGCTACTGGATCAAGTAGCCACAGAAACCGTTCTGGACGAAGAATAGGACTTGTGCATATACTTTGTTGTGCCCAAATGAGATTCAGAAGAATGAAGGCCAATTCTTGATCTGAAATCGGTTAATGCGGCACTCAAGATACTGTATTTCCACATGGAAACGGTAAGGTTGGTCATTGCCTCTGTGGTGCTGGGGGAATTTCTTGCCTTGCTGGATTAGACAGAGGCCTATCTTCATACTCCCATTTTCTCTGCTCACAGGTGGTTCTTGAGGTTTCACGTTCTGGAGCACCACTTCAGTTCTCGGCCCTTCCATTTGGACTGGCCACGGTGCCGTGCACCTTCACCAAGTTGATGGTTGTAGTAGCAGCACACCTCCTCAAGGAGGGAATACAAGTCCATCCATAACTGGATGACTGGCTGATATAAGCTCTGCCTGAATCCAAGGGAAGGAAGGCAGTAGAACGCGTGATCTAGCTGCTGTAGAGACTGGGCTGGGTTATTAAACTTCCCAAAAAGCTACCTGGAGCCAACACAGTTCCTGGAGTATCTGGGCATTCTTTTCAACGTGAACAATGTTTTTCTCCCCGAGGTCTGCAGAGTGAAGCTCAAGCATCAGATCAGGGAGTTTCGGGACAGGCCAGCACTGATGGCTTGGCATTACTAGCAAGTGCTGGGGTCAGTGGTAGCAATGAAAGCCATGGTCCCCTGGATGAGGGTGTATTTATGCCCTCTCCAGGATGCACTTTTGTCTCACTGGTCACTGCAAGCAGATGCATTGAAGATACCCCTACCCCGGTCAGAGGCACATAACAGTTTGAACTGGTGACAGGAGCTACAGCTACAGTCTCTATACTGAGGAATGATTCTTCGCATCTCCTTGTGATCCTGATGATGGATTTCAGCCTTTACGTTTGGGGAGCTCATTGTGAAGGTCACCCGGTCAATCAACTACTTGTTGCTGAGAGCTATCTACCTGGCTCTGTAGGCACTCAAAAGCTTCCTGCTGAACAAAGTAGTACAAGTTTTTTCAGACAATGCAACTACAGTAGCTTATGTCAATTGGCAGGGAGGCACCAAAAGTGCTCCACTACAGCTGGAGGCCCAAATGCTGTTCCAGTAGGTGGAGACCCACCTGTGGCCCTCTTGGCACCACATGTAGTGGGGGTAGACAGTATACAAGTGGATTTCCTCAGCTAGCAAACTCTGGATTCCAGAGAATGGGCTCTGTCCCAGGAAGTATTCAACAGCATTATGAGTCAGTGGGGATGCCCAAAGATCAACCTCATGGTGAAGATACGAGCCAGAAAGCGCCAGTCTAGACACTGTGGTGCAGTCTTAGCCACAGACAGGGCTTCTGAATGTTTTCCCACTGTGGCCTATGATAGGCAGAATCATGCAAAGAATGTTGCATCGAGGGCTGATAGTTCTTGTCACACCGGACTGGTCAAGGCATCCTTTGTATGCAGATCTGGTCCATCTAAAGAGGGAACCAATAGATAAGGGGATACAGTCATATATCCTCAATATATAACAAAAACAAAAAACGTACTGTTTAATTGTTTAGCAGGAATTCACACTCATCCAGTAAAATATACTTTTCTGAAAAAGGAAGCAATAAAAGTATCATCTTTTCTTAAAAATTCATCTCATATGCTTCGTTTGCTATCGGACAACATTCAACTCCAACAAGATTCTTGGTTTGTTACCTTAGATGTAGTTTCCCTTTACACATGCATCCCTCAAGAAGGAGCCCTCAATACCATTAAGGATGTGCTGATGAATAGAGAACAACCCCAAAGAATACCTACCGAATTCTTAATGAGGTTAGCAGAATGGGTGATCACTTGCAACTATTTTGAATTTGAGAGCTCCTTTTATAAACAGATACAGGGAGTGGCCATGGGGGCTACCATGGCTCCTTCTGTGGCCACTTTATATGTGGCAAAACTAGAGGAAGAAACCATTTTTATATCGGATCAATATATAACACATATATAAATCTGGAAACGGTTCTTGGATGATGTTTTCTTCATATGGATCGGGACTAAACAGAGTCTGGATGATTTCATTCACTGGATTAACACCATCAGTCCTTATTTACAGTTCACAGCTTCTTACAGTACTAGCTCGATTGAATTTTTAGATATTTTTGTATCCAGGGATGATAACAGTATAGCCACCACCCTCCATAAAAAGGCAGTAGCCCGGAACACCCTTCTGCACTTCACCAGTTTCCACCCTTATCGCCTCAAATACAGCCTTCCCATCAGCCAATCTTTGTGGGTAAGACGGGTCTGTTCCACGATTCAAGAATTCAAAGAGAAAGCCAATGAACTCCAAGGATGCTTTTGGAAGAGAGTTTATTCAGAAGGGGCAATCAGAAAGGCTTATTTAACAGCCCGGTATGCCCTATGGGAGTTACTGATTCAAGAACAGCAAGCATCCATTCAAACTAGGGACCAAGAGCACATCATATATGTGTTACCATATTCGGATGCCATCCCCAAGACCATAGGCTTGATTAAAGAACATTGGCCCATATTACAAATTTTAAAAGGCTTTGAATCCCATTCTATGTTTGCTTTCAATAAAGGGAGAACTATTGCCCAAATCTTGGGACATAATAAAATAAATACCAACAAGGATGTGATAGGCAGCCATAGGAAATGTGGCCATTGCCAATGGTGCAAGTATACCATAGAGGGAGATACATGGCAGGACCCCCAGACAGGGATTAAGATAAAAACTCAGTATGACACCAACTATAAGTCTAGCAGAGTGGTTTACATTATAGTCTGTCCATGCAATTTGGTATACATGGGGCACACCAAGCGAAATAAATACTCAAGGATTAGGGCCCGAATATATCCCTTATTCACTCAAAAACAAGCCCCACACGGACAAACGATACACACACCCAGCAAAACTACAAGGCCTTACTTACAACCCACAACATTCACACTCCCCAAAGAGAAAGGGAAAAAGAAAAGAAGTGGAGAAAAAGGCCTCAGTTCAGCTCCTACAAAAGCTGTTTATGTGTAAATGCTGAAAAATAGTCCAAGAAAACAAGGCAACTAAAGTAGCCTGCCAGGTGGTAAGGACTGCCTGGCCTGGATTTGGAGGCCATTAGCAGCTAAGTTATTTTTTCTTGCTTTTGCTATAGATGTTATGAGCTGGACTATACTGCCTTTTGTTACATTCACCCACTGACTTTCATCTGTATTAGGTGTGCTGTTTGATATCACCTGGCAGGCTACTTTAGTTGCCTTGTTTTCTTGGACTATTTTTCAGCATTTACACATAAACAGCTTTTGTAGGAGTGGAGTTTTTGTGGCCAGATGAAGCTGAACTGAGGCCTTTTTCTCCACTTCTTTTCTTTTTCCTTTTTCCCTTTCTCTTTGGGGAGTGTGAATGTTGTGGGTTGTAAGTAAGGCCTTGTAGTGTTGCTGGGTGTGTGTATCGTTTGTCCGTATGGGGCTTGTTTTTGAGTGAATAAGGCACACCAAGCGACCCATACAGCTTTGGTTGAATAAACATAAGTCGCTTATCAACATGGGGAATCAGGAGGCCCTGTTGGTCCAGCATTGGGCTCATAACCAACACACTGTAAACCAGTTGAAATGGCGTATCATAGACACCATCATGGAAGAGAGGGCAGGTGGGAAGAGAAATTGAACTATATGAAGCAACGATGGATATACAGGTTAAATACAGTCATGCCTACAAGATTAAATTTAGAACTTGAATGGGCTTCTTTACTGTAAGGGATAGATGGCAGTTCCTCCGCTATAAAAAGATGTCTAAAAATTCTGGCAACTAGCTTAACAATGAAGGGACCCCTAGCATTAGGGATTGAAATTCCACCCTGTGGCTCTGACTGCGGTGCTGACGTGGAGACGCTGTCGGCGTCGTATCCAGCTGATGGGTATTTAAATGATTTGTAGAACGCGGCAGCCATATTAACACACTGTGGTCGAATGGAGTAGCACAGAGCTGTAAAGGTCATAAGACGAGTCCTGGGTGCTATCAGGTAGTTGGGGCCCGGGACCATGGGGGAAGATAGTTTTGGGTTTTCGTTAGCCTTTACAAAGGTAAGTGGCTAATTATATTTATTCTTTACAGGGATATACGGCCTTGATGAAACTTGTTTAGTGAAACATGTTGGCTAAGTAGTCTCAGCTTTGAAGTCCATGTCTAAGATAAGCTATATTATTAACCTATTTAAACTATTTATAATCATTTGAAATAAGTTAATTTTATTATACCACTATACCGATGAGGAGGCCACACATAAAGCCTAGGCTATGAATTAACAGGAGCCTGAGGTGGTGTATCTGAGGACCATGCCAGTGGTAGAAATATCCATAGAGTAGAGCCATAGAAGGACTGATTATAATTTGTTCCATTATAAGAGGGATTGAAGTTAGTGGCTCTCACAAGTGGTTTGTTGAAGGTGAAGTGCTAACATATAAATTTATTGTGTGTATATTTAAAAGCATGCTTGCTCCAATTGTAGCCATTGCCATAAGTTTTATGCAGTGAATAACAGATAACATTCTAGTCTATATAGAAAAAAGTCTTTTGAATATTTATTGACGAGATGAGAAACTGACAGAATATTTATGTATGGGTTTTTTTTTCAGATCTGTGATGATACGGACGGCTTAGGGTACAGTGCAGTCCCGGCTGTCCATGTATGAGGTCTGTTTTCTCTATTTTTTGTATTGTTTATGATTTTCTGTCTTTTTTGATTATTTTACTGGATGAGTGTGAATTCCTGCTAAACAATTCAACCATCTAAAGAGGGATTAGGGTATCATACTACCCTCTCATCCAGGGTTACTCTCACAGGGCCCAGTCGCCTTGGAGGATCTAGAGTACTTTGGTCTTATGGCATGGCTCTTGAGCCTGTAGCCTTAGCACACAAAGGCTATTTGGAAGTGGCAATTGCCACTCTCCTGAAGTCCAAGAAGCAGTCAACCTTGGCTGCCTATGCAAAGGTCTGGAGGGGCTTCCAGGGCTGGTGTGCCCAGAAGAGTAAGGACCTGGTCACAACTGGTTCTAACTTTCCTTCAAGAAGGGCTTGAGAAAGGACCATTTAATGTACAGATAGTGGGTCTCTCATTCTTTAGACCCCAGACTAATAGACGGACATTGGCCTCTCACTCAGATGTGTTCAGATTTTTTGAAGGGAGCATTAGGGTCTGCATCCTCCAATATGTCAACCTTTTCCAGCATGGAGTCTTAATCTCATTCTACAGGCTCTCACTGAACCTTTGGAGGTGGCATTGTAGATGGACCTGATAGCCAAACAGTGCTTTTAGTGGCAGTCATATCAGCACATTGAGTGTCTGAACTATAGGCTTTATCCTGCAAAGAGCCTTTTCGTAGGGTTTCAGAGACAAAGGTTTCACTCGCTCGCCAAAGGTAGTCTCCAGTTTCCATGTCAACCAGGAAATATGGTTGCTGGCCTTCATGCCCACGGGGTCCAAGAAGAGTGACAAAGCTCTGAAATTGCTGGATGTTCGCAGAATGTTGCTTTGTTATCTGGAAGTAACAAATGAGTTTCAATTGTCGGATCATCTCTTTGTGCTAGCGGGTACCAGCCACCAGGGTTAGCTGGCTTCAAAAGTGACTATTTCTAGATTAATTCATATGGTAATTTCTTTGGCTTACATTGGCAGCGGAAAGCAATCGACAGTAGCCATAAAGGTATATTCTACCTGGAGCATAGCTTCCTCCTGGGTGGAGCTAGAGTATTTTTCCCTGAAGAAATTTTTAGAGAGTGGCCACATGGTCTTCCCTCCATACTTTCACAAAGTTTTAAAGGGTGGATGTAGCAGCCAAATTGGATACTATGTTCGGATCTTCAGTAATTTCAGGAGGCTCATCTGTCCCGCCCTAGATTCTAGGGGATTGCTTTGATACGTCCCACCTGTTCCAGAATGATGTGCCTATTGCACTAAAAGGAAAGATTAGGTATTTACCTCGATGATAATCTTTCTAGTAAATAGGCACATCATTCTGGAAGCCTGCCCTGTCAGATGTTCATTGGCCTGCTTGCTGTCTCGGACATGTCCGGATTGCCAGATACCTTATTTTTTTTCCCTCTGTCCAGTACAGTCAAGGGTTAGGGGGAACCACTACTGTTGTGAAAAGACTAAACTAAACTAAACCTTAAGTTTATATACCACATCCTCTCCACGGAAGTGGAGCTTGGCACGGTTTACAAGAACTTAAAATATAAGAAGAGAAAGGAAAAGGTTTACATGAGCTTATATATAGAATGGAAGAGTAAGGGGGAAAATAGAATTACATGTTAGAGAAGAGCCATGGAGTATCTTTCAGAACCCCAAAGACTGTTAGTTCCGGTTGCAATCAGGTAGGTGGCCTGTTCTACCTCATTTCAAGGTTAAATGTTTAAATGTTTCATGATTGTTTTGTGTTGGCATATGAGCAGAACAGACTTGTTTCTTGGGGAGAGTCCCCTTACCCTTCCTTGTTATATTTCTTCTCTAGGGCTGACCATCTTTAATACAAACTGAGGAGTTACAGGAAAGAACCACAGCAATCACAATCCTCACTTGTTTGGGTCAATTTCAGGATGGCAAGAGAGCTTTGGCTCATCTGATTGCCTCCTCTTTAAATGCAAGGCACCGAAATGGTGTAGAAAGAGCAGATCCAATGGAAAGGACACACACCCATTTAAAGACTAGCACCTAAGTGTTTCTGCATGATTTAACCCCTCACACCCACAGTTAGGTTTGAATCCTGGCACTATCTATAAAAGATGCCAATCCCCAAATGCCCAATAAGGAATGTTCAAATTTTGAGTGCCAGTTACTTAATTAGTTACTGCATTGCATATTATGTGCTGTGCAGTTAATATACAATAACTACCTTTTGGGGTTTTTTTTTTGTATTAAATGCACAGCAGCTCTCCTAAAAATGTACCCCATCAGTTAATACCATCACATAAACAGGAGTGTAATATATTAACTAGCATCTTGTGTTTCACATGGAGGGTATGCTACATACTATAATTTTCCGTCTTCCTAAAGATAGACCAAGGTTCTTGCCACAGACTTACTGTATGTACAATAATGGGAAATGTAAAACGAGAGAGAGACAGGTTTTCCTTTATTGATATGTTTATTTAATTTTGCATTTGTTTTTTGGTTAATTTGAAAATGGAGTATGACATTTTATTGATTAGGAATTCCCAAAATGGGAATAATTTTATAACAGGCCCAGAATAATTTTATATATAGGTGCCCAGAAGGCGCCTGATTGGCTCATGTTATGTAAGCTTATTTTAGAGCTGGTGTAATGTGCCTGTGTTTGAGGTATGTACATAGAGTTCTATAAGTCATGAGTGTAAATGTACACCCCACCATGCAGTGCCCAAACCCAAGTGGGTAAACCTACCTCCAAACTATGGGCTATCAGAGGTATGCGCCTAGTTATAGATTAATGCTTAGGTGGCATATTGGCATTAGGGCTGTTCCGAATATTTGTATTTGATTCAGTTTGGCCCCAAATTCATTAGTCGCATTCGGCCAAATAGTGATTTCAATTCAAATAATCTGGGGCTCTATTGTGCTAAATCCTTCTGAAATAAACCCTTGCTCTCTGATTTCTCATTACTTCTTTTATTATTTGTTATGTTAAAGCACATTATTAATATTCGGCATTTGTATTCAGCCGAATAGTAAAATAATGCTATTCGGTACAGCTCTAATTGGCATTTTTCCAAGGACAAGCAGGACTGAATCTTCATGTATGGAATACGATACCAATGGAGCCTGGCACTGGAAACAGGACCCTCTGCAACTTTTAATAATAATAATAATAACTTTATTTTTCTATACCGCCATAGTCAGGCAACTTCTAGGCGGTTTACATTGTAAGAAGGCTGGACATTCAGCGAATAACAAAAGGTCTTAATACAATACAATAAGTCTACTTACAATACCGAACAATGAGTCTCAATGCAATACATTACTGTGAGTCTAAATACAATACAATACAGTAAGTCTAAGTACAATACTATACAGTGAGTCTAAATATTAAACAATAATCTAAAAGGGAAACTTACGTATTAATTGGAGTTCTATGGATAGTGAGTACCTGAATGCTTTGGTACTAACATATTAAGTGGGGTTCTATGGGTAGATAATACCTGAATACATGAAAGGAGCTTCTTGAGAGAAAGAAAAGGCGTTTACAGTGGGGGAAGTCCTAGTGGGGGAGGGGACAGTTTTAGTCAATGAATTTGGCGAAGAGGGCGGTTTTGATCGCTTTTCGGAATGCACTGTATGTCAGATTGGGTTCGTTTATGTAGTTTTTCATCCAAACTTGCTGTCTGTTCACTTGGAACTTAAAGGTTCTGTCCAGGTATGATTTGTATCTGCAGCCTGTAATCTTTGGGTATGCAAAGATGTTTTTGTTTCTGGTTGTACGGGTGGGGTTGTGTAGGATGAAGTGAGATTGTAGGTAGGAGGGTGCTAGTCCCCAGGCTTGCCTGAAACAGGTGCAAGCAAATTTGAATAATATTCGAGCTTCTATTGGTAGCCAATGCAGCTTTTTATAGTAGGGGCTGATGTGGTCACTTTTTCTTAGTCCGAAAATTAGGTGAACGGCGGTGTTTTGTATTAGTCTCAGTTTTTTTATTGTTTTTTGTGGGATACCCAGGTAGATGATGTTGCAGTAGTCCAGGATGGATAGGATCAGTGCCTGTACCAGCAGCCTGAATGATGTTGGATCAAAGTATTTTTTTATGGTCCTTAGATTCCATAACTTGAAAAAACATTTTTTCACTAGTGAGTTTGTGTGGTCAGTCATAGTTAGGTGTGTGTCTAGAGTGATACCTAGTATTTTTATGTTTTTGGATATTGGGTATTCGTGATTGTTTATTTTTATCGATGTTCTCATAATTTTGTCATTAGGACTAGCCAGAAAGACTTTTGTTTTCTCTGCGTTTAGTTTCAGTTTGAAATTGGTGGTCCATTTATCGATTTCAGTCATTATGTTTGAGAGGTTGTCTACAATTTCTTTTGTGATGTCGTTTAAGGGGATTAGAATGGATATGTCGTCTGCGTAAATGTAATGTAGAAACGTGTGGGTAGTTTCATCACAAACATGTGCCGCCTGTTCCCACCTGCTGTTGTAGGGTCAGCAAGCTTCAGGCCCTAGTAGCTATCCACCTTATACAAAATTTCATCACAACAGAGTAGTTCTTTGCATGAATCCTAAGTTCCTTCCCAAGGTGCTGTCGGAATTCCATCTTAACCCGTCAGTTGTTCTGCCAACATTCCTCCTGAAATCTCATGCCCATCGTGGTGAAAACACGCTGCACACTTTGGACTGCAAGAGAGCTTTGGCCTTCTGTCTAGAGCAGAATAAAGCCCATTAGAAAGTCCACCCAGCTTATTGTTTCTTTTGACCCAAACAATTGGACAATGTGCATTTCCTTCACTTACATCCAAGCTGGGCTGATTCTAGAGCAGTGGTATCCAACCTTTATTCATACAAAGGCCCGCATGTTCTGACTGGGTATTAAACATTAAAAATTAATACCAATATTGATTCTACAACACTTCAAAGATATAGTGTAAAAACTCACTTTATTTTGGATTGTCAACAGTAGCACATCTCATGAATGAGACACATAACATACTTAGAAATTGCTTGCAGTTACTATAATCAAATATGCAAGATTGAAATTAAAGTATTTACAGGATTCAAAGAACATTTCAGCCAACAGAGCCACAATGGATGATTTCAGGGGCTGTGTGTTGGAGACTACTGCTCTAGAGATTCAGAGCTAGGGCTGCATTGATAGCCAACTTGAAATCAGCCTCCAAAGAGGAGATCTGCAGAACTGCAATGTGGACATTCATAAATTTGCATCCTGGTATGTTAAATTTGGCCAGACAGCCATCCAGCATTTATTTGGAGTAAAGAATCAACTCCATTTTCTCTAGGCTTTGCTTTTTCAGTTCCAAAGTTTCAAGCTACCTTAAAAACAAACAAACCCAAAAACCCAACATAAATTGGCCTGGTGCAATACCACTTGTCGTTTTCCCCCTGTAGATAGGGAGTTACAGTCTGTTGACCTTGGAAAAAATGGCAGATATTCTCCAAGGACAGTAGGACTTGAATCTTTACAACCCTCCCACTTTCTCAAGGAGTTGTAGTCCTCTACCTAGTAATAGAATGAGGAGGTCCCTCATGATTGGCAAGTTGGAACATGCATGTCTGTGTAGTGAGACTATTCAAATACTTCTAGATTGAATTCAAGCTACTTTGTCTAGTCTTCAAAGCCTGGCATCTTCAGCTTCCTGACTATACAAGAAACAGGCTAGATATCTACCCAAAAGAACTCTTAAGGTCATCACATCATGACCAATTTGAAGTCCCTAGACTGAGAGAAATAAAACTACAAACCAGGAAAAGAGCTTTCTCTTATGTGGGTTCTAACTTTTGGAACTCCATATTTAATGACTTCCTTGATGAAACATCCTACTTCTATTTCCGGAAACTATTGAAATCTATTCTATTTCATCAACACTATGGAACCCTATGAGATTACTCTCCATAGCCCTCAATAATAATAATAATAATTTTATTCTTATATACCGCCAAAGCCATGGAAGTTCGAGGCGGTTTACAACAAGAAGCGCTGAACAATCAGCGAAGCGGTCACAATCAAAATCATCAATACAATCTTACATAATGAAAGAAGTGGAAAGCTATATAGTTCTTAAGATTACTGGTTGAATTAGCAATAGATTCTTAGTTTACAAATCGATTGAACAAACTCGTTTTTACCAAATTTCTAAAATTGAAGTAGGATGAGGAGAGCGTGATAATGTTACTAAGCCAATTGTTCGATCTGCCCCTCCCCCGAACCAGCGGGGAACACTTAAAATCAGCATCAGTACCAGCGGGCAGGAGAGAGAAGCAGGAGCCCGATCCTGCAGGCAAGCAATCGATCTGCCCCTCCCCCAAACCAGTGGGGAACACTTAAAATCAGCACCGATACCAGCGGGCAGGAGAGAGAAGCAGGAGCCCAATCCTGCAGGCAAGCGAATTGATCCGCCCCTCCACCGAACTAGCGGGGATACCTAAAATCAGCACCGATACCAGATATCTGATTTATTGCTATTCAACTAATTTAACTGTTGTTGCTACCTGATTCACTGCTAATTAATTATCCTAGAAACTTGAAGTAACAAAAACACCAAATAGCCATTAGGACAAGAAGGAGTCAGTTTAATCTGCAAGCATGCATCTCCTACTGATTCTACTAATCTATTTAATATGCAATAACATTAAGGATGTTAAGTCACTCTATCCACAGCTACACTCAGCCCATTATCCTGATCTACCCATCAGGCTTATAATTAACCAACAGGAAGACAGAGCAAACCATATCAAGGTAATTTCGAGCAACGGAAGACATCAACATAGAAACATAGAAGATGATGGCAGAAAAGGGCTACAGCCCATCAAGTCTGCCCACTCTGCTTACCTACCCCCTGTCTATGCCCTAATGACCCAATTTCCTTATCTTGACCCTCATACCCCAAAAAGTAAAAGGATAAGGGAAGTAAAACCTATCAGAACCACTACATCCACCAAACCTTTCACATCTACTTCCGTTCCCTATGCATATCTTAACACCAGATCTGTTAGGAACAAAGCATTTTTAATTAAAGATTGGATCAACAAGCAAATAGCCTGTCTTTTCCTAACGGAAACATGGCTACTATCTGAAGATGACCCAATAATAAATGATCTTCTACCAGATAATTTTAAAATTCACATGCTAAATTGTGATGGAAGAAGAGGGGGAGGATTAGCAATTGTCGCTAAGTAAGGATTTGTAGTTGAACTATTGGATTCCAAAATGACCAATCAATTAGAAATATTAGCCTGTAAAATTAGCAATAAGGAACTAGAAGATTCCCTTTTTGTATACTATTCTGTGTTCCGCTGAAAAGCTGGCCAAAAGCTAGAGAGGACTTCTGCAAATTTGTCCTACATAACTCAATCACTTCATCATATAATTTAATTGCAGGAGACATAAACTTACATCTAGATGAAATAGACAATCCAAAAATGAAAGACTTTAAAAACTTTCTTTACTCAATTACAATCTCCCTTCACCCACTCAAACACAAGAAAAAGGCCATCATTTAAAATATGGTAGCGATGTCCATAAAGGAGATAATAAACCCTCCCATCTCTCTCGGTCTTGTTTTATATATATAGTTTTAAATATTTTTAAATCTTTAAGTTAGTTTTCAATTTATAGAGAAGATAGAAAGGTACTCATCTTTTAGAAAAGCATAGCAGGGGCTCTTCACCTTTAAGTTGAAAACTAACTTAAAGATTTAAAAATATTTAAAACTATATATATAAAACAAGACCGATGAAGACTTTAGTGCAAATAATCCTGTGAATGAACTGCTCTCACAGCTTGCACCGCTGAGGTCCTAAACGGAGAATAAACGGAGAATATTTTTACCTAAGGTTGTGTATATGATACCTACTTGAATTTAACCTTAGAAAAGAAAAATATTTTCTATTGCCTTATCTTCTTGTATCTTACTTCTAATTAATGCCAGTTAATGTTATTAATAGAAGTTAATTGTCAATCATCGGCGCCAAGAGTGCCAATCAGCTGTGCGCACCGATTTACTCATGTAAAGTGCCATATACAGAATTTGGGGGTGGGTGGGGGAGGAGTGGTCTTCAGATTTTAATGAGTTTTGTTCAGTGCCACTCGGGGGCAGGATTTGAACCATTGTTGGCCTATGCCATTTCAATGAGCCACCCAGTTCCCCGAATTCTACTTGTATTTTAGAGGCAAAAAAATTGCATCAGTTCTACTTTATGAGTGTGTTTCCTTCACAAATAAAAAGTGGAAGGAAAGCATTTTATTGTTCTTGAAGGATCACGGTCGGTCTTTGTGACTTGCAACTTATTTGCACATAAATGTGACTTCAGGGTATTACTAGTGCCGTTTTGCATTTTAAAAATGAAAAAAAAATAAGAAAACGGCAAAATGCCAACATGGTTTAAGTTTAAATATCAGGCAATGCACAAGAGTTTTTTTTTTTTTTTTGTTTGAAATAATTTTTATTAAACAGAATAGCACTGTACAGCCACAAAAAACAGTACAATACAGACATGGCAAGGAATGAGTAAAACAGCAAATCAACCAGGGGAGCTCCCCCCCAAAGGAGGGTAAGACAGACCCCATTAGGCCCCGCAAGGGCAAATAAAAAACCATTCCGGCTCAGTCTGCATAAGAAAGAAGCACAGGGTGCAGTCAAGCTGAGCAGTACAATTCAACATTTTTGCAATAAACAGATCCCCCAAGATAAGCCCAAGAAAGAAAACCCCTAACATCCAACCAACTCACATACACCACAACATCCGTACCCCATTCTTACCAACCCACACACTCACACACCAGCTACCATCCAAGCAAACGAAGAAACAGATAATCCCCCCCCCTCCCAGTCCAGTGGAAGTGAATAGGGACAAAGCACTCATCCAGTCACAGAGAGCCAACCTCCAATATGGTAGCATCCCATAGAGAGCGATACAGGCGCCGGGACGCCAACATCGGCTCCGGACAAGCGCAAAGCTCCCATCGAGCCACCTCGAGTAAGGAGCGCTTCCATCCTAGCACCTCAGGCGCGCTGACATCCATCCAAAGACGGAGCACACCACGCTTGGCCACCAGCAGAGCAGTGTACAAAAAGCGCCAGTGTTCCAATCTTAGGCCCTGGTCTAACACCTCCCCCTCGCACCCCAATAGAATAAGTAAATATGACCACTGAAAAGGCATTTGCACAACCTGAGCCAAGAAATCCAACACCCCATTCCAGTAAGTTTCCAGCTGCGGACATTCCAGTAACATGTGTACAAGGGTGCCACGCATACGCTGACATTTAACACAGATATCTGTTCCCCAAAGGCCCGCCCTCCTGCACCGTACCCTAGTAAAATATGTGCGGTGTAGTATTTTGAATTGTATTTCCTGGAGGGAGACATTCCGTGCCCCTCTGGGGATGCTGGAAAAGCAAGCCACCAACATCTCAACCCCGACCGGCTCCCCCAACTTCTCAGTCCTTTGGGAAGCTAAACCAAGGAGCCGAGCGTCCGGTCTTCCTGCCCGGGCCATCCTATACCAAGTGGAGAGAGAATTCGAAGAGGCAGGGAGAGAAAGAAAGTTGTGGTCAACCTTCAGGAAACGATAGCCAGTTGGGGCGCACCTCCGAGAGGCCTCATAAAAGTGACGCAGCTGTAAATAAGCAAAGAAAGGCATATCAGGGAGAGACCAGTGACGATGGAGGTCAGCAAGGGGAGGGAAAGTCCCATCCGCGGATGGCGAAGAGTCAACGTGCCCCAAGCAGAAACAAGAGCCAAAGCTGGCCTCTAGGCCACGCGCTCCACCGACACCCGGTGGAAACGCAGGGTTACCCCGAACGAATTGAAAAGCCCAGTGGTCCCGCGCTCCCCTCCTATCCGATGTCTCCACCAGAGCAATGCACGCCGCAGCGGATCCACCCAAAGGGAATTACACCCCGTCCTGGGGCGCCGCCACCTAGGGACATCAAGACAGGCCAGTGCGCAGTGCGGAGCCACCCATGAATCGAACAGACCCGGAGGTGCAAAGCGAGAACCCAGCGTGTAGAGCTCATGCACCCAGCGCAGCAGAGCCGCCACATTATATAACCGGAGGTCTGGAAGCGCTAGGCCCCCACGCTCTCTGCTCTGTGTGAGTCTCCAAAACCCAACGCGGGCCCTACGGTTTCGCCAGATAAAGGAACCAACAAAAGACCTATAGGCCCTCTCCTCGGTCGCCCGCAGCCACAAGGGAATCATCTGTAAAGGATAAAGAATCTTGGGCAACAGAACCATTTTCACTAAGGCGATACGACCAAAAAGTGACAGAGGGAGGTCCCCCCATCGATGACAAGTATCCCGGAGCTGAGCGAGACGATTCACAATGTTACTCCGATAAACCACGGCCCAGTCAGCGCTAAGGAAGATCCCTAGGTATTTAAGCTCCCCCACCGCCCACCTAAAAGGGAAAGTGGGCAGAGCTCGCGAAGCACAAGGCGAAGTGACAGGTAGCGCCTCAGACTTACTGAAATTAATACACAGTCCGGAAAAAGCCCCGAAAGAGTCAATAAAGGAAGTTATGCAAGAGATAGAAACCCGGGCATTGCCGACAAAGAGCAGCATATCATCTGCAAACATGGTGATCTTACAGTGCTCGGCCCCCACCTGAATGCCCGTTATTCCCAGAGCATCACGGATCTTAGCCGCCAGCGGTTCGAGCGAGAGTATAAATAGCAACGGCGACAAAGGGCATCCCTGCCGGGTCCCTCTCCGCAGAGGGAAAGGAGCCGTGCGCTGACGATTTATAAAGAGCTGAGCGGTAGGAGCCATATACAAACGAACCACCCATTCAAGGAATGAACCGGTAATGCCAAAGCGCCGTAAGACCCAGAAAAGGTAAGGCCAAACGACCTTATCGAAGGCTTTTTCGGCGTCTAAGCTAGCCAACAAATCATCCCCAGGGCGTCCCCTGCCCTCCCTCAGAGCCACCAAGGCCTTGAGAATGTTAGCCGAGGAAAAACGACCAGGCACAAAACCCACTTGGTTAGGATGTACAAGCAAAGGGACAACCTGAGCTAGGCGCTTAGCCAAAATAGCCGTAAGAAGTTTCATATCTTGGTTAAGCAGATATATGGGTCTGTAAGAGCCCACCAGAGTGGGATCTTTGCCCGGTTTAGGAAGCACTACGACGTGAGCATGGTTCTGCTCCGGAAGAATTCTATCCGAGGCCTGCATATCACCAAACATGGCACATAAGGCAGGGCCCACATGATGTTGTAAGATCTTGTAAAACTCGGGCCCCATGCCGTCCGGTCCTGCAGCCTTGGCGAGTTTCAAACGTCCGATGGCCGTGGAAATCTCCCGACAAGTAATAGGGGCATTGAGTAATGCGCGGTGCTCCTCCAAGACATAGGGGAGATTCAAGTCTCGGAAAAAAGAATCCCGAGCTTCAGTATCATATGTGCCCGCGCTATATAGATCACTATAAAAACGTACGAATTGGGACTGGATAGCCGTTTCCGTCCGATGCAACACATTGGAGGAATCCCGAATATGGGAAATGCGCGCTGCACGGCGGAATGGTCGAACCAAGTTGGCCAGGAGCTTCCCCGCCCGGTTGCCCCACCTATAGAGTTGAAACTGGTAAACATCTAGATGAGTTAAAGCCCGCGCAGAGAGAATGGTGTCAATTTGTTTACGCAAACGGAGGTACGACTGTCAAGCTTCCTCAGAACTGTGCGGCAAGTGATATAACCGGCATTCCCTCATTTGTTTTGCCAGCGACGTGAGCTCAGCATCCCGTAGCTTACGCTTACGAATAGAGTAGGCTATAACACACCCACGGAGATAGGCCTTCGCTGCTTCCCAAAACACGGTGTCCGAGACCTCGGTCCCCTCATTCGTCTGCTTATACTTAGACCATTCCTCAATGAGATAGGCGTGGAATTCCTCGTCTAAGTACAAGGAGTACAAGGCGCCAAATGAGCTCAACTGGGGAACCGTTCCACCACTTGAGAGACAATGTCACAGCCGCATGATCACTAAAAGGAACATCTAGTATGTAGGTACGCACCGTCCGCCCAATAGATCGTAAGGGGATTAAAAAATAGTCCAAACGGGAGTGGCAGCGATGAACCCCTGAGAAGAAGGTAAAATCCACCTCTCCAGGGTGGTAAACCCTCCACACATCCTGGAGGTCCAACTCTCCCATCAGAAAATTCACCCCCCTACGCTCATTGTCCGTCGCCACTGGCCTCGGGGGCTTACAATCAATGGAGGGATCGCTAGTGAGGTTAAAATCCCCTCCCACCAAGAGTTCATAATTCGGTAACGCTATCAAGTGGGCCAAGAGAGTAGAGAAGAAAGAGGGAGTGTAGACATTAGGAGCGTAAACATTGCAGAGCACCACCGGTCTATCATTCAAAGTCCCCACCCAGATGACAAAGCGGCCCTGTGGGTCCCGTATGACCCTGTGGGTGACCGCAACCACCGCCTTATGTATGAGAATAGCTACCCCCCTCTGCCTGGACGAATAAGAGGATGCCACCACTTCCCCCACCCAGTCACGCTGCAACTTCTGATGTTCACAGGCCGTGAGGTGAGTCTCCTGTAGAAAAGCCACAGAGACCTTTTCCTTCTTCAAAAACGACAAGACCTTGGTGCGTTTCACAGGAGAATTGATGCCTGCCACATTCAACGTGAGACACACCAAGTCAGCCATAGCCATGGGAAGTACCTAGCAGCAATGCCCAGTCCCAACGAAGCATCTCACAGTCCCTGAAGGCCTCCCAGCCGGGCCCCCAAGAACCAACAATAGGGCCCCTAACCCTCCACTGAACAAGAGAACCTCCCCCCCACATCCATACCCCCCTCCCCATTCCCGATCCACACCACTCAAGCATCCATACCCAATCACGCCCCACACAAACAATCCACAACCCATTAGAGAAACAATACCCCACCCGATCAGTCTCCCACCCTTCCCCCCACACCCAACCAGCAACCCCTCCATCCCCTCCCCCCACAGTAAAAACATAATACTGAAAGCCCCCACAACCCTCTCACGCAAAAAGACCCTAAGAGCCTCAAACACCACCCGACCCCTAACAGTAAACCTCCCAGCACAGATACACCCGAGGGCAACATAATCAACAGTTTTCCAAAAAAGCAAACAAGTGACATGGGAGAAATTACCAGACACCCAAGGTTCAAGATTGGTGAGAACATATAAGGCAAAAAAAGGAAAACAGCAGCAAAATCCAGGGACCCGGGTAGGGGGGGGGTCCCACGCAGGTGTCAAAGCAGAGAGAACGACAGGTATAACAGTATAGTACTCCCGCAAACACCCCCCCCCCCCAGGAAAAGGGATAGCCCATATCCCCGGCCTAAACATAGTCAGCCCCCAAGAGCAGCAATCAGGAGAGCCATGAAACTGTCAGAAATGCACGGCTGGCCCCCTAGCTCCAGAGCCCCCATAACGTGGGAACAAGGGGTATATGCACAAAGCTGTCCAGCCCCCGGTCCAGTCCTGTGGTCTCCAGGGAGATAAAATCTAAAGAGAGTCTTAATGTAATCAAAACAGAGCAGATCTTCCTCTTCCTAGGGCACCGGAGGCACAGGCGCCAGAGATCTTATATAGGCCTGTAACGCCTCCACGTCCTCACAAGTCTTCGGTCCCCCGGCCTCAAAGACCCGGACCTGTGCAGGATATTGCACCACAAAACGGAGGCCTCTGTTGCGAGCTCGGTGCAATAAGGCGCCAGGGCGCGCCGGCGAGCAGCCACTTCGGCGGCGTAGTCATTAAAGAGCAGGATCTTAATGCCCGCGTGCTCCAGTGCGCCCTTTTTTCTATACAGAGCCATAATCTGGGCCTTGTCAGCAAAATTCAAGTACCTGGCGATAACAGGTCGAGGCCTGCCCGTGCCCTCCCGACGCGGACCCAGGCGATGCACCCTCTCCACCAGGGTGCGCGACCAATCCGGGGTGAAGCCCACCGCTCCAGGCAGCCACAATTCCACCAACTCACGTAGCTCAGCATCACGGATGGTTTCTGCCAGGCCCACCAGGCGAATATTGTTGCGGCGGCCGCAGTTTTCCTGGTCCTCAAGCCGTTCGTGGAGGGTCGCGCATTGAGCCTGCAGGGCCTGAACCTGTGTCTCCAGCGTCCCAGTACGATCCTCCTGGGCTTCTATGCGGGACTCCGCGGTCTGTAGGCGCTGCCCATGCTGCTCCAGGCAATCTCGAACATCCTCCACTGTTGCCTGGAGCTTAGTGAGCTGCTCATCTATCGCCGCAGAGATAGTCCAGGTCAACTCCTTGACCGCGTCGTCCTGGAGCAGCACTCTCGGCGGGGTCGCATTTCCAGACGCCATCTTGATAGCCCCGTGCGCACGCTGAGCCCGGGGCAGCCGCGGGGTCTTAACGGGCATAACTTGCCGGAAAGCTGCTTCGTAGAGCCGCCGACGCAGCCGCTAGCTCCCCACAGCGTTCCGCTCCGTTCTGCACCAGAAAAGTTTGCAAGGCAAGGCAGGATGACAATAAATATCGAAGATTGGAGCGTGAGAGGGTCGGAGCACGAGCCGGGAGCCGCCGCTCAGCTCAACGTCATCACGTGACCCCCTGCACAAGAGTTTTTAACCAAAGATCTGTACAGTATAATCTCGTTATAATGGACTTTAAGGGACCTGGAAAAAACAGTCCGTTATATCCAGAGTTGCATTTTTAAAAAAACTTTATTTAGGTCAACTTGAAACAATGTACAACCAATGAATAACAGTCACTGCACAAGCATATCAATAACAAAACTCAGCAAAAGATTCAGGGGTACCTCAAGGGTCCATTCTTTTGCCTATGCTTTTTAACTTGTTTCTTGCACCATTGTTAACCCTCACCCAATCTGTAGGATTCACAGTCTGTTACTAGGCGGATGACATTCAACTAAACCACCCAGTTCAGAACTACAATAATGCTGAAATCCAGATTATTAATAAAAATTAAATCTTGTGTCTGGCTGGCTGTGTCAAAATCTTCTCTCTCCTAATATACCAAAAAACGAATGTACGCTTTTCTCCCAAGACCGACATGAAACCCTTGTATCCCTAATATGTATTTCTTCGATCCCAATAGAATTTGTACCAACCATTAAAATTCTCGGAGTGATCCTGGACCAGCCCGCTATCTTTCCAAACTCAGATCAGCTCTGTGGTACAAAAATGATTCTTCAAACTAAAAATGATCAGATCTCTCAAATCGCTACTCAGTCCAAATTCAAACAATATCCTTGTTCACTCTTTAGTAATTTCAACTTTAGATTATTGTAACTCACTTTACCAGGGCATCACTCAAAAGGAGCTCAGGAAATTACAAATCATTCAGAACACAGCAGTAAAAATCATTTTTAACGCTAAAAAATTTGATCACGTAACGCCATTTCTCAGGAAAGCTCACTGGCTACCCACTTCATATAGGATTACTTTCAAAATACAACTTCTTACTTTTAAAGTTCAATCTAATCACATTCCATCCTTTAGAGATAGGATGTTAATCCCATATGACCCACATAGGACGCTGCCCTCCTCCCAACAACATCTTTTAGCGGTCCCCTCAGTCCGCCAATTTTTTTTAAGATACAAGTAAAACAATCTTTTCTGTAACTGCTCCAACATTGTGAAATACTTTACCTCTTACCCCGAGACAAGAAAAGAATCTCAATCATTTTAAATCTAATCTTAAAACATTTCTTTTCAGAGATGCTTTTGAGATCTAAGCTTAATTCTTTTTTTTTGTTGTTGTTCAAAAAACTCAGACAATGAGCCTTACATTAAGGATTCCTTTTTATCTTTTGTTTTTTCCCTCCCCTTTCTTTTATTTTAAGCAATGTATCCTCCCTATTTGACCATGTGTATCATGTTGCGTCTGTATTGAAATTGTGTATTCGTTCCCTTTGTGTTATATTTTTATATTTTAAACGTTTTAACGCTTTGTATTAATTGGAAAACCGCTTTGACTATAAAAGCGGTGTATCAAGACTTAAATAAACTTGAAACTTGAAATATTAAAGCCGTCAAATGTATTTTGCCTTTACTTCTTGATTTACCCTCGTATCAAGGGGAGAGCCACGGAAACGGTCTTGTTTCTATTGTATACACTTGAGCCAGCATCTAAAATGAGCCTCTGTGTTTGACTCTGTTGTGCTATTTTGGTGATTTCTCGCCTCCTTTCCTGGCGGAGAACTGTTGGTAATTAGTCGCTGTTGATGAACTGCTGTTTTTGTGGCAGAAAGCAACAGTTGCTTATTTCATTAGAGCTACACTCTGGAGGCAATCTTTCTCAGCTTTGTAGATGATTTGATTTTGAAGCAGACAGCTCTAGGCATACATTTGCTTGTATTAATTGCACCACCACAAATAATTTGGTCTTCCATTGTTCTCTTGAATAGGGCATGCCTCTTTGTGGCATAAGACTTGTATGATGAACAGGGTTGTTTTATCTCTCTCTGCCTTGATTTTATCAATGCCAAGCCATAGGAGCTATCATTCTATCTCTGTGTACAATGCTATATGGAGGGAAGGGGGGGGAGAGGCATTTTGGATTTAGCTCACATCTTTTTCAGTAGTAATTAAGGTAAGTTACATTCAGTTACATTAGGTATCTGTCTAAAGAGAGCTTACAGTTCAACCCCCTGATATTCAACACAAAGTAGTCAGCAATTTTTAAACTCCGACTGCCACAGTTAGAAAAAAAAAAAAAAGATAGTCGACACTGATTTCCAGATGCTTTCTGATGTTAAAAATCTAGAATCTGTGCTGGCCATCGGTACCATCTGTAGTTAGCAGTCTGGATATCACAAACTAACCGGCAATTTCAGATAATTAAAAATGTTGCCATTCCATGGCTTTGTTCAGACCATCGGGTTTAAGTGTTTTCAACCTACAAATCTAGTGCTGTTCTTTTTGAGCTAAAGTTTTTTAAAAATCCCCTCCTCCCCTTTAGCTCAAAAAGAACAGCGCTGGATTTTTAGGTTCAAAACACTTGAACCCAATGGTCTCAACAAAGCCATGGAATAGCAACATTTTTATTGATCTGAAATTGCCTTCTATGCTATGAGGATTGTAATCTTTGTAGGCTGCTTTAATGCACTTTCTAAATTTTGAAAGTCCTAATTAGAGTTGAGTATTGTGCCACCAAAAAAGGCTCTTTAAAATTGCCTTCTGTGCTATTAATCTCTGCAAGTTGCCTCAGTGAAGTTTCGCCAATTAGATCCTAGTATCGGCAATGGGAGTGACATCATGCCGTTTAAAAACATAGCAGACTCTAGTCAGATATGAAGAGGGGGACAAGTTACAATCAATGTAACAAGAGTGAAAAGGTGCATATATTGAAAAGAAAAAGAAAAAATCACTCTATGGACCTGTTCAAAGAGTAAAGTTGATGATATAACTCAGTTCACAAAAACTTGCTCAGAATCAAGGAGGGGAAAACTGGGGCAAGCCCCAGAAAAACCACCTCACAGCCCAATCATCGCATGGAGAGTAAACAGAAACGTTATATCATTCCATATATGCTTTTTGTGTTATGAAAAAATGTTAACATTCAGCACTATGTTAACTAGGTTTTTTAGTCAAAGAACTTGCAGCTTGCGGGTTCCGACGTGCACGTTTCGATCCTGCCTCAGGGAACACACAGGAAGAGATGAAAAAACTCATGCGATAGGTACAGAGATTCAGAACGGACTGTTGTCTCACATATAGAAGCGCAAGTAGCGCGGTTTAGCTGCTTTGAGAGGCTGGATATACCAGGCTGGATATACCAGCCTCTCAAAGCAGCTAAACCGCGCTACTTGCGCTTCTATATGTGAGACAACAGTCCGTTCTGAATCTCTGTACCTATCGCATGAGTTTTTTCATCTCTTCCTGTGTGTTCCCTGAGGCAGGATCGAAACGTGCACGTCGGAACCCGCAAGCTGCAAGTTCTTTGACTAAAAAACCTAGTTAACATAGTGCTGAATGTTAACATTTTTTCATAACACAAAAAGCATATATGGAATGATATAACGTTTCTGTTTACTCTCCATGCGACGATTGGGCTGTGAGGTGGTTTTTCTGGGGCTTGCCCCAGTTTTCCCCTCCTTGATTCTGAGCAAGTTTTTGTGAACTGAGTTATATCATCAACTTTACTCTTTGAACAGGTCCATAGAGTGATTTTTTCTTTTTCGTTTAAAAACATAGTGCATACCAATCTATGGCAACAGTGTATGCTCTTCCAGTCACCGTATGTTCAGTATAATAATCAAATATAGTCGGGGCTGGATAAATTCCTCTTATATCCTCAATATTACTTGATTTTATAGGAAGCCTCAGCCCCACCACTCCACCGCTGTATTATCTTGTAACTGCGGGAAGAATTATGTGGTGCCTCATCATTGGCTGTTCCTTCAAGTATTTATAATATAATATAATATAATATATACTTATATAATATAATATAATACTTGAAGGGACAGCCAATGATGAGGTACCACATAATTCTTCCCGCAGTTACAAGATAATACAGCGGTGGAGTGGTGGGGCTGAGGCTTCCTATAAAATCAAGTAATATTGAGGATATAAGAGGAATTTATCCAGCCCCGACTATATTTACATAGTAACATAGTAACATAGTAACATAGTAGATGACGGCAGATAAATGGTCCATCCAGTCTGCCCAACCTGATTCAATTTAAATTTTTTAATTTTTTCTTCTTAGCTATTTCTGGGCGAGAATCCAAAGCTTTACCCGGTACTGTGCTTGGGTTCCAACTGCCGAAATCTCTGTTAAGACTTACTCCAGCCCATCTACACCCTCCCAGCCATTGAAGCCCTCCCCTGCCCATCCTCCTCCAAACGGCCATGCACAGACACAGACCGTACAAGTCTGCCCAGTAACTGGCCTAGTTCAATCTTTAATATTATTTTCTGATTCTAAATCTTCTGTGTTCATCCCACGCTTCTTTGAACTCAGTCACAGTTTTACTCTCCACCACCTCTCTCGGGAGCGCATTCCAGGCATCCACTACCCTCTCCGTAAAGTAGAATTTCCTAACATTGCCCCTGAATCTACCACCCCTCAACCTCAAATTATGTCCTCTGGTTTTACCATTTTCCTTTCTCTGGAAAAGATTTTGTTCTACGTTAATACCCTTTAAGTATTTGAACGTCTGAATCATATCTCCCCTGTCTCTCCTTTCCTCTAGGGTATACATATTCAGGGCTTCCAGTCTCTCCTCATACGTCTTCTGGCGCAAGCCTCCTATCATTTTCGTCGCCCTCCTCTGGACCGCCTCAAGTCTTCTTACGTCTTTCACCAGATACGGTCTCCAAAACTGAACACAATACTCCAAGTGGGGCCTCACCAATGACCTGTACAGGGGCATCAACACCTTCTGCCTTCTACTGACTACGCCTCTCTTTATACAGCCCAGAATCCTTCTGGCAGCAGCCACTGCCTTGTCACACTGTTTTTTCGCCTTTAGATCTTCGGACACTATCACCCCAAGGTCCCTCTCCCCGTCCGTGCATATCAGCTTCTCTCCTCCCAGCATATACGGTTCCTTCCTATTATTAATCCCCAAATGCATTACTCTGCATTTCTTTGCATTGAATTTTAGTTGCCAGGCATTAGACCATTCCTCTAACTTTTGCAGATTCTTTTTCATATTTTCCACTCCCTCTTCGGTGTCTACTCTGTTACAAATCTTGGTATCATCTGCAAAAAGGCACACTTTTCCTTCTAACCCTTCAGCAATGCCACTTACATACATATTGAACAGGATTGGCCCCAGCACCGAACCCTGAGGGACTCCACTAGTCACCTTTCCTTCCTTCGAGCGACTTCCATTAACCACCACCCTCTGGCGTCTGTCCGACAGCCAGTTTCTGACCCAGTTCACCACTTTGGGTCCTAACTTCAGCCCTTCAAGTTTGTTCAACAGCCTCCTATGAGGAACTGTATCAAAGGCTTTGCTGAAATCCAAGTAAATTACATCTAGCATATGTCCTCGATCCAGCTCTCTGGTCACCCAATCAAAAAATTCAATCAGGTTCGTTTGGCACGATTTACCTTTTGTAAAGCCATGTTGCCTCGGATCCTGTAACCCATTAGATTCAAGGAAATACACTATCCTTTCTTTCAGCAACACTTCCATTATTTTTCCAACAACTGAAGTGAGGTTCACCGGCCTGTAGTTTCCTGCTTCATCCCTGTGACCACTTTTATGAATAGGGACCACATCCGCTCTCCTCCAATCCCCAGGAATCACTCCCGTCTCCAGAGATTTGTTGAACAAGTCTTTAATAGGACTCGCCAGAACCTCTCTGAGTGCCATGTTCCCCCGTTGGTCAGAATCGGCAGGAGAGTTTGTATTGCCCACAGGAGGTAAAATGCTGAAAATATATATTTTTTTAAAGTAGGTAGTTTCTAGTGTGTAAGTAGAATGTTTAGTTACTTAAGCCTGTCTTGCTTTTTTTAGCGTTGTCAAAAACTTTTCCCTGATGCAGCGGGTGTGCTGTCTGTCCCGCAAAACGCAGGCCATGTCGGAAGGATAAAAAGAAAACAAAATGAGCAACCGCTTCAAGCTATTTAGAGCAGTAGTTCCCAACCCTGTCCTGGAGGACCCCCCAGGCCAGTCGGATTTTCAGGATAACCCTAATGAATATACATGGAGCAGATTTGCATGCCTGGCACTTCCATTATATGCAGATCTCTCTCATGCATATTCATTAGGGCTATCCTGAAAACCCGACTGGCCTAGGGGTCCTCCAGGACAGGGTTGGGAACCACTGATTTAGAGCATGATTCAAGGCACCAAAGCACTTTGAAAGCATCAGGGCACTTTTCAACAAAGCACTTTAAAGCACTAGAGCACTTTTCAATATAAGTACAATTTTTGTAGCCTTCTGCCGGTTTTGTTGTATGAAATGAGCTGCTAGGTTAATTGTCCTAAAAAAGTTTATAACAGTGTGCAACGTCTATAAGAAATCATTGAGGCTTTTTATAGATTAACTTTATTATAGTAAGAGTAATTTAACCAGAATAAAATTTAAATAAAGGTAGGTAAGGTGGGTTCAAGCCGGAGATGTAAGAAGGAGCAGGAGAAAAGGAATTTCTTCTGTGTGTAAAGCTCTACAATCTGAGGCTTGTAACCCAGGTAACTTTAATACTTCTGTGACATTTCAGTTTTTATTAGTAGTTGTAATGTGTTTGATTCAACAATTGAGTCACCACTAAAAATTTTCTTGAATAGAAAACAGGTAGAACTGGATGTTGAACATTCAGAAAATTGTATTCTCTCTTTGTTAGAAAACCACTTGCTAGCCCCATCCTAGTGTTTTTTAGGATCTGGGACGGCAGTCTAGGAGTAGGGTCCAAGGAAATTTTTAAAAATAGTTTCAAGTTTATTATAAAATTTGATTAATTGCTTATTCCAAATTCTAAGCGATGAACAAATCAATAAAATTACAAAATTGGGGGAGAAACATAACTAACAAAAAACTAGATCTTACAAAACATAATAAAGACTATTTTAAAAAACATAATAAAACATGAGGAAAGACTGGGAAAAGAAATACAATCTAATTAATAGAAAAAAAGACAAGTAAGGTTAAAAACAATAGGAAGGGAAAGTACAAAGAATCTCAAAAGATATGAAGATAAAATGAAACTCCTAGACAATTCTTTTAGTCATTAAATGCATCTTTAAAAAGAAAGCTTTTGAGTTTGCTCTTAAATTTCTCCAAGTTTTTTTCCTCTGTTAAGTAAATTGGAAGTGAATTCCATGTTTGAGGAGCTGTAATGGAAAAGTTGAAATGCTGTTGTGTATTAATAATTTTAAGGGAGTGGATGATTAATAAATGTTGGTCATTAGACCTCAGTAATCTGGATGAAGAATAAGGAATCAATGATTTGTAAATGAAAGCTGGGGTTTTAGATATCAGCGATTTAAAGGTAAGCAAACTTAATATGTACATTATGCGATGTGCGACAGGAAGCCAGTGTGCTTTTTTAAGTAGAGGAGTCACATGATCAAATTTCTTGGCTTTTGTAATAAGTTTAATTGAAGCGTGTGCTTCATCAATGTAATACTCTCTATTGAACACTATTGCACCACTTGTATTGGCCTTCCTGATGTTCTTCAGTTGTAACATGGCCTTCCTTTGCAATGACTGAAATGATGGATCAGTTCTATATGATCTACTTCTTGTGTAAAACAGTCTGCTTGAAAACTGATATAAACGGATCCAAAGGACCCGGAGGGCACCAGTCCGATTTGTTGTAGACCATAGAACATTCAGAAGTCAAAGGTCCCTCTTGAAATTTTTACGTTCAAATCTTTTTATTAGAAAAAATAGGAAACAGCAAACAAATAACAATGGCAATGAATACACAAGTCAGTAATACAAAAGTCAGTGCATTGTAGAGGCATAACAGAAGAAACAACCGAACTCCCCCCCCAAACATCCCGTTCCCCCCGTACAAACCCCCCACCCCCATCCCCAAAATCAAACAGAAGCTAAAAGATGTAACTCCAAATTGCCAAAGGCCCGTGCTCTGGTGGCCCCCGACAGACCCAATGAAAAATCCTTTCCCCCCTCAACAACCCGGAAAAAAAAGGGAACTGCGGTGTCCGATCCCGGGAGAAAGCCTCTTGAAATTTTTAATTGAAGAGTCCCGATGAACCTCTCGAACTCTTTATAAAACTGCAATTTGTTGAAATGTGAGGAAGAAACAAAAGAGAACCCATGTGAAAGGACTTCTTTCTCTACTGATGTCAAAACATAGGAAGATAAATTGATGACAACCGAATCTTCATTTATTTCTGTGCTTGAAATCTGCCCTCTATTGTTTTTCCCTCCTCTCTGACTTCTGTAATTTCGTCTGCGTGTGGCTAAAAAACTGTCAGATGATTCACTAAGTATAGAGGACTGGGAGGACTGATGACTAGCCAGTGCCTTTTGCCTGAGATTGTGGCAATCGGACGCGGCGTAGCGGCGCGGTTGCTGACTTTGATAGAGTTAAAATCAGGCTCCACTCACTTAGAGGGGCATAATCAAAAGAAACGTCTAAGTCCGATTTGGACGTAGGGTGCTAGTTGCCCAAAGTCGGCAATGACAAAATGTCCATTCTCGAAAGTACGTCCAAAATAATTTTTTTTGAAAATCATCTAATCTATATGTCCAGGCATTTGATCGTCCAGACTGCCATTATGTCTATCTTTATACCACATTCTCGACCAAAAATTTGTCTAAGTCCCAAACGCCCAGAACAAGACCTGTTGGATGTGGGAGGGGCCAGCATTGTGATGGACTTGCTACTCAGACACAGTAACAGAGCAGTGGGGCACCTTACAAGGCACTGCTGTGAACTTTACAAAAAGGGTGCCATATAAATATCTCACCAGAACTCCCTTATAGGATATGGTGAGGCCCCCCCCCTAAAAACACCCCCAAAATCCCTATAGGATGACTACGTCTAGGTTGGCCCACATCCTGCTCACATCCCGCCTTAACCACTCCTCCAAAAATGCCCCTTTCAGCTCTGGGCGCACAGCAGCATTCAGAGGCCTAAAAAGTCCCAGAATACATCTGAAAATCCATTTTGATAATCGGCACTTGGACGACCTGTCTTTCAGATCAGCCATGTGCCAACTTGGGTGGGTTTTTAGACATATTTCAGTATCGATTATGAGCCCCTTAGTGTACGCATGTCAGCAGAGAAGATTTGCCGGAATGTAGGCATCTATATGTTTGCTAAATTAAACTTGTGCTTTAGTCTTTGATTGAATTTGAATTAATATCCTTTTCTTTTTTGAAAGCAACGCGCTTACAGCAGGGCCAAACAGTTACCGGTTTGTGCCCATGAGGAAAATGTTACCAGCAATCTCAAAAGGTGAGAGACACTACAGCTATATCCCTTGAGGAAGCCGTCATGTGAAATGGTTAGGCCATGGTTGGGAAGTCAAGATAAATGCATTTAAGTCCAGTTTACGATTACCAATTGAAGCAAGAAAAATTCACTTGCTTTATACCGTAGTTGTTATTAGTATGTCTGTGTTCTAACACACTAAGGGACTCATAATAATTTTAAAAAAACATCTAAAAAGTGGCCTAAATCGGTACTTGGACGATCAAAAAGCCAGATCGTCCAAGTACCGATAATCAAAGCTGGTTTTAGATGTATCTAAAACCAGCTTAGGCCTTTCCCCTGCCTCAACGCATAGAGCGAAAAGAGGCATTTTTAGAGGAGGGGAAAGGGTTGGAGGTGGGCCAACCTACACCTAGGCGTACAGCAGGTATAACCAAACCTTTTGACAGGTTGCCTAGTCAGCACTTATACGTTTTGACTTAGACCTGCCGCAATCCTCCCCCTGAAGTGCCGGGGGTTCATCGTGGGTAGGAGGGGTTGGGCTCCCTCCTGCCTGGATCGGTTCGGGGGGTGGTGGGTCACCGGGGCAGGAGGGGTTGGGCTCCCTCCTGCCCGTATTTAGTGGGGGTGGGGGGGGTTGTGTCTCAGCAGGAGCAGTTGGCTATCTCTTCTGCTGTGATAGCGATCTTCCGAACTGCTGCCAACCGCGGCACTTCGGGGGGAGGATCGTGGCAGGGGAGGTGCCTCATCCCTCCTGCCGCGATCCTCACCCCAAAGTGCCATGGTTGGCGGTAGATCGGCGATTGCCATCGCGGCAGGGGAGATGAGCCATTTCTCCTGCTGCGATTGTTGCTGGGGGTGGGGGTGGATTCTGAAACCGGTGTTCTTTTTGACAGATACTGGTTACAAAATCCAGCTTTTAGGAGAAGGAGTGGCCCCTCCTTCGCCTAAAAGATCTTGTTTTGGGCGTTTGGGACTTAGGCTGTTTTTTGGTTGGTAATATGTTGTAAGTGTAGATGTAGTGGTGGTCTGGACGTTTAAACAGCTGAACGTAGAGGTAGGCCATTCTCAAAAAAAACCCCACCTCATTTTGGACGGGGTTTTATTTTTTTGAGAATGGACGTTTCCCCAGCTTCTACTTTCAGCGTTTAGGCCAAAAGGGGACTTAGACATTTTTTAAAATTATACCCCTCCACATTTTTATAAATTATAGAAAAAGAAGAATTTTGTGCACCAGCAAATTATTTAAAGAAACAGAATTTAAGAAAAAATGGCCTTATTGCATACTTTTTGTTTTTGGAATGGGGTTTTTTGACCTATGATAGTACCTTTGCCCCATTTGAGTGTCTTTGCAAGAAAATTGTAGTTTTTGACACGGGGTGTTTGCGGTATTTTTCTTCATTACACAAACAGGATATCATTCACTTCACTGTGTCTGTTTTGCAGTAGGTTTATACTTTGGTGGAACACAGTTTTGCTTTCACATTTTATATGCTCTCTTTATTGTGGACATCTGTAGCCTTAACATGAATCATGAAATGTTTTTCCAAATATTATTAATGGTAACCATACTTCTAGTCTAGCTTGTCTGCAACCACTAGAGGGAGCCAGCACACAAGTTAAGATCATCTTGGCCAAGAAGGCTGAAGAATCCTGGATTTGGTTTCTCCACACTAGTTCGATTCCATAGACAGATTTTGCTTAGGGTGTCACAGCAATTCGAAAAGCTAAAGGTAATAATAGAAAAAAATGAGAAAAGAAATACTATTTTATAAGCAATGGGAAGTTCTTCAATATTAAGCAGATTGCACCCTGCTGTTTTTTTGGCTTGGAAATGGCTGGAACAAGGTACTCCAGTATGCTAGGGCAGTTGTCATGATTCTTCTTTCTCTCTGATATTCATGGCTTTGACTTCCAGCTTCTGTGGTCTGGAAAAGAAGAGATCTTCTGTATGAAAATCCAGAATATATAGTTCTTTAATATCCCCCCAGCAAAGGAATTCAGTGCATAGCAAACATAACTGCGTGATAGGCTTACTCCTGAAAAGACATAGGAGTCCTTTTACTAAGCTGTGGCAAAAAGTGGGCTTAGGGGGAAATTCATCAGTGGGCACTAAGGCCCTCTTTAACTAAGGTGCACTAACCGATTAGCGCACGCTAATCGCTATTGCATGCATGTTAGTCTATGGATGCATTTGTGTTTAGAATGCGCTAATTCAATTAGTGTGCACTAATCGGTTAGCATACCTTAGTAAAAGAGGGGGTAAGCAATTTAGCGCATGCTGATAATAAACGCTCAGATGCCCAATAGGAATATAATTGGCTTTAGCATTTAGGCCTGGATTCTCTAAATGCTGCCTTTGGTGGCAGCCTTAAAACCAGCTGCCAATTGTGTGTTAAATCACGTGACAGCAACTTATAGAGAATCATGCCTCTGGCAAAGGTAGGCACCAGAAATGTACGAAAGGGTTTTCAAGGCCTACATTTCCGGCACCTAGTGGCGTAGTAAGGGGAGGCGAAGGGGAGCGGTCTGCCCCAGACATCATCTTGCCCCCTTCCCACTCCGCCCCCCTGGTGCGTGCCCCTTCCCTTCCCCCATACTTTTTAAACTTCAGTGTGAACTTGCTGCATGCGTTGGCTTCGGCGCTCGCTCTGCTGTCACTTCTGGGACTCACAACCAGGAAATGACATCAGAGAAAGCGCCAAAGCTGACGCAGGCAGTACGTTGGTGTCTGTTCGCACCAAAATTAAAAATGTATGGGGGAAGGGGCATGTGCGCGTGGCAGGGAGGTGGGGAAGAGGGCAGGGGAGGGATACTACTGTCCTGGGCACCGCTCACCCTCACTATGCCACTTCCTGTGCCTACCTTTGACATGAATTGCGCCTAGTCGATCCTCTCCTCGGGGAGCACAAAAATTGTGCTGCAGGGAGAAGCCCTTGTTTTTATGCTCCCTGAGGAGAGGATCGACTAAGCGGTTACACCCTGAGGCAGCATGGAATTGTGAAACGCTAGCCATCGTTGGTGTGCCGATCCTTCACATGAGACAAGTACTTTTACACTATTTGGAATTTCTGTTTTCTTTCACTGTATTGCACAGAGTCATTTGTAATGTGTTGAAAAGTTTCAAGTTTATTAAAAAAAACTTTATACCGCTTATTCATATTTCTAAGCGATGCACAGCAATAATAAAAGAGAAATCATTAAAAGAAACAAAACCAATTAATGTTAAAATATTGTACAATACAGTATCAAGTTAGTAGACTTTAACATAAACACATGTACTAACTGGACACAAATGGGAAAGTAGGACTGAACTACAATAATTTAAGATAAAGCACACTTAGGGATAAAACAACAGGTAGGGAAAGGGACTGTAGCTAGTTTAGTCCTAAAAAGGACAGTTTTATTCAAAAGCATCCTCAAATAAAAATGTTTTGAGTTCTGCTTTAAACTGCTTTATCGAGGTTTCCACATGTAAGTGACTGGGCAATGAATTCCATAGGGTGGGTGCAGTAACAGCGAAATTATTAGATCTCAACATATTAATTAATTTCAAAGACGGTACAACTAAGAGGTTTTGTGATATGGAGCGAAGAGATTTAGCGGGGTGATAAGGAGTAAGCAGTCTATCCATAAACTCTGGTTGGCTGTATGAACGAGTAGAAAATGTTAATACTAATTCTATGTTCGATAGGCAGCCAATGAGCATCGATTAGAAGGGGAGAGACATGATCGTGTTTCTTTGTGCCATAAGTAATCTTAACAGCAGTATTCTGTATTATCTGAAGGCGTCTTATTTCCTTTTTAGTGATGCCCTTGTACAGGGCATTAAAGATGATGGATCTAGTAGTTTCTTTTATGCCCGTGAGGTTCTGTCCAGGCACGCCTCGAGCCACTGCTGCGACTGGCGTGCGCTGCATTTTCTGAGGCTTTTTTTTCCCCTTCTTTTCACATTTCAATTAACTTGTGCACGTCAGTTTTCGAGGAAGCTTTGGAGTTGCTTGTGCAGTTTTCTTTCATTGCATTCTTTGCACCTTTGCGTGGGAGTGTGATAAGTGTGCTTTAATTAAATCAAACATGCTGATTTCTCATTTGCTCTTGGTAATGATCTCACATCCAGGACATTGAGAAACGGGCTCTTAAGGGTTAATCTCTTCCTGCCTGTTTACTTCATTGGACCTGACAAGAAATGCCCCAATAGAACAGAAACAGGTACAAGTGGATCGATTTTTCACTCTGTCAAAAATTAGAAAGACTAGGGGGACACTTGATGAAGTTACAGGGAAATACTTTTAAAACCAATAGGGGTAAATATTTTTTCACTCGGAGAATAGTTAAGCTCTGGAACGCATTGCCAGAGGTTGTGGTAAGAGCGGATAGCGTAACTGGTTTTAAGAAGGGTTTGGACAATTTCCTGGAGGAAAAGTCCATAGTCTGTTATTGAGAAAGACATGGGGGAAGCCACTGCTTGCCCTGGATCGGTAGCATGGAATGTTGCTACTGTTTGGGGTTCCGGAATCTTTTGTTACTCTTTGTGATTCTGGAATCTTGCTACTCTCTGGGGTTCCGGAATGTTCCTACTAGTTGGGTTTTTGCTAGGTACTAGTGACCTGCAAGTCTACCCAGTACTGGCCTTAGTTCATTCAATATACAGTGTATACCCATTATTTTCTTTTTTTTTCAGTTCAATAAATTTTTATTGAGTATTTTGAAAAATACAGAGAGCAATTCAAATACATAAAAAATAATATAACATTTTGTATATATAGGGTCTATAAATATAGAATAAACTATAAAGGATCACAGTATTAAGAAAAGCTCAGAGTAATGGAGTTATTTGTGAAGACTGTATGAGAAAAAAATGAGATAGAACAGAATAAAAGTTAAGGAAAAAGGAAAGAAAGAGGAAAAGTGAAGAAAAGGAAAGGGAGACAGGAGTGTCTACAAGTCAGAGCGTACATATGAATCTAAGAATGACCAGGGTGATTTTTTGCTTTTCAAATTCTTAGAGATTCGGTGTGTAATTTTATTCTCATATGCATATGATTCAAATCTATGATACATACATAAAGAGTTCCACCAAAACGTATAATCTAATAACGAAGATGATTTCCAATTTTTCAGAATGTGCATGAGGGCAATTACCAACATGGTATCAATGAGTTTAGGAGGACAATTTGATTGCGCAAAGCAGGGATGTTGAGATCGAAAGATTATAATGTCCATAGAAATCTCTTCTGAGCAGTTAGTGATAGATTGTATGGTGTTCCAAATTTGGGTCCAAAAAGAGCGGACCAAAGTACAATGAAAAAACATGTGATCAAGAGTTCCCTCCTCTTTCAAACAATTCCAGCAAACAGAGTCTTGTTTTAATTTGGCTTTCCACATGCGAAATGGGGTCCATATTGCGTTCCACATAATAAAGAACATTGATTGTGAAACTCTAGCAGATAAAAGTGGGCGGTTTGTTGAAGACCAAAAGAGTTCCCAGTCAATGTCAGAAAGCGGAGTGATGAGTATATTATCCCAGTATTTCATAGAATGGTATGAAAAAGTGAAGAAATGATCTCTCAGAATATTATAAAAAAAAAAAAAGATATAGCTTTTCCTTTTGCTAGAGACCATAAAGACCAATGGCAGATAGTATTTTTGGAAGACATGAAGTCATATAGTATGTGCACAGAAGACAGCACTTCAATGAGTGAGATCCACTGTGAATAAGCAGAAGAAGGCAACATATATGTGGAACAAAGTATATCAAAAGGAATTGACGTAGTGAGAGTAGACAGTTGATGAGCAAACCATATACCTGCCCGTTGCCACCATTTCCATGAAAGGGATTTGCCTTGGTTTTGGATTTTGGGATTATTCCAAAGAGACATGAGTGGGCTAACACTAATTGAGATCTCAGCTATATTATCTAAATAATGGAGAGCATGCTGCGTTGAACTCAACAGAGAATACTTTCTCAAATGTCTGGGTATTGATATAGTTAGTAAGCAGGAGATGTGTAAAGGTTTGCATAGAAAACATTCCATTTCAAACCAAGTAGGAGGGTCTTGATAAAAGGAATCATTAACCCAGTAAGCTCCATATTTAGTTAATGAAGCTATATAATAATGGTAGAAATCCGGGATGTTAAGACCACCGTTAATTTTAGAAGCCTTCAGCTTGGCTAGAGCAATTCGAGGTTTTTTCTTGTTCCATATGAATTCAGATAGCTTCCTATTTAGCCAATAGAAGAATGATTTTCGGCATAGAAGAGGAAGCATAGAGAGAATGTAATTAATTTGAGGTGCTAGAGTCATTTTGATGGATGCTATCCTACCCCACCAAGACAAATAAAGTGGAGACCATCTAGATATAGTGTTAAGAACTAAATTTTTGATTTTAGATATATTAAGATCTTGAGCAAGGACCGGATCCTTGTGTATTAGAATCCCCAAGTATTTCACAGCTTCATTTGACCATGTGAATGGAAATTTAGCCAAATCTGATTGAAGAATGTTATTATTCAGAGGAAAGATTTCTGATTTCTCCCAATTGACAGAATATCCGGAAAAGCGAGAGTATTGTTTGATGATATGTATAAGATGAGGAAGAGAAGATTGAGGGTTCCTAAGAAAAATTAAGACATCATCAGCATAGGCTGCTAATTTAAATTCTCGATCAGAGGAGGGAATACCATTAATTAAGGGGCTTTGTCGAATAGCAGAGAGAAGAGGCTCTAACACTAAATTGAACAATAATGGTGAGAGAGGACAGCCCTGTCTAGTGCCTCTATGAAGGGGAAATTTATTGGATAGAGAATTGTTAATTAGAATACGAGCGGATGGACTGTGATATAATGTTTCTATCCATTTCGTGAAAAATGAGCCAAAATTATACCCTTTCAGGACACAAAAAAGAAAAGGCCACTCCACTCGATCAAAGGCTTTTTCAGCGTCTATAGCTAGGCCTATTATTGGGTCTGTCAATGTTTTAGCGTGAGCATTAATATGGTGAAAGAGGCGCAGGTTATCTCCTATATATCTTTGTTTAATAAACCCCGTTTGATCTTTATGTATAAGATGTGGAATCACTTTGGTAAGTCTAAGTGCCAGTAGTTTTGCCATTATTTTGTAATCTAAATTAAGGAGAGAGATAGGATGGAAGTTTTTAACCAAGGTGGCGTCCCTGTCAGGTTTAGGAATTACTACAATGGTTGCTTCAGTGAAATTAAATTGTTTATCTGGAGTGGAATGAAGGAAATCATAGTATGTAAGGAGATGAGGAGCTAAGATGTTTTGGAATTGTTTAAAAAATTCGTTAGTAAAACCGTCCGGACCAGGGGCTTTTCCAGTCGGTAGAGAAGATATGGCAGCTTCTATTTCTGTTATAGTTATCGGAGAATCTAGTTCCAATTAAACAGAGTCCGATATGGTCAGAAGAGATAAGGAGGAAAGAAAGGAGTCTATATCTGAATCAGGAGCCGCAAAGTCAGATTGGTATAATGAAGCATAAAAATTTTCGAATTGAGAAGAAATTAAAGATCTGGTTTTGACTAATTGTCCTGCTGGGTTTTGGATAGATGTGATATGTAGTCTTTTGGATTTAATTTTAAGATATCTGGCCAATGGGCGACCCATAAGATTATCTCCCATATAATGGCCAGAATTGGAGATGAAGATATCACGTCTGGCTGGGCATGAAACTAAAGTATTATATTCATATTTAAGTTTTTGGATATTTTGGAGAATAATTGGGTCTTGTAAGTGATTAGACATATGTTGTAGTTCTAATGTTTTAATAGAGTTTTCTAATTCTTTTTCTTTTATCATGGACTATTTTTTTTTTCCAAGAAGCAATTTTTATCAATTTACCTCTAAGGGTTGCTTTGTAAGCTTCCCAGACTATGGAAGGACAAATTTCAGGATCTTTAGAGTTATTTTCAAAAAATTCCACTGTGAACGAGTTGATTTTTTCAACAGTTTCTTCATCTAAGAGTAAGGCGTTGTTTAAGCGCCAAGAAGGAGATTCTTTACGCGGAGCCGAGATAGAAATATATAAAGAAATGGCAGCATGGTCCGTAAGAGAGATTGGATGTATAATAGCATTTGTAAGATCCTGAATGAGAGAAGAGGATATGAGAAAGAAATCAATTCTCGAATAGGAATTATGAGGTGGTGAAAAATGTGAGTATTCTCTACCTTTCGGGTGAAGTAATCGCCAAGGATCCACAAGGGAGAAGGCATCATTTAGAGCCTGAAGAGCTGTGAATGACTTGGATTTGGAGGGTTTACAAGAAGAAGATCTATCAATATATAAGTCTTGGATTTGATTAAAGTCTCCTCCCAATATTAGAGAACAAGAACTGAATTCAATTAGCGCAAGCTGAATATCTCTAAAAAAATCCGGTGATCTTTAACCGGGCCATATATATTTAGAAGAACGAAATCCACTGAGTGCAGCGCAGCATGTACCAGACACCATCTTCCCTCCGTGTCTGTTTTAATTGAATGAATAGTGGGAGATAGTTTATCTTTAAGAAATATTGAAACACCATTTTTCTTCTGATGGGTTGCAGGGGAGTATAAGTGAGCGGAATATCCCTTTAGTTGAAATTTCGTGGCGGCAGCGGGTGGGAGGTGGGTTTCTTGTAGGAAAATTATATCTGGATGTTTGTTAAACACATAATTAGATATCTTTTTTCTTTTAATGGGATGATTCAGGCCATTCACATTAAAGGAAAAGACATGTAGGTCAGCCATAATATATGAAATGTAGTGGTGAAATATGAGGTATATCCCCTTTGTCAAAAAAAAAAATAACTGATATATTTGTAAGGTTAGGTAGACACTCCTGTCTAAGAAGAAAAATAGAAAGAGCATTAAAATAAGAAAGAAGAAGTCAGTAATGTCAGCGTACTATATGGTCAGAAAAGAAATAAACCATATTATCATGCATATCTTAAAATATTTTAAGGGTGCTCTTATGAGCACAGAAGAATAACACATGTGAAGTAACTAACAGAATTCACACCTAATCAGTAATATAAAATGTGAGATTAGTGTGCTTAACTTAGCAGACTATAAAAATTATGTATTTCATTACATAGAACATTGAGATAAGAGCTTATTGGCACAGTCTAAAATATCAAAACTGGAATTGATTTGATCAAACAAAGACCTGCACGGCTGATGTCAAGTAGAATTAAATCGTTGGGGTATTATTGATCATAGTCTCAGGCATTGCGTCTATAAATAGTTGTGCGGCTACTTTGTCTGTGAATGTATGTGGTTTCCCATCTCTCCATATGCGTAGAGACGCCGGGTACACAAGTGCAAACTTCACTCCTCGATGATGAAGCGTGGAACATAGCGGCACCATCGCCTTGCGAAGGGTGGATACATGTAAGGAGTAGTCGTTAAATAATAGTAGTTTTTGACCTTCGTATTCAAGACGACCATATTTCCGATAGGCTTGCATGATGAGTTCTTTGTCTTTCCAGTTAATATATCTAGCGATTACTGCTCGCGAGCGGTTGTTATTCTCCATGCGTTGGCCCAAGCGGTGTGCCCGCTCGCATAGAAAACCAGTCTCAGGGGTTACCAGACCAAGTTGTTTTGGGAGCCAAATCTGAAAAAAGCGGTAGAGATCTTGATCAGCACGGAGATCAGGTAGTCCTACAACTCGTAGGTTATTGCGGTGTTGACGGTTCTCTTGGTCATCCAAACGTATTGTCAATGTTGCCACTTGATTTTGCAAGGCAATCACTTTTTCGCGATCTTGCAATGTTGCATCTTCATTTTCAGACACCCTTTGCTCCACTGCTGCAATACGCCCAGCATGTGCTTCAAAACGATCGTTAATACAGTCTACAGCCAATTGTAATTTAAGAAATTTATCTTCCAGGGCCACGGTGACCATTTTCGTAATTTCTTGGGCCCAATCACCCCATTGTGCCGAGGTTATAGTTGGAGTTGGTGACGTCGCCATTTTAAGTATTGAGCAGGATGATTTATGTTTAGGCATTTTCGCCGATCTTATCGGCATTCCTATCTGATGCGCACTTTTAAGCGGCTACACATATACAAGAAAGCTCTGTAGGTGAGGCAGAAGTAGTTTGAAAAAGATTTATTTGTTAGGCAGACTCTCTTCTACCCATACCCGCTAGGGATATACAGGTTCAAAAGGATGCAGCAAGCTCCATGTAGGGGAGAGAGATCTCTGGTAGTCACTTCAGTATCAAGAAAAATATAGGCGATTTGGATAATCACAGTTTTAAAGCAGATGATTAATGATTATGCGTGCAGGCTGATCTCAGGCCATCTTTTTTCCTTTCTCTTCTTCTCCTTGTTTTGTGTCGGTTTCGCCCGAATTCAAACGAAGGTCTCGTATCACTGGCGCACCCGCGACCTCGGCGTGACTCAAGATTTGAGCGACACCTTCATCCGGGATAACGGTTGTCTGGGTCACCCGTCTGAATGGAGTTGAGTGTTCCGGCAGCAAAAATTTAACAGACTATGTAAAAAAAATTAAATATAAAAGCACAGTTTTATTTGAATTAAGCGTGTACAGGAGAAGCCGTTACGCCATCCGTGTGTTCTCCGTGGCGATCAGGCCACGCCCCCTCGACTTCGGCAGTTCCTGGGTGGGCTATGGACAGCGGAGTTCAGGTGAAAAGCAGGAGCAGGGCTAACTCCTGTTCGAGTGGTGTCGGGCGGAGGAAGGAGGGACAGGATGGAGGAAGCTTCCTCCTTCCTCTGCCTTGAAGTCGCTGAAGAGGAACAGAAAAACTTTTGGCGGCCCGCACTGGGCTGAAGAGAAGCCGGGTCAGGCTGGAAGATTGGTCTTTAGCAGCCCTCGAATGGGCTGGGGAGAGCAAGGCTCACAAATGAGCAGTGCAGGGCAGATCTCTCCTGCTCGAGTGGCGTCGGGCGGAGGAAGGAGGGACTGTAAGAGGGCTTAAGAGGGCTGGAACGGCAGGCCAGGTGCCGGAGTGGCTGCTGGGGGCGGGGCAAACCGCCGATCTCAGGCTCCTCCGGTGCAGTGAAGGGGGATGACTCGATCTCCTTCCCCTTCACTGTGCTGGATCTAGAAGAGGCCCGGTCTGCAAAGCCCTTAATACCCATTATTTTCTGATTAGAGATCCTCTGTGTTCATCCCATACTTGTTTGTTTGAACTCTGTCAAGTTTCAAGTTTAATTAATTTTAATTTACTGACCATCAACGTGTACCTGGCCGGTTTACAATGCTAAAAATGAAAAGTTAAAATATATATATATATATTTTTTTTTTTGGGGGGGGGGAATGTGAGCATTAAATAGGCAAATTACAAATACAAACATGAGCTTGAGGGTAAAAGGGGAGGGGAAAGTTAATAATTACATAATTAAAAACAAATTAATTAAAGGAGGGGAGTTTAAAACACCAGGAATGGGGATCACTTCTTAAAAGCGGTTCGTGTTTATTTTGCTGGCTGTTGGAAAGGAAATATTTAGACGCTATGGTATGCGTCTTGGAATAAGAACGTTTTTAGTTTAGTCTTGAATTTGTCAAGTGAATTTTCGAGGCGGAGTTGAGGTGACATGGTGTGCCATAAAGTTGGAGCTACAGCGGAAAAGTTAGTTTTTCTAGTGTAGTAGAATTCTTTGATGGAAGGTATGGTCAGTAAATTCTGATCAGCTGATCTAAGAGTCCGGGGAGGGCAAGAAGGAATGATGAGTTTATCAAGAAAAGATGGGAGATGCGAAAGTTTGATTTTGAAGACCAGCATTCCATGCATCAACCACCCTCTTCATAAAGAAGAATTTCCTAATATTACTCTTGAGTCTACCACCCCTCAACCTCAGATTATACCCTCTGGTTTTACCATTTTCCTCAAAAGCGGCACTCGGCACTAGTTGCCTCCCCTATTGGCCTACCCCCTCTACCCCAGGCCAATGTCAGAAAGATGTACGCCGTCGGGTCTGTACACCCCGGGCAACTGTCCTCCAGCAGCCCAGGCCCAATGGCCCATCCCCCAATATTTTGCATGAACTTGCCCATCCACCTGTTGATTTTCTTTCTAGTCTTTTCCACTGCTTGGTGTGACCTAGCCACCCTCCATACCAGTCACGGAATGATGTGGGTCCAAATGAGCACCGTGTTGGGCATAAGACCAGCTATGGTCAATACATCAGCCTGTATCTTCTTTGTCAGCAACACGCTGTTGGTGGAGGTCAAATCTTTTCCTGCTAAATGCAAGAGGAGGGCAAATGGAGGCGAGCGAGACCTCCGCACCCAGAGAATGGTTGGCATCAGTTGGTCCCACATCATACCCCGCGACCCCAACCAAACTATGGCAGCCTGTGTCTATGGCAGACCCAAATTCTCACCCATAGGCCTTGCCTTTGCTCTTCATTGTGCCCAGTGGATGAACGAGTGCCCACAAATCCAGATCTGCTTTTGACCTCCCGACATACCTGTAAGGAGGGGGCAGACAGCATGGAGACAGGTCAAGTATTATGGGGATGGGGACAAGGTTGCAAGTCTAATGTATTGCCTATATGTATTGGACTTCCATCGCCCGATGTCCCTAATCTGCTGGGTAGAGAGGCCCCTGGCAGCCGTGGCTGTAGCCGCCCCGATTCTGAATGAGTGTGACCTAAACCTGAGATCTCCCACCCCCAAACTATCCATGCATAGCTGCAACACTCTGCCAAACTGGTACCGGGACAAGGGGGAGCGATTTTCATGAATTAGGAGGAAGCCCGGGGATGCGGGTCTATGGGCCAGGTACGCCTGCAGGTTGAACACAGGGCATGTGACTTCCCCTTTGCACGCAGCCAGAGTAATGAGCGCACCTTTTGATAACTGGTCCATCTTGGATTGAGGTACCCGCACAGTAACTGAGTCGGAATTACATCAAATGTTAGTAAGAAGGAGGCCGCCCTTCGCGGACGGGGATCTGGAATTGGGAACTAACTCACCCACCCTAAACGCCCCATGGAAGGCCCAATGCGAAGGCACATTTAAATAGCTGTACTTCAAAATCTGACAGGCAAATGCGATGCAAAACCTCCAGCAGTTGTCCTAAGTGTGCCTCCGTGACGGGCTGAGACCTCTGGAGCCGTTCCCACCCCTTCATCATTCTGTGCACCACAAAAGCCTTGGTGGGGTTTTCGGTCCCCAATGCCTGGGCGAAGAAACTGATGCTTGCTAATGTGGTCACCACTCTGCTCCTCTTCATTCCGTCCTGCTTGCACTCCGAGATGAAACGAACAACTGTTGGTACTTGGAAGATGTCTTGGGCACGCTTTGCCTGCATTGTAGCCTCGTAGGCCCTGAACAGGTGAAGATACTTTTTCTGGGATGTATCAGACAATGATTGCATCATCAATTCCCAAACTTCGGAGAATCAAGACGCCATACTGCTTTCGGGATAGGTGTGGGGTCTGGATCCGCCTCTGGCACCAGCGCCCGAAACACCGACATCTTAAAACGAGAGAGGGAATCAGCTATGTTGTTCAAGACCCCGGGAATATGTCATGCTCGGACAGAAATGTTATGCAGCAAACAACGCAATACAAGCTCTCTCAGGAGGTTAATAGTAGGAAGGGAGTTAGCTGACAATCCGTTAATTGCGGCCACGATTGATGTGTTGTCCGACCAAAATAAAATGGACTTGTTCGCCAACTCCCTACCCCAAATGTGAAGGGCAACCATAATGGGGAACAATTCGAGGAAAGTAAAATACCGAAACACCCCTCCCTACTCGCTGGGCCATCGCACCGCGCACCATGCCCCTTGGAAGTACATTCCCATGCCCTCGCTCGCAGCAGCATCCGTGTATAGCTGCAGGGAGTCCGATGGCTCACATGGGCCCTGCCAGAAGGTGATCCCATTGAACGATTGGAGAAAAACCTGCCGGACCCCCAAGTCCTCCCGGACCGCCAAGTCCTCCCGGATCTGGTCACCCGAATGTGATGATGTTGTTTGGACACACCCGCTGTGGCCCTAGCCATCCTACGTGTAAATACTCTCCCCATCGGGATAACCCTGGAGGCAAAAGCCATGAGGCCCGCCAATTCCTGAAATTGTTTCAGGGTGGCTTTTTTGCTGGTGCACATCATCTTGACGGCTCGTTTCAGCTTGTCGACCTTGTCCTGGGGGAACCTCGACACCTGTTTTGCTACGTCGAGTTCAATGCCCAAAAATGTTAACAACATGGTGGGGGGGGGGCCTACTGTCTTGTCGTGGCCGAGGGGAATCACGAAATGGGCGGCTAAGGTTGTGAACTTGGCCAGGAGTGCCCCACACTCATTATGATCCTTGCCTATGAAGAAGAAATCGTCCAGGTAATGTAAGATCTTGCCCGCCATGCTGATCTGGTTAACCACCCAGTTGACAAATGTACTGAACTATTCGAAATAGGCGCAAGATATCGAGCAGCCCATGGGGATACATTTATTGAAGTAGAAATGGCCCTCCCAAATGAAACCCAAGAATTTGAAGGAGTTTGGGTGTACCGGCAGCAGCCTTTGCCAGACAAGCATGAACCCCGAGTTGGCAGATGATATGCATTGCCTGATCGATGGAAGTTTATTGCACCGAACATAAACCTGGGTCGATAAAATCATTCACTGCCCCCCCCTGCTGGGTGAGATAAGTTATGGATTAGCCTAAACTTGCCTGGTTCTTTTTTCGGGAGAACCCCAATAGGTGAAATTATTAAGTTAGAGAAAGGGGGCTGATCGAAGAGGCCCGCAATCCTGCCCTTGTCTAGCTCCTTCTGCATTTTCTCCCGTACTATCTCCCCATGCTGTTGGCAGGACAGCGAGTTCCTTGAGTATCTGCCCCCCTCTTCCAGTGTGCCATGATATGGAATGCGGAACCCTACCCCAAACCCCTGATGTATCCCCGCAGCCTCCTCTCTCTTGGGGTATTGCCCCAGCCAAAAACGCATAGCCTCAAGCTTGATGGGGGTTGGTGCTAGCTCCATCCATGGGGCATCTCGTGGGCAGCGTAGGTGGCCATCTATCCCTGCCCGCCCTGCACTGAGCTGCTGAGTGTGGGCCCCTGCACATATTACATGCATGCCGAAAGCGGTAGTTGGTCCACGTCCTTCTGAGGTTTGAATATCCCAGTTGCCCGACCGGCGGGGTGAACTGGGGCCCGAGCCTGTCACCCTGACCCTGAAACTGTGATAGAAATTGATCCGGCTGAAATGGTCTGTGCGCCGACATCTCGTCGAGCCAGAGGTCAACTACCCTGTGTTTCCATGTAATTGACTTATTTTCCGCCATGTTTTTTCTAAATTTAATGTCATAGTTCAGCCAAGCCCACCCTCCATATCGCTTGTGGGCCCTGATTATCGTGTCGGAGTATCTAATTAAATATGGACTCATGTCTGGTTCCCGCTCAACCACAACGCTCATGAAAATATGGAAAGCTGAAATCCTGTTACTAATGGATTTGTAAATTTTGGGTCGCCTCTCCTTGTCTAGCTGAATGAAGATGTGATCAATTCTCTATAAACTGCTCCTCCTCGGGGTCCCTTTGCAGTAAAGAGAAAATATCAATATAATCTCTTTCCCAGATTTTCTCGTTAAGGATTCTTGGGACACTTCTGGCTAAGGTGGACACCCCACAGGTTGGAGCCGGACCCGCTTCTTCCCCAGCTGTACTGGTGGTAGTCCCCCCCCCCCACCCCTTCTCAAAGGAGGATAGGGCCTCTCGGATCATGTGCTCTAAAGCAGCCCCACTGTCAATGTGTTGTTCCCCCGTGCAAGGGGTTGTGTCTGCTGCATGCCCCTCCGGGCCTTACCCTGTGGTTGGCCTGCTGTGTACTCAGGGGCTGTGTACTAGGCGCTGTGATATCTCTTCATGCCACTGCAGGAATGACTGCCGGGACAATGCTGGTGCTACCCGAAGGGCTGTCTGCCCCCGCCGCTGACACACTCCCCTCCTGCATGTCGAGCAGCCTCTGCCGGACTGCTTGGGCGCTGTGTTGCTCCAGCTGTCTCTTCATCATGGACATCAGGTCGTCCAAATCGTGCTTCGCCTGCCTTGCAGGTGTCTTGGTGGGTTGTTTCGCCGACTGCTTACGCATAGCCGCTGGCTGCGTGCCCTGTGCTGCCTGTGTAGGTTTTCTCTTGCGCTGTGCAGACATGTTCTACCAATCAAACAGTAGCTGTTAATAATGAATAGACAGGCAACAAATGGACCCCTGCATAAGATAGAACAGCGCAAACCCTTCCCCCCCCCACTTAAGCACTCGCTGCTTTATCGCTCCCTTTTACCATACCGGGCAGCCACCCCTGTGCCATATGGGCTAGTCACTCTCTGGCTACCTCCTTATCAGCCATACAGGACAGCTTGGCTAGTTAACCGGTGCTGTCCTGATCCTCCATGCGGCCAGCGCTGTCCTGATCCGCCATGTGGTTCCCCGCAATGCTTCCCCCCTTAGCCAGTAAGCTCCCCAGAGAGGCCTTATGGGACCCCCGCCATGGCTCACGCGGCCCATGCATCCACTTTCCCCCCTGGCAAAGTAATACAGGGCTCATACATCCGAACCTCCCCCTCCTATCCATGCCTCGTGGTACTGGCTGCGCATCTGGATCCCCCCCTCCGGCAAAGTAGCACGCGGCCGCGTGGTACCACTTCTGAATCTCACATCATAGAAACATAGAAATAGACGGCAGATAAGGGCCCACGGCCCATCTAGTCTGCCCACCTTAATGTCCCTCCCCTACCTTTGCCCTGTGAATAGATCCCATGTGCCGATCCCATTTGGCCTTAAAATCAGGCACGCTGCTGGCCTCAATCACCTGTAGTGGAAGACTATTCCAGCGATCAACCACTCTTTCAGTGAAAAAGAATTTCCTGGTGTCACCTCGTAGTTTCCCGCCCCTGATTTTCAACGGATGCCCTCTTGTTGTCGTGGGACCCTTGAAAAAGAAGATATCTTCCTCCGCCTCAATGCGGCCCGTAAGATACTTGAACGTCTCGATCATGTCCCCCCTCTCTCTGCGCTCCTCGAGCGAGTATAGCTGTAATTTGTCAAGCCGTTTTTCATATGGTAGATCCTTGAGTCCCGAGACCATCCGGGTGGCCATTCTTTGCACCGACTCCAGTCTCAGCACATCCTTGCGATAATGCGGCCTCCAGAATTGCACACAGTATTCCAGGTGGGGCCTCACCATGGATCTATACAATGGCATAATGACTTCCGCCTTACGACTGACGAAACCCCTTTGTATGCAGCCCATGATTTGTCTTGCCTTGGACGAAGCCTGCTCCACTTGATTGGCAGACTTCATGTCCTCACTGACGATTACCCCCAAGTCTCGTTCTGCTACCGTTTTTGCTAGGATCTCGCCATTAAGGGTATAAGACTTGCATGGATTCTGGCTGCCCAGGTGCATAACTTTGCATTTTTTGGCATTGAAGTTGAGTTGCCATGTCCTAGACCATCGCTCCAGTAGGAGTAGGTCGTGCATCATGTTGTCAGGCACTGACCGCTGACTGGCCGCGCTCGGCCTCCTTACCTCCTTACTGCACGCCGCTCACCACGCTGCTCCACTAACGCCGCTCACGCTGCACGCCGCTCTAAAGCAGAAGACGCTGCTCACACTGGCTCTTGCGGTTTGGCTTGGAGGCACGGATCACGCTGACTCTCACCATTCCGTCTTCGCTCGACGGAGTGCGATGTCACGATGTCACAAGTGCAGGAAGAGGCAGAGTAAGCAGCCGGGACCACGTCGCTGCTCTCCGCACTGCTGGTCAGCCGAAAGAGGGAAAAGCATGGGAATGAGCCCCCCACTTGGTCTCCTCGCACCCACTCCCCTCCATTTCCTATTGGCTTACCCACTCCCACCCCCACTCATTCCCCTGGGAGGCTGGAACAGCCTCAGCCATTTTGCCGTCGCCGTCCACCCCACGTGGGTGGTAGGGCGCTCTTCCTTTCTCTGGAAAAGATTTTTGTTCTACGTTAATACCTTTCAAGTATTAACGTCTGAATCATATCTCCCTTGTCCCAATGATGAGAAGTCTTTACTAGACCAGGATTTGACCAAATTAAAGACATCTTTGGGTGCATAAGATTCCTCTATAATATTTAAAGAAATTACCACACAAGTAGACAAACATAGGGAACATATTAAGGAACAGAAACTTAAAAAATTAGTATGAGATGACAAGCATTACTCTTTGAACCAGGTTTATGCTTGGATGTATAAAAAAAATTGACCCAAATCAATCCCAATCCCAGGCGAGACAGTTCAGGTGCAGGCTACCAGTCCTCCCAGCGTTCATCCAAACACAGTGATTCATCAGATAGATTTTTAGCAACCCACAGAAGAAATAACAAAAGACAGAGAGGTGGAAGAAACAACAAAGGGGGAAAGCAGTTCAGATTTCAAGCACAGAAGTTAGGGAAGATTCAACTGTTATCAATTTGTCTGCACACAATTTAACATCAGAAGAGCAAGAGATTTTATCATGGGGATTATCTTTTCTTCCTTCTTTATATTGCAATAATTTTCAATTCTATAAAGACTTCGAGGAATTCATCAGGTCTCTCCAATTAAAAACCCACTTCAAGGGAACACCAGTGACTGATCACTGTCTAGTTCAGGGGTGTCCAACCTTTTGGCGTCCCTGGGCCTCATTGGCTGAAAAAAAAATTTTCTGGGGCCGCACAAACACTAACACTAGCTGATGAGCAAAAAAAAGGTTGAGCAGGTCCCAAATTTGCAATCACTAATATAGAAGATGTACCTTCCTTAACGGGACACTGTGGAAAGGAACCTAGAAAAGCAGTAATACTTACCCTGACTGAGTGATCCTCCACATACACCGCTGACAGTGAGAGCAGCCACAGGCTTCCGCATCCCCATTGTGAGCTTAGGCTCCCTCAAAATGAACATCTCCCCTGCTGTAGCTAGTAGGGATCCCCAAGCCTCACCAACTGACAGCCACCTCCTCCCCCTCCAACTGCCCATGTTTTGCAGCTGGCAGCAATATTGCAGAGTGGCTGCTTCCCTCCTCCCTGCCCCCCCCCCTTGGCTTTCATGCATGCATGAAAGCAGGGGCAGCTTGAGGATATTGCCATTGGCTGCAAAGCTTAGAGATTTTGAGTTGCCAGACTGGAGGAAGATGTCTTCAGTTGGCAGGGCTTGGGAATCCCCACTAGCTCAAGTATTTATAAATTGCACTCAGGCAGGGAGAAACTTTGCTGCCCATCCACTAATTTTGGGCTCCAGTCCCTCCCCCAAATCAGCTGTATATGACTTCACCACTGAATATAAAAATAATTGTGATTCATATATCCCAAAGCTAACATATTCCAGTTAATAAATTCAAAATAAAACAATTTTTTCTACCTTCTTGTCTGGATATTTTCTACCTTCTTGTCTGTGCTTTGTGTTTTTTTTTAAATTTTGTGGTTACCATTATGTATTAATAAGATTATCCTATATAATAAAACCCTAGCCACGCATGTGCACTCCTACCTGCGTGTTCCATTTTCCCTGTTCCGTGAGATGTAGGTCCTTGGTGGCAGGAGTGCACATGCGCGGGTCCCCAGCCTTACAGCACCTAACTACACTCGCCGTCAGGACTGGCCACCAGCGCTGGACTCCCTGCTCTGGTAAAAGTAAGTTCTTCGCCTTGCCGCCCCCCCCCTTCCCTTCCCTTCCCGCGGTCCCGACTCCAAACCTGCCAACTCCAGCAGCGTTGCATCACTCTACACACGCTGCTTCGGGGCCATAGAAGGCCCCGAAGCAACGTGTGTACAATGCTGCAGACACTGCTGGAGTCAGCAGGTTTGGAGTCGGGACTGCGGAAAGGGAAGGGGGGCGGCGGCGGCAAGGGACTACGAGAGCCGACCAGACTTCTAGCACCCGTTAATGTAACGGGCTAAAATACTAGTATTGTTTTTTTTTTTAATATAATTTTTATTGAAAAAGCAGTCAAAAGACACACAACAGTGGTCCGGCAAGGGGCCACATAATATTGTATATATAAAAAATGGATATTATTTTGGGGGTGGAGTCAGGGGCGGAGTTTGGGTGGGTCTTGGGTGGAGTATGGGCGGGGTACTCGGTTGGTATTTGCTAGGCTTAGGGGGTATTTGGCTTGAAAAAGTTGAGAAACACTGCTCTAGAAGATGATTCTATATACAAAATATCACCGGAATTGAGGATAACTGAAGATGGCAAATTACCAATTTCTGGGCCAAACCATAATAATTTTGTCTTTGTTGTGTTAAGTTTCTTATGAACCTGATGTGATTACGATTGCAGTTTAGATAAACAAGAGTTTATATTAGCTGTAAAGTTGCTCAAATTAGGATCAACTTCTAGCAGGATGAAGATATCATGAGCATAAGTGAACATAGTCTCGATGGAACTTAACTTACAGTATTTTAATGTAGTCATATAAATGTTGAAATGAATCGAAGACAACGAAGAGCCCTGAGGGACACCACAATCTGGCGTCCATGCAGCAGATATCATGCCTTCAAAGTTTACCACATAAGAGCATAATGTGAGAAATCCTTTAAACCAGCTTAGTACTTTTTCTTCTAATCCTATATCTGAGAGTAATTGAATCAAGATATCATGGCTGACTACATCAAAAGCAGCAGAAAGGTCAAATTGAAGTAAAATGGCATATCGATTCTGAGATAGCCAGCTTTGAACCTTAGAAATCAGAGAAACTAATAGAGTTTCAATATTGAAATTGGGACGGAAACCATGTTGAGATGGTAAAAGAATAGAGAATTTATATAATGGATAGTTGTTTGGAAATAATAGTCTCGATCATCTTTGTTAATGGAATGTTGAATATCAATGCTTAGTTCTGGGCGTTGTCTCGTGTAGATACTGTTTTCCAGCACAGATATTATTGTCAAGATCCATTATTATATTTTTGTATCCTTTTGTTCTTTTGTTATGCAAAATTTTCAATAAAACATATTGAACTTAAAAAAAAATAATGGAATATTAGCAATCGGACGGTAATTTGATGGTACTGTTGGATTCAAATTATGCAGTCCTATTTACGAGTATGTGGTTATTATAGCCATTTAAGTTCTAAAAATTAGCGCTTAACTAGCTAAGTGCTGACTCTGCCCCCGGAACAGCCCTAAAATTGCTGGTTTCAGCTTGGGTGCTAACTGGGCACTTTCCAGTTAAGTGCTGCTAAATATGCTTGTTGGCCTCAAGGAGCCAATTTAAATGGCCAGGTTTATTGATATGGAACCTAAATTCATAAGGGGAGGTGATAGAAAGAACAGGCTACAAAGAAAAGAGGTAAAGTGGATACAGTTACTGAACACCATGGAATCTTCTGGGCTTAATAATGATTAAGATTGGCCAGTTTTTCTGTAAATTTCTTTTTTTCTGCAAATTTCCTTTTTTCATCAAAATTCAGTGCAATTTATCCAATTGGATAAATATCATCAGCGCTAACTTAATTAATAAGGCTCACAATAACATTTTTGCATGCAGGTGAATGCTTGTTGGCATGCCAAACGTCGTCATAATATAAGATTGTCAGCGAAAAACAGTCAATGTCTATTTTAAAAGAAAAGAAAGAACTTAAGATTTCACTAAATAGGCCAGTATTTTGCTTAAGAAGATAAGCATCAATTTGTCCATTCTACAAAAGATTTAAATACAGAATCAGCGATAGAAAGCTAAGTTTTATACATTTAAATACTCATTGTCTGAATAGGCATTTTTGTTCAAAAATAAGGAAACAGTATCGTATACATATACCTATTGGCGTTTTCAAATTAGCTTTGTAATTTCATTGAGATTTTTGAACATTGACGATATGCATGCATTGGCGTCTTGGATAAAAGGCGGTGCCATTTTCAAATAACGTTCAGTGCTTATAAGCTAGCGTTTTGTGAGAAAGCTGTAAGTTTCCATCAGAACGTTATTGTTGTTGTTATTTTGTAGAAACCAACACTAGTCTTGAAGAAGCCAATTTTGACGAAACGGGTTCCGTCGGTGCTTTGGTATTTTAACCGCTATTTTGACTGCGAACTACAGCGGAGAGTGCATTCAGTCAATGACGCATACAGATAAGTGTTTTTTTTAATTGAAATGTATAGATTGCATGCTTAAAGCAGCTATCATTCGGAGTTCCCGTTAGTTGTTTTACATTCTTTACAAGGACTCTGTTTCTTTAGATGCAGAGAAGGCTTTTGATCGAGTAGAATGGTCCTTTATGTATCAGGCTATGGAATGGTTTGGTTATTGGATCTGGATTTATACAAATGATTCAAACCTTGTATAGCTCCCCTTTTGCTAGATTGTACATTAATAATACTTTTTCAGAGCGGTTTCGCTTGGAAAGGGGAGTGAGACAGAGATGTCGGTTATCTCCTTTGTTGTTTGATATTGTTTTGGAACCTTTATTGTTGGCTATTAAGCAAGCGGAGGAGATTTGTGGCATTCCTTATGCAGGCCGGGAATACAAAGTCTCTGCATATGCAGATGATATTTTGCTTCATTTGAGAAATACTGAAATTACCATCCCATGTTTATTGGATGTGATTAACAAATTTGGAAAATTTTCTGGTTACAAAATAAACTGGAGTAAATCAGAAGTCCTTCCATTGAATGTACATTGTACGAAAGGACTATTTGATGAGTTTCCTTTTATTTGGAAAGACAATGGTATTAAATACTTAGGTATTTAAATTAAAAATATTTTGGAAGAAACAATGAAAATAAATGAAAGATCATTATTATTAAAGGTCACAGAGATGTGTGAGCAATTTGTCTTGGTGGGGGAGAGTTCATACAGTCAAAATGATGATCTTGCCGGTAATTTGTTACCAACTGGTTATGTTACCAACTAGTCTTATAGCCCGTTACATTAACGGGTGCTACAATATATGTGTGTGTGTCTGTCTTTATTTCTTTCTCTCTCTCTCTCCTTAGCCGCTTTCTTTCTTTCTGTCTTTCTTTTTCCTTGGCTGTCCATCACCACCCCTTGCCTGTTCCTCCTGTCCTTTCTCCCTTCCTTTTACCTCCCCTGTGTCCACCACCACCCCTTCACTGCTTTCCTTATGCAGCAGCAGCCCTTCTCCCTTTGTTTTACCCCACCCCCCTGTCCATCAGCACCTCTTTCCTTCTCCCCCTGTCCAACATTAGGCCTCTGTTCCTTTTTCTTCACCCCCCCTGTCCATCAGCACCTCTTTCCTTCTCCCCCTGTCCAGCAGTAGGCGTCCCTTCCTTTTTCTCCCCCCCTTCCTCCTTCTTAGCCCTATGATACACTTACCTTGCTCTGCCCCTGATCAGAGGTCCCAACAGCCGCCCAGTTGCACCCATTGGAAAAGTTCCCTCTTCCGCATCCCGCACCCCTCCTGATGCGACTCCCGCTGTCTTTCTTTCTGTCTGTCTCTGTCCCTGGCCCCCTTTGTCTGTCTTTCTGTGTATCTCTCTGCCCCTTTGTCTTTCTTCTTTTCTTTCTGTCTCCCTTCCTCCCTCTGTCTGTCTGTCCGAAGCAGCATTCCCTCCCCCTCCATTTCCCTCCCCCCATGCCAGTTCCCTGTGCTCCTGCCCCTGTGTCTTTCTTCTTTTCTTTCTATCTCCCTTCCTCCCTCTGTCTGTCTGTCCAAAGCAGCATTCCCTCCCCCTCCATTTCCCACCCCTCACACCAGTTCCCTGTGCAGCAGCATTAGCATTTCCTCTATCCCCCTTTCCCTTCCCGCGGTCCCGACTACACATGGCGATTCAAGCAGCGTGTGCAGCAGTCTTCACACGCTGCTTCGTATCCTTCTACTGCCCTGATTTACTCTTGCACGTCCCTGATGACATCATCAGAGACGCGGCAGAGCAAATCAGGGCAGTAGAAGGGCCTGAAGCAGCGTGTGAAGACTGCTGCTCACGCTACTTGAATCGCCGGGTAGGTAGTTGGGCCTGCGGGAAGGGAAGGGGGGGTGGCAAAGGACTCGGGTCGGTTTAAGAGCCGGGGCGGAAAGTTGCTGGGCTCCTCGGTGGGGGCGCTGAGCGGCCGCAATCCCTCTCCTCCGAGACACCCCGCCCGCCCGCCGGAGGAATGAAGATCAGCTTGTCCCGGCTTGTGGAGGCATCGGCAGCTGGTGACGTAAGCGCGCATGCGCACTCCTACCTAAGGTGCCCTACATCTCATGGAAAACGGACACACGCAGGTGGGAGTGCGTATGCGCGGCTTACCGTTTTATTATATTAGATTTATTTTCAAGAGTCCTTTTATAAAAAGTTAAATGTTATTCTGACAAAATTTATTTGGCTAGGGAAAAAAAGCAAGAATTGCTTTAGTATCTCTACAAAAAACAATTGCGGAGGGAGGGGTAAATTTTCCCAATTTTTATAGGTATCATCAAGCCTATATAATGCATCAAGGTATGTATTGGATCCTCCCTGAGCTCTTGGAACATCAGCCAGACTGGTTATATCTTGAGTGGAAAATCATGTCCCCAATGAGACTATCTCACACATTAAGAATTAAAATACCTAGATACGCAAAGGACAATGTGATTTTATTAGACACATGGAAAAAAATCAAATTTATTTAGAAATTAACAGATGCTCCTATAATGAAATCTACTTTGCAGTCCTTATGGTTAAACTCCAAGATTCAAATAGGCAGTGCTGGGATTGCTTGGAAGAATTGGATGCAGGCAAGTATTCAGACATGAGATGATGTTATGTCTAATGGAAATCTGCTTGGTTTTTCACAACTGTAATTAAGAGACTGACTCAAGTCAATTAAACCAGCATATGAGAAGGACTCGTTATACTGTAACGTAGCTCAGAGACATATAACTCTGAAGGGGGGGGGGAGGTAACCCCCTCTTAGGTTAAGAGTTTTTCATCCAATCATAGCATGATATTTAGTAAAAACGAGCCCAACTCTTGAAGGTATAAGTTAATTAATAACTGTATTCAATACTTGAAATAAAACCGCTTGCAAAACTTTTAAAGAATACAAAAAAAGTGATTGCATTCAGATCTATACACAATCTATACTGGACATCATTTCTCATCTTTTGGTACAAGCTTTGGAAATGGGAGTCATTACAGAAAGGGAATTTAGATTTTTGAGCTGTCCGCATCCACGGATACCTGTCATTTATTTTGTTCCAAAAGTGCACAAATCTTTGTCTAACCCTCCGGGAAGACCGATTGTATCCGGTATTGGATCTCTTCTTGAACCCTTATCAGCTTTTGTTGATTTTTTTTCTAAAAGATAGGGTTCCATTGGCTCCCTCTTATGTTCTGGACTCTACCAGCATCATTCAGTTTTTGTCTACCTTTCAGAACGTACCTAAGGATGCCATTTTACTTACCTTTGATATAGCTGCTTTGTACACCAATATCCCACAGCGTGAAGCTATTGAAGTCATTCGAGGAGAATTACAAACTCAAGAATTATCTGAAACCAGAATCCAGTTTTTGCTAGATGTAGCACAGGTGGCACTCAGCATGAACTATTTTCAATTTGACCAGTACTTTTACAAACAAATCAAAGGCACTGCTATAGGGTCGAAAATGGCCCCTTCCATAGCGTGCCTGTATGTGTCTCAATTTGAACAGCGGTTCTTATATCCATCTGAGTTTTGGCAGTTCTTTTTATTCTGGAAAATATATATTGATGATGTCTTTGCTGTATGGATTGGTACAGCGTCTGACTTGATGGCATTTTTTGACTGGCTTAACAGCTGTGATCCTAACCTTCAGTTCACCATGACTAAGGATTGTCATCAGGTTTCTTTCCTGGATATCAATATCACTTTACATCAAGGCTGTTTTCAGACATCCATATACCGAAAGCCTACTGACAGGAACAATTTACTTCAATATGATAGTTTCCATCCTAAACATTTAAGGAACAATATACCCACTGGACAATTCTTACGTCTTAGGAGACTATGTTCTACAGTGGAAGAATATGTGCACAAGGCAGATGAAGTAAGACACAGATTTTTATCAAAAGGATATCCACCAGCAGTACTCAAGAAAGCCTATAAGAGAGGCTTATATGCTAATCAGACTTTGTTATTACAGTCACAAGCCAAACTTGAATCTCGCTCACTGGTGTGAATATACCATACTCCATTCATGCTTTCCAAATTAAGAAAATCATCAAACAACAATGGGCTATCATGCAGTACCATGAAGCCTTTCACGATGTCCCCAGGTTTGCTTTTTCTAAATCTTTGAATCTCAAACAGAAACTTACTCACTCTCAGTTTCTAAGCCAGCCTTCTCAACAATCCCCACAGGGGCAACATTCTCCATGCGGTTGCTGCAAAATATGTCGATATAGTGTTACAATCCAACAAATGTCACTCATGCCTCATCTGAAGTATACACAGCACAGTACGAATTGTAATTCTCACCACGTAGTATATGCCATATCATGCCCGTGCCATCTCGTTTATGTAGGGTGCACCACCCGCAACCTGAAACTCCGTATTGGGGAGCATATGAGTCGCATTCGGACAGGGGTGCAGGAAGCTCCCCTGGTCCAACATTGGCAACAAGCCAATCATGTTGTGGAGGATCTTACATTTACAGTGTTGGACTGCATATTCAGCCCCAGGGGTGGTGACATCGCCCGGATGTTGTGGAGGAGAGAACAAAAATGGATTTTTAATTTAAACACCCTCCACCCGCATGGCCTCAACAATGAAATTGAATGGGCAGCATATCTGTAATTTCTTTTTTCGGCTTTACAGCTTCCCATCTGTAGCAATAGTAACACATTTTTCCATGCTTCTGTAATGTGAATGAATGGCGTCATCACGTATCCACGCTCGGCCGTTCCCCTCCCCCTCTGGTTTAAAAGTCAGAGCGGGTGCCGGCGTTCTCCGTTGCACGGAACTTTTTAGTTTTTGACCGGTATGTACTTACATTGTGTCTCTTATCTCCTTGTCAGCTGTTAATGCTTTGAAATCTTGCACAGTTACATCAGCCTTTTGAGTTTCAGTGCCTGTACCTGGTGCATCTTACTTTCTTTTTGTTGTTGCATTTCAGATCACAGTTAAAGAATTTATACATGGTGTGACTTTTTCTGAAAAAATCTAACTCTCGGTTGGCGGGGTCTCCTGAAGCAGACGCCGAAACGGGGCCGCGTCGGGACCCTGAGAAGTTGTATCTCAGCTAAGTACATTTTCACACCTTCAGCACAACCTGAATGCAATCACTTTTTTGTATTCTTTAAAAGTTTTGCAAGCAGTTTTATTTCAAGTATTGAATACAGTTATTAATTAACTTATACCTTCAAGAGTTGGACTCGTTTTTACTAAATATCATGCTATGATTGGATGAAAAACTCTTAACCTAAGAGGGGGTTACCTCCCCCCTTCAGAGTTATATGTCTCTGAGCTACGTTACAGTATAACGAGTCCTTCTCATATGCTGGTTTAATTGACTTGAGTCAGTCTCTTAATTACAGCTCAGCTACTTTTCTGACTCTTTTTGCTACATTGTCCCTGTCTATTGGAAACATGGTTTTTCACAACTGCAACAGTCATTTGGAATTTTAAAATCTCAACAGTATCAGTGGTTGCAGTTGAAGCAGGCTATTCAGAGTGGGTTCCCTGAATGGAAAAATTAAAAAAACGTATTTTAGTCTGCAAATCCTTTGCTACCAAACTGATTTAGTTGGACATCAGGCTACTCAGTGGTACAAATTGATTTCTGGACTTTTAAATAAAAAAACAAAAAATAGTCTTAGAGACATCTGGAGCATCGAGATAAAACAGTATATTTCTGTGTCTCGTTGGCCACGAATTTGGACTTGGAGATTGAAATGTACAGCATCAGTATCTATGAGACAAACATGGTTATTTTGTTACATAGGATTTTCTGGACCCCAGTTCGATTAAATAGAATAGATAGTTCTAGGACTAATAGATGTTGGCATTGTCATATTGATATAGGGACTTTGGATCATCTGTTATATTTTTGTCCATTTATATTAATATTTTGGAAGTCAATCTGGGGACAAATAAATCTAGTTTTAGATTCAAATGTTCCATTATCATACGAGGCTATAATTAGTGGAACAATTTTACATGTGAAACCCACTCTAGATAAATATAAAAGTCATCTATTTTTGATCCTAACAGGTATAGTCATTCAATTAATTACAAGTAATTGGAAGAACCATGATAGAATAAATTATACTTTTTGGTGGGTGAATGTGTGCACTTCATATAGATATGAACGAATTAATGCAGAGTGTAGGGGACTTAGTGAGGTATTCAATAAAATTTGGAGCCCATTGACTAAATTTGTAAAAACATAATAATGTATTTTCATCATCATATCTTTCTTTTGGTTTATTTATCTTTACACATCCAGGGAGGGTGGGGGATTGGAGGGATGGGAGTAAATATTGATAGTGTTATTTGGGTAACTTTATTCTTCTTTTGTATTATATATTAGGTAATATTCTGATATTATTAGATGCAAGAATCTGAAATTAATGAATGATATTTAATGTAACCTGAACATGAACTAGTGTAATGTATGTAATACCTACTGTTCTTTTATTTATATGACACTGTTTTTGATTAAAAATCAATAAAGAATTAAAAAAGGACTCTATGGCGCTTTATATCAGCAACAGTTATCCAATATACTAAGGGCTCCTTTTACGAAGGCGCATTAGCGGTTTAATGCGCGTAATACCGTGCGCTAAACTGCCGGCCGCACTAGCCGCTACCGCCTCCTCTTGAGCAGGCGGTAGTTTTTTGGCTAGCGCGGGGATTATCGCGTGCTGAAAAGTCACACGTGCTAAAGCCGCTAAAGCGCCTTCATAAAAGGAGCCCTAAGGGCTCTGGAACAGATAGTAATATTTATTATTTATTTAAAAATCTATATACCATATAAAAACTATGCGATTTACAAAATTTACGTGCATACATATTAAAAATGCTAAACATGATAAAACATTAACGATATCATTGTTAAAACCTTCTTTTAAATTCATCCTACAAGAGGGAAAGCCAAAATCCCAGAAAAACATTTACAGGATGGGAAAGCATTAACAGAAAATAGCATTAGCACAGGAAGGCATTGACAAAGCAAAAAAATTTGACCATGTTTCCCCGCTTTTAATAGATGCCCACTGGATACCTATTGGCCACAGGATCCTGTATAAAATTTTGTTACTTATTTTTAAGACATTGGCATTTAATGAGCCACAGTTTATTTCTAGATTATTGATTCCTTACAAACCTAAACGTTCCCTACGATCATCTGATCAAAATCTACTATCGGTGCCGTCTTTGAAGATTATTGGGACCAGAAGATCAGATATGTTCTCCGTTATGGGCCCACAATGGTGGAATACCCTACCTCAGTTTATTCGAACTGAACAAGATATTGTAAAATTTAAAAAACTGTTAAAAACCCACTTATTTAAAGATGCCTATGAATCTTAACATTTGTTCTTTTTATTTAATCAAATACTATACTATATTGTGCATTGGTACTATGATTCCCTCCCTTTTGTTTTTTCCTTTTTCTAACCATACCCAAATATTGTAACTTTTAACCCCACCCCTTAAACTCATGACTGTATTGTTTAATTTTGTTATTTGAATTTATTTTGTAAAGTCTCTTCTATCTTAATTACAATATGTACATCGCCTAGAAAATATAATAGGCGATTCATCAAAGATTAAATAAACTTGAAACTTGAAACTTAAACAAATAATTGCGTTTCAACATTTTCTTAAAGTTCAGTCTCCCATCACAGAATCGCAGCATTGCAGGCAGCGCCTTCCAGAGCTTGGCACCTGCTACCGACAGCATTGTTGCCTCAATCTTAACATGAGAGATTAACATCTTACCCTCCAAACTCAACTTCATACTAGTTTCTGATAAACTCTAGGGAATTATGTGTAAAAAAAAATAGAATTATGCATTGAAATAATACAGTCTATTAAACAGAACAGCATTTGCAGAACTCTGGAAATATATGCAGGTACTTTAACACATACGACCATGAACAGATATTTTTATTGTGTTATAATGGGCATAAATTTGTGTATCAAATCTAATTTAAGTAGCATGAATGGAATAAAAACATTTGCTCAGCCTGTGTGCCTAATATTCTTTATTTCTCAGCAGTCAAAACATCTTTTCCCTGTCTGTTCGCCTCTTGTACAACTCAACCTGACTCTTGCCCCTTTCAAAGAACCTTATTTGTTGCTGCTCTCTCAGACACTCCTCCGCTCCCCCGTCAGATTCTCTTTTCTCCCATTTTTTTCCATTTCCTCTCCTGTTCTAATTCCCTAATGCCCTCCCCCAATCATTCACCCACTGGCAGGCTGTGCTCCTTTAGCCAGGTCTCAACACTTTATATTGTGTTAGAGTCTGCTCCCTCCAGTTTGATCCAGAGGCCGTATCTGGAGAAGGATATAAAAAGACTTGAAGCGGTCCAAAGGAAGGCGACAAAAATGGTAAGGGGTTTGAACCAACAGAAGTATGAGAAGAGACTGGGAGACCTAAATATGTGTACTCTGGAGGAGAGGAGGGAAATATGATACAGACGTTTAAATACTTGAAAGTATTAATATAGAACCAAATCTTTTCCAGAGAAGAGAAAATGGTAAAACTAGAGGGCATAATTTGAGGTTGCAAGGAGGGAAGACTCAGGAGCAATGTTAGAAAATTATTTTTCACGGAGAGGGTGGTAGATGCCTGGAATGCCCTCCCGAGGGAAGAGGTGGAGAGGAAAACGGTGATGGAATTTAAAAAAGCGTGGGATAAACATAGAGGATCCTTAATTAGAAAACAAAGAATGTAAATTAAAGAGCTAAAGCCGGTACTGGACAGACTTGCACGGTCTGTGTCCCATATGTGATAATTTGTTGTAGGATTGGGCTGAGGAGGGCATCAATGGGAACTCCACTGCCTTGGAATATGAGGATGTTACTGGCCAGCCTTTATGGTAGATATCCTGCGAACAGGATGGTTGAATAGGCTGGAATGAGCTTGGCGGCAACTTCAGCATTTGGAACCTAGGACAATACCAGGTGGACTTTACAGTCTATGACCCAGAAATATCAAAGAAGAGTCAAGTTAATTTAATCATGTATTTTTAATGGCAATAACTAATGGGCAGACTGGATGGATTGTTCAGGTCTTTATCTGCCGTCATTTACTATGTTAATATGTTACCTGGCAGAAACCCAAAGAGTAGCAACATTCCATAGCTGAGATTGTGATGTCATAATGCCTCATTCCACCAATGCCCAAGAGCCAACCTCAGCAGTGATATCACAATGGCTTGATTAGATGGCAACTTCAGCAGTTGGAACCTAGGACAATACCAGGTAGACTTTACAGTCTATGACCCAGAAATATCAAAGAAGAGACAAGTTAATTTAATCTTGTATTTGTAATGGATATAACTAATGGGCAGACTGGATGGACTGTTCACGTCTTTATCTGCCGTCATTTACTATATGCAATTTAGCATAAGTAGGCCAACTTGCTGTGCACCTGGAATAGCTTGCTATACTCCATTAAACACATTTATATTTATGTTTATGTTCATTTATACTTCTATACCACCTTTTCTGAGAAGAGAGGCCACATAAAAGAGCAAAAGCAATCGTGAAGGTTTTAAAAACAGGACAGCTAACACTCAGCAAAACCACACACTCTAAAAAAAATAATCTGAAATTCTAAAATGGTCTCAAGGCTCCAGAGAAGCCCCTTGTAAAAGAGAAGGGTCAAAAGCCAAGGAGAAAAGTTAAATTTCTTTATGAAGGGATGCTGGTAAGGCTTTCCTCAGTAAAGGTGAAATGAAAAAGAATGCCGATTGCCATGTAGATTCTAAATGGATCTGTGAAGGAAAAGAAATGGATAGGCATTGTTCATGCATCGATCATAGTAGTAAATCAGTGGGTAAATCTGTTCCTTATATCTAAATCAACTGAACATGGATGGCCAAACTGAACCCAATTTGACTTTGTGCTTTTCATCTTCACTGTTCCTTCTAAGCCAGTGGTTCCCAACCCTGTCTTGGAGGGTTTTTGGGATAGCCCTAATAAATATGCATGAGAGAGATTTGCATATAATGGAAGTGACAGGCATGCAAATCTGCTCCATGCATATTCATTAGGGCTAGCCTGAAAACCTGATTGGTCTGGTGGTCCTCCAGGATAGGGTTGGGGACCACTGCTCTAAGCTGAGTGGGAGGTCTACACCTGCAGTCCTGCCAATGGGAGGTACTGTTTCACATTTCCACTTGTGAAAGGCAGGCCAGCTCTGCAGGACTTCAGGGAACCTGATGTCCCTAGCAGTTGAAAACACAATATTGAAGCACCACCCCTTACTGGCAGCAATGGAGGACTTCTGCTCAGTTTAGGGGAAACAGTGCCCCTCTTGTCCCATTTCTATATCTCAATTGCACTTGCCCCCTCGACTACATATTAAAATGTTTCATTGTACAAACTGTGTTAGCATGCTTATTAGGTATTTCATTGTGATTATGCTGGCATTATATTATATCTCTATTGTATGAAAGACTCGCTGATGACCTTTCGGAATACACTGAATACCCTTCTTTTCAATTGAACAGTGCTAATGGACTACCTCTCCTTCCTTTCTCCTCTCTCCTCCCTCTCCTGTTCCCTGTTCCCCTTCCTCTAACGCCTTGCTCCCCTACCGCTCCCCCATCTCTGCCCTCCCTTCCCTTGCACCCCCTCCCCTTCTCTCTGTACGACTCCTCACATGCCTCTTCTTCGATTGCCTAACATATTTTTGGTCCTGTAACTTTACTGTGAATATCAATTGTAACCTGTTCTGAGCTCCCGGGAGAGCGGGATAGAAATCTAAAATAAATAAATAAAATAAATGCTGTCTACGATGATGCCATTCGTATTTTGCTTATATGATTGCTGTACAGTGCTCCCTTGCGAATTCGTGGTCGGTGGTTCATGGTCCTGGTCAGTCACCGTATTTTCTAACCGCGAATGACCAGGCAGGAGAGGGCAGCCGGAGAGGCAGGAGAGTGAAGGAAATCACTCGCTGAATGCTCCGACCGCCTCTTCCTGTACTAAAGTCGGGTCTTACCAATCAGGAGCTGCGTGTCAAAGCAGTTCCTGATTGGTGAGGCCTGACTTTAATACAGGAAGAGGTGGTCGGAGCATACAGCGATTGATTTTCTTCACTCGCCAGCTCTCCGGCTGCCCTCTCCTGCCTCTCCAGCTGCCCTCTCCTGCCTCCCCTGCCTAAAAACTGTATTTGCGGTTTTTCAAAATTCGCAGGGGTTCCTGGAACGGAACCCCCGTGAATTTCAGGGGAGTACTATATATATTTTTGATACCGTATCATATTTGTCCCATTTCTAAAATTCACTAAGAATTCTAGCCCTAGAACTAGAAATCTCCAAGTTTGCCTCATTGATTTTATTTATGATTATATTTGGTTATTTTATTATTGTTGTTCTGTTAACAAAATTGTACGTTAAACTGTGCCTGCCTTACACCACCTTGGGTGGATTTGTTCATAAAGGTGTTGAATAAATCACAATAAATAAATAAATGATATGCAAAATTGTAGTTAAGCTTTATTGCATAATTTCCCAGGGTATAGCTGGAAAGGAGTAGCCACATTGTGCTCTCTCTTTCACATACACTCTTCTTAGCTGGCTAGCAGCTGGGCTACCCAGTGTTGTTTAAAGTTCTAAGCCATAAGTACTTAAGTAAAAGTAAGGGTAAATGCGTATTTTGATACTTAAGCAAAAGTAAAACGTATAATGAAAAACAAATAAAATAACATAAAATTATATTTGTATACTGTGATACACCATGGAGTTCAACGCGGTTGACAAGCATTATCTAAAGATGGTACATAATCGGTGAAGGTACAAATGCGAACAGCCTAGAAGTAGGATAAGATCAGTGTCAGATACAATCATGATTAATATGAAAGTCAAAATAATAATAATAATAATTTATTTTTATATACCGCCACACCACATAGTTTTAGGCGGTTCACGTCTAGAAGAACTGTACAATCAGTGAAAAAAATACAATTGACATAAAAATATATTAAAATCAAATTAAAATATACATATTAGAATATCAATTTGCAAATTTATCAATCGAGATTAAAACATAAATTTGCAAATTTACCAAACAGATCAGTTTTCAACTGCTTCCTAAAAGACAAATAAGAACAAGCCTGAGAAATAATGGTACATTCTTGCCTCAAAAGGCAACCAATGTAACTGTTGGTAAAATGGAGTAACGTGGTCATGTTTTTTTCAGGTCAAAAATCAAACGAACCGCTGTGTTCTGAATAAGTTTTAATCTTTTATGGAGTTTTTTTTAAATGAGATCCTAAATATATTATGTTGCAATAATCCAAAACAGACGGAATGGAAGATTGTAGTAATAACCTAAAAGATACACTATCAAAATATTTTTTTTATTGTTCGAAACTTCCACGAAATCGAAAAACATTTTTTAGTCAATAAATTCTTATGGTCATCCAAAGTTAGCTGGCGATCCAAAATAACTCCTAAGATTTTAATGGAGGTGGATATTAAAAAAATTAGACCATTCAGGTGAAGTACCTTTTCATTGATGTTATCGGTAGGACATACCAAGGTAAACAGCCAGAGATACAGTTAAAGTTATGGATAGATATAACCAAATACAGTAGCAAAGGGAGGGGGCAGGACATAGTAAGCACTAGAAGTATCTGTGCATGATAGGGTCACTTTCAATGGAAGTAAAACACGGATGTCTCAATCCGTCCTCCTTTTTCTGGAGCCATACGGTGACCCTTTGCATGGAAAATTCACAGTCATCCATGGGCTGGAGCGTGAGTAACATGCAGGAAAAGCACAGGGTTTAATGCTCTGCTAGAAACCTATTGAACAGGTAGGTTTTTAAGCTTCGCCTAAAAATGCACTTACAATGAAGAAAACCCTGCGATGGGTAGTGCCCAGCTTAACACGAACTGCTTGGTAGGGTAGCGATTTTGTGACTCGAGTATAAGTAAAAAACGTAAGGCCTGGATTCTGCAAACTGTGCCGTAATTGGCTGGCTCCTACAAAAGCAGCGCCGATCGTGTGTCAATCACGGTATGGAGCTGTTGGAAGAATTACAGCTATCATGAAAGGTAGCTGCTGGAAATGTAGGCCAGGGTTTTAAAGCCCTACATTTCCAGTTCCTTCTTTTGACTGAGAATCATGTCCTTAGGCGCCATTAGGTGGTATGCATAATTACGACAGCGGCACCATTTTCTTTGTAACTAAGCTCCTAACTTCTATTCCCTGCCCAAATTTACTCCTGTTGCCATCTACATTTTATGCTTCTAAATTTAAAAGTTTAGAGAAATTTGAGTTAAAAAAAAAAAAAATAATAATTTAGGAAGAGGGGGCGTTTCAAGATGGTAGCATGAAGTGTTCTGTGACAAGTTCTCTCTGTGAGTTTTCCTGAAGGCTTTTTTCCTGAAAATTATGCTGCATACTAAAAGAAAGGCGGCTGTCGAAGCTCTCACCTCACAGAAGACATTGAATCCTTTGCGGTTTGAGCTCCAGAGTCAAGCTCTGGAGGTTTTCCGGCGCTGCCCTGCGAGGGAGGGAGTCTCGACGGCATCTGGATTTGATGACACCTCCGAAGAGCAATTCACCGCCTCACCCTATGGCCCCTGTGAGTCTAGAGTGGTTTCTTACGGCAGAAGTCGCTGAACTCGATGCCCCCTGTGGGGACATCTTTGCAGGGGACTCTTTGGAGCAAATTGGAAAAATGATGGTACTTTCAGCTGCATGAAAAGGCCCGAGACATTGTTAGAGAGCAAATGGAGTGCTCTCCAGAAACTTGCTATGAAAGTGGACACTTCAACTAAAGAAATATCATCTCTTGTAAGTAAGATTGACTCTTTAACAGAAACCTTGGTAGGGACAAAAACTGAATTTTCCACACAGTTGTTATCGTTAAAAGAAGATATCGGCTATAATAATAATAATAACTTTATTCTTCTATTCCGCCGCAATCTTGCGACTTATAGGCGGCTTACGGTCAAGAGAGCTGGACATTCAGCGAATTACAATATGCAGATAGTCGGAGGAAATACAGAGAGCAGAGACTTTAAGAAAGCAAGAATATAGAAATACAATTTGCTGAGCAAGAGTATAAGATATACAGTTTGGTAAGTAATGTCCGAGATGACCTGTTTGGAATAGGCCGCACATTTCAGAAAATACAGCGAAAAATTACGACATGATAAAGATAACAGTTTATATGTATCACAGTACCGTGAAATTCCATGCAGGCTTAGGAGGGGAGAGAGGAAAGGGGTAGGAGGTCGGGGGGGGGGACCGTTATTGAGGAGAGAGAGGGGAGAGCGGGTCAATTGTTTAGGTATTTCAGGAACAGATATGTTTTTAGGCGCTTCCTAAATTCCCCGTAGGTAGTGGGCGAAAGCAGTTGATCTAGGTCTTTACCCCATAAGGCTGCTTGGTGAGAGAGAAGGTGTTCGCGGTGTTTTTTCAGTTTGCAACCTCTAACTGGAGGGGAAATGAATTTTGAATGTGTGTTTCTCTTGCGTTTGTTGTCGGATTTGCATTTGCCCTAATGCATGATGACTTGGGATACAGGAAAGTCTACAGGAACGATGGGTTCCCAAACAGCTCACTGATCTGCACAAGCAACAGCGTGTGGAGGTTGCGACCCAGTTCCTGACTCGGTATGAAGAAGATCTAGGTATTCTGGAGAGAACTGTCACTGGCGACGAGACAAGGGTGCACCACTGCAATCCGGAGAGCAAAAGAAAAAGCACGATGAAGTAAAGGAAGCGGTGCTCACCTGGCTTCAGGTGCAGCCACAAAGCTGCGGGAATGCAGACACTAGTTGAACGATACAACAAATGCATTGTCTTGCATGTGGAACAGTGATATGTTCAATTGCTCACAGTTACTTCTATCAAAGCCATTAACCTTTGTTTTTTGATTTACCGTCGTATAATGTATATTGGTTCTGTACCTCACTTTGGGATTTAACATGAAAGCGAGTTATTGAATCAAAATAGGCCAATAAACATGACTGTAATTTTGATTTTAAAAAAAAGAAAGAAAATAGATTTTTTTTTTTCCTTTCACAGCCGTGTTTACACAGATAGTCATGGTATAAACCTTTCCACAGTGATAATTCTAACCTTGACTGGTTGCATTTCCATTCTACTGCACCTTCTAGGCTCATGAATAGAAACAATTTCTGACACCAGTGGACTGTATTACTTTAGCAGGGGATTTTTTTTTCTGATATAAGGATGAGTGACAGAACTGGGACCATTTCTTGGTAATTCCATCAACTAGATTTTGTTCTGGAGTTGTTCTTTAGACTCTGAAGCATATCTTTGATTCCTTGTTTATTCAGCGCTGCAGAATCTAACAGAGAAAGAAAAATGTAGCTTTAGCTTCAGGATTTTGGTTCATTGTTTCAACTTTAATATAACACAGATCAAATAAGTGTCTAAGCTGTTTACAATAAAAGTCTAAAAATAAAACTACAGCTACGAGGTAAAATACAAAAAATAATGAATAAGCCAGATAAGTAAAACAAGGGTCAGAAAGGGAAGGAAATGCAGATAGGGCGGGTAAGGACAAGATACCGAATCCAATTTTAATAGCCCTAGCCTCTGCGACTACTTAGTGAGCTCTCTCCCAGTAAGCAGATTGTCACAATGAAACCCATGAAGTAAAAGTTAATCTGAACCAATGAATTTTCAGGCCCACCTTGAATTTTTATTTCTGTGACGTTTCCACAAATGGAGAACAACTACTCCAAAAGAGCAATGCCCGATTAATTCAAGTCTTACAGTGGTCTGGGACCATCACGTTGTAAGGATAAGTCTTCCAAGATGGAATGAATGTGAGGGATTAGCAAACTGGCAAGGAACAAAGGTAAACCAGAAAAGCAAGTTCGATGTGTGATTATAAGGATTTTAAAGGGGATTTGGAAAGTTACCAGCAACCAATGTTCCTCTATTAATAAATAATATGATCATATTTTATAGTACCTGAAATCAATTACACAGTGGTGTTCTGCACCAGCTGTACTTGCATGATACTGGTGGCATTTGTGTCTTATAATAAATCATTAGCACTAAGGCGTAGACGACTGTAGTGAATTTCACTGGTTTAAAGAACTGAGTGAATGAATAGGATCATCTTCTGACATACTTTCTTAACCCCGCTAGAAATCTGTCTGCAGAAGCTGAGTTCACAGTCTAAAAATGAGCCTAATATTTTGATATAAAATAATAAAAGCATAGCTGAGCCAAGATATATAGTAGTAGAGTGGGGATGATGATCCTACTTGGAGAAGATCATTGTTTCAGTTTTTTTGAACACACGAGTATAATTTGAGCCTGTGGTCACTGTTCCCTTTGAGCTGAGCAGGAGTCCTCCATCTACCATTCTGTCACTGGGGGGTGCTGTTTTACTATTGCATTTTCAATAATGAGGGATAAGCAAATTCCGCAGGACTCCAGGGAACCTACCTATTCCTAGAAATTGAAAAAACAATATTGAAGCACCACTCCATACTGGTAGAAATGGAGTCGGAGGATAACAGTGCCTGTGGTCTCCTATCAGAAATTGGCAGAGGATTATGTGGAACAAACTGAAAATCATGCGCATACATAATACAGTGGAACCTTGGTTTACGAGTATAATTTTTAATTTGAGTGCAATTTTTGAATAGGAAGACGGGGGGATATATGTATTTGTCATAGATTACAATTTTGATTGAATTTAGGTGCTATTGTAGTGTAATATGATTGTATAATATGTTGCACTTATTTTTGGCTTCAAAATGAATAAAGATATTTAAAAAGATCCCAAAAAAACCCTCTTCCTCGAGGTTCCCCCTGCTCTCTGCCGCCCCGACTCTGCTCTCTACTGTCTCTGCCGCCTGACTGCTAAACCAGCAGCGACACAAAAATGATTTTCCAAATTCTTTTTTTCCACTCTGGCCGCGGAAGACCTCGCCTCCTCTTGCCCCGACTCTCCTGCTCTCTGCAGCCCTTCCCCGCAGTGCAAACCCGTGGTTTTAAAGTGGGGCTGCACTGCGGGGAAGGGGGGGTCAGAGAGCAGGAGAGTCGGGGCAAGAGGAGGCGAGGTCTTCCGCGGCCAGGCAGTTGCTCCAGCTTCAAACGCAAATGAAGAATTGTAAAAGAGACACACCTGGGGTTACTTACAATCTTTTATGGGTTAGGCTGTTAGGGGAAAAAAAAAATTGGCCCCGGCTCGGATGAGCATGCGCAGACCATCTACAGATGGCTGAGTTGGAGAACGAGCAATCGCACGGAAAACCATGCGGTGAGATGTTTTTTGTGTCGGGTCGGCAAATACGATTGGTTGCTAAACCAGTCAAACCGATTTAGTGATGCTTGTTAGATGATTGGAGACTTTAGTGCCTCTAGCCCCCTGATAGCCAACCCGGAGAGAAACAAAACAAATAACTCACAGATAAACAATAAACTATGGAGGTAATGAAAAGATTTACTTAACTTTGCTTAATAGCACAAATGCAGGCAACCTCTTTTACATACAAGTAATACAACTCCTGGTCCCCAGAACTATGTTCATTTTGAACCTGCCACTCTTTAGTGATTCGGAAGCAAAGCTCATACTTCTGGGAATGGGGGCTCTGATTTATAGGTTTCACATTAACAAGAGTTTGTGTCTCTTATCTGATCGGTTTAAATAAGATGCTTTAGGTCGTGCACCAATCTGGAAGGTCTTAAGCACGGGTAGCTCTGAATTATTGCCTGATCTTTTCTGCACATCTCTCTCCCTGCATGCCACCAACCCCTCTGATTCACAGAGCGTTACATTGTCCCAACCATTCACGGTCATCTAGACCAGTGTTCTTCAACCTTTTGACACCTATGGACTGGCGGAAATAAAATAATTATTTTGTGGACAGGCACCGGTCCGCGAACCGGCAGTTGAAGAACACTAGGCTAAGTCGTGCCCATTGCCACCCAATCTCCGCCCCAGACCCCGCCCCATAATAGTACTAATTGTAACACCATTTTTTCCATCCATTTTTCATATATACACACAATATAATTGTATTAATAACACATAATGGTTAACCACAAAATTAAAATACACAAAGCACACTGTATGCTTTTTAACATTCATTCCTACCAGAAAACAGATAACCCCATGCAAATACAGGACTAAAAACTAAAAGTACTAATATTACAAACAAACCCTAAGATGCAAGACTCTGCAAGCAGTACAACCCCAGAGGAAAAGAAACAAATGCATTTCTTCCTGAACAGACAAATCAATCACTAAATAAAAAAAAAGCATTTCCCCTACCGTTGTTGTTTCTCTCCCTCCATGTGCCTTACCTTCTGGCCTGCCCCCCGGTGTTATCTTTGGGCCGGTCCACTGTGCGATCAACGCAGCGTCTTCGGGCCAGCTATCTGAGTGCTGCATTGCACAAAGCTGTGGGAAGCAGCTCCTTGCGCGCGTCCCGCGCCTCATCTGGAAGCCTTCCCTCTGACGATGTGATGTTGTGACATCAGAGAGAAGGCTTCCGGGTCAGGTGCAGGCCGCGGGTAGGAGATTTTTCCCACGGCTTTGTGCACTGCAGCACTCAGGGAGCCGGCCCGAAGATGCCGCATTGATCGTACCAGGGACCGGTGTCTACAGAACAATCTCTTGGGCCCGATGGAGGTGCCGGCCCTGTGGACCGGCAGAAAATTTCTGTGGACCGGTTTGAAGAACACTGATCTATATGATTCTCAGTTACACAAAGAAACCAAAATTCTATATATGGTGCAGATAAATTTTCATGCCAAGTCCTTAAAGTTGGATGATGTTTGTAGAAGTTTCAACTTTTATTTAGTCTTGATATACTGCACATTGCAAAGCATCTGTGTAGTCTACATACAATTAGCTCTATTTGATAGTAATACTCATAGGGGTTCATAATAAAAAAAAAAAAAAGTCTAAAAAGTGGCCTAAATGGGTACTTGGACGATCAAAAAGCCTGCCTCTAAACGCATAGAGCAAAAAGAGGCGTTTTTAGAGGAGGGGAAAGGGCGGGAGGTGGGCCGACCTACACCTATGCGTGCAGCAGGTATAACCAAAACTTTAGGCAGGTTGCCTAGTCGGCACTTATACGTTTTGACTTAGACCAAGTCAAAACAGGTCTAAGTGCCGAAAAGGGGCCGCTGAGCTGATCGCTGCAGCTCAGTGGCCCCAGCAACTTGCCTACCCCCTACTGCAATGTTCGCTGCAGGAGAGATGGCTGCCGCGATGGTGATCACCCACCCCCCTCCGAACTGCGGCACTTCGGGGTGAGCATCGCGGCAGGGTATCTCCCCTGCCGGCGATCCTCACCCCAAAGCCCTTGTTTTGGGCATTTGGGACTTAGGATTTTTGTAGGTTGATTGTATGGTGTAAGTTTAGACGTAGTGGTGGTCTGGGCGTTTAAACAGCTGAACGTAGAGGCAGGCCCTTATTTTTTTTAAAAACCCTCCTTTTGGACGTTTTTTTGATAATGGACATTTTCCCTGCTTCTACTTTCAACGTTTAAGACCTTAGGCCCAAAGGGGACTTAGACGTTTTTTTTAAATTTATGCCCCTCATAGCATTTTGATAGTGCTATTAGATGTTTCAGGATCTGTCTGCTGTACTAACCATTAGGCTGCTCCTCCACTAGAGGGCAATATATGTGGGGATACCGACACCTAAAGATGTATGTGTAAATTTTAAATGAATGCCAATTAGCATCTACTATAGAGGAGAGAAATAGAAAGTTGAGTAACAGGAAAAGAACAGAAATAATTGATAGGACAGAGAGCAGAGTAGGCAGTCGTTCATTTTCCCAACATCTGCTTTTCGTTCCCTCCTTAAAATACCTTAATACTTACTGCACAAACATTTTCTCTGTGACTGCCCCAATATTATGGAATTCCACTCCCAATTTTTTGAGAGAGATTATATCTCAAGACACTTTTAAGTCCAAACTTAAATCTTTCTTATTCAAAGGGGCTTATGGACTATGATTGTCCTTATAAGGATGTTTTTGGGGTTTTTTTGGGGGGCGGTCCTTCCCCTCCCTCTTGTTTCTTCCAGTTTCCCCAGTTTCTTTAAAATTGTTGTAACTTTATTCCCACCTCCCTTTGTTTCTGCTACTGTGTGTAATATATTTCATCTATTTCTGTTTGTTTTCATGGATTATGTATACATCTATGTTTATTTTAACCTGTTTTTAGTTAACTGTGCACCGCCTTGAACTGTGCCTATCAAAGTTTTAATAAACTTGGAAACTTAGCTATAGTCTTGCAGTCTGCAATCCTGAAAGTACCCTAAAGAGGAGAGGGGAGGAGGGGGGAAGTACGAGGAAAGGAAAATATTTGAAACCATCCTAAATAAAAATGTTTTAAGGGATGATTTAAGTCTAATGCGGGTTCCAATCTAAGATGTGAGGGGAGAGCCTTCCATAAGGAGGTTTCTGTCACTATGCCCTGTGTGTCTGTCATATCTTAGATTGTAAGCTCTTTTGAGCAGGGACCGTACATCTGGTATTGCTATAGAAATAATAAATAATAGTACAAGTGGATTCCTATGCAATCTGTCTGGTAGTTAGAATGATAAGCAAGTTTTGTAGGAGTGAGTGGCGTGTGCGAGATGGCAAGTAAAGGAATCAGTAGTTGGTCAAGGTAGGGTAGAGATTGAGATTGACAAGTTTTAAATACTAGTCAACCTACAAGCCAGTATGCTGATTGTAAGAGTGGAGTCACATGATCAAATTTTTTGGCCCTTGTAATCAGTTTTCTCGAGGTCTTCTGGATCAACTGCAAATGCTGGAAGTCTTGGGATCTGAAACCATGGTAAAATGCATTGCAGTAGTCTAAGTGACTGATTACAAAAGAATGAACGGATAGGTAAAAGCGCAAAATTGAGTGAATCATCTGAAGTTTGCAAAAAAACAACATTGCAAGACTGATGAAATTTGAGGTTGAAAGGTCAGTTTGTTGTCAAATGTTACACCTAAGAGCTTTAGAGTAGAAGTTAAAGGAATGGTGGTGTCGAAGAGAAGAATAGGAGTGGTCAGTTCTTGAACATTATTGGAGAAGTGCCTTAGTCCTGGTAGGGTTAAGGAGTAAATGGCTTTCTTGACGCCATAATGTAATCTTAGTAAGGTTTTGATTAGCACTTAGCGCTGGGATCTGTGACTAACTTTTAGCCTTCGTCCTAAATGAAGCACAAAGCCCTCTTATTCTGTAACACTGTGTGCAAATTGCATGAATACCCCTGAACCGCCCATGCCCCTCGCACGGCTGGGCCCCCTTTTTGGTTCCTGCGTAAAAAATATGTGGGGACCCTGGCACCTAAAGTTGCAGGTGTAAATTTAAATTAATGTCAATTAGCATCTATAATTGATTATGAGTGCCCAATTATTGGCACTAATTGGCTCGTTTGGTAATAAAATTGTGCGCACACAATTCTGAGCGCCAAATGTGGAATTAGGGGGAGAATGTCCATAAGAACAGGTCTAGGTTCTTTGCGACACTCTGTGACATTCCTAAGAAAGGCAACTCACCATTTGGTTCCAAGTGGCTGACCCAGTGTGTGTTAAAAGATGTCATGCAGGTGAATTTCTTTTTCAGTAGTCTGTGGTGTCTTATCACAGACTAATGGTGATATTAAACATAGTTGCTATAGCTTTGAGGGTCTCATAGAAGGAATTCTTATAGGCTGTTCCCTTTTTTAATAGGCACCCAAGTTTACAATAAAGCTGTCTGGTACCTAATACTTCTAAATAGGGTTACCAGAGTTTCTGGAATAAAAATCTGGACCCATGGCCCCACCCCCATGCCCGTCCAGTTCTGCCCATCCTGATGCTGTTCTGCCCCTAGCCACACCCCTCAATCTGTTTGTTTGTCGGGACGGCATCTGCGCATGTGCTGGTATGATGTCACTTTTCAACTCTAAATGATAATGATTTGTTAGAAATTAAAATCCATTTCTATGTTTCGTTATTTTTAAGCTCACCAATATGGACATCATATTTTCCTTTGTGCACTTTTTATCTAAACTGGCTTTAGTATTTAGTAGCCATTGTTGTTATAGATACATTTTTATATATGTATGTTTTTACAAATATGTTTATATGTTTTCTAATTTAATGCTATTTTAACTTCATGTTCTTTAATTTGGAGTTCATATGGCTTTATGTCTTTATCCATATTAGTTTGATATCTTTTGTGCGGTTTTGTTTCACACCTTAATTTCACTCACACGCTTATAGTTTTTACTTATGAGATTAGCATGATGCACCATCGTTACCTGTATGGTCACTTTCTGTTAAGGTTACACTTTTCATTCTTTTATCTCTTATGTTAATCACCACATTTGTTGTCACTCTTTTTATTCCTCATGTTGATCACAATATTTGATGTCTTCTATTACTCCTTTTTTTATTCTTTTTTAATATTTAGTGTCACTTTGTTCACATTTTGTTTATGCATGTTAAGCATTACCATACTCACATCACTATATATCCTTCTAATAATTTAGAGATATTCATTTTCACATATATGGTGGAACACTTCATTATCACACCACATTATCATGTTTCTGCATGACATATTAATTATTAATCTGTCACATCATCTTTTTCTATTATTAAGAATTAATTAAATTACCTTAGATTCAATATTTATATTCATTAGGACCCCTGAGGAAGGTGTTGTCCGAAACACGGACCATGTCGGGTCCCCTGGTTGGTAATAAGGTTGCATATTTTACTGCAATTTGATAGTTTTAATACACAACGCCTGCATCTTGTACATCCTCTGCAGTTTTTACGTTGTTTCTTACATAACTATATAATACACAACAATGCAAAATAGCAATAACCACCTTACAATGACTTTATTACAATTGCCTACATAGCTTGTGCTAGCACTTATATCTAAAAGTGAATGTTGCATTACAAACTTTAAATCATACAAGCAACTTTTACCACCACCACCACATGCTCCTTAAAATTTGCAGTAAGAAAACTGAAATCTTGAATTTTATAATCCACCTTGTGGTGGCAATCCATTCAGGCTTGAAATGCTTTTTCAATTTTTTTAAGCTGAGGTTCTCTTTCTTATTGTGTCCACTTTATATTGTGTTCAAGCAGTCTATGTGTTGTCGGAATTCAGTTCAAACATGAAATACTGTCCACCAAGCTTTTTAATAGGCAGAGATGGTTCGTAATTTTAACTTGCTGAGGAACAGTTATAAACACCTTTCAACTGACCTTTCTAAATTTAGTATAATCAATAATTCAGCCTATCTTTCTACAAATTTCTCGGTCTTGATTTATAGAAACAGTATCGGAACAGAGTCACAAAAATAATACTGAGGAATATGCCTACATTCTATAAAATGAGTGACTGACAGAGCCAAGTAAATAGTTTCATAGCTCCTATAATTTATTGTGCGTGTGAGTTATTTGTTTTGTACCTTTCCAGGGTGGCTACCTGGGAGGTTTATCTGGAGTGATTCCTTTGGTTCCCTTGTTCGCCCCTCTTGTTTACATCTCTTCCTTTATGGCATTCTGTGCCCTAGGGAATAGCTGTGGATCAGACTGGCCATCCCTGTGCATGTTTCTCCTTCCCCATAGATCCTAGATAACACAATACAGCTTAATGTCCCCTCCTTAGCAGAACACCTGTTAGGGAGGAAATACCAGTGTTGTATATTTCCCTCCAAAACATTAAGGAGCTCATAATAAAAAATAAAAAAGTACAAAAAAATGGCCTAAATCGGTATTTGGACGATCAAAAAGCCAGATCATCCAAGTACCGATAATCAAAGCTGGTTTTAGACGTATGTAAAACCAGCTTGGGCCTTTCCCTTGCCTCTAAACACCTAGAGCGAAAAGAGGTGTTTTTAGAGGAGGGGAAAGGGCGGGAGGTGGGACGACCTAGACTTAGTCGTACAGCAAGTATAACCAAAACCTTTAACAGGTTGCCTGGTTGAAACTTATACATTTTGACTTAAACCAAGTCAAAACAAGTATAAGTCCTGGAAAGGGGCCGCTGAGCTGATCGCGGCTGCCACGATCAGTTCAGCGGCCCCGGCAACCTGCCCACCCTCCACCGCAACAATCGCAGCAGGAGAGATGCCTCATCTTCCCTGCCGCAATCGTGATCGCCCCACCCCCGAAATGCTGCGACCTGTGGCAGGAGAGATGTCCAATCTCTCCTGCCGCAGTTTGTGACAGTTTGGGGGGTGGGGTGATCATGATCACGGCAGGAGAGATGCCCAATCTCTCCTGCTGTGACCCACCCCCCACCCCCAAACCAATGCTGGCAGGAGGGAGCCCAACCCCTCCTGCCTACGGCAACCCCCCCTTAAAATATGTGCAGGAGGGAGTCCAACCCCTCCTGCACATGGCAACCCCCACCCCCCCTAAAATATGGACAGGAGGGAGCCCAACCCCTCCTGCCCATGGTGATCCCCCCATCCCCATCTTAAAATATGGGCAGGAGGGATCCCAGGCCCTCTTTCCCACAATGCACCCCCTCCATGACCGCCCCCAACTCCCGATCAGCCCGCCCGAACCCCTGATCACCTCTTCAAACCCCATGGATTGGGCATTTCTTCTGCGGCAGGTCGCGGCAGTTCAGGGGTGGGGGTGATCGCGATTGCGGCAGGGGAGATGAGCCATCTCTTCCTGCCGCAATTGTGGGGGGAAGGGGTGGATTCCATAAACGGTGTTGTTTTTGACAGACCCCGGTTACAGAATCCAGCTTTTAGACGAAGGACTGGCCCCTCCTTCGCCTAAAAGGTCTTGTTTTGGGTGTTAGGGACTTAGGCTATTTTTTGGTTGATAATGTGTTGTAAGTTTAGACATAGTGGTGATCTGGGCGTAGAGGTAGGCCATTCTCAAAAAAACCCTCATTGTGGACATTTTTTTTTGAGAATGGACATTTTCCCTGCTGCTACTTTCAGCATTTAGGGCCTTAAGCCAAAAGGGGACTTAGACGTTTTTTAAATTATTATTATGCCCCTCCACGCTTCAATGCTACTGGGACATGTTCTCAGAAAAGACCTCCCTTTTATCAGATTTGATTAGCATCTTTCTGAAGCAGGGGCCCAGAATGTTCTTCATGGAACTGCAGCCTGCCATATAATAGTAAAGAAAAAAATGGTAATGCTTTACTTTTTACTTTTGCTTTTATATAGTTTAATTTCTTGCTTCACCAAGCAGCCCAAAGCCAGTTACAATGAATTAATCACTAATACAAGGAATACACTTAAATGTAAATTAAGGAGCCCAACACCCACATATTCCTATAATTCTTTTGTAAAGAGAATCAGTGGAAAACTTTTTCATAAAGCCAAGTTTATAGGCAGTGCAAGGCCAGCCGAAGGGAGACTGTAGGAGCTGTGCCTAGTCCTGAGCACATGGTAGCAGAGTTCTGAGCACATGGCAGAACAGTGAGCGGAGAGTGTGCTAGCAGGAAGAAGCAGAGAGAGGAGCAGAGAAGGCGGTGCTAGCAGGGGAAGAGGCGAGAGCTAACTCCGCCCACCCCTGATATCACCAGCCAAACTCCCCCCATAAAAGGGGCGAGCCAACGGCGCGCAGCCGTTCGGCGCGCGGCGAAGGCGAGCGGCAAAGGCGCTCGCCTTAGCGAGAGCGCCTTTGCGAAGGGCCTCAAGAAGGGCATCAAGAAAGGGCTATCAACTATAGCCGGACTCCCAACTTATAAGACTAGCTAACTAATCAATTGTCTTCAGTCTTTCTTTAGCGTTCTACCAAGTCTTTAACTTTCTACCAATCTACAACTTTCTACAATCTACAACTTTCTACCAAGTCTTTAACTCTCAATCTTACAACTTTCTATCTCACCAACAAGCTACTAAATCTTTCTCACTAAACAGGCACACTAACAAACAGACGTTCTTAACTGACAATTAACTAACTGTTAACTAACTAACTACTACTACTAACTAACTAACTAACTACTCCATCCCTCAGACCAAGAACTAACTAACTACCTCTATCCCTCCCTCAACACTTACTGACCAACACCTAACAGCCCCCACCCTAACAAACATCCTAAAAAAAAAAAAAAAAAAAAATTTTAAATTAAGAAATAATAACAATAAACCTTTGCAATGGCAGGTAGGACTAGAAGCAGCAAGACTTCAATCAAAACAGGCAGTTCAGTCACCGAGAACACCCAGAGGATGGCTATGGTCTGAGTACAGATGGAAGGAGAACCAGGACGGAGGGCAGAGGTCTCTGTACAGACCGAGGCCATCCCCTCAAAGATGTCTACAGTCTCAACGCAGACAGAAGTAATGGTTCAACTGGACGAAAGCCTTTTGATGGAGCTAAAGAGCCTGAGAGAGGAGGTTCAGCGCTTAAGGAGCATCCGAGACGACGAGACCTTCATCGATGGAGTCATCCAGGAGCTGTCTCAGATCGCTGAACAGGAACCTGACAAGACCACCCTGGGAACACCCATAGCATCCAAAACGGCCACCTTGAGACAAACTACCGGAATGCAGGAAGTGGTTGGAGACGCTGACTCCTGGCAGTTGGTGACTTCCTCCACAAGAAAATGCAGAGGACCTAACTCTGTCTCTTTTTCCCCCATACAGGACAGCTCAACATCGACACCTCATATCGCCCTGAGGAACAGATATCAGCTGCTACAGGAAGGTCCGGAGAAAGAGCTACAAGTAGTTGTTCAGCAGACGGTTCCAACTCCGGAATCAACAGTACAGCCCACCCCTAAGAAGCACAGAGTGGTGGTCATCGGAGATTCGCTGCTGAGGGGCACCGAGGGACCAATCTGCAGACCAGACCTACAATCAAGAGAGGTCTGCTGTTTGCCAGGGGCCAGGATCCGGGATGTCACTGCTTGCATTGACAGACTCATCAAGCCCCGAGACCACTTCCCCATGGTTCTAATCCACGTCGGAACCAACGACGCCGCAAGGAGCAGCCCGGACAGCATACCTGAAGACTTCAGGGCCCTGGGGGAGAAGCTGAGGAGGATGGATGCGCAGGTAGTCTTCTCCTCGATTCTCCCAGTGAGGGGCAAGGGCAGAGCCAGAGAGGATCGAATACAAAGGGCGAACGACTGGCTGCGAGGATGGTGCAAGGAGATGAACTTCGGGTTTCTGCACCATGGAGAAGCATTGCAAGGACTACAGGGACACGACGGGCTACACCTAACCAGAAGAGGGAAGAATGTCCTTGGACACCGCCTAGCCCGCCTACTCCACAGGGCTTTAAACTAGGTAAGTCGGGGGAGGGTACAGGCACAAACAACATACCAGGCGAACTAAAATGCCAATACATTTATGAGGCTGAGGAAAGTAGACACCGAAATTCTGGGTCAGGGGTGAGTGCACACACTTTTGAGTCGGGAGTAGGGTCACATCATATTTATGGATCACATTGTAATTCCGTGTCTAGGGGGAGTACACACTGTAGTTCTGGGTATATGGGGAGTACACATTGTGGTTCTGAGCCTCAGGAAAGCACAAATAACACAAACAATGCTAAAGGTGTTCAAATAGCTCAAACAGGAATATCCCCATTGAGACGTAACAAAAATATAACATGGAGGGCTATGTACGTCAACGCACACAGTTTAGGAAACAAGATCCTGGAATTGGAAACAGAAATAAGGAATGCCGACCTGGATGTGGTGGCGATATCCGAAACCTGGCTCACAGACTCCCACGGGTGGGACATGGTCATACCGGGTTACAACTTGCTTCGCCTGGACAGAGAGGGTAGGAAGGGAGGGGGTGTAGCATTATATACTAAAGATGACATTAAGGTCACGAGAATCTCAGATGTCCAGTATACTGGGGAATCCCTTTGGGTTAATTTGGCCAGAGGGAAGGACAAATGCTTGTATCTTGGCGTAATTTACAGACCCCCAAGACAACAGGATGACCTGGATATGGAAATAATCGAAGATATAGAAAATATCACTTTGCGTGGGGACACAGTATTGCTAGGTGACTTCAACATGCCTGATGTGGATTGGGTTACACTTACCTCTGCTTCCGGCAGCAGCAGGAGGCTATTAAACTCTTTGAAAGGAGCAAGCCTCAGGCAACTGGTGTTGGAACCGACAAGGGATCAGGCAATACTGGACCTGATACTTACCAATGGAGAAAGTGTCACAGAGGTCTCGGTGGGCGACACATTGGCCTCCAGTGACCACAACATGGTATGGTTCAATATCAGGAAAGGTTTCACTAAATCTACTACACTAACCAAAGTCCTCAAATTCAAGGACACAAATTTCAAAGAAATGGGAGACTTCGTTCACCAGGCGCTACAAAGCCAAGAAGAAACCGATAACGTGGAAGACATGTGGTCGACTTTGAAAGCAACCATACAAGAAGCAACAAACCGCTATGTAAAATCAGTAAGTAAACGGCGAAGGAACAATAAGCCACAGTGGTTTACTGCGGAGATCTCAGACCTGATCAAGGAGAAGAAAAAAGCATTCATCTCTTACAAACAATCAGGGAAGCAGGACTCTAGAGCAGACTACCTGGACAAATCAAAAGCCGTCAAAACAGCAGTCAGGGAGGCTAAATTCCTCATGGAGGAGTCTCTAGCAAAGAACATCCAGAAGGGAGATAAATCCTTCTTCAGGTATATCAGTGATAGAAGAAAAAACTCAGGCGGGATTGTACATCTTAGGAAACCAGACGGAGACTATGTGGAAAAGGATTCGGAAAAAGCCCAACTATTAAATGAATACTTCTGCTCAGTCTTCACCCGAGAAGCGCCAGGGCTCGGCCCTCAGCTACAGACAAGGGTTGGCTCAGTTGACCCATTTAGTAACTTTGAGTTTACGCCCAGCAGTGTCTACGGTGAGCTGTCAAGGCTCAAGGTTAGCAAGGCAATGGGGCCGGACAACCTGCACCCCAGGGTGCTTAGGGAGCTGAGTGATGTCTTGGCGGAGCCACTGTCCTCGCTCTTCAACCTCTCCCTTAGTACAGGCAGCGTCCCGTTGGACTGGAGGACGGCTAACGTCATTCCACTCCACAAGAAAGGCTCAAAGATGGAGACAGCAAACTACAGACCAGTGAGTCTAACATCGATAGTGAGCAAACTAATGGAAACTCTAATCAAACACCAATTAGATAAGATCCTGGATGAGGAGAATCTACGGGATCCCCGACAACATGGATTTACTAAGGGGAGATCCTGCCAACCCAACCTGATCAGCTTCTTTGACTGGGTAACGGGGAAGCTGGATATTGGGGAGTCCCTGGACATCGTGTACCTGGACTTTAGCAAAGCATTCGATAGCGTACCACACCGCAGGTTACTGAGCAAGATGAGTTCTATAGGATTAGGTGACACATTGACGAAATGGGTTGGGAGCTGGCTTGGAGGTAGGCTCCAAAGGGTGGTGGTGAACGGCACCCCCTCCAAAATGACGGAGGTGATTAGTGGAGTACCACAGGGCTCAGTCTTGGGCCCAATCCTATTCAACATCTTTATAAGAGACTTGGCAGAAGGGCTTCGAGGTAAAATAACATTATTCGCCGATGACGCCAAACTGAGTAATGTAGTGGGCAAATGCACAACAGACGAAGATTCAGTGCCCGACAACATGATGCACGACCTACTCCTACTGGAGCGATGGTCTAGGACATGGCAACTCAACTTCAATGCCAAAAAATGCAAAGTTATGCACCTGGGCAGCCAGAATCCATGCAAGTCTTATACCCTTAATGGCGAGATCCTAGCAAAAACGGTAGCAGAACGAGACTTGGGGGTAATCGTCAGTGAGGACATGAAATCTGCCAATCAAGTGGAGCAGGCTTCGTCCAAGGCAAGACAAATCATGGGCTGCATACGAAGGGGTTTCGTCAGTCGTAAGGCGGAAGTCATTATGCCATTGTGAGGCCCCACCTGGAATACTGTGTGCAATTCTGGAGGCCGCATTATCGCAAGGATGTGCTGAGACTGGAGTCGGTGCAAAGAATGGCCACCCTGATGGTCTCGGGACTCAAGGATCTACCATACGAAAAACAGCTTGACAAATTACAGCTATACTCGCTCGAGGAGCGCAGAGAGAGGGGGGACATGATCGAGACGTTCAAGTATCTTACGGGCCGCATCGAGGCGGAGGAAGATATCTTCTTTTTCAAGGGTCCCATGACAACAAGAGGGCATCCGTTGAAAATCAGGGGCGAGAAACTACGAGGTGACACCAGGAAATTCTTTTTCACTGAAAGAGTGGTTGATCGCTGGAATAGTCTTCCACTACAGGTGATTGAGGCCAGCAGCGTGCCTGATTTTAAGGCCAAATGGGATCGGCACATGGGATCTATTCACAGGGCAAAGGTAGGGGAGGGACATTAAGGTGGGCAGACTAGATGGGCCGTGGGCCCTTATCTGCCGTCTATTTCTATGTTTCTATGTTTGAAAATGCAAGAGAAAGAAACAACTTTCCTTATACTAAGAGGTATTGAATATAATTGGACTGGCAAAGCTGAAGGTTCTAACGTGAGTTGACTATAATTTAACCCTACTAAGGTTCATGTTGAGAAGATCTTACATTTTTACAGTGCAGATAAGATGTAAATCAGGGACCTTCTGATAAAATATAAATTAAGGAATTTTAAAAGATATTCTCTGCTGCTCTACTGCCAACCATTGCAATTCAGCCAACAGGGATGTCATATGATCATACATCGTTTTTCATCGTAACAATTTTGCAACTGTAATTTGAATTAATTGCAATCTGTGCAATTGATATGTTGTGAGACCACCATAGACTGAATTGCAATAATCTATTCTAAAAAAACAAAAAACAAGTGAATGAAGACTGTCAAATCTCTCTGAACCAGTAAAGAATATAATTGTGAGAGAAGTAGCAATGAGATTTTGACTATTGAATGATAAGTTACCAACAAGAATCCCTAAGGGACCCTTTTATTAAAATGTATCAAGTACTTAACACAGGCTGCTGTACAACTGCCGCATTAAAGGTTTTGTGGTAATTTACCTCTTATCCCACATTAAACCGCAAGTTACTTACATTTTCTGGGGGATGTGGCATGGGCAGAGAGTGGGCTTAGAAACCTTAGCCAACTATAGTGTTACACTTACAATGCACTAACTGCAGCACCTTGTGACCCTGAGCAAGTCACTTAACCCTCCATAGTCCCAGGTACAGAACTTAGATTGTGAGCCCACCAGGGACAGTACTTGTATATAATATATATAAACTGCTTTGGTTGTACCCACAGAAAGGCAGTACAGGCAGTCCCTGAGTTACAGACTTAAGTATAACTCTGACTTAAGTCTGACTTAAGTATAACTCGTACTTAAGAACGCGGTTGCAGCTTCATTTGATTTCACTGAGCAGTATTTCCAGTGGCTTACACTCCTATAGTATATATGATATGGTTCCTGCTGAATAGAAGTTTTTGACAGACCAGTCCTCTGCCAGAAGAGCTTTGTGGGTTTTCTTATAACTGAGGGACCAACTCAGCTAGCATGATCTCTCACATAAACTGAATTCAAACCCATTACTCGGATTAAATTGAAGCAATTTGGGTCATACTCATACCGATGTGTTCGTGATAGGGTCTCATCCTTTCTGAGATTTGCCCACAATAATCCCTTTCCACTTCAAGCCAAAAATGTCATTAGTTTCATTGCTTTCAGTGATAAAATAAGGATATTTTTTCACCTGCTGAATAATTTTTGTGATTATTCTAGAGCCAAGTCTTTTCCAGAGAAGAGAAAATAGTAAAATTAGAGGGCATAATCTGAGGTTGCAGGGAGGAAGACTCGGGAGCAAAGTTAGGAAATTCTTTTTCACGGAGAGGGTGGTAGATGCCTGGAATGCCCTCCCGAGGGAAGTGGTGGAGAGGAAAACAGTGATGGAATTCAAAAAAGCGTGAGATAAACATAGAGGATCTCTAATTAGAAAACGAAGGATGCAAATTAAGGAACTAGGGCCGGTGCTGGACAGACTTGCGCGGTCTGTACCCCATGTATGGTGATTTGGTGTGGAATGGTCTGGGGAGGGCATTAATGAGACCGCCACTAACTTGGAACATGGGGATGTTGCTGGCCAGTCTTGTGGAAGATATCCTGCGGGCGGGATGGTTGGATAGGCTGGAGAGAACTTGGACGGCAACTTCAGCATTTGGAGCCTAGGACAATACCAGGTGGACTTTGCAGTCTATGACCCAGAAATATCAAAGAAGAGACAAGTTAATTTAATCATGAATTTTGGATGGGTATGACTGGTGGGTAGACTGGATGGACCGTTCAGGTCTTTATCTGCCGCCATTAACTATGTTACTATGTTATTATTTTAGAAAAACATAATTTTGGCATACGATGCCTGCTTAATGACCAGTTTAATTTCCTTTACTCTTTTTTTATAATGGGACTAGGGGTTTGGCACATTATAAAACACACAAAATAAATCTAATGCAGTTTAACATATGGAGGGGTCTTGTATTGTATTCTAGCATTTCCTTTGCATATTGAAGTTTTAATATTTCTTTCTTATGCAGTTTTAAGCTCAGACAGTGCAGAAAGCAGAGAACAGGCTGTAACAATACATTGGCAGAGCAAATGGACTCATCCAGACGCTTTTGGATTATTCAGATCTTCAGGGAGCGTTAATATATTTGAGAGAATTAAATGTCCTGAGCTTTTTCCCTTGGCATATAATGCTTGAAGCACAGAAGCTAACGCCAGAGACTGCAGGCAGGAAAGGTTATAAATAGTAATGTGTGAAACCATCTGACCTTCTTTGACTTGTGTCCATCTTATGTGGCGAGACAGCAGCAAATTTCTTTTAAAATGTGCTATTTAAAGAGTCAGTGGTGATGTTCTGGCCACATTGAATCATGGGGCTCTTACTAACTCTGCTCCCTTTGGTGAGAGAGAGACTCTATTTTCATAATATCATTTCATAATGGGCCTCCGAGGCTTAAGGCTTAAGACTTAAGGCACTAAAGTCAGCGATCGTAGCTAAATCTGTTTTCACAGCTTTAGCGACAATCGCTTTTACCGATCTGATGCACAAAACGGCCCACTGCATGTTTTTCCTCTTGATCGACCATTTTCCAATCCAGTCATGCAAATGAGCTAAAATCGCATGAAAAATAGCCAAGCGATTGATGCACTAACATCTCTTGGCTATTAAAAAAAAAAAAAAAAAAAAAAGGGGGGGGGGGGGGGTTTAGTGATCGGAAAAACCAACAGGCTGGTCAATAACTGTGTTATCAACATGCCTGCCTGGTTTTTTTTTTTTTTTTTTTCAATGGCACATATATTTTGCATGTGTTTACACACATAAAATATCTGTCCCATATAAAAAACAATGAAATAAAGTCCCCCACCATTGATTACTGCCCTCCCCGATGACCCCCCAACAAATGCGTCACAAGAGAAAATTGGCATGAGGGTGCCCAAACCTTCCTGCCACTCAGAATACCCCTGTGCCATGGCCCCCCCTGCACCAGGCACCCCCAAGCCACTGTCCTCCAACCCCAAAAAATGGCAGGAGGGATGCCTACTCCCTCCTGCCATGCAGAACACCCCTGCGCCTTTGCCCTTCCCCCGTACAAGGCACCACTGAACTACTGTCCCCCAAGAACCCCCCCCAAATGGCAGGAGCGATGCCCACTCCCTCCTGCCACCAGACGCCTCCCCAAACTTCCCCCATACCTTTTTAAAAAGTTAGAAGCAGGAAGTCCATTCTGAGGCTCCTGCTTCGGGCTCACCAGTCCTAAATGAAGGGCCTTCCCCTCCCCTGTGCATCATGTGATGCACAGGGAGGGGCCAAAGGTGTCTGAGTCAATCAGGCCTTAGGCACCTCCCTTTGCAACCAGGATACTGAGGGAGAAGCCTAAGGCCCTGATTGGCTTAACTAATTGGCTTGATTAATCAGGCTACTAAAATGGTGCATGGTCTTCATCATAAGGCGTATGGGAACAGACTTAAAGATCTCAATATGTACAAAATACTTTGGAGGAAAGATGGGAGAGGGGAGATATATGATAAAGACGTTTAAATACCTACGTGACATAAATGTGCATGAGTCAAGTCTCTTTAATTTGAAAGGAAGCTCTGGAATGCGAGGGCATAGGATGAAGTTAAAAGGTGATAGACTCGGGAGTAATCTAAGGAAATACTTTTTTTACAAAAAGGGTGGTAGATGTGCGAAACAGTGACTGAATTCAAGAAAGCGTGGGATAGGCACAAGGGGGTCTCTTAGAGAGAGGAAGAGATAATGGTTACTGCGGATGGGCAGACGGGGTAGGCCATTTGACCTTTATCTGCCATTATGTTTCTATGTCCCCAAACGTCTTATGACAAAGACCACCAACCATTTTATTAGCCTTCCTATGGACCGACCCCATTCTGTGTGTAACTGAATATGGCTAAAACTGAACTCCTTTTCTTTCTGCCTATACTCACTTCCCCCCTGCCGCTGTTCTCTATTTCTGTGGATAACACTCTCCTCCTCCCGGTCTCGTTAGCTCGCAACCTCAGGGTGATCTTTGAATCCTCTCTCACCTTCTGCGCTCAGATCCAACAAACCGCTAAAAATCTGTCGCTTCCTCCTCTATAATATTGCCAAAATCCAACCTCTCCTCTCTGAGCACACTTCCAAAACCCTTATCCATGCTCTCATCACCTCTTGCTTAGAACATACTTCTCTCAGGTCTCCCGCTCATCATCAGAATAGGTAGACTTGACGAGATATAGGATATCTGGGAGGATAAATTTAGGGAAGGGAATCTTTAGTGTGGGCAGACTTGATGGGCTATGGCCCTTTTCTGCCGTCATTTTTCTATGTTTCTAATCTATCCCTTTTTAACTTTAGAGAGTGCCCTCTCGTTCTCCCTACCTTGGAGGGTGAACAACCTGTCTTTATCTACTAAGTCTATCCCCTTCAGTACCTTCAGGGCTCCTTTTACTAAGGTGCGCTAGCGTTTTTACCGCGTGCTACATTGCTGGGCACGCTAACCCCATGCTACGTGCCAAAAACTAACGCCAGCTCAATGGAGGCATGGCTGCGCGCGCTAAGCGAGTGCTAAAACCGCTAGCGCAGCTTAGTAAAAGGAGCAGTATTCGCACACATAAAATATACAAATCTCTAAACAAATTAACTTAAAGATAAAATACATCAAACCCTCATTTCAGGATTTAGGCCTTGCAGGAAAAATACAGATATCTCCTTATTTACAGCATGCTCTGACAGATAGATGAGTTTTCAGAGATTTTATTTTCCAAGGTTTTAAGGTCAGAACATAATCGTAACCATTCATGGCATTCTGTAACCTTGAATCTGCTACAGAAATAGCTACAGCTTTTTGCCAGAAGGATTCAGACTGTGTTTTAATCTCAACTCTAGCCACTGCTTTTGGTGCCTAAATTTAAGCCACAGATTTAAAAAAAAAAAAAGAGGGAAAAATCAAATGCAGAAGACTAACCCCCTCTTTCACAAAACCGCGCAGCAACAGCCCCGAAGCCCTTTAAATATCTATGGGCTTTGGGGTCGTTACCGCAGCGGCCCACGCTAAACGGCTTCGTAAGAGAGACCCTAAATGGTCAAGAAAAAAGACTCAAAGAGTGGTCCCAGGTGTTTATGTATCTAGACTTCAAGATCAATTTTTGCTCGACGCCCAACATGTTCTGGTGACACAGCATCTGCGTCAGGAGCAACAAGAAATAATTGAATATAAATTTAATGCTTATACGGTGTATCCACTTCATATAAAGTACAGGGAGCATTTTATGACACTGTGAAAGGCAAATCCAGCTTGCAAAAGCCTGCCAAAATGAATGGCAGTGTGCTTATGCTGCTTCTTATTTTCATCATGCATCCTTTTCCCTTTATTTGAAGGATATTCTTTCTTTTGGTTCTAAAAGCCTCTTTCAACATCGCTTTTAATCATGTTGGCTACAATTTGCTCTTCTTTTCACTTTTGTTATTATGTGTAAAACATTTGCAGCCCTCTGAACAATGAACAACTAACAGAAAATGGCAGCTCAGCATTCCAGATGACGGTAATGAAATTTAAATAGCCCCCAATTTATTTGTTTAGAAACCTAGAAACATGATGGCAGATAAAGGCCAAATGGCCCATCTAGCCTGCCCATCCGCAGTAACCATTATCTCTTTCTCTCTCCGAGAGATCCCACGTGTCTACCCCAAGCCCTCATAAATTCAGACACAGTCTCTGTCTCCATCACCTCTTCTGGGAGATTGTTCCATGCATCTACCACCCTTTCTGTAAAAAAGTATTTCCTTAGATATCTCCGGAGCATATCGCCTCTTAACTTCATCCTATGCCCTCTCATTGCAGCGTTTCCTTTCAAATGAAAGAGACTCAGTGGCGTAACAAGGGGAGGACAGTCCGCCCTGGGTGCAAGCCATGAGGGGGTGCTCCTGGCCTTGGAGTCATGGCCCGGGAACTTCCCTTCTCATGGCCCGATCCCAAAGCTTTCACCTCCCTTTACGCAATTCCTCTTCAAAGCAACCTGCAGAAAGGATTGAGGGTACTTCAGCGATCCTTGCAGGTTGCCATAGGCCTCCCGAGTTGTCCCTCTGCTGCGGTCCTGCCCCTCCTCTGACATCAGTGGAGGGGTGGGACCGCGGTCAGAGGGACAACTCGGGAGGCCTATGGCAACTTGCAAGGATCGCTGAAGTACCCGCGATCCTTTCTGCAGGTTGCTTTGAAGAGGAATCGGGTAAAGGGAGGCCAGAGGGGAACACAGAGGCCTTCCTGGGGAGAGGGGGGACAGTCCTTCGGGTGTAGGGGGGAGGTACAGGCCTTCAGGGGGGACAGACCTTCGGGGGGACAGGCCTTCAGGTGAGGGTGCAGGCCTTCAGAGGTTCAAGGGTGGGACAGGCCTTCAAGGGGGACAGACCTTCGGGGGGGGGAAACAGCCTTCGGAGGGGGGCAGGCCTTCAGTTGGGGGTGCAGGCTTTCAGGGGTTTGAATATTAACCAGACAACAAAAGGTAGAAAAAATAATTTTATTTTCTATTTTGTGATTACAATATGTCAGATTTGAAAAGTGTATCCTGCCAGAGCTGGTGTTAGACCGCAAACGTGAGTTAGGATTTAACAGAGAGAGGAAAAGTCCTTTTTGTTTTTTTATTTTGTTTACACCACAGCACCAGTGTGGTTAGGAAAAGCCAAAGGGGGTGAAAAAGCTATAAAATAAACCCACCAGGATGTTTGAAAAAAGTACCCAATTGGGCAGGAAAATCGAATCGAAAAACCAATTCAATAGGCTGAATCGAATCGAATCAAATTTTTTTTTCCTGAATCGGGCAGCACTAGTTTGCGCTACTGTCTTAGACTTTAGGATCTGGGAATGGGGAGAGATGGCATCCTCAGTACTTTATAATACAAGTGAAATGAGAATTTGGTCAGACTTTTGAAGGGTCTGCAGAAGAAAAATATTGTATAGGCCGGGGACATGAGACAGCAGGAAATGGGAACTTTTCTTCCTTCTGCTTTTGTGAATGGCAAGGCTGAGGATGTCAGAGAGTTCAGTTAAAATATGTGCTTTATAAGAAAATATAATAATTTGTTTTATAAAGTTTGTAAGCATTGCTGGCCTAACCAGTGAGGTGTTCCTAGTGGTGGTGGCAGCGTGTCAATGTGTTGAAAGGAAGAGGTGGTCTGGGAAATTCTGCTGAGCAAACTCCGGGCCCATTTCCACCCCCCCAGTTAGTCCACTCCAATCAACTGGTTCACACACTGAGTGGGTCTTTGGGTGTTGTGCCTGGGTAGTTGTTTTGGGATCTCTTCCAGTGGTTTGTCAGTATCTCCTTGTGGTTGAAGGAAGGAAACTTTGTTAACCTTAGCATTGACCTTCAGAATATGTTTGTAACAGTGCTGCTTGTGTGGCATTAGGCTATGTAGTGATCGAAAGAAAAAAAACAGACCTTTGCACATTTTTGCACTATATGGTGGGTGTATGAGGAGATTCACATTTCCTGCACAGCTAAGTCCGTGTGAAGTTACCTTGTGCTGTATTTGACATCTGGCAAGGTCTCTGTTTGGAAGGAAAGATCTCAGCTTAAAAATGAAGTGGTCAGAAGTTATGGTAAAAGCAGATAGCATAGCTGGTTTTAAGAAAGGTTTGGACAAATTCCTGGAGGAAAAGTCCATAGTCTGTTATTAAGACATGGGGGAAACATCTGCTTGCCCTGGATCGGTAGCATGGAATGTTGCTACTCTTTGGGTTTTGACCAGGTACTAGTGACCTGGATTGGCTACCATGAGAATGGGTTACTGGGCATGATGGACCATTGGTCTGACCCAGTTAGGCTATTCTTATGTTATGTTCTCATCTGTAGGGGCCTTTGTTTTCACTTCTTATTTTAATGTATTTTTTTTCTGGGAACTTATCAGTGTTTTTTATAATAGGAACAAAAATGGAAGAGAATTAATGTGTGTGGAATGGGGGGGGGGGGGGTTAACTAATTTCTTCAGCTAAATAATTCAATTCACCTCAACCAGACATAGGAGAACTCACGCACCATTCACACACCCTCCAACCAAAAACGTCAAAAGAAAGAAACAGTTCGACAACCTCCTAACACTCGACCCCCAACTCTACAACCTATTGACCTCGACCACAGACTACAAAACCTTCAAAAAAGAAATAAAAACCGTTCTATTCAAAAAACACATAAAACCGAACTAACACAATCAGAACTGTCCCAAGCATCACCTGCAACTACTCCATATGTACTTCTCATGTCATGACAATTCAGACATAATTTATGTTATGTTATGTTTGGAATAATGGTTACATATATGAGGTTCAATAAAAGAAAATTTTCACTGCCTGTTTCTATTATGGCCATTTATTTTGTTTCATGGTCATTACAAAAAATATTTTTTTACATGGGGGGGTGTCAAAAAATGATGGGCCCCGGGTGCCACATACCCTAGGTACGCCACTGAAGAGACTTGACGCATGCGCGTTTACATTATGTAGGTATTTAAACGTCTCTATCATAGAGCTCCGGACGGGTTACAGGTTAGCATACATAATATGCAGTTTACAGGTTAAATTTGTCATATCTACAGTGCAAGGTTTGTCAATACAAGTTTTTATCCTAACGCGACACTTGCCAAGGATCTTATATCAATGTACATTTCTTTGTAATCTACCGGTCATGGGCGGGGGAACTTGGTGCATTTGCCATGGGAGAAATGCTACCATGGCTTTGCATAAGGCCCCTTTATGCGTAAATTAATATCTCTGAAATATCTGTTTCACAATTCAATCTGTTTCACTACTGAAATCTTCTCACTACATATAATAACAATAACAATGAAATCCACCCTCCAACCCTTTCAACCTGAATAGAGCATCCTAAATCATCAGAAAAAGGACACACAAAATAAATGTTTTTATGTGTATATTAGAGCAATTTTTGTTAAAAAAGCTTGCCATTCTATTATGCTATTTAATCCTTCTGGCTCAATGGTATGGAGTTTTAAAATATGTTTCAGTTCCCATTGCCTTGGAGGTGCATAATCAAAACAAATGTCTAAATCCCAGATGCCTAGAACCAAACCTTTTGGACATGGGAAGGGCCAGCAAAGTGATGGACTGGCCACCCAGACATGGCAACAGAGTAGTGGGGCACCTTACAGGGTACTGTTGTGAACTTCACAAAAAAGGTGCCACATTAACATCTCACCACAACTTCCTTGCAGGTCATGGTGAACCCCCCCCAAAAAACACCTCCCAAATTCCTACAATACCCACCTGTCTACAACCACAATAGCCCTTATGGCTGTAGGTGCCACCTATATGGCAGTACAGTAGAGTTAGTTTTTTTTTTTTGTTGTTGACTCACATTTTCCACCATGATTGCAGTGGTTAGAGCGGCTTATGGGCTGCGTCTTCCTCTCTATGGTTCACTAGGCCACCCCCCCAGACTACTTAAGCCACTTCTGTGCAGCTCCACTAGGCTTTCCTATGCCAGGTGTGGATGTTCTGGAGGCAGGTATGTATGTTTTTATTCAGATTTTATGGCAGTGTGTGTGTGTGGTGGTGGTCAGTGATCACTGGGGAAGTGTGTGGGGATTTGTACTTTGTGTCTGCAGTGGTTATCTGGCCACCTGGTGACGGGATAATCGCGCACCAGACACCAGTGCGCCGACAATCCAGCGCTGACAATTCAGCGCAAGAAAGAAGTGCGCCGCCAAAAAATTTATTTTTAAAGAGCTACGACGGGGGTGTGGGGGTTTGTGTGGGGGACCCCCTCACTTGAATGCATAGTGTTCACGCTGCCATTGGGGGCGTCAGCACGAACACTATGCATTAAAGTTGGGGGGTTACCCCCCACCCCCCGTCGGAGCTCTTTAAAAATAAGTTTTTCGGCAGCGCGCTTTTTTCTTGCGCTGAATTGTCAGCGCGCGGTGTCTTGTACGCCACTGACTATGAACCGGCCACCTTGGATATCTTCTGAGCACTTAGACCTGTTTTTAGATCGCCTAAGTCACAACGTATAAGTTCTGTCCAGGCAGCTTCATAAAACTTTTGATTATCCCTGCAGTACGACTAAGTCTAGGTCGGCCCACATTCCGCCCTAACCACTCCTTCAAAAACACCCCTTTTAGCTCTGGGCGCACAGCGGGATTCAGAGGCTTACAAAGTAACTGGATATGTTAAAAAAAAAACCTGTTTCGATTATCGACACTTGGATGACCCGTCTTTTAGGTTGTCCAAGTGCCGATTTAGGCAGTTTTTTAGTCGTATTTCTGTTTTGATTATGAGCCCCATATTGTCCTACTATCACACCCCCACCCTCAACCAGGAAATGTATTCTAGTATCCATACTCTTAAATCAGCAAAATTATGTTTTAAATGTAAACAATAATAATAATAATAATAATAACTTTATTTTTCTATACCGCCATAGTCAGGTGACTTCTAGGCGGTTCACACTGTAAGAAGGCTGGACATTCAGCGAATAACAAGGTCACAATACAATACAATAAGTCAACAAACAATACAAGACAAAACAATACAATACAATACGATACAATGAGTGTATACAACACAGTACAGTATAATACAACGAGTCTAAATATAATACAATACAATAAGTCTGAAGACAACACCATACATAAGTCTAATACAGTGTCGTACAATGAGTCTAAATATGATCCACCAATGGTCCTGAAGCCTTACCAGTGTTCATACACACAATGTTGATGTTCTATAATGTATGGCTTAAACTTCTTTGATTTGTAAGCGGCATATAATATATTGCAGGAACAACTAATAATGTAAATTATTGATGGTGTCATATATGTAGTCCGTGAGTGTACGATAATGTTCTCAGGATCATAAGGGTTAATAAATTTCTGCAGAAACAAACCAGAATGAGCCTCAGAGGCAGCTGGAGCTGAGAGCAACTAAGAGTAATGAGAAAGAACCTGGAAATAACCAGAGCCCAGCATGAGTAAAGGCCCGAGCCTGGTGCTGTGAGAAATTGCTACTACAACGACTACTTATTATTTCTATAGCACTATCAAGACGCATGCAGCGCTGTACATTAAGCATGCAAAAGACAGTGCCTGCTCGAAAGATCTTACAATCAAATTATCACAGGCAAACAGGACAAGAAGGGTGAATCTATACATGCTGTTCAAGTGGAGAATTACAAAGGGAAAGATGAGGTAGATAGGGTTGGGGGCTATAGAGGGAATGATAAACAGATCTATAGGTGCTTTAGAAGCCCACTTCAAAAAAGTGGGCTTTCAGCGTGAATTTGAATACCCTCAGAGACAGAGCCTGACATACCGAACCAGGCAGTTTGTTTCAGGCATACGGCGCAGAAAAGTAGAAGGGGCGGAGTCAGGAGTTGGCAGTAGAGGAGAAGGGTACAGACATGAGACATTTACCTGATGGAGTTCCTGGGGTGGAGTCTAGGGAGAGTTAAGAGAAGAGAGATATTGAGGAGCTGCAGAGTCAATAAGAAGCGGAAATGGACAGGGAGACAGCGAAGTGACTTGAGGAGAGGGGTAATGTGGGCATAACGGCCCTGGCGGAATATGAGGCATGCAGCAGAATTCTGAACAAATTGAAGGGGAGAGAGATGGACTAGCGGAAGACCTGGGAGTAGCAAGTTGCAGTAGTCCAGGTGAGAGGTGAAGAGAGTGTGAATGAGGGTCTTGGTAGTGTGCTCAGAGAGGAAAAGCTGGATTTTAGTGGTTGTAGAGACAGAAACAAGACGTTTTGGCGGTCTGCTGAATACACAAAGAGAAGGAAAGAGGAGGAGTCATAGCTAGGGAGGTTGACATCCGAGGCAGTGGCACCTGGCATCGCTGTGCTGTGTGCCCCCTGTTATTCCCTGCTGATTGAGAGCCCACGTTGCTTGAGCATCCACCCCCACCCCCATGTACTTCTTGATATGTTCACTGACACGAGCAGGCCCTTCTGACATCATGTCCTAGTTCTACAACCAGGAAGTGACATCAGAAGGGAGTTGAGGCTGTCGCGAGCAGTAGGTAAAAGATGCTGCTTACACCAATGGTCGACTCACTTTGCCTTGGCGATTGACCATTTTCCGGACCTGGTCAGCTGTGCACCCTCCCCTAAGGCTGCACCTGGGGCGGACCTCCCCCCCCCCCCTTGGTATGACACTGCTGGCAACAGAGAGACAGATACTAGAGTGAGCCTTTGGAGAGAAGCAGCGGCAGGAGCTGATCCAGAGCGAGAGCACACCAGTGGCACAAAAAAAGGGAGCCTGCAAGCTGAAAAAGAGAAGTATAGTTATAGGCTCTTTAAATCAACCCTGCGCTGTAGCAAAGTGTTCAGAAATGTAATGTAATGTAATTGTAATGTAATTTATTTCTTATATACCGCTACATCCGTTAGGTTCTAAGCGGTTTACAGAAAATATACATTAAGATTAGAAATAAGAAAGGTACTTGAAAAATTCCCTTACTGTCCCGAAGCACAAGTCAGCTTGCATATCACAAAAGCTACTTGTTCAACAGGCAACCTTGACTAATCTTGGTACATTAACATCTTTCAGAAATGCAATGTCATATGCACTGCTTTATCTGTAAAGGGATTTTTTTTTTTGTATAGTATTATCTATACTCACTGCTGAAGACAGGAGCATATGAATGAAATCCTGAAATGTCATGGCAAAAGAGAACAGAGAAGCCTGTCTGAATGCAAAGTGCTCTTAGGCTCATAAATGACTTCTCCTTGGATAGGAAACCCTCAGAAGTAACTGCAGTACTCACTTTTATTTTGGAGAACTTAACAGCGATGCTCTATAGTTTGCTTAAAGTTAGGTACTGGTGTGATGCTCTCTAAGTGCAAACTTTATATCGGCAATTACCTAGTAACATAGGGCTCCTTTTACTAAGGTGCGCTAGCATTTTTAGCACATGCAGGATATTACAGTGCGCTACACCATGCGCTACGCGGCTAGAACTAACGCCAGCTCAATGCGCACGTGGCATTTCAGCGCGCGTTAATGCCCTAGCGCAGCTAAGTAACAGGAGCCCATGACAGCAAATAAAGCCTTGAATGGTCCATCCAGTCTTCCCAATAATTACATGAATTATAAATTCATAATTAAATTGTCTTTTTTTTTTTCTTTGATATTTCTGGGTCCTAGACCATAGGAGTCCGTCTGATACTATCCTTAGGTACCAACTACTAGAGTCGCCGTCCAAACTCACTCCAGCCTATCCACACCATCTTGTCATTTGTGGGATACAGATCGTAAAAGTCTGCCAACAGTGTCATCATGTTCCAGATTACAGGAGTTCCCGTCGATGGCCTCCCCGGCCCATTCTAAATCGAGTTGCCATATAGGGGCCAAAGACCATGCAAGTCTGCCTAGTACCAGTTTTCTTCACAGATGGAGTCGCCAGCTAAGCACCATTTGACACATCCAACACATGCAACCATTTAATTTTTGGGTTTTTAAATGCCATTTGTTTTCTAATTAGAGATCCTCTGTGTTCATCCCACGGGTTTTTGAATTTTGGCTGCACCACCACCCTTGGAAGGGCATTCCAGGCATCAACCATCCTCTTGATGAAAAATAATTTCCTGACGTTACTCCTAAGTCTACCACCCCACAACTTCAATTATGCCCTCTAATTTTACCATTTTGCCTCCTTGGGACACTATTTGGGTCTATATTAATATCTTGCAAGTATTTAAATGTCTGTATCATATCTCCCCTGCCCTCCTCTCTAGATTATACAAATTTAGGTCTTCCAGTCTCTTCTCGTACGTGCTTTGGCATAAACCTCCTACCATTTTCATCGCCTTCCTCTGGATTGCTTCAAGTCTTCTTAGCCAGATACGCACAATTATCATATTGACTATTACTACTTTCTTTTTCCCCCCTAAATAATTTATTGAAATTTTAAACAAATAAACATAAGAATCCAAAAAATGACACAAATAACAGCAATCCTATAAGCATACAAATATAATAATACTTTTAATAAGAACTTCTAATTAGTCCTGTGAAGTTGCATTTACCTTTAGATTATAACACAATCAGATAAATATATGAATATATTACAAACACACCACAATTAATTCCCATCCTTTCCTAAATTTACCTAAATTACCACAACGAATAGCAAAAATGCTTTAATATTTAGCATACAAACACAGCATATTCCACTAGATGTTATAATCCAATGTATTTTTATCTCGATGTATTTATTAATCTTTCCTTCCCATCCTTTCCTAATGTATCATGTATGTTCATGCGTAAATGTCCCCTTTTTTTTTTTTTTAGCTTAGATAAGTTTTCATTCTTCTTTTTGTTGTCACCCTTCCTTTTGTTTTTTCCCCTAAATGTTCTTTTTCCTCCTACCAATTGTAGTTCCAGCCCTTCTTCCCTTCATTTCCATTTGTCCACGTTCCTAAAAAATTGTCACTTTCCCTGAGTTGTTTTTAATTGTTTTGTAATTTACTCTGATACATTGTTTTGATACTCCTTTGTGCACCGCCTTGAAGGTTTGATTAGGCGGTATAAGAAATTTTTAAATAAACTTGAAACTACATATTATTGTACACCATTTAGATACATGTATGACAAATGGTATATCAAAAATAAGGAAACTTGAAACTTGAATGTAGAGAAATCTTTCCAATTGATTAATATAGATTTAACAGTTATCATTAGTAAGTTTTTCAACATCTATGCTTTATAAGTATCTACTGCACTATCTAAACCAAGTGCCCCAAGTAGGACTATTTTAAAAGTTAATGGTCACAAGGAACTGGAAATGTTCTGACAGACTTAACTACACTTTCTGGTGGGCAAGTGTGTGTAATATATATAAATATGAAAGAATGAATGCGGAATGTTTGGGTCTTAGCAATACATTTACGAAAGTATGGAGCCCATTGACTACATTTGTTAACATACAATAATAGAGATATATCTTTTATTTAAGAACATAAGAAGTTGCCTCCGCTGAGGCAGACCAGAGGTCCATCCTGCCCAGCGGTCCGCTCCGCCGGCGGCCCCTCAGGCCTAATTGCCTGAACAGTGTCCCTGACTAATTTTGTAACTGCCTCTAATCCTATCCCTATTTCCTACCTCTACTCCTATTTGTACCCCTCAATCCCTTTGTCCTCCAGGTACTTGTCCAGACCTTCTTTGAATCCCTGTAGCGTGCTTCTGCTTATCACATCCTCCGGTAGCGCGTTCCATGTATCCACCACCCTCTGGGTGAAAAAGAACTTCCTTACACATCCAGGGCGGGGGGAGGGGAGGGGAAAATATTTGGAAGAGTTTAAAAATATTTAAATATAATATTGTAATAAATAATATGATTTCATATATTAATAACTGGGAGGGGGAAAATGGATGTTTTCTTTAATAATGTGTGTAATATGGTGTATTTTATGCAATCTGTTAAAGTTATATTAATTGTAATACACTGTCAAAGCTTGAAAATTAATAAAGAATTAAAAAAAAAGAAGTTAATTGTTCTGATAAGGAAAGTATCTCAGATACAGTTAACCACATTTTTTCCCAATATGCTTTAACAAATGGACATGGAAAAAAAAAATCATACATTCTAATCTAGAGTACCACTCCACTGACCCACCCCAAAAGTCTAGATGCTAGTGACTCGACCTACGTAGGGATCCCATGTAAGTGTCCCATTTCCTCTTAAAGTCGAGCACGCCGGTGGCCTCGACCACCTGCACCGGAAGCTCATTCCAGTGGTCCACCACCCTTTCCGTGAAAAAATACTTCCTGGTGTCACTACTAAATTTCCCCCCTCTGAGTTTAAGCGGATGCCCTCTTGTGGTCGAGGGTCCTTTGGGGAAGAGGATGTCATCTTCCACCTTGACACGTCCCGTGATGAACTTAAATGTCTCAATCATGTCTCCCCTCTCCCTGCGTTCCTCTAAAGTGTAGGAGACTGCGGCAGACATTTAAGTTCATCACGGGACGTGTCGAGGTGGAAGATGACATCCTCTTCCCCAAAGGACCCTCGACCACAAGAGGGCATCCGCTTAAACTCAGAGGGGGGAAATTTAGTAGTGACACCAGGAAGTATTTTTTCACGGAAAGGGTGGTGGACCACTGGAATGAGCTTCCGGTGCAGGTGGTCGAGGCCACCGGCGTGCTCGACTTTAAGAGGAAATGGGACACTTACGTGGGATCCCTACGTAGGTCGAGTCACTAGCATCTAGACTTTTGGGGTGGGTCAGTGGAGTGGGCAGACTTGATGGGCTATGGCCCTTTTCTGCCGTCATCTTTCTATGTTTCTAATTGCTGACCTGTAAGTCTAACAAAAGTTCTGCTTGCTAACATCTATTTTGGATCATTTCAGAGGCGTCCAAAAAAGCTTTATGCATTAGGGAAAAGAATGTTTGAATAATATTTGCTGAAGTGACTTAGGGCTACATTTACTAAGGTGCATTAGCATTTTTAGCGTGCGCAAACCATGAAAAATACTAATGCAAGCTCTATTGAAGCGTTAGCGTTTAGCACGTGCGGCCTTGTAGCGCGCGCTAAAACCGCTAGCGCAGTTTAGTAAAAGGAGCCCTTAGAAATAGATAACCATACCCTCTTCCACTGCATCTCTGTCAATTGTACATTCATGCCAAATTTCCATGTACTTTGTAATCCCTTTGGTTGCGAATAGGTAACTTTTTAAAAAATATTTGTGCCAATACGAAGCTGCACTAAAAAGGAACAAAGAGATAGACAATCAGGTTGTTCATCCTTACATGAGAATTGCCATTGAGTTGATTTAATACAATGCACAAGCTGAATCCATCTGTAAAATTGTTGTTTTGGTAACCCATAAATTTCCATTGAATTATGAAAAGGAAGTGCTTAACCTGCCATATTCTAGCTTGTACTTTAAAAACTGGGTTATTCCAAAGTGGGATCCAAGAAGAATCATTCCATTTTAAAACAGCACCCTTTCCCAATTCTAGGAATGCTATCTGAGTAGCAAAAAAATATATCATTACGAGTTAGATTATTCTTAGGACTAGCAAAGGGTATCGTCCACAAGGGTGTGTCAACCAAAATACACTCTTCAAACTTCAGTCATGCAGGTTGCATTGATAACTGATCTGAAAGTATCCATTTCGAACTTTTCCAAAGTATGAAAGCTAAATGATAGTCATAGAAACTAGGAAATTTAACCTCACCACAATCTTTATCTCCATTTAACTACTTCTTATACTATTATTAAATATTTCTAGAATGCTACCAGGGAATAGACTTAGTAGATAAAGACCCTCTCAAAGGTAGGGAGAATGAGAGGGCACTCCCTAAAGCTGAAAGGGGAGATTCCGTACAAATGTAAGGAAGTTCTTCTTCACCCAGAGAGTGGTAGACAACTGGAACGCTCTTCTGGAGTCTATTATAGGGGAAAACACCCTTCAGGGATTCAAGACAAAGTTGGACAAGTTCCTGATAAACTGGAACGTACGCAGGTGAGGCTGGACTCATTTAGAGCACTGGTCTTTGACCTAAGGGCCGCTGCGTGAGTGGCCTGCTGGGCAAGATGGACCACTGGTCTGACCCAGCAGCGGCAATTCTTATGTACAGAGTCACAAAGGAGACAGTACCTGCTTGAGTGAGCTTACAATCTAAACAACCAAGACAGACAAACAGGATGCCAGGGTAGAAGTTACAGTTAGAGGGGATGGTTAAACTTCTGGCTAGGGTGGTGAGCTGAGCTGAGTGGAGTTGGGATTTCAGCCTACTTTTCAATAAGGGTAGGGGAGGGGCGTGGTGGACAGACTCAGGTAGTTTATTCTAGAATAAGTCTGCAGTTATGTGTCCGGAACCTTGGGGCATTCAGTTGATTCGGCATTTGAGGGAGAGTCCTTGATAAAGCCACTGTCAACTGGTGAAGCATGTCTGATTTATTCTGACGGACAGAATCTGATTAAGCTAATTGATTAAGATAAGTGATTAAGCTCTTTATTCACTTTTATAAAAGTGTAATGAGGTGTTTGGGGCAAAGATTTATACTAAATTATCTATACTTTCATCAATTTTACTATATTTAAGAGAAGTAAAATTAAGATTAAAATTAATACTAAAAATAGTTTTTTCATAACTCATGAGGAGTTTGATGTGTAAATCTCTTGGCAATGAGAGGATAGCTGAGCTTGGAGTGACTTGTTTAAACTTTTTGATATGTTCTAAGTGTAATAAGAATGGTTTGATGAATGTTAAAATCTACTTTTCAAAGATTGGGGTATGTTTCCTGAGAATAATTTATAAATTTAGGCATGAGCAGCTCAATGGCTGGTTTGTTCTAAACATATCAGTCCAAATAATTGGCAAAGAAACTTTATTCTATGAGATATATACAAAAACTAACTACTTTTTCTCAGGATAATATATACTATACTGCAAGTTTTTAATAATTTATTATTATATTCAAGAGAAAGTTCTTATGATTTTTACACAAGACTTCAGAAGTGTCATTGCCACGAGCTTTGTACACCCACCTCCTCATAAGTTGTGTATTTTTTAAAAAATAAATATAAATGCATATCAAACCTTAGTCCCACCATAACCCTTATTAAACTTTAAGGAGTAAATAGAGACAACATACTTATCTTTTTTATGCATTCTGTTTATCGGCCAGAGGGGCTTAAATCCAACATGAAAAACAAGAAACGGCTTTTTCAAGGGTTTCCCCTTTGAAAACGACAGAAATTAATAACTATCATTTTTACACTGACACGGCTTATGAGGAGGTGGGAGTGCAAAGCTCGTGGCAATGGGCGGCTAACTGAGCCTTGAGTGACACTTCTGAAGTCTTGTGTAAAAATCGTAAGAACTTTCTCTTGACTATAATAATAAATGATATTAAAAACTTGCAATATATATTATCCTGAGAAAAAGTAGTTTGTGCCTAAACATAGGCAGCTAGGCATGTAACTGCTAGTATACTATAAGATGTGTTCATAAGGGCTAGGCCAGGGGTCGGCAACTCCGGTCCTCGAGGGCCGGAATCCAGTCGGGTCTTCAGGATTCTCCCAATGAATATGCATTGAAAGCAGTGCATGCAAATAGATCTCATAGGGGAAATCCTGAAAACCCGACTGGATTCCGGCCCTCGAGGACCGGAGTTGCCCATCCCTGGGCTTAGGCGCACATCTGACCTACCCAACGAGAGGAAATGCCACTCTGGATCTAATCCTAAATGGGTTAAGGGGACCTGCAAAGGAAGTAGAAGTAGTGGGACCGTTGGGAAACAGTGATCATAATATGATCAAGTTCAAGGTTGAGGTAGGAATACCGAAAGGGAAGAGAACCATAGCGACAACTTTTAACTTCAGGAAAGGAAACTACGAGGCAATGAGGGAAATGGTAAGAAAGAAACTTAGGAACACTTCCAAAAAATGGCAAACAGTACAACATGCCTGGTCTTTTTTCATGGTGAGCGAGGCGCAAAATATATATATCCCCAGGTTCAGAAAGGGGTGCACAAAGAGTCGAACAAAAGACCCGGTGTGGATAACCAAAATAGTGAAGGAAGCAATAGGCAATAAGAAAAATTCATTCAGGAAGTGGAAAAAGGATAAAACTGAGGGGAACTGGAAAGAGCATAGGAAAAATAAAAAAGAATGTCACCGTGTGGTTCGAAAAGCCAAAAGAGAATACGAAGAGAGGCTAGCCAGGGAAGCACGAAACTTTAAACCGTTCTTTAAATATGTTAAAGGGAAGGAGCCGGCTAGGGAGGAGGTAGGACCACTGGACGACGGAGACAGGAAAGGAGTGGTGAAGGAGGAGAAAGAAGTGGCAGAAAGGCTTAACATGTTCTTTTCATCTGTATTTACAAATGAGGACACATCAAACATACCGGAACCTGAGCAATTCTTTCATGGAAGTCAAGCAGAAAAATTAACATCCATAGAAGTGAGCCTTGAAGACGTACGCAGGCAGATAGAAAAACTAAAAACTGACAAATCCCCTGGTCCGGACGGAATACATCCAAGGGTTCTGAAGGAATTAAAGGAGGAGATAGCGGAACTACTACATCAAATTTGCAACCTATCCCTAAAAACAGGAGTGATCCCGGAGGATTGGAAGATAGCCAACGTTACGCCCATCTTTAAAAAGGGATCAAGAGGTGACCCTGGAAACTACAGACCAGTGAGTCTGACCTCGGTTCCGGGAAAAATGGCAGAAGCTCTGATAAAAGAAAACATCGATGAACATTTAGAAAGGAACGAACTTCTGATAACCAGCCAACATGGTTTCTGCAAGGGGAGATCGTGCCTAACGAACTTATTGCACTTCTTCGAGGGAGTTAACAAACAAATGGACAGAGGAGACCCCATAGACATCATATATCTAGATTTCCAAAAAGCCTTTGATAAGGTGCCCCATGAACGTCTACTCTGGAAACTGAAGAACCATGGGGTGGAAGGAGATATACATAGATGGATCAGAAACTGGTTGGAAGGTAGTAAAAAGAAAAGGGTAGGAGTGAAAGGCCACTACTCGGACTGGGGGAGGGTCACGAGTGGTGTACCGCAGGGCTCGGTGCTTGGGCCGCTGCTATTTAATATATTCATAAATGATCTAGAAACAGGGACAAAGTGTGAGATAATAAAATTTGCAGATGACACCAAACTATTTAGTAGTGCTCGGACTATAGAGGACTGCGAAGAATTGCAAAGGGACTTGAACAAGCTAGGGGAATGGGCGACGAGGTGGCAGATGAAGTTCAACGTTGAGAAATGCAAAGTATTACATATGGGAAGCAGAAACTTGAGGTACAACTATACGATGGGAGGAATATTATTGAATGAGAGTACACAGGAAAGGGACTTGGGGGTAATGGTGGACATGACAATGAAGCCGATGGCACAGTGCGCAGCGGCCGCTAAGAGAGCGAATAGAATGCTTGGTATAATCAAGAAGGGCATTGCGACCAGAACGAAAGAATTTATTCTGCCGTTGTATCGGGCGATGGTGCGTCCGCATCTGGAGTACTGCGTCCAATTTTGGTCGCCGTATCTTAAGAAGGATATGGCTTTACTCGAAAGGGTCCAGAGGAGAGCGACACGTCTGATAAAAGGTATGGAAAACCTTTCATACGCTGAGAGATTGGAGAAATTGGGTCTCTATTCTCTGGAGAAGAGGAGACTTAGAGGGGATATGATAGAGACTTACAAGATCATGAAGGGCATAGAGAGGGTGGAGAGAGACAGATTCTTCAAACTTTCAAAAAATAAAAGAACAAGAGGGCACTCGGAAAAGTTGAAAGGGGACAGATTCAAAACGAATGCTAGGAAGTTCTTCTTTACCCAACGTGTGGTGGACACCTGCAATGCGCTTCCGGAGGACGTAATAGGGCAGAGTACGGTAATGGGGTTTAAGAAAAGATTGGATAATTACCTACTGGAAAAGGGGATAGAGGGGTATAGATAGAGGATTACTGCACAGGTCCTGGACCTGTTGGGCACGATGGACCTCAGGTCTGACCCAGCAGAGGCATTGCTTATGTTCTTATGTTCTACCCATTCACCCCTCAGCTCCATGCCCCCCTTGAACTTGCGCACTGTGGATTTTGCACACACAACGTGCAGAACACCGCCTAAGGGCAGTTAATGCATGCAACTGCTAATTAACATCAATTATAGCCAATGTTTGTTTGTTAATGCCAATTAGCAGCTAATTATTAAATTGCATTATGCAAGTAACTGACACTATTCTCCATGCAACCTTGCTGAGTCTCAAAGCAAAGTCCCTGGGATGTAGAGGCTGGTTTCAAAGTCTGGCTCTTCGCCTTCTTCCTTGCAGCCCGACTGTTTTGCTTCCACTCCGGCATCATCTAGCAAAGGTAAATGATGTCCCTTGGTGATGTTGTGCAATACATCATAAGCCCTTTGCAGATGTTAGCTGGCAAGATTACAAGGCAGCCTCCAGTGTGGCCAAGACTTATAAACAACCTCTGCAGAAATCCAAAGACAACACTATCAACCTTCTGACAGAATAATGAGCTGCATTGTAGTCTGTGCTCCTTGGCGGTACTCCCTGGGTACAAATTAGGGATCAACAGTAATGGCAGCGCCATTATTTACAAGCACACAAGAAAAGAAATGATAGATCACTTGAGTGCTCAGATTATGCTTAATTCACACTACAAGAAGCAATTCACCCTTACAGTACCTAACAAAACACCATGTCTAGGATCCTATGTATATATACAATCCTATATGGGGCTCTGTCTTAATATATAGTACCATGCAAGGCTAGCTCAAAGGTACATGACACCCAAGGCAAACTTTCAGCTGTGCACCCCCTTCTCTAGGGTGGCAGCAAATCCTATTCCTTTATACTCCAGCATCTCTCCTTTCTTTCTCTGGTAGTCCAGCATCGCCCCTTCCCTTATCATTCCATAGTTTAGCATCTCCCTTTTACACCCTTCCCTTCCTCCTCTAGGTAGCCAACTTACTCCATTTGCTTTCCCTTATCATCCATTCAGCATCTCCTTTTCCTGTCTTATGCCCCAGCATTTTTTTTCCTCTGCCCTGTTGAAATTGCACTAAAGGTATAGGGATTGGCTTTGATATACTCCTTTTTCTGCGTGCTTACGATCAAGGTGGGGCTTTAATCTAAATTCACTGGGGATGGGTGAAAAAGGCCTCAGGGTCACTCATAACTCTCTGGAATGCAAGCCATACAAATACTGTTATTGAAATGAGACAAAGAGGTAATATCGGGAAAGGTTTGTATACCAATACCCCCGCAGTATGGGAAACAAATTTCCAGACCTAGAGGCTCTAATGGTAGAAGCTGATCTAGATTTACTGGCGGTCATGGAGACGTGGTTCACGGAGAACTGTGACTGGGATATAGTTATACCTGGTCATAACCTATTCAGGAAGGACAGGGTAGATAAAAAGTATGGAGGAGTGACATTGTGGTTGCCCATAACCAAACACTGCATCTTCAAAGGCCTAGTGCTAGCATACAAATCTCTCCACAACACAGTACCTGGATACTTCTTACGCCAATTTCCTTCCTACACCCCCAAGCGTGAGCTTCACTCCCAGAGTGAAATACACCAACATATACTCCCTGGACACGCCCTCCAGCTCCAAACAGCCTGGATATGATCCTACTCCCATTTCCTACCACACCTATGGAACAACCTACCTTCGCACATTAGATCCCAAGAGGGTCTTCTAAATTTCAGGAAAGCCATAAAAACTTGTACATTTTCCTAACCCCTCCCCTCGACCTTAAGCCTTAAAAGTGCTTGATCATCTGATAGACTCAGGAATCTCCAACAAAACTTATATGTGATTCTGTAAATTTGTATAGTCCGATCATCATGTAAGCTAATATTGTAACTCTGTAATTTTGTATAGCCCTATTACCAAGTAAGATAAGATACTACCACATGCTTTGATCTAAAAGTATCCTTTAGGCCAGGGGTGTCAAAGTCCCTCGAGGGCCGTAATCCAGTCGGGTTTTCAGGATTTCCCCAATGAATATGCATTGAAAGCAGTGCATGCACATAGATCTCATGCATATTCATTGGGGAAATCCTGAAAACCCGACTGGATTACGGCCCTCGAGGACCGACTTTGACACCTGTGCTTTAGGCGATGATGCATTGTAATGATATGACTATTAACCTGTTCTTATTTATTTATTTATTCATTCAATTTTCTATACCGTTCTCCCAGGGGAGCTCAGAACGATTTACTTGAATTTATTCAGGTACTAAAGCATTTTTCCCTGTCTGTCCCAGCAGGCTCACAATCTATCTAATGTATCTGAGGCAATGGGGGAATTAGGTGACTTACCCAGGGTCACAAGGAGCAGTGAGGGTTTGAACCCACACCCTCAGGGTACTGAGGCTGTAGCTTTAACCACTGCGCCATACACTCCCCTCTGAGCTCTTTGAGGAGGACAGGATATAAAACTAACTAAATAAATATTAAAAATAATATTAAAGTGACAGAATTGCAAGACGTAAAGGGCAAAGAAGAAGCACTCTGGGCTAATCTGGAAAATGGGAATGGAAAATGTATTTAAATTAGTGTGATATACAGACCTCCTTCAGAAGAAATGGACAGAGATTTAATTGAAGACATTCACAAGGTAGCTGTGAAAGGGGAAGCACTACTGATAGGTGATTTTTAATATGCCAGATGTTGATTGGGGTGACCCTGCTGTGGGGTCAACTAGAAGTAAGGAGATCCTGGATTCACTACAGGAAGAATTGTTCCAGCAGTTAGTAATGGAACCCATGCAGGATAGATCTGCTCTGGACCTGGTGCTTACAAATGGGGAAAGTGTTTCTGATGTCACGGTAGGAGATCATTTGGCATCTAGCCGTCACAGAATGGTGTGGTTCAATATTAGGGCGCAGGAGGAAAATATTTTTTCAAGATTGAAGGTTCTAAACATCAAAGGAACTAACTTTGTCAAGATGGGGGGATACCTCAAAGAGGAGTTAGTTGGATGGGAACAGCTGAATGAAGTAGAAAAACAGTGGGCGAAACTGAAAGGAGCTATTTTAAAGGTGACATACCTTTATGTTAGAAAAGTTCACAGAGGCAAAAGGAAAAGACTGCTTTGGTTCTCAAATGTAGTAGTTGAAAAGGTAAGAGAAAAACAGTGAGCCTTCACGGCAACTTCAGCATTTGGAATCTAGGACAATACAAGGTGAACTTTACAGTCTATGACCCAGAAATACCAAATAAGAGACAAGTTAATTTAATCATGATGTTGTAATGGGTATAACTAATGGGCAGACTGGATGGACTGTTCAGGTCTTTATCTGTCATCATTTACTATGTTACTATATTTTTTCAACAATTTCAAGACGTCGCAGAAAGAAGACAGGTAGAAAAGCTACGAAAAGCTGTCAGAAAAGCAAAGATGCAAATGGAAGAAAACATAATCAATATGGTACAACTGGGGGACAAGACTTTTTTTAGCTATGTCAGTGATAGGAAGAAGTGTCAAAATGGCATTGTGAGGGCCAACGAAGGGCGAACAGGACAAATATGCAGAAAGCGATAAGGATAAGGCTGAACTGCTTAACAATTATTTCTGTTCAGTATTCATAGATTAAAGACCGGGGGCAGGACAGCAGAAAACAAGCGCAAATGGGAACAGATGTGTGGTAGACTGGGAGAATTTCACAGAAGACTGCATTTGTGAGGAGCTAGCTAAATTAAAAATAGACAAAGTGATGGGGGCCTGATGAGATACATCCAAAGGGACTCAAGTAACTCAAGAGGGGTTCTACAACTCCATTGTCTCATCTTTTCAATGGTTCTTTAGAGTCTAGAGTGGTTCCAGAGGACTAGAGGAGGGCAGATGTGGTCCCTCAGCACAAGAGCAGAAGTAAGGAGGAGGTAGAGAATTACAGGCCAGTTAGCCTGACATCGGTGTAACGGAAATATTTCTTAAGCGGAGGATGGTGAGATTCCTAGAATCGAACGGATTGTAAGACCCAAGGCAGCATGGTTTTACGAGAGACAGATCTTATCAGACAAATTTTAATGATTTCTTTGATTGGGTGACCAAACAGTTGGATATGGGAGGGATGCCAGATATGGTGTTCTTGGATTTTAGTAAAGCCTTTGACACGGTGCCACATAGACGACTGATAAAGAAACTGAGTGCCCTTGGTAAGGTACCTAAAGTGGCGGAATGTATTAAAAACTAGTTAAGGAGACAAAGGTTAGTGGTAAACGGAGTTTGCTCCATGAAAAAGGATGTTGTTAGTGGAGTGCCACAGGGATCTATCCTTGGGCCGGCTCTTTTTAACATCTTTGTGAGTGAAATTGCAGAAGGACTGTCTGGTAAAGTTTGTCTTTTTGCGGATGATACCAAACTCTGTAATAGACACCCCGGATGGTGTGGATAACATGAGAAGGAATCTAGAAAAGCTTGAGGAATGTTCCAGAAATTGACAACTAAGATTTAATGCTAAAAAAATGAAGTCATGCACTTGGGCTGCAAAAATCCAAGAGAACAGTTTAGTTTAGGGAGCAAAGTATTTCTATGCATGAAAAAAGAGTAGGAATTGGGGGTGATTGTGTCTGTTGATCTCAAGGTAGCAAAACAGGTAGAAAAAGTGAGGGTCAAAACCAGGAGGATGCTTGAGTTCACACTGAGAGGAATGGCCAGTAGGAAAAAGGAGGTGATAGTGCCATTGTATATGTCTTTGGAATACTTTGTGCAGTTCTGGAAACTGTATCTTCAAAAAGATATAAATAGGATGGAGATGGTCCAGAGGGGTGTGGGAAGGGGGAGGGGGCTTTGGATCTAGGTGGATTGCTGATTGGGGTGTGTGTGTTTGTAGAATTAAGATTGAAGTGGAGTGCTGATCGGGGATGGGGGCGGGGGGGGGGTGGAGCCAGGTGGAATGTTGATCAGGGAGTGGGCATGATGGACGCTGATCAGGTGTGGGCCACGCTGAACTCGTCCCGCGATGAAAGGGTCGTACTAAATAGTCCTGTGATGAAAGGGCCGTGCTGAACTGGCGGTCTTAAATGGCAATTTTCTGGCTGCGCCAAAGGGTTTTTTGCAGAAGCAAAACCTTGCGTTGTCACCAGCACACATCATATGATAACACTAGTAATGAGGCTATTAGCTATTCCACCCTGGTGTGGAGAACTGCTGCAGAATATTTTAAAGAACATATGAGCTCTTACTTCTTCAGTCTGTGAGGTTTCTTTTAAGTCCCATTATTTATTTAATGCTGCATTCTCCGTCAGGATTCCCTACCTCTGACCCCAATGATGATCTCCTTCATCTCTTGATCTCTGAACCCTCCCCCTTTCTGACCTTAGATTCCTTCTGACATCACTATAAAGACCCCTAGTGGTATTGTGGACCCCATCCTTACCCCCAGTCCCAGAGATGAACCATTGATCCCCCCTGACATCCCCAACAAAGTCTCTTTGGTAGTCTAGTTGACACCCCACCCCCCAGAGATGATTCCTTATCCCCCCAACACTCCCAAAAATGTCCACAGTAGTCTAGTGGTCCTCAACCCCTCCACGACATAGGAGGGACCTAAGGAACTGGCCATTTGAAATCTTAGACGGTTCATAGTCATTTGCGCGCAAGAGAATTGCGTGCAAATGCTTGCGGTCAGATGCGTGCAATCTTCATAGCGCGAGACAATAGCGCGCAAGTCATAATGAAAGACAATAGCGCGCAGGACTTTATAGCGCGAGACAATAGCGCACAAGTCATTATAGCGAAAGACAATAGCATGCTGGACTTTATAGAGCAAGATAAATGGGCACAGATCTATATTGTGTTTGCTGTATTGTGGTCTGTTGCCCCTAGTGCCTTCTTCCTATGCCCGCAGTGTCTATTCCTCTGATCCAAGCTAACCTGATTCATCCCTCTTCTCTCCCCTCCTGGTCTTTCTCTTTTGCTGTGGGGTTTTCACCTGTTTTTATTCTGCTAATAAAACCAGGCCACCTACTAGAGGTGTGTAACATTCAGAAAGTTCTGTTATTTACATTATTCTAAGTTTAGCACCTGTAATCATTTATTTGTGTTTTTCTTTTCCCCGCAGGATATCTTTGTTCTATGACTTCACAAAATGTGTTGAAGCTAATTGCTCATTACATTTGCATGATGATCGCTACATGACAGAATACATTTTTCAAAGTGTTTATGATGTGTTCACGTGACTCATATTCTCAGCACAAAGAGGCTAGGTAACCATAGTGATAAAAAATGCACTTGCAAAACGCAGTCACGTATGACAATGACGTTCCTTACATCCTTACGTAAATGTCTTGCGCGTGATTGTGTTGTTAAAATTTCCTGCGCATGTGTAGTAGTTCGCTGCGCACAATTGTCCTGAGCTACATTGTCTTGCGCTCAATTGTCTTCACGCAGTTGTCCGCGTGCTTTTGTCTTGCGCGCATTTGACTTGCCACCATCTTAGGCTACTCCCAGTGCATAAACATAAAACCTCACTTGTATACCGCAAATACCGTTAAGTTCTATGTGGTTCACAAAGACTAGTAATACAAATGAATAAACATCCAATATCTAACTTCTGAAAGATTCCCTAAAAAGATGCGCCTTTAAGGCACGTCAAAATTGTTGATACGAATTTGAAAATGTGAATATGTGAGTTAAATCCCTAGTCCATAAGGCTGCCTGAAAAGACAGTAATCATTCCTGAAATTTCATATATTTACATCCCTTTACAGAATGCACTGGGAGATGGGCCTAGGATTCTGGTTGGCCCAGGTGGCTAAGGACCTCCTGGTGGGGATGAACTTTCAGGGAGGGGAGGGGGGGGTGTCGGCAGGAGGGACTGGGAAGCCGCCATCATCTCAGCAGCCGGATCTGGAACTTATACCTGTTTTGACTTGGTCTACGTCAAAACGTATAAGTTCTATCCAGGCAACCTGTTAAACTTTTTGATTATGGCTGCCGGACGACTAAGTCTAGGTTGGCTTACATCCTGCCCACCTCCCACCCTACCCACTTCTCCAAAAACGCTCCTTTTCGCTCTGGGTGCACAGAGGCAGGGAAAAGGGCTTAGCTGGTTATAGATACGTCTAAAATCCTGTTCAACGACCTGTCTTTTTGATCGTCCAAGTGCCGATTTAGGCGGGTTTTTAGATGTTGGGTTTTTAAAAAAATTATGTACCTCTTAATAAATAGCGTTAAAAAAATAAAAGTGTGGAATCTTTTTGAAGATCCCTTGTATATTTGTTTTCTTGCATGACAAGTGAGAAATCCGGGACTGATGTGTTGCATACGGTTCATAGACAACAACGCGGAAGACAAAGGTGCGCGCCGACAACTGAGCGCAAGACGGAGGCGCGCACCAAAGAAAATTACTGTTTTTAGGGGCTCTGATGGGGGGTTTTGTTGGAGAGCACCCCCAGTTTACTTAATACAAATCGCGCCGGCGTTGTGGGGGGTTTTGGGGGTTGTAACCCCCCACATTTTACTGTAAACTTCACTTTTTCCCTAAAAACATGGAAAAAGTGAAGTTTTCAGTAAAATTTGGGGGGTTACAACCCCCAAACCCCCCCAACGCCCCCACAATGCGGCGCGATCTGTATTAAGTAAAGTGGGGGGTTCCCCCCCACGGCCCCCCCCCCGTCGGAGCCCTAAAAACAGTAATTTTCTTCGGTGCGCGCCTCCGCGCTGCGCTCAATTGTCTGCTCGCAGCTTTGTCCCGGCGCGCTTTTGACCTGACACCGTTGCATACAGCTTTTTTACATGGGATAGGCAAGTTTATACTAAATTTACAGTTACAGCAATTAAATATATAGGAGTACTTTGCTCAGCTGTGAATTATAGTGTTCGGTGTGTCATATGCATGAACCTTGTCTGTCAGGGGTTTCACAACAGAAGAAAAGTTGGGAACCACTGATCTAATGTTAGGCCTTTCATTAACATGTACGCACTCAGGACGAGCCCTCTACCTTGAGAAAGCCGTAAAAAGATCCTACTCGTGCTACCTACCGTGCCTTTTGGAACACACTACCTACCTGCATAAGATCATTAGAGGGCTTCCTGAACTTCAGGAAGGCAATAAAAACTCACCTCTTCCCCTGGCCCTCTAGGAGAGTGCACCAATTAAAATCCCCAAATCTTCCGACAAAGTACCCGACCCTCCACTGTCTCGAATCTAAAACGCGATGTGTTTCGTCCTATGTCTGACCATGCCATGTTTTCTCAAACAGTGTTTTCCACACTCTGCCACACTATTCACCGTCTTTGTCCTACTATACCATGGGTTCATAGACAACGGCGCGCCCGGACAATTGAGCGCAGCGCGGAGGCGCGTGCCACTCTAAATTACTGTTTTTAGGGCTCCGACGGGGGGGGGGGGGGCGTGGGGGGACCCCCCCCAGTTTACTTAATAGACATCGCGCTGGCGTTATGGGGGTTTGGGGGGTTACTTGTAACCCTCCACATTTTAGTGTAAACTTAACTTTTTCCCTAAAAACAGGGAAAAAGTAAAGTTTTCAGTAAAATGTGGGGGGTTACAACCCCCCAAACCCCTCACAATGCGGCGCGATGTCTATTAAGTAAAGTGGGGGGTTCCCCCCCACGCCCCCCCCGTCGGAGCCCTAAAAACAGTAATTTAGAGCGGTGCGCGCCTCCGCGCTGCGCTCAATTGTCTGGGCGCGCCTTTGTCCCGGCGCACTTTTGACCTGACACCTATACCATGTGCCGTATTTCCATATTATGTTTGCCACACTGGCTACCATGCTTCAATCTCTCGTGCCATGTTTGCCACACAATGCTTGCTGTTCCGTGTCTTCTATGCCATATTTCATCACACGTTTTACCAATTTTGCCAGGTCGTGTCATACTATGTTGCTCATGCTTTGTAATCTTATTCTCACCGTACTATTTCTCACCATACCATGTTTGTCCTATTATGTTTTACCATGCTGTGTTAACTATGTTTTGCCAACCCTGTCATTGTTTGCCATGCCAGAATGTGGCGCAGGGGTTGGAGCTGCGGCCTCGACACCCTGAGGTTATGGGTTCTGACACACGCTGGTTAGGTCACTTGGTCCCCCCAATACCCCAGGTATATTAGATAGATTGTGAGAAACCCGCATAGAACTTATGTACTAAATGGTGAGACCTTGGTTAGGACCACGGCGGAACACGATCTAGGGGTGATCATTAGTGAGGACATGAAGGCTGCCAATCAAGTGGAGAAGGCTTCCTCCAGGGCAAGACAAATGATGGGGTGTATCCGCAGAGGTTTCGTCAGCAGGAGACCTGAAGTCATGATGCCGTTGTACAGATCCATGGTGAAGCCTCACTTGGAGTACTGTGTTCAGTTTTGGAGCCCACACTACCGAAAGGACGTGCTGAGGATCGAGTCGGTTCAGCGAACGGCCACCAGGATGGTCTTGGGGCTCAAGGATCTCGCGTATGAAGAAAGACTAAAAAAATTGCGGCTGTACTCACTTGAGTAAAGAAGAGAACGGGGAGACATGGTTGAAACGTATAAGTACATCACGGGACGTATCGAGTCGGAAGATGATATCTTCTGGCTCATGGGACCCTCGACCACCAGAGGGCATCCGCTGAAAATCAGGGGAGGGAAGTTTCATGGCGACTCCAGGAAGTACTTCTTCACCGAAAGAGTAGTGGATCATTGGAACAGACTCCCACTCCAGGTGATAAAGGCCAGCAGCGTGACGGATTTTAAGAGAAAATGGGATACTCATGTGGGATCTTTAAGGGCGTAAATTCAGGGGAGGGGATACTTGGAATGGGCAGACTTGGTGGGCTATAGCCCTTTTCTGCTGCTTTTTTCTATGTTTCTATGTTTTCTATGTTTCAATTAAATTCATGTAAACCGTTCTGAGCTCCCTGGGAGAACAGTATAGAATAAATACATAAATAAACAGACATCTTTTTTGCAAGATAGTCTAATGCCCTTACCATAAATTTCTAATAATCTGTCTTGAAGTTCTTTGCTTTTCTTTATTCAGTTGAGGTCTGTCGTCACACCACACCAGCGCTTCACAGCTCTGTGGCACATTTTAACGTGACCTTTAATTCCCTGTTTCCCTGCACCTCTCTCGAGCTGGGCATTTCAGTGTGATGGAATCCATTTTAATGAATCTAAACATTGCCAGATCTCAAACAGACAGCCTAGGCTCCTCTTCTTCTTATCCACGCTGCTGACAGCTCCAGGTGTTCATGAGGTTAAGCCTCACAGATGTTAGAGGGAGAAAGGAGACCGCTGAAGGAATGAAGGCTGAGCATTTTAAGTTCTTTGCTGACAAATTATTGACTTCTCACTGACAGGAAGCGTAAGCTTCAGCATATGACAGTTGCCGGTCCACAGATCCCCAAGGGACAGACATTTTCCTTTACATTATAACTACTTTCAGTTATTGCTGTCCCAAGAGACATAGCAAAAAAGAAATGCTGTGTCAGGGAATATATTCTGCCTCTCATGTGTCCACTGTGGGGAAGCTCAGACAAAGGTACAGGGTACGAGGTAAAGCTTCAGCTCTGTGTCTCCTTCAACTAACTTTCAAGACCTTAATTCCATCCCTGAAGAATTTGATAATTAAACGTCATAATCACGATTACTCCTCAACAGTGGCACAGCTGAGACTCAGTAGGCCCTCCACAGAACACACGCACCACCCTGGGACTGGCATCCCACTCCGGGTTCCAGCACCTCCCCCTCTGTGCTCAGCTACTTAATTGCCTGCTGGGCAGTGGCGTAGTAAGTGGGGTGCAGTCCACCCCAGGCGCGGTCTTCCTAAGGGTGCATCCCTCCTCTTCCACTCCACCTACCCCGCTTGCTCCCTGCTCCTCTCCTTGACTTCCCCATACCTTTCTGGCACTCTCTACGATGTCACTTCCGGGTCCCGTGCCTAGGAAGTGACGTCAAAGGGGAGCTGGCAACGATGTGGGCAGCATGCTGCTCACGCCGGAGAAGTTTAAAAGGTACGGGGGAAGGGAAGGGGGAGCGGGGGAGGGGCACCACTGCCCCGGGTGCCGCTCACCCTTACTAAGCCACTGCTGCCGGGTCCTCCACAGTTACAGCATCAGAGACAGGGCTTGTAAAGTGAGCAAACTAAACTAAACCTTACGTTTGTATAGCGCATCATCTCCATAAAGATAGAGCTCGGCACGGTTTACAGGTAATTCAATAAATGAGGGAAGGACATAATAAGAAATTAGAGGTTATGAAGAAGATAGCTAGCTTTACATTTTGAATAGATAGTTTTACATTTTGGAGCAAAAGCCAGGTGTTCAGATGCTTTCGGAATAATTGGAAGGAGCCTAGGTTCCGCAGCAGGACAGGGAGGTTATTCCAAAGCTTTTTCTTTTCCTCTTTCTTCTCATTCTTTTTCTCTTTATTTCTTTCTCTATTTCTCTTTCTTTATTTCTTTCTTTCTCTCTTTTCTTTCTTTTTCTCTTTCTTTCTTTCTCTCTCTTTCTCTTTCTTTCTTTCTTTCTTTCTTTTTCTCTTTCTTTCTTTCTCTTTCTCTTTCTTCTCTTTTTTCTTTCTTTCTTTCTTTTTAAATTAAACTAAACCTTAAGTTTTATACCGCATCATCTCCATAAAGATAGAGCTCGGCATGGTTTACAGGTAATTCAATAAATGAGGGCAGGACATAATAAGAAATTAGAGGTTAAGAAGAGGAATAGTTAGCTTTACATTTTAAATAGATAGCTTTACGTTTTGGAGAAAAGCCAGGTTTTCAGATGCTTTTGGAATAACTGGAATGAACCTAGGTTCCGCAGCGGGGCAGGGAGGTTATTCCAAAGCTCAGTGAATTTGAAGAAAAGGGATTTCCCTAATTTACCTGCATACGTGACGCCTTGTAATGAGAATGAGAAAGAGAAAGAGAGAAAAAAAAGAGAAGAAGAGAGAGAGAAAATAGAAAATAAATAGTGAGGGGACTTAGAAAATTCCCAGGTAGGTGCAAACTGCAGGCCCACAGCATTAGGATCCCAGTCCTGGTTCCAACTGGGCTCAACTACAAGGGAACAGAAAGGAGCTGCTGGGTCCATAACAAATGAGTATACGGAAACAATGGCCTGCAGAATACTGCCTGTGTAAGTTAGTGGAAAGGAGCTAGGACTGACGCTTCCCCGAAAGAAAACTGTAGTTTGTTTCTAAAGGATCGCTGTCTTTCCCCCCTCCCCCCCCAGTTGCAGAGCCAGAAAAGCACCGCTGCCCACTCCTTTCTTCTCCGATCTAGTCGCACACTTTCCTTTCTCTCGGAAAGACACAGATCAGATTTATGACAACTGTTCCCATCAGGCTTGCAACGTGTCTGTCGTGTCCAGGACTAGTGACGTTGAAGCAGCCGGCCATAAATTGACGAGACAGGCAGGTACGGGCTTAAAAAAACAAATCTTGAAAAAACAAAAACAGCTGGCTGTTAACACACTGCCTCATTAGGAGCGGGACTCACTCAAATTTGGCATTTTTTTAAAAAAAGGTCCATTTTTCTTCTCTCAGACATCTGCTTCATGCCCCTGCTTTGCATCGGCCAATCAGTATCACGTACTGTACCGTCTTTTAAATCTTAGACCATTTAAGAACTGGCTCTTGCACGATGTGTTTAGGGCCATATTTTATAAACGGCGCCATAAGTTAAGGGACGATAGGTGCCCTACCGCTGCCTGACTTAATTGTTTTAATTGGCATGGTAATGGACCACGTCATTTAAAACCAATTTAAAAAAACTCATTAAAAAAGTAGGCGCCGGAATCGCATCTACAGCGGGATGCCTAACGGCACTTTATCCCTAAAAGGGCGTGGTTAGGGGGTGGAGTGGGACTTAGGCATGATTCTCTAGAGCAGTGTTCTTCAACCATCGGTCCATGGACCAGTGCCGGTCCACAGAAATTTCCTGCTGGTCCACAGGACCAGCACATGCATCAGGCCCAAAACAGTGTTCTTTAACCGCCGGTCCACGGTGCGATCGATGCGGCGTTATCTTCGAGCCAGCTCCCTCTTCCTAAATGATTCAGTGCACAAAGCCACGGGCAGTGGCTCCTACGGGCATCCGGCGCCTGAACCGGAAGCCTTCTCTCTGACATTGCAATGTTAGAGGGAAGGCTTCCAGATGAGGCACGGGATGTGCAAGGTGCAATTAGTACTATTATGGGGGCGGGGTCTGGGGTGGAGATTGGGTAGAGATGGGCGGGGTCTGGCCCACGACTTAGCCCCGTGTTCTCAACCGCCGGTCCACGGACCGATGCCGGTCCACAGAATAATTATTTTATTTCTGCCGGTCCATAGGTGTAAAAAGGTTGAAAAACACTGCTCTAGAGAACGTAGGCATTTGCAATGTAGGTCAGTAAAACCCTGGCCTACATTGCAGACGCCTAAGTAAACCTTGTGCTGCAACAATGGCAAATTGTAAGCCGTTAATTGTATGCTATCCATTACGAGCTCTTTGGGGAGGATGAGATAGAAAACAAAATAAATAAATAAATAAAATTTCCGGTAGGCACCATTAGCGGTGATTCTTTAAATGTTGCCTAAGCATGATTGACAGACGTTTTTGTGGTGGCAAGTCAAATACGCTCAAGACAACTGCGCGCACACCATCACGCCCGGGACAAATGCACGCAACACAATTTTGCGCAAGACAAATGCGCGCGAGACAATCGCACGCAGGATACATGAGCACGAGACAATCGCGTGCAGGACAAAAAGCGTGTGAGACAATCCGCACGCAATATAAATGGCGTATGCGCGTCAGAAATGTACGCATGACGTGTGCATGTCCTACATTTACACACGAAAGGTGTTATGTCATTTTATATACACCCCTTCTTTGCCATTGGGGCGGATCAAAAAACTAAATTCATGATGCAATCCTATTGCAGAGAACAGGCAACAACCCCACAGGGAAGGAGACAGAAGGACCGGGAGGGGAGGGGGTGGGGGTGGGGGAGGAGGAATCGGTAGCAGGTCCCAACCAATTCCTTGGGAATAGAATCTCTTTATCCAACCCAAACTAAATACCCCCACTGTCCATATCATCAACATTAATTAACCAACATCATGCAATCATCAAAACAATAAATACACTTCCACTTATAGGCATATGATGCTACTCTCCATCCGAAGAAACTTGACTCATCTCATGTAACATCTTTTGTAATCTAGAATATATTGTAATTCTTATTCTCCACCAGTTATAAATTGACTCAGTTGCTATGTAACATCTCCTGTGATATTGAATGTACTGTAATTCTTCACTATTACCTGTAATTAACACTTCTCCTGTAATGTAATTCTACTGGAAATGCCCAGATATCTTCCTTATTGTAATCCGAGGCTATGTTATATCTGCTGTATTATATATGTATTATAACTCTTCACAGTTACTTGTAATCTACTCTTCTCCTGTAATGTAAATCTACTGGAAATGTCCAGATTCATCTTCATTGTAATCTGCCTAGAACCGCAAGGCACAGGCGGAATAGAAATCCCTAATGTAATGTAATGTAATGTAGTGGGAGGAAGGGGCACTATGGACATAGGAGGACATCAAAGGCTGCACTAGGAGCTTGGAAACACCATCTAAAAAAGTGAGATCGAAAATCTTTTTTTTGCCTGTGAGCAAGCATATATCTGCGTCCATTCCCACGCATTTCTTCTGCATGCATTTATCTTGCGCGTAATAGTCCTGCACGGCGTTTGTCCACGTGCTCCTGTCTTGCACGCAACTGTCTTGCGCGCTCTACAGCTCTGCGCAAATGTCCTGCGCTCAATTGTCCTCCGTGCAAATGTTTGCACATATTTAACTAGACGCATTTGTCTTGCGCGCATTTGACTATGAATCGCTCTTGTAGGTCGCTGCCGATGTAGGTGCCGCTTATAGAAATCTGGCCCCCAGTGCATTTCTTTACAGCATGCCTAATGCAAACTCTTCTTACACTCTTTTAAAAAGCATTTTTGCAAGCAGGTGCTGTCAGTGGTGCATCGAGGGTGCGAGGCGCCCCACCCCTGCCCTCTTCTCTGCCCCCCAGCCGCTCCTTCACCACCTCCTCCTGCCATTCACTCGCACCCCTTCCCTCCCCCCCGTACCTCTTTAATGTTCCTGGCCCCAACCTGCTACTCAAGCCAGTGTCAGCTCTTCCTCTGTCCAAGCCAGGCTGGAAGACTTGAACATCAAGGCCAAAAGAATTACCAGAATGGATTCTCTCTCCCACATGACTGGGCTAGAGACTCCGTTCTGTGAATTTTTTTTTTTTTTTTTTTTAATTCAATTTTTCTTATACTGAGTTTACATGAATTTTTTCAGGTACTCAAGCATTTTTCCCTGTCTGTCCCGGTGGGCTCACAATCTACCTAATGTACCTTCAATTAACAGACGAGGAAAAGCCATGTAATAATCAAATAGGTTTTATTACGAGTGCTCTCATTGTCTGTGAAGAGCAAGCCATCAGAATTTCAGTGCTCTTCAAAGAGAGAAAACAAGGCAAACAGATTTATACCCTATGTGACATCATTTGTAATAATTATCATGCTTTAGAATACAATGGCACAGTTGATCACTTGACTTCCTTTCCAGAAATGCCTTACGTCAATGAAATCCTTAATTTTAATGTTAAGTCCATTCTGTTAAGTTATTAAACCCAGCAGGTGGCAGTGTTTCACTTTTTCTTCCTAAGTCACTTTTGATCTCTGACCTTTTCAAATGTCAATCATGTCAGTAACAACCTAGTCTTGACATCTACATCCTGGCATCCATGTGGCCTCCCAATTAGCATTGTATTTTCTAATCTACAAGGAAGAGATTCTCTCTGTAAAACACCCAAATTTCCTGTTCCTCTGAGAACCTTATCCCCATGGATGTATATGAAGATTGGTCCATAAATGTATGTCTTTAAGTCACAAAATCAACCTTCTGAACTTCCATAGCATTAGCTAAAATCTAGAATTAGCAATTTAGACAGGGAATGCCAATCTGTGAGCTTAACAAGGCCTCAAGGCTGAGTTTCCAATGTAATGTGCAAGTACTGTATTTTAATTTATTCACTTAAGTTTGATTCATCCACAATCTCAGTTTTCATATCATCGGTGACAATTGTCACACCTATAAATTCCAGGAATCTTCAACACTTCCTAGTCGGGGGGGGAGGGGGGTAGTGTCCAGCAAGTGACGTCAGAGAAAGAGCTGGTTGGCACGAGCCATAGATTAGGGATGCTGTTCACCCTGGGAACTTTAAAGAGGTGCGGGATAAGGTGATGATGATGATGGTTGCCGGCGCCCCCGCCAAGACGGTGCCCAGGGCAGACTCTCCTCCCCTTAGTACACCACTGGGTGCTTGCCCTGTATTGGTAGCATGGAATATTGCTACACCTTGGGTTTTGGCCAGGTACTAGTGACCTGGATTGGCCACCGTGAGAACTGGCTACTGGGCTTGATGGACCATTGGTCTGACCCAGTAAGGCTATTCTTATGTTCTTAGATTATGTCAGCACTGGAGGAACTGGGGGCTTTGACTTCAGGCACTTTTGTTGATTCTGGGCTCTCTGGGGGAGGTTCCAACCCACTAGCACCAATGACTTTGGGTGCTTTGCTCTAAGATTTTAATGTATAGCATTGCGTGTGTTTGGTAGCGCTATAGATATAATAAATAGTAGTAGCAGGTCTGCTACCTCAAGTGAATTAACCCCCCCTTTTATCAAGCTGTGTTAGGGTTTTTATTGCAGACCATGGCGGTTAAAGCTCTGACGCCCATAGGAATTCTATGAGTGTTGGAGCTTTTACCGCTGCGGCCTGCAATAAAAAAAAGGGTGTATGTGTGTAAGTTTCTTGGGATATCTTGTATTGTTTTTGTTATACATGTTCCATTGCCAACACTAGTTACCTGTTCTTTGTGAACTGGAGGGGTTGAAAGGAGAAGAATGATCAAATTTGATTTATTGACTTTATATGTTGCTTCATGCAGCCATGGTTTTAAATTAGTTTACAAACTGAGGTGATGCATTTGGAGGTCTGGAGAGCAGTGATTCAGAGAAATTTCTACAATTGACAGTGACTCAATTCTCTTAGTTCTCAGTGCAGACAAAGGAGAAGTTTCAAGCTATGGATAAACAAATTACCAGGAAGGAAACTTGAACCACAGGTTTCTAGTCTTTGAGGGTGGTTTGAAAAGTTTGGTTAAAGATTCAAGTTAAACAAATCTTTAAAAAACAACAACCCCCAGTTATAACCCAGTTATATTTCTCAACATAGTCACCATTGAGGGCTATATTCAGCAGGGCAGGTGTGGGAGACCTTCTCCGCCCCAAGTGACCTTGTGGTGCTACCTTTCAAAGACTCTTCCACAAGACTACCCTACTGCTAGACAAGCTTCTTCACCAGCAACCCGGCCGAAGGGCTACTAGCGTGAACCAAAAAGCCAATTAAGACTCTTCCCCTAAGAACAGCACCATCTCTACCCTCACAATCCTCCACCACTCATATCATGTCTCCGACTTTCCAGGCCACCCCCTTAATCACACCCCTTCCCACCACAACCCCAACCCTCCTTACAACACTATACTTCACCATCCCCATCATTACAGGCCAAGGCAGACACAGTGATTTCGCCTCCTAACATAAAAACAACCATACCAGGAACCCTGCCAACCTCATCCCCATCCTACCCTCCCCACCAACCCCCACCAGTAATACTCTCAAATTTGCACTCATCAATGCAAGATCAGTTAACAACAAAACCTTCCTCCTCCACGACCTCATCTGTGACAACACTTGGGACGCCCTCATGATCACTGAAACCTGGCTCCAAGACAATGATTGGATAGCACTAGGCGAATTGTGTCCTTCAGGCTACCAGGCCCTAACCTGCTCACGTACCTCTGGGAAAGGAAGTGGAGTGACTACCATTGTCAAGACCTCCACCACACCAAAACTGATAAGCTCTATCAATATTCCCACCCTAGAAGCTCTTGCTTTCACCATGGGCCACAAGCACAAAATCACCCTCATACTGCTTTACAGTGCCCCAACTCCCCAGCAGAAACCCTAGAGTCCCTCCTCGAATTCATCACCGAACTATCCATCTCCCATAAACACGTGAGCATCCTGGGAGACTTGAACTTTCCAAACTACCCCAACACCTCAGGACAAAGTGACAGCTTCCTCTCCTCCCTCGCCGACCTGGAATTTCACCAAGTTGTAACCACCCCTACTCACTCAGAAGGCAACATCCTAGACTTAATCTTCACCCTTAGAGATCTGACTGCAGAGCCTCAACAAACAATCTGCACCACTACACCTGTCCCATGGTCAGACCACCACCTCATTGAATTCCAACTCCCACTCGAAACTACCCAAGCTCCGCGAAAAGACCCTATCCCACCCACCTGCTGCCAACTCCCTAATTCAGTCAACCTTTCAGTTATAGCTGCAGGCATTCACAATTTAAATAAAACCTGCACCCAACATCCCCACTCCATCGATCTAGCAGCCTCCACATGGCACTCCAACATCCAATCCCTCTATAACAGCCTTGCTCAGACAAAAATAACATGAATAACCACCAACAGACTACCTGCTCTCTGGTACACCAGTGACCTCCGATCCATAAAAAGATCACTGAGGAAAGTAGAAAGAAACTGGATCAAACACCCAAATTCAGAAACCAAAGCCTACTGGGAAAACACATCTGCCACCTACAAAGCTGCCATCCTAGAAACGAAGAAAGCCTACTACTCTCGCATCCTACAGATAGCCCCAGCTAGATCCAAACAACTGTTCGCCCTCACAAACCAACTCTTCACCAACGCTCAAGGAAAAAGCCACAACAACCCAACAGAACTTGATAGTGAGATTCTCTCGGACTTCTTCCAGTCCAAAGTACAAATCATCTACAATAATCTTGACACCAACACCAACCCCCTTCCAGCTCACCCCCAGCCTAACCCAAGTACCCCATCCTCTACCATTCTCCCCCAACTTCATATGGCCACCCATGCTGAGGTTCTTGAAACCCTGAGAGAACTCAAGCCCTCCAGCACGATCCTCGACCCCTGCCCATCCAGCCTCCTACTGTCTACAGAAGACGCCATGGCAGAATCTATCCTCCCCATCATTAACTCCTCCCTCTCCACAGGGACAGTATCTCTCAGCTGGAAGTCGGCCATTATCAAACCCACTCTCAAAAAACCCACCCTCGACCCTAATGAACCTGGCAACTACCGCCCAGTCTCCAACCTCCCATTTGTCTCCAAACTCCTAGAACGAATAGTGCTCCCCTGATTACACCCTTTCATTGAAGAATAAGCTGCCCTATCCCCTGCTCAATCCGGCTTTCGAATAGGCCACAGCACAGAGTCAGTACTCCTGGATATCATCGATGACAGCTGGTCAATACTCGACAAAGGCAGCAACGCCCTACTAGTCCTACTTGACCTCAGCGCTGACTTTGACACTGTCAACCACCATCTCCTCATATCTAGACTCTATGACCTTGGAATAAAGGACTCTGCCCTCTAGTGGTTCAATTCCTTCCTTCACCAAAGAACCCAAACAGTCCTACTAGGGACGCACAAATCTAACTCCAAGCCTACCAAATACGGCATTCCCCAAGGCGCCCTTCTATCCCCCCTCCTATTTAACCTCTACATCAGACATGTCATGGATATAGTCCAGAAGTACAATATTAAAATCCACTCCTATGCTGATGACATCCAGCTACTTCTCCCACTAGGCGAAAACCGATCATCCCAAATCGTCAATCTCTAACACTGCCTCTCTGACATGAAAACCTGGATGACAAACAACAAACTACAGCTGAATGCCTCCAAGACTGAACTTTTATGGATCAGGAAAAAGAATACCAAATACACACGTCCAACACTATCTTGGGACTCCACCTTACTAATTGCAGCAGATCAAGTACGCAGCCTAGGAGTAATGTTAGAAGGCCACTTCTCCCTGTCCACCCACATATCTCAAGTAGTCTCTACCTCCTTCTACTACCTCCACCAACTGAGAAGGATCAAACCCTACATCTCCACATCTGACCTAGCCCAACTTCTCTACACCTATGTCCTCTCCAGAATGGATTACTGCAACTCCCTATTTAATGGAGTAGCCAATAAGACTACAGTGAGTACAAAATGCAGCAATCTGCCTCCTACACAGCCTCAACTACCACGATCCCATCTCCCCAGCCCTCCGCGCTGAACACTGGCTTCCAATTAACCAATGCTATGCATTCAAGGCCCTGGTAATAGCGCATAAAAGAATTTACACCACCACTCCTACCTACATAAAATCCAAGCTAACCCTGTACACCCCCACCCACCCCCTCCGCTCAGAAATAGAGAAACGCCTATGCACCCCCCCAGGAAGGTCCCTCCTGACAGAAACCGCCCGCAAATGCTCCTACAGCCACTTCATTCCCCAACTCTGGAACCAATTCTCCCCACAAATCAGACTACAGAACTCATTGATGACCTTCCGGAAAGCGGTAAAGACCCTCCTCTTCAACTAAAATTCAACCACAGTCTCTATGCCACACACCCCTTAAACTCCCCTCCCCTCTAACCTCTCTTCTCCATTCGAAACTTCTACTTAAATTACTGTGCAGTCCATTCTTAACCTATACTTAAATTACTGTATAATCCTTGTATTTTAATCCTCTGTATAGTCTTTGTACTGTCCAAATGTACTCCACTGTGAATGTTTGCTTGTAGACCATTCTGAACTATTGGGAGGACGGGATAAAAATCTAAATAAATAAATATTCTAGTCCAGCGAGTTTCCAGTATTTCCATCCTGTTGGAAAAATATGGTTTTGTCAAATTTAAAAAAAAAAATTTGTTTAGCTTCATTTAATACCAAACTTTTCAATCCACCCCCATACATGCTCCTGAAAGTCTAGAAATTAAAGAGTTTAACTTTACTTAAGTCTTCTGGAAGAAATTATTCTGTGCTAGGACTTGTCCCTCCTAGTGTGTCTTGTGCTGAATGCTGTTTGATATTCTGGATTGTAAACCACTTTGATCAGTTTTGGTTGTAAGGTGATATGACATTTTATGAAATAAATAAATAAATAAACAAACAAATCATAACTGAGAGTTTGGAAAATCTTCATTAATTAATGGCCCCTTTTATCAAGCTATGCTAGAGGTTTTTAGTGCGGGCTGGTGATGTAAATGCTCAGACACTCATAGAATTCCCTGCAACCTGAATTCGTGACCTCTAGTTTTACCATATTTCCTTCTTTGGAAAAGATTTGTTTCTATATTAATACCTTTCAAGTATTTAAACATGTGTATCATATCTCCCTTGTCCTTCCTTTTCTCTAGAGCAGTGGTTCCCAACCCTGTCCTGGAGGACCACCAGCCAGTCAGGTTTTCAGGATAGCCCTAATGAATATGCATGAAACAGATTTGCATGCCTGTCACCTCCATTATATGCAAATTTCTCTCATGCATATTCATTAAGGTTATCCCAAAATCCAACTGGCATGCCGATGGTATGCCTTGGAACTAAAACACTACACTGATTACATTGGATAAAAGCCATCTTTGATTGGTTGGAAGGGGTATTTGAGAAATATTCTTAATGATTATTGGGTTGTTTCAAGTTTCAAGTTTCAAGTTTATTTACATTTGATGGATCGCCTATTACAATATCTAAGCGATGTACATATTAAAAACCAACAGTTTTTGGTAATACATATAATATTCTAGGACAAGACATAAGACAAAGGGAATGGACATACATGTCTATATATGAGTAGCAAACCTAGGGGCAGGTAGCAGTTGAAGTTCTCAGCTCGCAATAGAGCTCTTGCTACAATACTGGAAACTTGTTCTCATCATTTTGGCAGCTCATATTGCTGGGAAATTGAATTTCCAAGTGGATTACCTGAGCAGAAATGTTCTAGTAGAATGGGAGTTATCAGCATCAGTATTTTGTCTGATCACTCAGCTATTACCATGATTAGGATCTCCGATAATGGAGCTCATGGCCTCTTACCACAATGCAAAAGTCCTCTTTTTTTTTTTAAGCAGAAAAAGAGAGTTTGGTTTGGAGGGGACAGATGCTCTACTTTAATGGTAGTTGGAGATGAAGTTACTGTATATTTTTCCTCCTTGACCATTGAGTGGAAAGGTTCTCCACAAGATCCTGCTTTATTCAGGAAGGGTGATTTTGGATTCGCTCAAGAGGCCATGGTACACAGATCACATTTAGCTCCTCATAGAAAAGCCATTCTGACTTCCCATGAATTGGAATCTCCTGTCTCGGGGGCTTGTTCAGATGGAAGATCCATCTCCCCTTTGGTCTTACAGTTTGACTATTGAAAAGTTGAGATTATGGAAGAAAGGCTATCTGGAGCCGTATGTACAGGGAAGGGGAGAGGGACCTTGTGGTGTTAGTGATAGAGCATTGTGATGGTGATAGTGTCTGAGGATCTGATGATGATGAAACAGTGTGATAAGGTGGTGTCTATAGCCAGAAGGATGCTTGGCCTAATATTCTGGTGCTTGCATCTAGGATGCCTAGCAATGCCTAAGCATGCGTAGGCACTACTAGGCATGATTCTATAAAGGATGCTTAGTGGTTGGCTGACAACTGCGTGGAGCGGCACTTACAATGTAGGTGCACTTAGGAGCTGTTTATAGAAGCTGGCTCACAGTGGTTACCATGTCTCAAGAAGTTAAAGACACAGACACACAGCAAGGTGGTGGTGTCTGTCTTCTGGGACAAAAGTGGAATTTTGTTTGTAGATTACCTGGAAAAGTGTGCAACCATCATGGCAATGTACAACATTGCACTTCTCAACAAACTGAAGCAGCAACAGGTCTCCAAACATTGAGGAAGTATACCAATCATTAAGTTGTAAGTTCTAGATCTAATACTCCCCTTTTGGTACTCTGAAACCCATGATGCAGCTCGTGTGCGGGTAAAATGTGATCCACGTTGGGTATTGTTAAATAAATGAATTTTTCTATATATTGGACTGGGATCTGCTCCTTTCTGCATCTATTTCATTGCAGATCTGTGGAGCCTCTTGTGGATACTGAATTTACTGGCTTCACTCACATAGACCACAAATAAATTTGAGATGGTTCTGCTTTTGATTTGGGGCTTCTCTTCAATCGTAGAATTTGTGTTGGGAGCTAGAGGAGAATGCAGGCTCAATGAAACTCCCTCAAGGTGAGGTGGACTTCCTCATGTATCGTAGCTGTACTCCATGCTCTGTGAATAAGAGTCCACAGCCGTCCTCCTGATGTTCACGAAGATCTTCCAGTGTCCAGGTTTGTTCTGCCCGAAAGATTTCTTCTGAAGCACTATAGAACTGTGGAATAAAATGTGCTATTGGTTTAAGAAAGGTGGCTTGATCTTCTGTCGGTTAACCAAACAACATTTCTGTTTGTTTTTGAGAGAGTAATTTTCAACTCTTATTACCTGTCCTAAGAACAGTTATATCATAAATCACAGCTGAGCAAATTCAATTGTAAGTTATTGAAAAATTATTGTCCAAACCTCAGAATCATGGGATACCGTCAGAATATGTGCCCCAAGGAACCATCTGCTCCTCTGCCCTTAATATACAAAGTAGATTGTGCTATTTTAGTTTTAGCCGCTAGGGTATGTGATATAGCATAAAATGTTGTATTGGGTCTCCTGCAAAAGCACATTTTCCGTTAACATGAGGGTCTGATTTCTGCTATCATTTAGCTGTTATGGTGATGCCATACTCAAGTGACCACTTGACTACCAAATTATCATAGGAGATTGGCAGCTGCAACTGCATCAGTGTTCATTGTAGCATCAGGATAGTAAGTCTATCTGTGTTGCTCAGTTATAGACACTCAGAAACAAATTTTTTCTACCCAAAGAGGAGACATAAAAAGTGAATCAATCTCCTCCATTTTTAGTGTAAGTTTCCTGAAAACCTGACTGTCTAGATGTATTCTAAGGACTGGGTTGAAAACCACTTCCCTAGAGGAAAAGAGGGACAGAGGCTTGGTGAGAACAAGAGGTATTGATAACGTGACCACACATCCTGTTTTGAACGGGACCATCCCGTTTTTAGGCAGTCTGTCCCATTGTCCCCAAGCACAGCTTCAGGATGCCGAAAAGTCTCGTTTTCAACAGTGCTGCCCAATTTCCGATTCAAATTGACTTGTTTTTAGAAAAAGACGAACTCACCGATTTGTCAGCCCCATTGTAGAGACCTGTTTGGGCTTTCCCTCTCCCGAGCTGCCGGAGTCCTTCCATCTAATTTAACTTCAGGTTTTGCGAAACTGGAAGTTATATCAGAAGAAAGGACTTTGGGAAAGGAAGCACTGACCGGAGCGGACCTCTGTGTGTGTGCGCCTGTGCGGATTGGTGGCGGCGGCAGCAAGGCACAAGCAAGTTGATTTTTATATTTGTTAGCTGGCTCGTTCCCGGAAGCATTTCTCTTCTCCTCCCCGCATCTACAGTGTAAGTAAAGGATCTCTGCTGGAATTGGGGGAGGGGGGAGGAGGAAGCTGAGGCCCTTTCTTTGGAGAAGCTAAGAATCGGGGAGGGGGGCTGGAGAGGGAGGTAGATGTCCCGTTTTGAGGAAAAAAAAATAAATGGTCAGGTTAGGTATGGAGGACAGTTGAAGGTTTGGGACCAGTGCTTTAAAAGCAGTTTCAGTTAAGTGAACATAGAAAACACAGAACAGAGAAAAATTAAAGTAGATAAAGACCATATGGCCTATTCAGTCTGCCCATCCGTGCCATCTTCTATCCCTTCCTCTCCCCTTGACATCTTATGCATTTGACCCAAGCTTTCTTGAGTTCAAATACAGTTTTCTTCTCCACTAACTCTACCGGAACACTTTTCCATGAATTCACCATCCTTTTCATGAAGAAACATTTCCTCAGGTTGCTACTGAGTCTGTCCCCTTTTATCTTCATCCCATGCCCCCTCATTCCAGAACTTCCTTTCAGTTGAAAGAAACTTACTAAGTCTCGTTATTTATTTAATTTGTTTTCTATCTTGTCTCCAAAAAGCTCTGAACGGGTTACAGGTATAACATACATTAATTTCCATACAAGTTTACAATATAAGTTTTTATCTTAACTTGACACTTACTAGGGTCTACTATTAATATACATAATCATGGTAAAGCTGCTGCTTGTGGGTATATGGTCAAGGTAGATGTATTTTATTTCAAAAGGCGTGCATGATTGGTCATAAATCTACTTTGCAATATTGGTTACAGAAAGATCCTCCTAGTTTTTGGCATTGGAGGAATCAACTTCATTGTTTAATTTTATTTGAAGTTAGGGATGGGAGGTCTCGCGTGTTGGGGGCCGATCGAGGGGGCGATCATGGGAGGGGGGTGCGTCAAGGGCAGGAGGGCCTGGGATTCCTCCTGCCCATATCTTAGTGAGGGTGGGGAGTAGGGGGTCGCCTGGGCAGGAGGGGTTGGGCTCCCTTCTGCCCAGATCATTTCGGCGGGGTGGGCAGTCGCCGGGTCAGGAGGGCTTGGGTTCCCTCTTGGCCTGATTGGATCGACAGGGTGGGTAGTCGCCGGGCCAGGAGGGCTTGGGATCCCTCCTGGCCCAATCTTGTCAAAGGGGAGGGAGTGATGCATCGTGGCAGGAGAGACTGGCTATCTCTCCTGCCGCGATAATAATATGAAGTGCCGCAGTTGACGGCACTTCGGGATTGGCTATCTTCCCTGCCGCGATGGCAATCACCCCTCTACCCAAACTGCCACAAACCGCGGCAGGAGAGATTGAGCATCTCTTCTGCTGCGGGTCAGGGCAGTTCAGGTAGAGGGGTGATCGCCATCGCGGTAGGGGAGATGAGCCATCTCTCCTGCCACGATGGTTGCTGTGGGGGATGGGTAGGTTGCCGGGCCGCTGAGCTGATCACGCCAGCCGCCATCAGCATCAGCTGACAGTCCATTGACGTTTCTGATGTTCTCTTTGAGACAGAATTTTGCTTAAATTGACAATACTGGATTCCATGTTGGCTGGTTATATTTGTTAACTCTTTTATCGACTGATCCCTGAAGAAGATGGGTATGCCGAAATGTGGCCCATGTTGGGTCCATCAATAAATTGAAGTCTGACTGCCTGGAACTTGAAGGCCCTATGAGCTTTTGTTTAGCTCCCAGTATGGCTTATTCTTTGTCCTCCTCATTGCTTTTTATCGACAATGAATAGCTTTGCAATATCATAGCTCCCACTGGACACGCTGGTAAATGCACTGTTTCTTTGGTATACAAATCATCCATATTCAATGTGGATATCCTGAAAATCTGACAGGCTGGGAGTGCCTGAATATTTGGTTAAAAAGCATTGCTCTTAACGTCCAAAAATCTCATCCATCTCACAGCCATTTTCTGCTGAGATGCACAGATTGCCAAAATAAAGTTATTGACGCCACCCATGGATTTTGTCTACTTTAACTCTGAGCTTCTGCCAGTATACTCAAGGAGCCCTCTAGCTTAGGGTCATTGAATTAGATACATTACTACATCATCAAAAGGATCCAGGCTTCTAAAGGACTCCTGCCTCCAAAATAAACCGCAAGCCTTTTATACTGATTCTACAATGAAAGATCAACAAACATTTTGTGACACCTGGACTAACATAGGCTCTTTTGTGGCAAGCTTTGGGAAACTGTGCTTCCTCCCCGGGGTCAGGTCAGGATGAGCTAAGGAAGATCTCTCCCAAATATACAAATAAATAACTGACCACATTATGTTGGTGGTGTGATGGTGTTTGTTTTGAAAGCTGTACAGTACAGGGATAGAATGGGAGGAGGAGGAGGAATATGCTTGCAGAGGGGTGAGAATATGAATACTGGACATTATTATCATATAAAAAAAAACTTTATATTTCAATAAATCATCCAATTTTTTTCAGTCAGATTCACTTCTGTCTAGCATGTGAATGTTCATGGAAGCAGTCTGTCCAAAAGCTAGGTGCTGGCATATCCAATGAACTCCTTCTCATATGACATGTGAGAACTGCTAGCAAATTGTTCTTTTTTCACCCAAAGTCACAAAGGGCCAGAGAATAGTTTAGCTCTGGAACGCATTACCAAAGGTTGTGGTAAGGGTAGATAGCGTAGCTGGTTTTAAGAAAGGTTTGGACAAATTCCTGGAGGAAAAGTTCATAGTCTGGTATTAAGACATGGGGGAAGCCTCTGCTTGCCCTGGATCGGTAGCATGAAATGTTGCTACTCTTTGGGTTTTGGCCAAGTACTAGTGACCTGGATTGGCCACCGTGAGAATGGGCTATTGGGATTGATGGACCATTAGTCTGACCCAGTAAAGCTATTCTTAGGTTCTATAAATGGGACCTGACTGTGTAAACCAACTAACCTGCCTCAGTGGTTATGATTACTTATTCCACTTGCCCCAGGTGGTGGGTTCAAATCCACAGGAAACAAAGATGTGGTCAGAAACTTCAGCACAGAGCCTAGGCTGCTAGAAGCAGCCATTTTTTCAGTGGCAATCTGGCACCCGGGTGCAAATGTGCTGTTCTTCAGTTAATGGATCTTTTCTTCTAATTAGCAAATAGCATTGCTGTTTGTCCACAAAAGTAGAAGGTTTTGCATGTAATATGTATGTTGTATATGTCCTGTTTATGTGGTGCCTTATTAAATGTATTTTGAGCTTAATATAGCAAAAACAAAAACCCAGAGAGCTATTTAGCAGATTGCATTAAGGACGTCCAAACTGTGCCTGAGTTCCGTCCATAGAACTCAGGCCTATGCTGAAAAGTAGATCTGGTTTTCATTCGCCTACAATGTAGGCATGAAATGGACGCCCTAGGTCGCTCAGCGTTATGCAAATGAATTGAAGGATGCCCAAATGGAAACCTTGCCCATTCCACGCCCATGACTATTCTGTTAGGCATGAGTTTTCCCAATGAGCGTCCATGAAATTGTGGAGGCGCCTACAAAGTGACATTCACATCCTTTGGATGTCTATGTGCCAATTATTGCTCATTAAGACCCTTAAATGGTTCATTAACCACTTAGGCCTCCTTTTATGAAACTGCGCTAGCAGTTTCTAGCGCGGGGAGCCGCGCTGAATGGCCTACGCTGCTGCCGACCCTCATTGAGTTCCTATGAGTGTCGGGAGCAGTGGGTCATTCAGCGCGGCTCTATAATTTGCCCCTGTTTAAAGATGTATGTGGGCCAAACATCTAGACCCTCGTGGCGCCTAACACAATCCATGCCCAAGCTCCACCCTTAACCATGCCTACTTTTCAGGTAGCCATTGGTGTACTCTGGTAGGCACCCACCCAGGGCAGGATTAACCAATAGGTCAAGTAGGCAGGTGCCTAGGGCCCAAAATGGTCAGGGGGGCCCAATGAAGGAGGGCATCAGCATTGTTTTTTCCAAACGATAATGGGCCCCTCCAGCATCGATTGGCAACGCGGGCCCCTCCCCTTGATCGGCAACGCAGGCCCCACCCCGATCGGCAACGGGGCCCTCCCCCCAGCGACGGAAAGTAAGACAAGCAACCAACGCGGGTAAGAAAGGCAACGGGAACTGTAATTGTGCAAGCAGTGCTGCTTGCCCAAAGCTTCTCTGACACAGCTTCCTATTTCCGCATGGGCGCATGGTGGGGTGGGGCGGGGCAGGGGGCCCAGTGTACTTGTGTGCCTAGGGGCCCTCGACGAATTAATCCTGCCCTGCACCTACCCACAAATTAATTTTTTTTAATTGTCTTTTAATGGCGCTGTTCAATGAACAGCAAACACAACAACAAAGGTATTTATTATAGTGGACTCGACACGATCATGTTTCGGCCCATAAAGGGCCTGCCTCAGCAGTCTTGTTGTAAATCAATTCATGCAATTCCCATAAACTTTGCAACACATGCTTTGATAAGCTGCAACTCTAATGGACGGCGTCTGCCGCTGTCCTTGATCGATTGAACAACACCGGTTGAACCAATTACAAAAATTAAGTTAGGTGCCTAGAATGAGAGCCTTACTGCCTATGAAATAGGAGGCAGTAAGGGGCCCATGCTGCAATGGCCATTTTCCGGCAGTGGCATAAAGTGGCCTTAGCGCATGGGAAAGACCCTTGTAAGAGCACGCTTAGGCCTGTTGTTTTTCTGCAGCTTTGTAAAAGGGCCCCATAAGATTATGCATGCTCACTGTGCGACTCTATAGCACGGTGTTATTTTTTTCTTTCCACTGATTTTCCTTTGCTAAACACTTGTTGCATCAGGAGTACGATTAGAGCAGGGAAATGAGTAGCAAATCACTGCGCTAAAGGGCCGTGCAGCATACTGCTCTGGGGCCTGAATCTCTCTACAGGATTTTATGGCGAGTCACAGTGACAGCAAAGGTGGTGCTGGGGGTGGGGATATGCGTCATCCTTGCTGAGGTTTTCAAATTGCTTCATATAAATCTCTCAATAAGTAAAGTTTTTTTTCTTTCAGTTTAGGTCAGTGTATCTCAAACTGCGTGCCGAGGCACGCTAGTGTTCCTCCTGAGATTCCAAGTGTGCCGCGGCACCCTGAGGAGGAAGATAGGCGCCTGCTAGCTGTCTTCCCTACGTGGTACGGCGCCAGCGCTGCCTGATTTGCCGAAGGCCTGCATGTTTCCCTCTTCTCTCTAGCGTCCTCCGGCTTCCCCCCTGGCCTCCTGGTCTCAACTTTAAAGCTAATTACAGCAGCCTGCAGAGGATCACCGGTAGGGAAAATGATTTTATTTTCAATATAGTGATTGAAATGTGTCATTTTTGAGAATTTATATCTGCTGTGTATATTGTGTGTATATGAAAAATGAATGAATGATCCCTGAGATCTAATGAACAGAATTTACTAACTATTCCATCCCTTAAGGTCATCAAAGCAAGACGACAATTTATTTTTTCTGTTACGGCACCTCAGTTATGGAACGCCCTTCCAATTTATTTAAGGGAAGAGCAGAATCTTGAGAAATTCAAAAGTAATTTAAAAACATTCCTCTTTAAAGACACTTTTGATAATTAACGAAACTTACTGCAGCTCAGATTATTTTATTGTACTATATTACACTGTTTTTTTGTTATTCATTTTGTATTTTTCCTTTTTTGTTTTTGTATTTCATCTCCCTCCTTTCCTTGTGTTTTTAAGTTTGTAATCGTAATTTTTCTAATATTGTAAGTTAATATGTATTGTTTTGTTTTGTATTTCCCAGAAATTGTAATTTTAATTTGTTCATCGCTTTGAAATACGATTAAGCGATTAATCAAAACAATTATTAAACTTGAAACTTGAAAACTTGTATTATAATTAGTAAAGGGGATGGGATTTGGGGCAGAGCTTGGGTGGGCCTAGGGAGGTCTGCAGTTGGGGTACTCAGTTGATATTTGTCAGACTTAGGGGGGTACTTAGCTTGAAATAGTTGAGAAACACTGCTGTAGGCAATCAGCTTGCACCATTCCCTCTCCTTCTCTCCGGCCCTCTTCCCTGCTGGCACCCCCTTACTGGTGTCTCAGGGCCCTTCTGGAGGGCCTCTGTACATGTGTGGATGTCGTGTGATGATGTCATGCATGTTGTGACAGGGAAGCTCCTGTCCCAGTGAAAATTACTGCCAAAACTCCCCAGCATGCAGCACAGAGCTCTGTAAAACCTGGCCTGGAGCCAGGACAGCTGGCTCAGCCAGGAGAGTGCAAGAAAAGGCAGGTCCCAGCACAGCCCAAGCACCAGATAGGGAGGGCTCTAAAAACCAATAATTTCCCCTATCACTCCTTTCCCCAAGTCAGGGAGAAACCTGAGACCAATTTGGAGAGGGGTGGAGTCAGACCCCAGAGTTTGCAGGCTGGGAAGCCTCAAAGAGGAAATCAGTTGGAGAGGAAGGGGGAGGACACAGCTGGCTCTGATTACAGAAGCCAATCGACTCACGGAGATGCCAGCTCTCACAGGTTGCCTAAGCCCCAGCAGGGACAGGTTGCAGGAGGCCAGCTCATAAGGAGAGGCAGTACAACATCTGGGAGGTACAGTGACTGGCAGCTTAAACCCCAGAGAGAAGGGCTGGAAGATTACCCCCATGGAAATGCTGCAGGGGATTTGGCAGACATGCAGGAAGGGGGATGGGATGTACAGCCGGGGAAGAATGTGGAAATGCTAAGCCAGGGTTCCCATGAGGGTGAATGGGAAATGTATAGTGACCCTGGTGATAGTATGAGTGAGGAAGACATGGACCATGAAGGGTACTGTGTATGAGAGTCCTCAGCTGACTGCATAAAGAAAGTTTTCCGTTGGTTTTTTTTCACACTGAAGCCAAAGCATGACTGCAGGCAGAGCTGAGGTAGCCCTGCCTAATTAGGTGAGAAAAGCTTGTGTGAATACAAAAGAGCTGAGAGGTGGAAAGGCTGGCATAAGCTGTGCTCAGCTAAAAAGCAATAAGTTGCTGTAGTTTTGAGAGACTGATAAATCCCAGAGGGGATATGAGTCCGGGAGGGCACGGGACTAATGTAAAGTTTTGAGTTGGAATTATGTTCCTTTTGATCAAGATGGGCTATCCAGTTCTTCAGTTAAAGCCCATCTGACTCACCTGGACTGAGCTATAATAGAGTCTAAGAAACCAATGGTGAATATTTTTCTTTCTATTCTTATTTGGGGACACTAATAAACTTGATACTGTTTTCTAAGAAATCCGGTATCCAGGTTTTCCTTCATACAACCACATAAAAGGCGTTTCAAAATTCTTGCTTGTGGTCCAAGCCAGGCTTTCCCACCTACTCAGGCACAATATGCATGATGTCATCACGGCGATATCTGTGCACTTCTGGGTGCCTCAAGCCGTGGCCACTACCTTTAGTGTGTCCCGGCCCAAGAAAGTTTGAGAGACACTGGTTTAGGCAAAAGTCATCCTCCATATACTTCAAAAGCACTTGAACAGCTAACTAGCTATGTACAGAGATTTTGTAACAGACCTCCGCCACATCCTGGGTCTATTACAAAATCTCTCTACATAGCCAATGGAGGCATGCGTAAAGTTTAAATTTGCCTGCTTCTGCTTCAAAGCACTACACGGACTTGCCCCTAAATATATAACTGACCTTTTCGTCTTCTCAGCCAACAGACACAAGAGAAGCTCACATTCCAACTTCGTTTCCCCCCCAGTGAGAGGTTGTAAACTGAAAAAACACCATGAACATCTTCTCTCGCACCAAGCAGCATCATGGGGGTAAAGACCTAGAACAATTGCTTTCGCCCACTACTTATGAGGAATTTAGGAAACGTCTGAAAACACACCTGTTCCTAAAGCATCTAGACAACTGATCCTCTCTTCTCTCTCCCCTCTATAGCGATTAACTTGTTCTATTGATCACTCTCTCCTCAAAAATGGATTTCCTGTACTATTAACCCTCTTTCTTCCTCCCCTCTTAAAGTCAATCAATTTGTACCTTTGCTTAATCTTTGTAAACCGCATAGAACTTCACGGTATTGCGGTATATAAGCTGTTATTATTATTATTATACGTAGCTGGTTAGCTGTTCGAGTGCTTTTGAAATATATGGAGGATGACTTTTGCCTAAAGTGAAAGAAAAAACTTTACTTATTGAAAGATTTATATGAAGCAATTTGAAAATTTTTGTAATATTGATCGTTTTATTGGTTTATAAGATATGGCCACTTTCACGGCTGATATCCGTACTGAGATGGCATTAAAACTTTCTTATCATTTTGTTGTACGTTGGGCTGCAAAATGAACAAACAAAGTGGAACACTATGAAGTCCAAAGACCTTTAATAAAGCATAAAATGGTCCAAATAATAAGTTGCTCTCTGGGAGAACGGACTCCATTCAAAGCAGTGGCTGCTTGAAATTGAAAGCGACGGCTTTGAATGGAGTCCGTTCTCCCAGAGAGCAACTTATTATTTGGACCGTTTTATGCTTTATTAAAGGTCTTTGGACTTCATAGGGCTCCTTTTACGAAGGTGCACTAAGGCCCTGATTCTCAAAAAGTGCGTCCCGATTTTAGGCAGCTGTAGGCGTCTTACAGCTGTCTAATCAGCCAATCGGGATGCACGTTTAAAAAAAAAAAAATGCTCCCCAGGCAGGCCTGAAGGCACCTCCGGGAGCCTAGGGAGACCCGCAAGATGCCTAAGCTCGCCTAAGGGCCTTAGGCGAACCTAGGTGGCCCTACGCATCTCCCTAGTAGAGGAAGAAACCTTAAAAATGTAGGCCAGCAAAATGCTGGTCTACATTGTAAGTAGACGCAGCTGCTATACTTATCGCGGCAAGGGATCTCTCTGCCGCTATAAGTATAGCGGGCCGCGGCCTGTCCGATCGGATGCCCCCCCCCCCGACATTACCGATCTCCCTCCCACCCCGACACTACCAATGCTGGCAGGAGAGTGCCCAATCCCTCCTGCCCGAAGACAGCGCACCCCTCTCCTGCCCGAAGACGGCGCACCCCACCCCCCCTCCTGCCCGAAGACGGCGCACCCCACCCCCCTCCTGCCCGAAGACTGCACACCACCCCCCGGCGCTAACAACCCCCAAACTAACCTGTTCTTCGGGCCAGACGGTTCTTTCCCGTCTAGCCGGTAAGCCCGCCTCGTCGAAATGAGGCAGGCTCGCCCCTTCCCGGCCCATCCCACCGAAGCCTAAGGCCTGATTGGCCCAGGCTCTAGAAGCCTGGACCAATCAGGCCTTAGGCATAGCGGGTCCGCCCATCCCCACTTGGCCAATCAGACCTTAGACTTAGTGGAGATGGGCGGACCCGCTATGCCTAAGGCCTGATTGGTCCAGGCTTCTAGAGCCTGGGCCAATCAGGCCTTAGGCTTCGGTGGGATGGGCCGGGAAGGGGCGAGCCCGCCTCATTTCGACGAGGCGGGCTTACCGGCTAGACGGGAAAGAACCGTCTGGCCCGAAGAACAGGTTAGTTTGGGGGTTGTTAGCGCCGGGGGGTGGTGTGCAGTCTTCGGGCAGGAGGGGGGGGATGTGCCGTCTTCGGGCAGGAGGGGGGGTGCCGTCTTCGGGCAGGAGGGATTGGACACTCTCCTGCCAGCATCAGTAGTGTCGGGGTGGGAGGGAGATCGATAATGTCGGGGGGGGGGGGGCGGTTGGTAGTGTCGGGGGGGGGGGGCGGTCGGTCGGTCGGTATTGTCGGGGGGGGGCATCCGATCGGACAGGCCGCGGCCCGCTATACTTATAGCGGCAGAGAGATCCCTTGCCGCGATAAGTGTAGCGGGCCGTGTCTAATCTAACCCGATTCTCTAACCCGCGTCTGTAACATGGACGCCGGTTACAGAATCGGGGTTTAGTTTAGGCCGATTCTGAATAGGACGCCTCTCCCGGGCGTCCTATACAGAATCAGGGCCTATCGCCTTCAATATAGGCAGCCTGCCTGGGGAGCATTTTTTTTTAAAAAAAACGTGCATCCCGATTGGCTGATTAGACAGCTGTAGGACGCCTACAGCTGACTAAAATCGGGACGCACTTTTAGAGAATCTGGGCCTAAGTGTTTTAGTGCACACACCAGATTAAGAACATAAGAACATAAGCAATGCCTCCGCTGGGTCAGACCTGAGGTCCATCTTGCCCAGCAGTCCGCTCACTCGGCGGCCCAACAGGTCCAGGACCTGTGCAATAATCCTCTATCTATACCCCTCTATCCCCTTTTCCAGCAGGAAATTGTCCAATCCTTTCTTAAACCCCATTACCGTACTCTGCCCTATTACGTCCTCTGGAAGCGCATTCCAGGTGTCCACCACACGTTGGGTAATGAAGAACCTCCTAGCATTCGTTTTGAATCTGTCCCCTTTCAACTTTTCTGAATGCCCCCTTGTTTTTTTATTTTCTGAAAGTTTGAAGAATCTGTCCCTCTCCACTCTCTCTATGCCCTTCATGATCTTGTAGGTCTCTATCATATCCCCTCTAAGTCTTCTCTTCTCCAGGGAAAAGAGACCCAGTTTCTCCAATTTCTCAGCTGAAAGTCTACCGCCTGCTCAAAAGGAGGCGTAGCGGCTAGTGCGCGTGGCAATTTAGTGTGCGCTATTCCGCGCATTAAGGCCCTAACGCACCTTCGTAAAAGGAGCCCCTAGTGTTCCACTTGGGTTGCAAAATGATATGACCTACTTCTGCTCTGCACCCATTTGCTCTTTATTAATTATTATGATTACATTTTTGTTTTTTTTGCTATTTTTATTGCTGTCTGCCTTTAGCTTTCAGAATAATGGACTTATTAATGAATAGAGTAATTAGCTCTGGTTTCTGTAATGTGTTCTTTGTCTCCCACATAGTAATCTTTTTGTGTATTTTAATCTACAATTTAGATATAAAAAGAAGATGCATCTGGTACTATATTTACCTGTTTTATTGATATAGATTAATGAGGCATTTCTTTGTCTAAAAATGAAATTGCTCAACAATGGTAATTATTTTAAGAACATAAGAATAGCCTTACTGGGTCAGACCAATGGTCCATCTAGCCCAGTAGACTGTCCTCACAATGGCCAATCCAGGTCACTAATACCTGGCAAACCCCCAAAGAGTAGCAACATTCCGGAACCCCAGAGAGTAGCAAGATTCCATATAGAATCCCAAGAGTAGCAACATTCCATGCTACCGATCCAGGGCAAGCAGTGGCTTCCCCAACCTATCTTAAAACCAGCTACGCTATCCGTTCTTACCACATCCTCTGGCAAAGCATTCCAGAGCTTAACTATTCTCTGAGTGAAAAATAAAATTCCTCCTATTGGTTTTAAGAGTATTTCCCTGTAACTTCATTGAGTGTCCCCCTAACATCAGAAAGAGTTTTAGAACAGTATTCTTCAACCTTTTGACACCTAAGGACCGGTGGAAATAAAAGAATTATTTTGTGGACCGACGGTTGAAGAACACTGGGCTAAGTTGTGGGCCAGACCCTGCCCATCTCCGCCCCAGAACCCATAATAGTACTAATTGTAACACCATTTTTTCCATTCATTTTTCATACACACACACACAATATAATCTTATTAACAACACATTATGCTTAACCACAAAATTAAACTACCCAAAGCACACTATGGGCTCCTTTTACGAAGCCGCGCTAGCGGTTTAACGCGTGCTAAATCTGTTTTATTCTTTTGGGATCTTACCAGGTACTTGTGATCTACATTGGCCACTATTGGAAACAGGATACTGGGCTTGACTGACCTATGGTCTGTCCCAGTATGACAAATGCTTATGTTCTTATGTTACTCCTAAGTTGACCACCAGGGACATCAGGTAATCCTGAGGGGCCTACCTAAACCTCAGGTGTGTATAAACATGTGGCTAAAGGCGAGCTGGTTGATGTAGTGTATCTAGATTTCCAAAAAGCTTTTGACAAAGTTCTTTATGAGAGGCTCCTGAGAAAATTAAAGAGTCACGGGATAGGAGGCAACGTTCAATTGTGGATTAAGAATTGGTTATCGGACCCTAGCATCCTTCTAGCTTTTACCGTCACCTTTTCAACCTGTATGGCTACCCAAGTCCCGCTCTTCTGTCATGCACATAAGTTCTTCACTCTCTAAACTGTACCGTTTCTTCGGGTTTTTGCAGCCTCAAATGCATGACCTTACATTTCTTGGCATTAAATTTTAGACCATTCTTCAAGCTTCACTAGGTCTTTCTTCATGTTATTCACGCTATCTGGGGCCTGCACCTGATCAAGTACAGCATCCGAAAAAACCCCCATTTAAATCCTGAAAATGTTTTTTTTTTTAATAACAATTAGCAAGGAAGAGTTTATGCCCTGTATTGCTTCCCATAATGACTCTAATGGCGACGAATATCCCTGGCCCCCAGATAAATTCTGGCTTCATCCCCACACTGCCCTAGTGCTATTAGGATACTGCCGAGAAAATCTGCAAGGATTTTCTGTGCCATTATCTAGATCAGTGCTTCTTAATCCATTCCTTGAAGCACATCTAATCCGATCAGGTTTTCAGGACGTCTGCAATGATATGCATGAGATAGATTTTGCATATACTGTCTCCTTGATATGTAAATTGATCTCATGCATATTCATTACGGATAACCTGAAGACTTGATGGAACTAGGTGTGTCTCAGGGACTGGGATGAGAAGCACTGATCTGGATAATGCTGCTGAAATTCAGGTGTGCCCCAGTCAATGCCACTACTACCCAGATAAGCTAGGGTTACCAAATGGCTCCAGAAAAAGAGAGGATGGATTGAGTCATTTGGGTTTTACTTTCATTGTTTTCCATGGAAGTAAAACCTGGATGTCTCAATCCATCCTTTTTTTTCTGGAACCCTATGGTAACCCTAGGATAAGCATCTTTGAATATTGGCCCAGTATTTTTTGTTAAATATTAATGAATGCGCAAGAAAGATGGTCATTTTTTTCTGCTTCCTTCAACTTTCCATGGAAAATTGCACCTGGGTGAATCAGCTTAGCTCGGCTGCTTGGCAGACGGAAATGAAGCTTCCTTTGAGGAATGCTCGTGTCACAGCAGGGATCCCCATTTGGAAGTACGATTACCCTCTGGTGACTGAACACATCTTTCCCCAAATGATGCTCACAAGTCCAACTAGCATAGAAAAGACTCATTGCTCATTTTTTTCCCTTACATGTGCCGACTGCTTTGCCCTTAAGCCTGTGCCAAACATCCAATCTTCATTTATTCGTTTCCAGTTTTCAGAAAGTCCCTGCTGCATAAAATGAGCATTAAGTCACAGGATAGCCTGCCTATTCTCAGGATATGAGATCTGGGCAGGCAGATAAAATATGTGTTCAGGCAAATAAAATGTGTGTTCTGGACCAAGGCGTACCCTAGATAAAAGAGTGATTACAGGAGACCACTGCTTTATCTAGCTTGCAAGCACTGTTTCTCCTGCTTCAGTAACTCGGATAATTTAATCCATAGCATCCATTCCACAAATGCTTTCTCAGACAGCTCTTCTTTGCGTTGTTGACTCCTAGGAGACTTGTAATGGGTACAAAAATGGGGAGAAAGAGATAATTAGAGAGAGAGCACTCCCTGACTGAAAAAAATGTGGAAGGCTGAATTTAGTATTAGATATAGGCTTGTGTCTACGAAGGACACCTACTCCACAAGTTTCTGCTTTGCAGTAAAGATATATACAGTGGTATCTCGGAATCCGAACGCCCCAGAACTTGAACAACCTGGAATCCGAATGAATTTTTTTAAATTAAATTTTGCCCTGGAATCCGAACGCTGCTTTGGAATCTGAACATACGGCAACTGCAAGCGGTGCTCAGCCCAAAGCTTCCCCTCTGACACAGCTTCCTGGTTCCGCCTGGGCGGTTCGCGTCAGAGGGAAGCTTTGGGCTGAGCATCGCTTGCAGCTGCCATTGCCGATCTTGCTGGCTATGCCGGTGGAGGGCCCGATCTTGCTGTCTCTGCCAGTGGGGGGCCCGATCTTGCTGCCCATGCTGGTGGGGGCGGGGGGGGGGGGGCGCGATCTTGATGTCTCTGCCAGGGGTGCCCGATCTTGCTGTCTATGCCACAGTGCATTTCCTGCACAGCCCTCAGGCCATCTATATTAGCCATGTGTCCAGCGGAAAATAAGAGCAAGTGGACCAAGGAACGGATTAATCCAGTTTCTATTATTTTCAATGGGAAAAATTGTCTTGGAACTCAAACGTTTTGGAACTCGAACGGGGTTCTGGAATGGATTAAGTTCGGATTCCGAGGTACCCCATTTCAAAAGAGAGATGTTGAAAAGACGTTCAAGTGGGCATTCTCAAAACAGATTTTCTAGACATCTTTCTGGTTGTTTTGTCTCCAGTGCATCCAAATCTTAAAGGGGGGCTTTAGAGGTGTGAATTACATGGGTTTAGGGTGGGCTTAGGACTTGGACGTTCCTGGGGTATAATCAAACTTTAATAAAAGGTCCTGGGCCCTTTTTTTTAAAAAGATGTTTGGAGCTAGACCCGTTTTAAAAGCATCTAAATTCTAAAAAGTTGCCCAAACCAGATGACTACTGGAGGGATTAAGGCATGACCCCTACCCCTTACTCTCCCAGTGGTCACCGACCCCCCCTCTCACCACTCAAAGATGTAACCCCCCCAGTACATTCTAGTCTGTATTATGAGGGGGGTGCCTGAAAGTTCTCAGCCCAAGCAGCTTCAGATGTTAACACAGACATTTGAGCCCAGAAAGCAGAGAGACACTCTAAGAGTTACTGCAGTGAATTTCATATTAAAAGTTCCAGGTACAGATGTCACTTAACTTGCTTACTGAACCTACATTAAGTTGACACCTGCAGGCATAAGGGCTATTGTTCTGGTGTACAGGTGAATACAGTAAGTTTTGGGTGGGTTTTGGAGGGTTCACCATACAATAGAAGCAAGATAAAGTGACGTCAGTACCTCGGACTTTTAATATGACATTCTCTGCGGTAATCCTCTTGCAGTGCTAAGGATACATAGCTGTCTGTGAACAGTTTGCTAAGAATGCTAGTTGTTTGAACATCCCCAAAAACTTGTTTTTGTGAGTTTTTCATGTGGACGTCCTTAGATTTGAGAATGGGTAAAAAAGATAAGCTGTACTAAGAATCAAAATGTCTACATAGTAGCTAGTCAGAACTACTTTTCATAACTAAATGGAGACGAAACAGCTTTGACTTCCAACTAACACTAAACTATCCAAGAATGGGGCGAGAAACCTAGGTGTTTGGCTGGACCCAAGCCTAGGCATGATAACACAGATCCAATGCCTAGTCAAAAATGCTTATGGAAAACTCTATTGGGTTAGAGGACTGAAATGCTCTCTCTCTCTCCCATCAAGCAATGTCCAACATAGTAATATCCCTGGTACTCACAATCTTTGACTACTGCAATGCAACCCCACTGGGTTTACCGAAATACATGATCAGACAGATCCAAACAGTATAAAATGCCGCAGCAAGGTTTTTGCTAGGTAAATTAAGACGGACGCGTGCTGGCCTGCTACTGAAAGAATTACACTGGCTTCCAATTCAGAGCAGTGCAAAATTCAAAATCTTGTTGTCAGGGCTGGATTTAGGCTATTCCACTTATGAGGCCCTTTTGCCTCCCATTTTTAAGTTTGTAAATTACATGAGAGATAATAAAATACATCATTACTGTGATATATATCAATATGTTAAATGAAACATGTTGTTATTGGTACTAACCTTTATAAAAAATGTGACACGGATAATAAACAAAAAAAAGTCGAGAACACTTATTTGAACATTTATTCTCAGCACCATATATAGTACTTGTAACAATAACTAATCAAACATAACACACAACATTGCCCCTTCCTATGTCCATAGTGCCCCCAGTGTGTCCTTCCTCACCTCACCCCCCCTCCGATGCCCGCCTGCCTCCCATCCCCCTTCCTTTGAACACCCCCCATGCCATCCTGCCTGCCTGCCTTCCATTAAACCCCCCCACCCCCATCTGATGCCAGCCTGCCTGCCTCTCATCCCCCTTCCACTGAAACCCCCCACCCCACCCCCTATGCCAGTCTGGGCCGCCCTGTCCTGATGGACTCAACGTTTTGCCTCTCTCCCCATGGGGCTGGGCTTTGCCCAGCTGTTTCCGGACTGACGTCTTTCCCTCCCCGATCCTCCTCCCAGGGCGAGAAAAAGAAAGGGAGAAGCCGAGTTAGCGCCCCGTTGCGGCCGGAGCTGGTTCCGATCCCGAAGCGTAGAATTTCTCCTTATTTTTGGTTCAGTGTTTTAGTGTTCACTGTTTTTAGAATAGTGTAATTTTAATTTTGCTAACAATTTGAATGTAGGCCCCTCTTGATCTTCAGGCCCTAGGCTGAAGCCTAGTTAGTCTATAGGAAAATCCGGCCCTGCTTGTTGCTGATGCACAAAACTGTTCACCTCTCAGAGCCACAATACCTAGCGGCCAGACTACAAAACCATACACCCTTACTCGCTCTGCGCTCTAGCCCTTACTACAAATACCCTCCTTCAAAGACATCAAATACAAGAGCACCAGGGCAAGAATGTTCTCGGTAATGGCCCCAATGGGGTAGAACACCCTACTGAAGGAATTAAAGCTAGAAAAGGACACTGGAAAATTGCCACGATCGCGATCCCCATCCTGAATGGCCGAGATCACAAGCCCTCCTGCCGACACCCCTAAACTCCCTACAATACCAGCAGGAGGGATCCCAGGCTCTCCTGCCGAAGACGCAGCCCTCCCGTAAACCCCCCTGACAGTACTGGCAGGAGAGATCCCAGGCCCTAATGCCGAAGACACAGCCCCCCCCATGAATACCAGCAGGAGGGATCCAGGCCCTCCTGCTGAAGATATTCCTCCCTGTGAACCCCTGTGAACCATCTAACAACCCACGACCACCCTGGACCCCTTTCACCCCAGACCCCCTCATACTAACCTTAACGTTGACCGGCAGGCCGGGTCCCTGGTCCGTCCGGCTGGCAGGCCCACCATCCCCAGAATGGTGGGCCTGCCCCTTCCTGGTGCATTGTGGGATGCACCGAGGAGGGGCCTAGGGTTTGATTGGCCAAGGTGCCTAAGGCCCGCCTATAGGAGGGGCTTTAGGCACATGGGCCAACCCATCCCATGTGTCTAAGGCTCCGCCCATAGGAGGGACCTCAGACAATTGGGCCAATTCCGGTTGGTCCAGTTGCCTAAGGCCCCTCCTATAGGCGGGCCCTAGGACCCTCTCCAGTGCATCACACAATGCACAGGGAAGGGGCAGGCCCACCCATTCCGAGGATGGCTGGCCGGTCAATGTTAAGGTTAGTGTGTAGGGGGGTCCGGGGTGGAGGAGGGTCCTGGTTGGTGGGGAGTTGTTCGGGGTGTGTTTGGGGGTTTGCGGGGGGGGGGGAGCCGTCTTTAGCAGGAGGACCTGGGATCCCTCCTGCCGGTATTGTCGGGGATATCGGCTTAAGGGCTTGGGATCTCTCCTGCTGGTTCTCGGCAATTCGGGGGGGGGGGGTATCGCGATCGTGGCAGGAGAGATTAGGTATCTCTCCTGCTGCGATCATTGCAGGGAGATGGGGTGGGTAGGCAGGTTGCCAGGGCTGCTGAGCTGATCTTGGCGCCGTAATCAGCTCACCGGCCCCTATTCGGAATTTATACCTGTTTTGACTTAGTCTAAGTCAAAACGTATAAATTCCGACTGGGCGATCTCTCTAGACTTTTGGTTATACTTGCAGTACGACTAAGTCTAGGTCGGTCCACCTTCCGCCCTTTCCCCTCCTCTAAAAACGCCTCTTCTCACTCTAGGCATTCAGAGGCAGGGTAAAGGCCTAAGCTGGTTTTAGATACGTCTAAAACCAGCTTTTATTATTGGTACTTGGACGATCTGTCTTTTTGATCATCCAAGTACCGATTTAGACCATGTTTTGAACGTTTTTTGTTTTTTAAAAAAAAATTATGAGCCACTAGATATATAGATATTCAGAGGGGCATTTTCGATAGGACGTCTAAGTCTGAGTTTGGACATTTTGGAAAAGATGTCTAGAAATTCAGTAGAGAAATTGTCCATTCTCAAAACAGCACTTAAAATGATAAAAAGTATGAGACAATTTCCTTTTGAGAAGAGGCTAAAGCGACTAGGGCTCTTCAGCTTGGAGAAGAAACGTCTCAGGGGGGGATATGATAGACGTCTATAAAATACTGAGTGGAGATGAAAGGGCAGATGTGAATCACTTGTTTACTCTTTGCAACAATACTAGGACTAGGAGGCATGCGAGGAAGCTATTAAGTAGTAGATTTAAAACAGACTTGAGAAAATATTTCTTCACACAACATGCGATTAAACTGGAATTCATTGCTGGAGAATGTGGTGAAATCAGTTAGCCTAGCAGGGTTTAAAAAAGGTTTGGCTAATTTCCTAAAAGAAAAGTCCATAGGCTGATAGGTTGTTATTGAGATGGGTTAGGGAAATCCACTGCTTATTCCTAGGCTAAGCAGCACAAAATCTGTTTTACTACTTGGGATCTAGCTAGATACATGGGACATGGGTTGGCCATTGTTGGAAACAGGATGATGGGCTTGAAGGACCTTCGGTCTGGCCCAGTATGGCAATTCTTATGTTCTTATGTACACCCCTGTACCTTGAACTTTTTATCACATGCTAACCCCCACGCTAGCCGAAAAACTACCGCCTGCTCTAGAGGAGGCGGTCGCGGCTAGCGTGGCCGGCAGTTTAGTGCTCGCTATTACGCGCGTTAAACCACTAACAAGGAGCCCTTAATTATAAGCTTACACAAATCAGGTTATCTGTGTCATGAACCCTAATGAAATAATGTAATACCATAAGGCCAGACTCTTTTAATTTATAAATTGCATTGCGCTCCTTCTGGGGCATATTAGCGATCCATAAATACTAATGTACTGCAATGTAATATTTGGTCAGCTCTTTGAGGCTGCATGAATTCTACTAGTTCATTGTATTCCAACAGAATATGATGGTTGGTTGAACTGAGAAAGTAAAGGCGAAAGAGTTGGCGTTCATGAAATATTAAAAAACCCCAAGAAGAGGAGAGCAGAAAGGACTACAGGGTGAAACTGAAAGAAGCCAAGAGAGAGATATGTTTGGCGAAGGCACAGGCGGAAGAACAAATGGTTAAAAATGTAAAAAAGGGAGATAAAATTTTTTTTCAGATATATTAGTGAAAGGAGGAAGATAAAAAATGGAATTGCTAGGCTAAAAGATGCTGGGAACAAATATGTGGAGAGTGATGAGGAGAAAGCAAATGTGCTAAACAAATACTTCTGTTCTGTGTTCACAGAAGAAAATCCTGGAGAAGGACCGAGATTGTCCGGCAAAGTTACACGAGAAAATGGAGTAGATTCTGCGCCGTTCACGGAGGAGGGTGTTTATGAGCAACTTGAAAAACTGAAGGTGGACAAAGCGATGGGACCAGACGGGATCCATCCCAGGATACTAAGGGAGCTCAGAGAGGTTCTGGCGAGTCCTATTAAAGACTTGTTCAACAAATCTCTGGAGACGGGAGTGATTCCTGGGGATTGGAGGAGAGCGGATGTGGTCCCTATTCATAAAAGTGGTCACAGGGATGAAGCAGGAAACTACAGGCCGGTGAGCCTCACTTCAGTTGTTGGAAAAATAATGGAAGTGTTGCTGAAAGAAAGGATAGTGTACTTCCTTGAATCTAATGGGTTACAGGATCCGAGGCAACATGGCTTTACAAAAGGTAAATCGTGCCAAACGAACCTGATTGAATTTTTTGATTGGGTGACCAGAGAGCTGGATCGAGGTGACCCGGGCAACTACAGACCGGTGAGTCTGACCTCGGTTCCAGGGAAAATGGTGGAAGCACTTATAAAGGACAACATTGACGAACATTTTGAAAGAAACAAACTTCTGACAACCAGTCAACATGGTTTCAGCAAGGGGAGATCGTGCCTAACTAACTTATTGCACTTCTTCGAAGGAATTAACAAACGGATGGACAGAGGTGACCCCATAGACATCATATATCTACTTCGGAAACTGAAGAACCATGGGGTGGAGGGAGATGTACATAGATGGATCAGAAACTGGTTGGCGGATAGGAAACAGAGGATGGGAGTGAAGGGCCACTACTCGGACTGGAGGAGGGTCACGAGTGGTGTCCCGCAGGGCTCGGTGCTTGGGCCGTTGCTATTTAATATATTCATAAATGATCTAGAAACAGGGACAAAGTGTGAGATAATAAAATTTGCGGACGACACCAAACTATTTAGTGGAGCTCGGACTAAAGAGGACTGCGAAGAATTGCAAAGAGACTTGAACAAACTAGGGAAATGGGCGACGAGATGGCAGATGAAGTTCAACGTTGAGAAATGTAAAGTACTACATGTGGGAAGCAGAAACCCGAGGTGCAGCTATACGATGGGAGGGATATTACTGAAGGAGAGTACCCAAGAAAGGGACTTGGGGGTAATGGTGGACATGACAATGAAGCCGACGGCACATTGCGCAGCGGCCGCTAAGAAGGCAAATAGAATGCTAGGCATAATCAAGAAGGGTATTACAACCAGAACGAAAGAAGTTATCCTGCCGTTGTATCGGGCGATGGTACGTCCTCATCTGGAGTACTGCGTTCAATATTGGTCGCCGTACCTTAAGAAAGATATGGCGTTACTCGAGAGGGTTCAGAGAAGAGCGACACGTCTGATAAAAGGGATAGAAAACCTTTCATACGCTGAGAGATTAGAAAAACCTGGAGAAGAGGAGACTTAGAGGGGATATGATAGAGACTTACAAGATCATGAAGGGCATAGAGAGAGTAGAGAGGGACAGATTCTTCAAACTTTCGAATAATAAAAGAACAAGAGGGCACTCGGAAAAGTTGAAAGGGGACAGATTCAGAACGAATGCTAGGAAGTTCTTCTTTACCCAGCGTGTGGTGGACACCTGAAATGCGCTTCCAGAGGATGTAATAGGGCAGAGTACGGTACTGGGGTTCAAGAAAGGATTGGACAATTTCCTGCTGGAAAAGGGGATAGAGGGGTATAGATAGAGGATTACAGTCCAGGTCCTGGACCTGTTGGGCCACCGCGTGTGCGGACTGCTGGGCACGATGGACCTCTGGTCTGACCCAGTGGAGGCACTGCTTATGTTCTTATGTTAATTTACTTGGATTTCAGCAAAGCCTTTGATACAGTTTCTCATAGGAGGCTGTTGAACAAACTTGAAGGGCTGAAGTTAGGACCCAAAGTGGTGAACTGGGTCAGAAACTGGCTGTCGAACAGACGCCAGAGGGTGGTGGTTAATGGAAGTCGCTCGAAGGAAGGAAAGGTGACTAGTGGAGTCCCTCAGGGTTCGGTGCTGGGGCCAATCCTGTTCAATATGTATGTAAGTGACATTGCTGAAGGGTTAGAAGGAAAAGTGTGCCTTTTTGCAGATGATACCAAGATTTGTAACAGAGTAGACACCGAAGAGGGAGTGGAAAATATGAAAATGGATCTGCAAAAGTTAGAGGAATGGTCTAATGCCTGGCAACTAAAATTCAATGCAAAGAAATGCAGAGTAATGCGTTTGGGGATTAATAATAGGAAGGAACCGTATATGCTGGTAGGAGAGAAGCTGATATGCACGGACGGGGAGAGGGACCTTGGGGTTATAGTGTCCGAAGATCTAAAGGCGAAAAAACAGTGTGACAAGGCAGTGGCTGCTGCCAGAAGGATGCTGGGCTGTATAAAGAGAGGCGTAGTCAGTAGAAGGAAGAAGATGTTGATGCCCCTGTACAGGTCATTGGTGAGGCCCCACTTGGAGTATTGTGTTCAGTTTTGGAGACCGTATCTGGCGAAAGACGTAAGAAGACTTGAGGCGGTCCAGAGGAGGACGACGAAAATGATAGGAGGCTTGCGCCAGAAGACGTATGAGGAGAGACTGGAAGCCCTGAATATGTATACCCTAGAGGAAAGGAGAGACAGGGGAGATATGATTCAGACGTTCAAATACTTGAAGGGTATTAACGTAGAACAAAATCTTTTCCAGAGACAGGAAAATGGTAAAACCAGAGGATATAATTTGAGGTTGAGGGGTGGTAGATTCAGGGGCAATGTTAGGAAATTCTACTCTACGGAGAGGGTAGTGGATGCCTGGAATGCGCTCTCGAGAGAGGTGGTGGAGAGTAAAACTGTGACTGAGTTCAAAGAAGCGTGGGATGAACACAGAAGATTTAGAATCAGAAAATAATATTAAATATTGAACTAGGCCAGTTACTGGGCAGACTTGCACGGTCTGTGTCTGTGTATGGCCGTTTGGTAGAGGATGGGCAGGGGAGGGCTTCAATGGCTGGGAGGGTGTAGATGGGCTGGAGTAAGTCTTAACAGAGATTTCGGCAGTTGGAACCCAAGCATAGTACCGGGTAAAGCTTTGGATTCTTGCCCAGAAATAGCTAAGAAGGAAAAAAAAAAAAAATTTAATTGAATCAGGTTGGGCAGACTGGATGTACCATCCGGGTCTTTATCTGCCGTCATCTACTATGTTACTATGTTACTATGTAGTTTGTGATGACATATTCCATACTAGGCGAAGGTGTTTTTTGTGTTCTGTGTGTTCGAAAGACATGGTTTTTTTGTTAGGCTTGACTGCAGGACTGATCTGTGCTAGTCTGGCTTGTTTAGTTTTACAATGGGTGTATTGATGTTGTACTGCTCACTGAAGTATAGAAGATGCTGCCTTTTCCTAGGTACTCATATGTGATGTGTGGCTTGTTACTAAAAATCATGTTTTCTGTTCAGATGGGGGGAGGGGGTGTCAAAAAATGATGGGCCCCGGGTGTCACATATGCTAGGTACGCCACTGCTAGTACAGATTGATCCTGCATAGTCAGTGCTAACAGAGAGCCATTTTTCCACAGACAGAGATACACCCTTATTCATTGTATTTATGTTTCTATTTGGTCCTTTTACTGCCGTTATTCTGTTAACAAAATCATAAGTTTTACACTGGATCATACTTGCTGAATACTGCCTTGAGCAAATCTCTTCATAAAGGTGGTTAATAAATCCCAATCAATAACTAACTCCCCTTTTATGAAGCCACGTTAGGATTTTTTTTTTTTTTTATTGCCGGTCACACCGGTCAAAGCTCCAGCGCTCATAGAATTCCCATGAGCGTCGGAGTTAATACCGTCACGGCCAACGATAAAAAAGCCCAACGTGGCTTCCTAAAAGGGGGCCTAAATGAATAAGTAGAGTTATTTGAGGAAGTTGCTGGTTGGGCAAGATAGGAATAAGTAGCGGGGTGGTTTGGGGTGGGTGGGGTTTGTATTTGTCCTGTTTTGTGCATTGATTTTATTATGCATGTTTGAAAGGGTGTCAGGTCAAAAGTGCGCCGGGACAAAGGCGCGAGCAGACAATTGAGCGCAGCGCGGAGGTGTGCGCCGAAGAAAATTACTGTTTTTAGGGCTCCGACGGGAGGGAGTGGGGGGGAACCCCCCCACTTTACTTAATACAGATCGCGCCACGTTGTGGGGGCGTTGCGGGGGGTTTGGGGGGTTGTAGCCCCCCAAATCTTACTGAAAACTTCACTTTTTCCCTGTTTTTAGGGAAAAAGTTAAGTTTACAATAAAATGTGGGGGGTTACAACCCCCCAAACCCCACACAACGCTGGCGCGATTTGCATTAAGTAAACTGGGGGTGCTCCCCAACAAAACCCCCCGTCGGAGCCCCTAAAAACAGTAATTTTCTTTGGCGCGCGCCTCCGTCTTGCGCTCAGTTGTCGGCGCGCGCCTTTGTCTTCCGTGTTGTTGTCTGTGAACCGTTTGAAAGCCACCTAAAATAATTAGATATGATATTATATTGAAAAAAAAGACATTAAATGAAATCTCACTGAGTGCTGTATCTACCTCAGAATTTCTCATTCAGAACAGAAAGCATTGTGTAAGAACACTTTGAGTCATGCTTTCTTTTCTTTTTTTTTTTTACCAAATTGAAAATCCATTAATCTGGTCAGACCTGTATTTATTTTTATTTTGCAGACTGCATTTCATGACAGTAAAACCATTAATTCTCTCACACTGGTGAGGCCATTCCTATTTATGTATTTTATCTGACCACAGTCAGTGAGATGTCGCTCCCCTGAGTAATCCTTATAGAGAGTTTCATAACAGGTGCTGATATGTCAATAGCACATAATGTGTTTTGCAGATCTCAAATGGAAAAACATATTTTGTTCATAATTATTTTAGGTATTTACCACTGTCCTGTACATTTTATTTACGATACAGATAGAGTGGAAACACCTGGACTTAAAGGGCTCCTTTTACTAAGCTGTGCTAGCGTTTTTAGCGCATGCTGCAGATTAGCGCACGCTAACCCCCTGCGCTACGCGTAAAAGCTAACGCTAGCTCAGTGGAGGCATTAGCGTCTAGCATGTGCGGTAATGCGGCGTGCGCTAAGGCCGCGCTAAACCCGCCAGCGCAGCTTAGTAAAAGCAGCCCAAAGACTTGGAACATCACCTTAAAAAAACCCAAACTGTAAAAATTAAATGTAAACCCAGAAAAGCCTCCGGCATGGCTACGCAAATTTGCTACGAGTGGTGGTCAGAGGCCACTTGCTCTGATATTTAGAGTTAATTTGTTTAGCATTAAACCTAGTAGGTACCTGAACAATCTCAATATTGTTTCCTTCACTCTGACTCTTTTTAGAACTATGACCTCAGGACAGTGAAGAAGGGACGAAAGAAGTGATTGTGTCTCTGTTTATTGCCCTGGCTTCTCCCCCCACCCGTGCCACGTTGGATTGAGGGACGAGGATAGAGTTAGATACTGGAAGGGGTGAGGGAAAGAGGTGGCAAGCTTTAGGTAGACAGTAAAAAAGGACATTGATGAGAGGGTAGTAAGAACGTAATCTAGACAGATGCAGAAAATAAATTGAAAAGGGAAATGAGGGAAAAAAGGGAAAGGGATTTCAAGAGGAGAGGTGTGGGAGAGGGAAGGAGAGGAGAGAGATGCCAGACCAATGGGGGTGAAAGGAGAGATGGAAGGGGGAGGCATACAGTTTCTGGAAGGGGCATAGAAGGAGAGAAGATGCCATATAGGGGAAGAGAGACGGCAGACAGTGGATGGAAGGAAGAGAGTTACAAGAAGATGAGGAAAGTGCTGTGGCCAGATATTTGGGGCTGTGGCCAGATATTTGGGGGCACCAGCCCGATGCCAGGACTCGCACCAAAAAAAATGATTAAAATACAGATGATATCAAGGCCGGTTACAGTCGCTCACAGACTCACAAGTCACCCTCGAGCTTGGGCACAGGCTGGGACCGGACAACTCCAGCAGGCCGGAGGATGGACAATTCCGGGGCTTCACTCGCCCCGCTTGAACTCACTCCACTCTCCGTTCTGATGAAACGACGGCTTAGTCCAAGATATAAGTGAACCAAACTGGAACTTTGTTGAATTTGATTGAACTATAGAACAGCCTTCAACTACGTACAATGATCTCAGGATGAAGGCATACACTTTGGTTCCATCGACAGATTTCCTCCTGTCGCTTCCAATTTGCCCTGGGTTTCACTACTGTGGTTTATTCTTCAGTTCCCTCCCAAATCTCTCTGGGAGTCTCCCTCAGTCTCAGGGCTTGGGGGGGGGGGGGGAAGAGGAGAAAGGAACAACCCCAAAGCCAGGTTTGTGCACTACACTCCTCTTTCATATACTCCCTCCTCCCTCCTGGGAAAAAAGGAACCTCCTACTCCTCCCACAGGACTTTTCAAGCCATAGTCAAAATTCAGTGATTGTCTGAAAAACCCATCACCACTAGGTTTAGCAGAGGTATTTTTCCTGGAGGTCACACTCACCCCCTTCTAAAGGACCTCTGCAATCTGAGGGCACCATCTTATACCCTTTTTTTTCTACACAACTGGGGTATAACACATGTCACAACAACATCTTTGGTTTTACACATGCTCTTATTTCTCTCTCTTTTATTTTTTATGCACATCTTTATTATCAGGATTTCATCATCACTTCTCTTATTTCACCTCTCCCAGGTTCCCTTCCCTTTAAGAAAACTTGGACCATATTCCCATGTCATCATATCACCCTCATATTTTCTTTTCCTCCCCCTCAGAGGAACACTAATCCATTCCCTCTTCTTGGGCAAGACATGGCACCCTACTCCCAGGATCCATGTTTCCCTCAGAGTGTCACACTAGATCAGGAACTTACCTATCATGACCAGATTACTTCAGTGGTTAAAAATTGCTTTTATAAATTACGTCTCGTTAGATCCTTATCAAAAGTCTTAAAACCTGAGGCCCTTAACATTCTAATACATTCATTAATCATTTCAAGGCTTGACTATTGTAACTCTTTATTTCAAGGCTTAACTCAAAAAGAAATAAGAAGATTACAGATAATACAAAACACAGCAATAAAAATTATCACTAACGCAAAAAAATACGATCACGTTACACCACTTCTACAAGTAGCTCATTGGCTACCAATCACACATAGAATAACCTTTAAAATTTTATTGTTAACTTTTAATATTCAACAAACTCATGCTAATAATAATTATAACAGTTTATATACCGCAATACCATTAAGTTCTATGCGGTTTACAATAGATTAAGCAAGGTACAAATTGATTGAATTTAAGAGGGGGAAGAGGAGAGTTAATAGGACCGGAAATGCGTTGTTGAGGAGAAAGAGATTAATAGGACAGAGGAATCACTATGGAGGAGAAAGAAGATGAGTGGGTCAGTTGTCTAGATACTTTAGGAACAGTTGAGTTTTTAGACGTTTTCTGAATTCCTCAAAAGTAGTGGGCGAAAGCAGTTGATCTAGGTCTTTACCCCACAATGCTGCTTGATGTGAAAGAAGGTGTTCATGGTGTTTTTTCAGTTTACAACCTCTAACTGGGGGGGGGGGGGGGGGAACGAAGTAGGAATGAGAGCTTCTCTTGTGTCTGTTGGCAGAGAAGGAGAAAAGATCAATTATGTATTTAGGGGCAAGTCCGTTTAGCGCTTTAAAGCAGAAGCAGGCGAATTTAAACTTTATGCGTGCTTCCATCGGTAGCCAATGTAACTGCTCTGAATTTTCTACATCGTTTCTTAATACCATATTCTCCATTCAGGGCATTAAGATCAACACAACAACAGCTATTGACTATCCCTTCATTAAAGATAATAGGAACCAGAAGATCTACCATTTTCTCAGTTATAGCATCCCAGCTTTGGAACAACTTACCAATTTATATTCGTAATGAATCTTTTTTAGAAAAATTCAAGCGTTCCTTAAAAAGTTTTTTGTTCAAGGACGCTTTTGAAAAATAGACAACATAATTTTACAAATCACCAAACTTCTTAGATCTAAATTAGACTTCTGTATAGAATATAGATTCATCTTTTTTTTCTCTCTTCTTTTTTTATTTCTTTTTTCTCCTTTTTGTGTTACCTACCAATTGTGTTCCCCGCTAAATGTTTTCTTTCTCTCTTTAAAGATTGTAGTTCATCCCCTTCACCTTCCGTACCAGTTATGTATTAGAATGGATAGAATTTGAATGTAATTGGGTAAAAGAGTTTTGTTCTCCCCCCCCCCCCATTTTTAAAATGTTATACGCTTTGAAGTTTTTGATATTGCATACATAACAAAAATTTAATAAACTTGAAACTTCCCCACATCCCTTTTTTTGTAAGGCCCAGGTAATCTCCCAACCCATTCTCACTAATGGATTCTAACTCAACATAATTAATCTTCAATTTCTAATGTACCATGAATGTCATCACCTTTTTCACATTTGCACAACTGAGACCAAAGGCCAAGGAAGAAAGCCTGCCCTCCCTCTGGAACAGTGTCCTGAGAGAGAGAAGCCACATGCAGAGGTAACTGACTGGGACATGGAAGAAGGGGAAACCACAGAGTCTAGCCCTGTAACAGAGGAGTCAGTTGAGGAGAGTCTCATGGAGTGGACATTGGACTCTAACTTGCCAGACCTACCTGATGAGCGAATGGAGTGTGAATAAGGCTACAAAGCTGTAAAGTTTATTCTGTGTGGGTTTTTTTTTAATGCAAATGCTTGTGCATGAAGGTTCCATGGTGGAGCGTGGAAGGTTCCATGGTGGAGCGTGGCAGGTTCAGCATTTGAACTGTGTTCGGACTGTATAGTGTTTTACTTTTTTTTTCCTCTCTGGAAGTTTTGTGCTCAATTTTGACCTGTTGAATCTGTGTTTTTTTTTCTACATTCTATTTGTTTTCTTTTGATCCTGCTGCATTCCGAGAAGAGGGTTTCAACATAACATATGAACCATGACACCTAGATCCTTTTTCTGGGCTGTGACTCCTAATGTGGAACCTTGCATCATGTGTCTATAGGTCGGGGTCCTCTTTCCCGCATGCATCACTTTACACTTGCTCACATTAAACGTCATCTGCCGTTTTGATGCCCAGTCTCCCAGTCTCACAAGGTCCTCTCTTGCAATTTAACATCTTCGTATAACTTTGCGTTATCTGCAAATCTAATTACCTCACTAGTTATTATTATCTCTAGATCAGGGTGTCAAAGTCCCTCCTCGAGGGCCGCAATCCAGTCAGGTTTTCAGGATTTCCCCAATGAATATGCAGGAGATCTATTAGCTTACAATGAAAGCAGTGCACGCAAATAGATCTCCTGCATATTCATTGGGGAAATCCTGAAAACCCGACTGGATTGCGGCCCTCGAGGAGGGACTTTGACACCCCTGCTCTAGATCATTTATAATTACAGTACTGTATGTTAAAAAAGCAACGGTCCCAGCACAGACCCCTGGGGAAACTACTCTCTACCCTTCTCCATTAAGTATACTGACCATTTAACCCCACTCACTGTTTTCTATCTTTTAACAAGCTCTTAATCCAAAATAGGACATTGCTTCTTATCCCATGACGTTCTAATTTCCTCAGGAGTCTGTCATGAGATACTTTGTCAAATATATTTTGAAAAGTCAGATGCATAATATCAAATAGCTCACATTTATCCACTAGTTTATTTGGCCGCTGTCTCTGTACTTCACTGTATTTTTCAGGGGTAGCTATACAAAGATTAATAATACAAAATTAGAGAAAATACGCACAGCCCAATAAGTATTTCGCTGTACTCTCAAAAGCCTACAGAAAATTTGTTTTGAAAATGTTTAATAACCTGCCCAGCTTTGAAATCCAGATGCATTAGCAATTCAAAAATGATCCAGCAGGCCAAATTAGAAACCAAACAGTGCATTGCACACTGTATAAAAGATATGCAATAAATGTATAGATAGATACAGTACTTGAAACAAACCTAAATTGAAAAAAATAAACCAAAAACACCCTTTAATCAAACATAAAGCTAGAGCATGGACTCAAAGCCATATGATGTCAATTTGCTCTTGGAGTTTGGAAAAGAACAGAAAGAGCTGCTAATTTTTTTTTTTTTTTAGGTTAGATGGAGATGTAATATAAGCTTTTTTTTTTTTTTTTTGGCAAAAAATCAAGTTGGTCTAAATATAAGAACATAAGAATAGTCTTACTGGGTCTGACCAATGATCCATCTAGCCCAGGGGTGCCCAAAAGGTCGATCGCAAAGGCAACGTGAGTCGATCGCGGAGCCCATCCCGGGCTCCGTGATAGACTCGCGTTGCCTTTGCGTTCTCCTTGTTCCCTGACGTCACAACAGGCCAGCATCGACTACACAAGCACTGGGCAAGCCCTCCCCCCCCTCCCCACTCCCAACGTCAATTATGAGGTCGGAGAGGAAGTTCCGGGCCAGCTAATCGCTGCCTGGCTGGCCCGGAACTTAATCTTCAATGTCAGAATTGACATTGGGGGGAAGGCTGCTGTCCTGTTGCGGTGTCGGGAAACAGGGAGAACTCAGCAGCAACAGCAGTGGTGGTTTGGGGGCCTGTTCCCAGACGTCGATGGTGGCTTGGGGGCCTGTTTCCAGATGACAGTCCCGGTGGTGGCTTGGGGAGAAAGAAAGACAGGGTGGCAGTACGGGGAAACAGAAAGACATAGAAACATAGAAAGATGACGGCAGAAAAGGGCTATAGCCCATCAAGTCTGCCCGCTCTACTGACCCACCCCGTTAAGTCTGAGTGCTAATGACCTAGATCCTTGACTCGACTTCCGTAGGGATCCCACAAGGATGTCCCATTTATTCTTAAAGTCAAGCACGCTGGTGGCTTTGATCACCTGCACTGGAAGCTTATTCTAGTGATCCACCACTCTTTCCGTGAAGAAATACTTTCTGGTGTCCCCATTAAATTTCCCTCCTCTGAGTTTGAGCGGATGCCCTCTTGTGACCGAGGGACCCTTGAGAAAGAAGATGTCGTCCTCCACCTCGACACGTCCTGTGATGTATTTAAATGTCTCAATCATGTCTCCCCTTTCCCTGCGCTCTTCCAGAGTGTAGACAGACAGGGAGACAGAAAGACAGGGAGGCAGAACATGGAGACAGAAAGAATGAAAGGGGGGCATGGAGACAGAAAGAATGAAAGGGGGGCATGAAGACAGAAAAAAAGAAAGGAGGGAATGGAGACAGAAAGAAAGGGGACATGGAGACAGAAAGAAAGCAGGGAGAAAGTAAGAAAGGGGGCAGGGAGACAGAAAGAAAGACAGACAGGGAGACAGAAAAAAAAAAGAAAGAGGGGCATGGAGACAGAAAGAATGAAAGGGGGGTATAGAGACAGAAAGAATGAAAGGGGGGCATGGAGACAGAAAAAAAGAAGGGATGGCATGGAGACAGAAAGAAAGGGGGCAGGGAGACAGAAAGAAAGAGACAGGGAGACAGAAAAAAAAGAAAGAGGGGCATGGAGACAGAAAAAAAGAAAGGAGGGCATGGAGACAGAAAGAAAGTGGGCAGGGAGACAGAATGAAATGGGAGGGGGCAGGGAGAGAGGAAGGAAAAGGGGGAGGGAATGGAGTGTGTCGGGTGGCAGGGGCAGGCAGGGAGAGAGGAAGAAAAAGTTGGACTCATGGAAGGACCGAGATGTTGGTTGGGGAATGGAATGAGGTCTGGGGGAGATGAAGCATGCAGGAGGCAGAAAGAAGGGAAGAAATATTGGATGCACAGTCAGAAAAAGAAAGTGCAACCAGAGACTCATGAAATCACCAAACAAAGGTAGCAAAAATGATTTTATTTGAAATTTAGTGATCAAAATGTGTCCATTTTGAGAATTTATATCTGCTATCTATATTATGCACTATGGCCCCCTTTTACTAAACCACAGTAGCGGATTTTAGTGCAGGGAGCCTATGAGCGTCAAGAGCAGTGCGGGGCATTCAGCGCAACTCCCTGCACTAAAAACTGCTTTCGCGTTTTAGTAAAAAGGAAGGGGGTATATTTGTTTAGTTTTGTATAGTTGTTACTGAGGTGACATTGCATATTTTAAAGTCATCTGCCTTGACCTCTTTGGAAAAAAAAACCCAGAATATAAATTATAATTAACATTTTCTCTGCATACAGTGTGCTTTGTGTTTTTTAAAATTTTATTGTTGGTATTTGGTCTTGGAGGATGAGATGTACAATCTCAGCGCCTATGAAGCAAACGTGGTTTTTCTTACTACAAAGAGCTTTCTGGATCCCTGTTTGTTTAAAAAAATTAGATAGCTCTAAATCTGATAGATGCTGGCATTGACATCTTGAAGCAGGGACTTTAGATCACTTATTATTCCATTGTCCATATATACTAGAATTTTGGAAATCAATTTGGAATCAAATTAATTGCCTTTTAGAAAATCATGTGGCATTATCATATGACACAGTATTATTTGGCATGGAAATGAGGGCAAAGAAACAAATTTCCTCTAATAATAATAAATTATTGCTCATTTTAACAGGGGTTGCCCTTCAACAGATCACGTACAACTGGAAAAACTGGAATAGACTCAATTACTGTTTCTGGTGGAACTCTGTGTGCCACATATATAAAATGGAAAGGACATTAGCTGTCCAAAAAGGAAATTATAGCAAATTTCAGAATGTGTGGAGGCCATTGATAGATTATTGCAAAGATTAAAAATATTCTTCCCTGATTATAATATTGTTGGTAGATCATTTTGACTTGGTCATTTTAAAAGTAGCTCACAAGCCAAAAAAGTGTGGGCACCCCTGATCTAGCCCAATATTCTGTATTCACGGGAGCCAATCCATGTAACAAGTACCTGGCAAAACCCCCAAAAAGTAGTAGCATTCCATGCCACTGATCCAGGGCAAGCAGTGGCTTCCCCCATGTCTGTTTCAATAGCAGACTATGGACTTTTCCTCCAGGAACTTGTCCAAACCTTTTTTTAAACCAGCTATATTAACTGCTCTTACAACATCCTCTGGCAATGCATTCCAGAGCTTAACTATTCTCTGAGTGAAAAAAAAAAATTTCCTCCTATTGGTTTTAAAAGTATTTCCCTGTAACTTCATTGAGTGTCCCCTAGTCTTTGTAATTTTTGACGGAGTGAAAAATTGATCCACTTGTATCTGTTCTACTCCACTCAGGATTTTGTAGACTTCAATCATATCTCCTCTTAGCCGTCTCTTTTCCAAGCTGAAGAGCCCTAACCGTTTTAGTCTTTCCTCATACGAGAGAAGTTTCATTCCCTTTACCATCTTGGTCTCTCTTCTTTGAACCTTTTCTAGTGCCACTATCTTTCTTGAGATAAGGAGACCAGAATTGAATGCAATACTCCAGATGAGGTTGCACCATGGAGCGATATAGGGGCATTAAAACATTCTTAGTCTTGTTAACCATCCCTTTTTTAATAATTTCTAGCATCCTCTTTGCTTTTTTGGCTGCCACCGCACATTGAGCGGAAGATTACATCGTATTGTCTATGATGACACCCAGATCCTTTTCTTGGGTGCTAATCCCCAAGGTGGACCCTAGCATCCGGTAACTGTGATTCAGATTATTCTTCCCAATGTGCATCACTTTGCATTTGTCCACATTAAATTTCATCTGCCACTTGGATGCCCAGTCTCCCAATTTCCTAAGGTCTGCCTGCAATTTTTCACAATCCGCATGCGTTTTAACAACTTTGAACAGTTTAGTGTCATCTGCAAATTAAATCACCTCACTCGTCGTCCCAATTTCCAGATCATTTATAAATAAGTTAAATAGCACCGGTCCCAGTACAGACCCCTGTGGCACTCCACTGTTTACTCTCCTCCATTGTGAGAAATGACCATTTAACCCTACCCTCTGTTTTCTATCTGATAACCAATTCCTAATCCACAACTGAACTTTGCCATCTATCCCATGTCTCAGGAGCCTCTCATGAGGAACTTTTATCAAAAGCTTTCTGAAAATCTAGATACACTATAAAGACACATGTGGAGAGGGGAGCGAAATACATTATGTGACAGGATAGAAGAACAAAAAATGATAAGTACAATAGGAGGGGTGTGCTCTTCCTTCGAGGTTATTCTGTTAAGGGTCTAGGTGTGGCAGATCATAAGCATCTTTCAATACGAACTAGCAGCTGCTCTGGCTGCTTAATAGGATGGCACAAAAGAAGGTTACCGTTGTTTTACAAAGCCTCTCCCATACAGCAAGCTTTACTATCACCCCAATCCAGATTTCCCTGAAAAGTTTATGTACAAGTCGAATGAATGTGAAAACAAATGGTACACTCAACCCCGCCTAGATGAGTGCGTCTTGTGAAAAAAATTTTTTTTTCTTTATTATAATTTTCAAAATTATTCATTATACAAAGTATAGAAATGGAAATTTAAACAGAACAAAATACTGTATATGTACAACATTATTTATAACATAGTTTCCATCTAGTCCACATTAAGGGAGATTACGATCATAAATCAAAGGGAAATTTTAATCAGTAATTAAAGAGATTCAAATAGCAATAAATCTTAATTAAGTAATCTTTGAAAGAAACTGTTAAAATTTCTCAAATCTTACTGGCATCTTTCAATTAACTCCCAAAGAGCAGTAGTTATCAGTTTATGATTCATGTGTTTCATGAACTAATAAAATTTTGCTCTAACTGCAAAGGATCCCAAAAAGTGTAATCTTTATCCTGAAGTCTAATTAAACATTTGCAGAGAAACTTTAAATAAAAGGATGCTTCAATTGCCAAGACACGAGCTTTTAATAACAAAAACGCCTTCCTTTTAAACTGAGTAGCCTTGGCAACATCCGGGAAGACTAAAACATTGTCCCCCACAGAATTTCTTATTTTTATTCTGAAAATAAGTTTTTAAGATCAGTGTTTTGTCAGACTCATTTAAACATTTTACTAGTAATGTTGCTTCGTCTTGTGAAATCTAATACAAAATACGTGTGTTCATTGTATGCATTTGCTGGCTTTATAGTTCACTAGTCTTTAAGCCTGTTACATTAACGGGTGCTAGAATATATGTATGTCTGTCTTTCATTCTTTCTTTCTCTCTCTCTCCCCTTGGCCGCTTTCTGTCTCTCTTTCCTCGGCTGTCAACCATCACCCCTTGCCTGTTCCACCTGTCCAGCAGTAGGCCTTCTCCCTTCCTTTTACCTCCCCCTGTCCAGCAGCACTCCTTACCTGCTCTCTCTGTCCAGCAGCACTTCTTCCCTGCTCCCCAGTCACTCTTCCCTGCTCCCCCTGTCCAGCAGCACTTCTTACCTGCTCCCGTTTCTCTTCCCTGCTCCCCTGTTCCTCTTCCCTGCTCTCCCTGTCCAGCAGCACTCCTTCTTTTCTCCCACTGACCCTTTTCCCTGCTCCCCCTGCCCAGCAGCACTTTTTACTTTCTCCCCCTGACCCTCTTCCCTGCTCCCCCTGTCCAGCAGCACTCCTTACCTGCTCCCCCTGTCCAACATGCAGCTCCTATCAGCATTCCCTCCACCTCCATTTCCTTGTGCATCAGCATTTCCCCCCTCCCTACTTCCCTGTGCAGCATTTTCCTCCCTCCCCACTTCCCTGTACAGCAGCTGCAGCAGCATTTCTTCCCCTGTCCATTTTCCGGTGAGAGCTGCTATCTTCAGCTGGGTTTTTTTTTTTTTTGTAGTTGAAAGCCACCGCTGCAATTAGGGTTCGCCGGCCGCCAGCGCTCAGCCGCCCTGAGAGCCGGGTGAAAGCGACAACCTGCAGTTGTCTATTTTTTTTTTTTTAGTTGAAAGCCGCCGCCGCCGCAGCTCCTCTCTCGATCGTGGTGCAGAGCGGGAGGCGGGGCCTCAGCACCGGTCGGGTGGCTCGCGGCGCCGGCCCTCAGGAGCTCAAGGTCGGCGGCGGACATGCGTGGCAAAGAGGATCAGAGATCGTTGGCGGCACAAGATAGAGAGCAGGTGACGTAAAACCCGCGCATGCGCACTTGTGTTTCCGCAACGGGATCAGGGAACACGATTTTTTTAGTGCGCATGCGCGGCCTATCATTTTATTATATTAGATTGTTATTGAAGATTCTCTTGGGGTTTGGGTTGTTTTTTTTTACTTTCCCTTCAGTCAAGGACTGTTGGTACAGAAAATATTTCAATAGGTTACTCTCATTCCAAGCAGCAGGAAGAGATAAAAGTGTTTAGTCAGTTGGCGGTTAATGCTACATCTTATCAACGTTTTAGAAAACTGCTGAAAACTTACTGATTCAATACATTTTTATAGAATAAGGTCTGTACTTCCCTGAGTTTATTCAGTTTCTTTGCACTGTGAACCATGACGTAGAAGGTGTAGCAGTAGACAAATAAATGTTGTTATATTATGAAGAAAATTTGCATTTTACTAAATATCACACTATTTCTCAGCTTTGCAGGATGTTTCTTTCTCAGCAGATGCAATCAGTGCAAACAATGTTTTCTCTCTCAATGATTTCTTCTTGTGCACCTGAATGTGTAATAGCTTATGTGCACAAAATATCACTCCAATACATAGAAACATAGAAACATAGAAGATGACGGCAGAAAAGGGCTACAGCCCATCAAGTCTGCCCACTCTGCTTACCCACCCCTGTCTGACTATGGACTTTTCCTCCAGGAACTTGTCCAAACCTTTCTAAGTCGGGCCTAACCAATGAGGAGCTGCATGTCAAAGCAGCTCCTGATTGGATAAGGCCCGACTTAGTGCAGGAAGAGGCGGTCGGGAAGAGGCGGTCGGAGCATACATTGAGTGCTCCGGCTGCTCTCTCCTGCCTGTCCCGCTGCCCTCTCCTTGTTGGTGGTTCGCGGTTGGAAAATACCACGAATGACCGGGACCGCGAACCGCTGACCGCGAACGACCGGGGGAACACTGTATATATATTTATATATATATATACTGTCTATCAAGATTATCTAAGTGGTTTACAATCGGGAATTCATGCATTTTCTCTGTCCCGGTGGGCTCACAATCTATCTAGTAAGTCGCGCGCAAGACACCAGCGTGCCGACAATGGAGGGCAGACAATTCGGCGCAAGACACCAGTGCGCCACGGGAAAACTTAGTTTTAAAGAGTTCTGAAGCAGGGTGTGAGTGGGGAACTCCCCCCACTTTACTGCATAGTGTTCGCGCTGCTGTGTTTGTGGGGGGGGGGAGGGTTGGGGGGATTGGAACCCTCCATTATAGAGAAAACAGAACTTTTTCCAATTTTTTTCAGGAAAAGTTCCATTTTCTCTATAATGTGGGGGGTTGCACCTCCCCAACAGCAGTGCGAACACTATGCAGTAAAGTGGGGGGTTCCCCACTCACCCCCCCCCCCGTCAGAGCTCTTTAAACTAAGTTTTCCTGCGGTGCACTTGTGTCTTGCGCCAAATTGTCGGCGCATAGATGTCTGGCATGTGATTGTCCCGTCACCAATGTACCTGGGGCAATGGAGTATTGAGTGACTTTCCCAAGGTCACAACCGTCCCAAGGTCACAACCGAACCCACAACCTCAGGGTACTGAGGCTGAGCTCTAACCACTTGGCTGCTTTTCCTGACTTTCAGGTATTTTTTAATTCACATCACACATTTTTTTAAAATAATTTTTTACATATTAGAATATTTTGCCACACATAAATTGATTGTACATGCATTCATGGGTTAACGTGTGACAGAACATTTTGCTTGCACTAAAATCTTTAAGGCACAGTAACAAGCCAAGGGACCCTTTTACTATGCTATGCTAAAAAGTGATCTGCGCTGTTAGCACATGGGTTTCCTGCATGCTGAGGCCTTATTTTCCATTTTCTGAATTAATAGCCACATGCTAATTTCCCAAATTAGGGCATTGCAGTCAGCGCATGAGCCCTTGCCAGCACCTATTGACTAGGTGGTAAGAGTGCCTACACTAACCATGTGCTAATTAGTTAGCATGTGGTGATACAATTACACTAATTGATTAGCACAGGGCTCCACCCCCAAACATGCCTCCTGCACTAAAAAAAAATAAAATCTATTTTTTAAACACATGGGAAAAAGGTACCGATCCTAAAACTACTGAAGGACACCTGAATATCCAAAGTAAAGAACAACACGGGGATAAATTTTTCTCTGTCCCCGCAGGAACTCAATTTTCCCTTCCCGTCCCCGCGAGTTTTATTCCTGTCCTTGCCCCATTCCTGTAAGCTGAGCCTTAATTGCACAAATCTCGAACACTTATGATTTTAAAGTGTTTGAGGCTTGTGCAGATGAGGACAGAGCCTGCAGGAATGGGGTAGGGACAGGAAAAGAACTTGCGGGGACGGGACGGGAAAATGAGTTCCTGCAGGGACGGGGAAAAATTGTTCCCATGTCATTCTCTAATCCAAAGGACTTAACCTAACTTCAAATAATTTAAATGATCCTTGGTCAGAAAAACTTCATCATTAGTGTCATGGCTTACTTTCTTTCAATCTGCACAAGAGTAACAAAATCTAACATAAATCACTGTATACTAATTGTAAGCCGGTGGAATCCAGAATACTCTTCAAGCTTGCCTGCATCAGCTACAAAGCGGTCTTTGGGATGCTACCAATTTACCTCGCCTCCCAATTCTCCCTCAACTGCCCTAATAAGAGCTCTCGCAGAATAAACCTCTTTAATTACCCATCTCTGAAATCATGTCACTACAAGAAGTTCCTTGACAGAATGCTATCGTTCCAGGCAGCCAAACTGAACACATGGCTCGTAAAACCCATACTCGAGGCCGTGTCATACGCTGACTTCAGAAAATCACCGAAGACTCGTCTCTTTAACACAATTTGAGTTCTCTTCCATTGACAATTCTGTATCCCTGAAAGTTCTTTCTCTTCCCATTGCCCCCCTTACCCCCATTGCATGTAGTTTGTTGTAAACCCTTATTCTCATTGCATGCATCTTCTTGTAAACTGCCCCAAACTCATGCATCCTGTTATAAATCGCTCTGTACTTCTGTATCCTGCTGTAATCATTCGTTGCTTGTTGCAAACATCTCGTATTCTCATTGCATGTATCTTCTTGCAAACCGCTCTGAACTTACGTATCTTGTTGTAAACATATGTTTCTTGTTGTCATTGCGTACTCTTATTGCGTGAATCTTGTTGTAAACCGCTTTGAACTTATGGTATAACGGTATATAAGAAATAAAATTATTATTATTATTATTATTATTATTCATCTGCGCTCATTATTTCTACAGTATGTTTCCATGTTTTCTATTTTTGGCTCACCACACTCCAACTTTTGGCCAATGTTAGAAGTAGGATACTGGGCTAGATGGACCTTTGGTATGATGCACTACGGCAATTCGTATGATCAAAAAACAAGGGCTACCTTACATGAATAGTGTCACTTGTGATCTAATAATTACATAGTTATACTAGTATACCATAATTTAAAACAAAAATTTGAATTTGTGGATCATATAAGTGAAGTGTGCTCCAGCTCACCGGTCAATTAAAATTGAAACAATGTCTAGGGAACCATCACCGCTTCACTTAGTTCCCTTAATAGAAAGTAACTATGGCATTATAGTTTTAAGAGCTTAATGTCTTAAGGTTACTCAGTACGTATCTCATATGGCGACTCAACCATTAGAAAATAGCTTCAACGTAGAGAGTTTATTCTTCTCATGAGACGCGGTGATGCTGGGTTCTCCGGATCAGGTCCACCATCAATGTAACAAAGTGTAACACACCAAACCAAAAAGAAAACAAAAAAAATAAAGAATCAAAAATCAAAAAATCAAAACCAAAACTTGGATAAGAAGGGGAGGAGAGAGATGGGGGCGATAGTTGGAAGGACACGTGTGGGGTCTAGTGAGGGTTTCTTGAGGAGGGGTGTGATAACGGCATGTTTGAAGGCGATAGGGACAGTTGCAGTGGAGAGCAATAGGTTGAGGATGTGACGAATCGGAGGGATGACAGAGGGCGAGATAGCACAGAATAGGCGAGTGGGAATCGGATCGAAGGAGCAGGTAGTGGGTTTGGAGGATGAGAGAAGATGTGTGGTTTCCTAAACGGCAATACCATAGAACCATCAAAGAATGGGGTGAGAAACCTAGGTGTATGGCTGGACATGACAACACAGATCCAACGCATAGTCAAAAATGCTTATGGCAAACTCTACTGGTTTAGAAGATTGAAACCCTACCTCTCCCATCAAGCAATGTCCAACATAATAATATCCCTGGTACTCACAATCTTTAACTACTGCAATGCAACCCTATTGGGTTTACCGAAATACATGATTAGACAGATCCAAACAGTACAGAATGCCCCAGCAAGATACGTGCCACTCCACTACTGAAAGAGTTACACTGAGTGGAGCTCAGGGGGGATCATAGGGGGGATCATAGGGAGGAGATGAGTGAAAATTACACATTGAGTGAAGAAATATTTTCTCCGTTTTGTTTTAAATCTACTACTTAGTAGTTTCATCTTATGCCCCCTAATTCTAGTATTTTTGGAAAGAATAAGCAAACGATTCCCATCTACCTGTTCCATTCCACTCAGTATTTTCTTTCATATCGCCCCTGAGCCGTCTCTTCTCCAGGCTACGGAGCCCTAGTTCTTGTTAGCCTTTCCTCATTGGGAAGTTGTCCAACCTCTTTTATGATTTTCGTCTCCCTTCCCTGTACCTTTTCTAATTCCGCCATATCTTTTCAGAGATGCAGCGACGCAGTATTTGAGGTGGCACCTGCACAATAGAGCGATATAAAGGCATGATAACATTTTCATCTTTATTTTCCATTCCTTTCCTGATCATTCCGAACATGCTGAGAATTTAGCTTTACTGAGGACGTCTGTGAATCCAAGACTTGTTGAGGCTGGTAAAATGACTTTCTGTTGTGCAGGAGTTACGTTATGGAACTCCTTGGTGGGTCAGATACGAAATTGCTGTGAAAAGGGTAGTTTTAGAAAATTACTAAAGACATAGCTATTCGTAGATGCCTTTCTTTTTAGCTATTTTTGCTAAAGTTGATGAACTATCCATGATCTTTATTATCCAAATTACGGTATCTTTCTGAGGACTGTTTGCATGTCTGTTTTATCATCTGTCTATTTTAAATATTACGCATGTAAGCCGCTGAGTTCTAAACGGTATATAAATTTTCAAAATAAATAAATAAATAAATTCTATTTGCTTTTTTAGTCGCTGCCGCACACTGAGCTGAGGGCTTCAGTGTTTTCTCAATGACGACACCTAGATCCTCTTCTTGGGCGGTGATGCCTAATGTGGCATCCTTCATCATCTGACTATAGTTTGGGTTTCTCTTTCCCGGTAGCGTGGTAAGGGAGGGGCGAGGGGGTGGCAGTCCGCCCGGGGCGCCAACACTCTTGCTCCTCTCTGCCCCCCCTTCCCGCTCCTTCCCCTGCCACGTGTGCGCCCCTTCCCTTCCCCTATACATTTTTACCTTTGGAGCGAGCAGCCACCAACTTACTGTCTGCATTGGGTTCGGCGCTCTCTCCGATGTCACTCCGATGTCCCAAGCCTATGACGTGACATCGGAGCGAGCGCCGAAGCCGTAAGTTGGTGGCTGTTCGCGCTGAAGTTAATGAGGTACGGGGAAAGGGAGTGCGTGTGTGTAAGCAGGTGGTTGTGGAAGAGGGCGGGGGAGGGTTGCCACCGCCCCGGGCGCCGTTCACCCTTCCTACGCCACCGCTCGTTCCCAGACGCATCATTTTGCACTTGCTCACATTAAGGGCTTCTTTTATCAAGCCGCGCGCGACTTTTCATGCGTTAAACCCTGGCGCTGGCCTATAACTACCGCCTGCTCAAGAGGAGGCGGTAGTGGCTAAGCCACGTGCGACTTTTCATCACGCGTTAACCCCGGTGCTGGCCTAAAACTACCGCCTGCTCAAGAGGAGGCGGTAGCGGCTAGCGCGGCCGGCGGTTTAGCGCGCGCCATTACACGCATTAAACCGCTAGCGCGGCGCGATAAAAGGAGCCCTAAATGTTATCTGCCATTCTGATGCCCAGTTGGCCTAGTCTCACAATGTTCTCTTACAATTTTTCACAATCCTCTTGCAATCTAATAACTTTCAGCAATTTTGTGCCATCAGCAAAATTTAATTTCACCCCAAGGATAGTATTTTCTGATTGATGTGCTGTTTTTGCCTCAAACTGAACATGGTACTTTGCATTCATATTAAAAAAAAAAAAAAGCTGTATTTTAGCTTTATCCAAAGAGGTCTAGTTCTCCAAAGGTGGTTTGATTTTGTCAGGAAATAGGTTGCCCTTCGCTAACGTTGCCAGCTAGCGTTGGTGACCTCTATTCTAAGTATTGTTGAGCAAATTCAGCTAAAATTCAAACAGTTCCAAGCAGAGAGGACAGAGTGATCTATTTTTGATTATTTGAGCCTCATTCATGTTTATCAAGGCGCAGCTCAAATTAAATTCAAATCTTCTTGCCCTAACACAGTAAGACCTGGATCAAAATGACCTTCCTGTGATTATACATTTTACCTTTCTTCTGTGTGCAGATTTGTGTTTTTTTAATTTTAGATTTAGTGAATTTACAGCAAATACCCTCATACGCAATTTCACAGCAAAGGAGCTGCTAAGGAAAATGCAGCCGCCTTTGTTTCTGCACAATGAACAGTTTGCAACTTACCACGACGAGGATTAATTATTTCTAGAGCGCTACCAGATGCAAAGAGTGCTGTACAGCCATGAAGGCGACAGTCCCTGCTCGAATGAGCTTGCAATCTTATCAGTTGAGACAGACAAACAGAACGCTACTACGGGGGGCTGTTTTGGCCTTTCCAAAACACAAGTGGAGGGGCATAATAAAAAAAAATCCGACTTAAGTCCCCTTTTGGCCTAAGATCTTAAACGTTGAAAATAGAAGCAGGGAAAATGTCCATTATCAAAAAAAAAAAAACATCCAAAAGGAGTTTTTTAAAAATAATGGCCTGCTTCTACGTTCAGCTGTTTAAACGCCCGGACCACCACTATGTCTAAACTTATACCCTATAACCAACCAAAAAAAAGCCTAAGCCCCAAACGTCCAAAACAAGAGCTTTTAGGCGAAGGAGGAGCCAGTCCTTTGCCTAAAAGCTGGATTCTGTAACCGGTGTCTGTCAAAAACAACACCGGTTACAGAATCCACCCCCCCCCCCCACGACATCGGGGCAAGAGGGAGTCCAAGCCCTCTTGCCCCGCAGCACCCGCGAACCCCCAATGAAGATCGGGGCAAGAGGGAGCCTTTTGCCCCGTGATCCCCAACTCCCCCGAGTCCGATGGGGCCAGGAGGGAGCCCAAGCTCTCCTGCCCCGCAGCCCATCTCTGAACCCCCGATTATGTTCGGGGCAGGAGGGAGGCCAAGCCCTCCTGCCCCGCGCCCCCCGAACCCTTGATTACGTTCAGGGCAGGAGGGAGCCCAAGCCCTCCTGGCCACGCGACCCCCCACCCCCTACAAGATTGGGCAGGAGGGAGCCCAACCCCTCCTGCCCAGGTGGACCCCCCTACCCCCCACCCCCACTAAAATACGAGCAGGAGGGATCCCAGGCCCTCCTGCCCTCGAATTGCCCCCCCCCCGTGACGGCACCCCCCCGAACCTCCAATCGTCCCCCCCCTGCCGACTCGCAAACCCCCCCCACCTACCCCATGATCCACCTATCCTCAATCCCACCCTCCATACCTTGTCAACGTTGGCTGGACAGACGGGTGCCAAGCCCGCCAGTCCAGCAGGCCAGCCGGCTCCGGAATAGGGCTGGATTGGCCCAGGTGGCTTAAACCCCGCCCACAGGTAGGGCCTGAGGCACCTGGGCCAACCAGAATCAGCTCAGTGGTCCCTTTTCGGCACTTATACCTGTTTTGACTTGGTCTAAGTCAAAACGTATAAGTGCCGACTGGGCAACCTGCCTAAAGTTTTGGTTATACCTGCTGCACGTCTAGGTCTAGGTCGTCCCACCTCCTGCCCACCGCCCGCCCTTTCCCCTCCTCTAAAAACACCTCTTTTCTCTCTGTGCGTTTAGAGGCAGGGGAAAGGCCTAAGCTGGTTTTAGATACGTCTAAAACCAGCTTTGATTATGGGTACTTGGACGATCAGACTTTTTGATCATCTAAGTACCCATTTAGGCCACTTTTTAGACGTTTTTTTCTTTTGATTATGAGCCCCATAGTATATATATTTTTTAAAATGTTGAAACGATTTTTAATGATTACAAATACTATACAAACCACCAGAGCATACAAACTAGAAATCAGAACATAGTCCCATACAAACTCCTCCCCCCAACCCCTCATCCCTCCAATCCCAGCTTCCCGCAATAGCTGCAATCAATACATAGAATACCACCCCAAGGAACTTGGACTCTTACAGTCCCAAGGGTAAGAGAAAACCAATATGGAAGTCTAAAATCAAACAAACAAAAAAAACTGACAGAAAAAGGGAAACAGAAAATAAGGAAGAAAATGTTACATTGTGATGCCCCTCTCCTCCCCCCTTCCCCCACCGAGATTTAGGCCAAGGAGTTCAAAATTTCACTATGAGCCCGGGGAGGTAAGGATTGAATATAGGGGTCCTGTATCCGGAAAAATTGGGCCTTACGTCTAGAGGCATGAGAAAGCCACCCTACACTCCAGCAAGAACAGGGCATGAAGATGATTCCTCCAACTGCAAAAAGAGAGAGCGTTGTCACTCACCCAAACCGACCGAATTATCCTCTTGCCCACCATCCCAACCTTGTGCAAAAACTAGCATTGCCCCCAGGCAGGAAGCAAAAATCCCGCAGGGGAAAAAGGAATGGTGCAGTGTTACCAAAACATAACCCTTTTATAAACGATATCGCTGAAGGGTTGTCGGGTAAGATTTGCCTCTTTGCGGATGATACGATAATTTGCAATAGAGTAGACACGCCGAATGGTGTGAATAACATGAAGAAAGACCTGGCGAAGCTTGAAGAATGGTCTGAAATTTGTCAGCTAAAATTGAATGCTAATGCAAGGTCATGCATTTGGGCTGCAAAAACCCGAGGGAACAGTACAGATTAGGGAGTGAAGAGCTTATGTGCACGACAGAAGAGCGGGACTTGGGTGTGATTGTGTGTGATGATCTTAAGGTGGCCAAACAGGTTGAAAAGGTAACGGTGAAAGCTAGAAGGTTGCTTGATTGCATAGGGAGAGGTATGGCCAGTAGGAAAAAGGAGGTATTGATGCCCCTGTATAAGACTCTGGTGAGACCTCATTTAGAATATTGTTTATAATTCTACAGGCCGCACCTTCAAAAAGATATAAAAAGGATGGAGTCGGTCCAGAGGAAGGCTACTAAAATGGTATGTGGTCTTCATCATAAGGCAAATGGGGGAAGATTTAAAGATCTCAATCTGTATATTTTGGAGAAAAGGCGGGCGAGGGGAGATATGATAGAGACGTTTAAATACCTACGTAATGTAAATGCACATGAGTCGAGTCTCTTTCATTTGAAAGGAGACTCTGCAATGAGAGGGCATAGGATGAAGTTAAGAGGTGATAGCTCAGGAGTAATCTAAGGAAATACTTTTTTACAGAAAGGGTGGTAGATGCATGGAACAGTCTCCCAGAAGAGGTAGTGGTGACAGAGACTGTGTCTGAATTCAAAAGGGCCTGAGGTAGACACGTGGGATCTCTTGGAGAGAGAAAGAGATAATGGTTACTGCGGATGGACAGACTAAATGGGCCATTTGGCCTTTATCTGTCATCATGTTTCTCTGTTTCAATTTCCAATAGGCTCCTTATGTAATTTCCCTAAATGCCACTAGGTGGAGATAGAGAGACATAAACAATTAGCACACAATTTACAGCAGTTACATTAAATAATTAACGTGGTTCAGCTTCTTAGAATACATTTTTCCTAGCTACTATAATTCTCAAAGGTCATGTAATATATAAGAACAGCAAATGTGTGTGCTTGTGTAAATGTTCAAACTGCTACGATTGTTGAGACATGACTACAAGCAGCTGAAAAAGCTTGTGGTTCCTTTATTAATTTGATAGTGTTAGTGTTTCGTAAAGTGAGACCTAATTAAAATGCGCAGAAGAGAAGCTATGAAAACCATCCTAAACAGAAGTGGCACGATTGTACCAAGTTTCCTAGAAAACACTGGGGTGTTCTGCACGTAGCAGCAATTACAGTCCTAAGTAGCATCATGCTTCCAAGAGGGTTGGAATTGACCTGCATAAACAGACCAGGGTTAAAACTTAAATTTCGATAATCATGGGGAGGCTAGAATGTTTTAGCACTAACCCCCACCCCTCCCTTTTACATAACTGTAGCGTGGTTTTTAGTGCTGGCCGCGGCGGTAACAGCTACGACTCTCATAGGAAGTCTATGAGGTCGTAGCTGTTACCGCTGCGGCCAGCGCTAAAAACCGTGCTTGAATTTTGTAAAAAAAGGGGGGGGGGGTGGAAGTTTGGTAGTTGTGGGGATTATTGCAAACATTTTAATGAGATGTAGAAAGGGACCTGGATTCTGACTTACATTCTAATGTTAGGCATAATATTGTGTAAATGGCATAGGAAAATTTTTTCTCTGATTTTTTTGTGAGATAATACAGAGCCTTTGAGTTGTATTTTTATGGTGAGCAGGAGAACGCACATTTTTGTATTTGCTTTTGGTAGTTGCCAGATAGGTGAAAGTTTGGGATTGCACCTTCTGGGCATGTATACCATTATCTCTTTTATGGATTACTCTGGTGATGGAACATAAGTGGCATTGTGTTGTCTATCTCTTGTAGCTTCTGAGTTGTGAGTGATGTGGTATGATAGTTGTCAAAACATATTGCACTTGACTAATGCATTATGCCTAATATTGGTTTTATTATATGCATTGTCTACTCTATACTGATAATGTTTTATATATATTTGCTTTACAGTTTCAAGCTTAGCCCTTGACGCAGCCCTTGAAGGAGGTGAAACATAGCCATGTTGGGCTTTTAGAAAGTCTCACCAAAACAGGAGATCCTACCTTCACACGGTAGAGGCACAAGAAGAACAGAAAAGGTAACCTGTGATGCTAAATTTCTTTATTCTGATTGGGACTCGACACATAAGTGTTTCGGCCACTTGGCCTGCCTCAGGAGTCTACAAAGGAAGTTAAAAATAAATATGTAACAGGAAGCAAAATAAAACAATCCACAAATTTAAAAACACCATACAAATCTATGAAAATATGATTAAAAAAATGTAGCTACTGCTAGTAATTATGATATGAAAATTATAATCCAGTAAAAAAGATTAGAAACTAAAATACAAACTAAAATATAATTTTTCTATATTTATATACATATAGGCCTCCTTTTACAAAGCTGCGATAGTGGTTTTAGCGTGTACTTAGCGTGTGCTAAATTGTCGCGCGCGCTACATGCTAACACCTGCATTGAGCTGGCGTTAGTTCTAGCCGCGTAGCGCAGGTTTAGCGCACGCGGCAATTCTGCGCACGCTTAAAACGCTATCGCAGCTTAGTTAAAGGAGCCCATAATGATTCAAAATGTTGTGTGATTGTGGCACTAAGGTACCCCTCTCTTCAAACCCAGCATGCACCCAAAAAGAGGGAGAAAAAGCCTCAGATTAATGTAGCAGTATAGAACCCAAAAAGGTGACAGCGTTGGAGCTCAAGTCGTCTTTTGTCAGCGAAGTCCTTGAACGTGCCTCCGGGTGACTTTGCCCTTTTCTAAACCTGAGCTGTTCTGTGAGGGAGTTTTTTTTGCCAGTGAAAGTATCAAAAGCAGTTTTGATTTGTACCTTTTGGTTCTATTCTGCTACATTAGTCTGAGGCTTTTTCTCCCTCTTTTTGGGTGCATACTGGGTTTGAAGAGGGGGTACCTCAGTGCCTCGATCACACAACATTTTGAATAATTATATGAACATATTATATGTTGTACGTCCTTGTATAATTTGTTAACACATAAATATTTATATTCAGTACATGTAAAATCAAAAACAAATTATACACACATAATTGGTTTTAGTTTTTTGTTTTTATAACATTTTTGTATATATATATAAAAAGACATTCTTTTTTAACTGTATACAGGTGTGAAGTGCTCAATATGAGGCCCATAAAATTATAAATAATAAGTTAACCATTAGACAATGCTCTCTACTAAAGATGGACTTTATCCACCTTTTTAACCATTGAGTGCACTTGGATTATAAATTCTAGCAGATCATGTGAGTTATACAAACATATTTATACAAACTTGTCACATACCTGAATCTTTATATAGCAATCTATATCTGTGTTTTTCTTGGGACTTTTAGAAAGTGTTATATATTTTAAGTACAAGTTTTAAGTACATTGGTCTTGATTTTTTTTCTGGGTTGAATACTATAGAATATATTTATTAATTCACATGGTTCATTTCTACATCATAATAACCTTCAAAATTTCTGTGAAACACACTAAATAATCATCAGATTTGGCTAAAACACAAGAGAAAATCCAACTGGATATACAGGAGTAATACTTAAGGATCTCACAGCTAAAGGCCCAATGTATGTCACAAGCCAATAACCAAAAAGTGAGCTATCATTGGTCCTGTATATTCTCCTATTTTCTCAATTTTATCAAAAACTGCTTTATTTATATATTTTTTTCTCTTGATTATTATTTTCTTCTTTTTTTCTTTTCAAACTTTATTTAATTTAAAACTTAATTCATATTCTGCCCATCTTATTCGCTTATTTGCATATTTATTTCTAAATGTAATTGATGTGCTGATTTTTTCATCAATCACAAAGTGCTTTGTCATTCAAAATATATGAATCATTTCTACATCAACCAATAAAACTCCCAATAATGGATGTGGGGCAGAAGTAGAATGTTTCACTTTACAATTCAATGTGGAAAACCGTTCTATTCAAACTCGGCTGTCACATCAGTAACGATGCCACAATCTCCCTCTGCAAACAGACATTCAGAAGTTTACCATACCATATCCAGCACCAAGCCCAAGAACTCAAACTACACTAACCCTACCTATGAAAAGTTAGCTGTGCAAATATTCTAGAACACCACTACAAGGGGTGCTGAAAGGTTCTCAGGTCAACCAGCTTCCTAAATTCTGACCATTATTTTGCTACTGTAGCAGAAAAGAGTGTAATTTTAGCTTGCAAAGTGCCAGCTTGCAGAATCATAATGCTACGTTTTGACATTGTTTCAGATCATTGATTGAACCATGTCAACGAAAAGTGTGGACCTCCGAGCCGTCATGAAGTTCCTTTTCCTGCAGGAGAAAACTCCAAAGGAAATCCATGAATGTATGATACAAATATTGAGTGATAAATGTCCATCATACTCCACAGTGAAGAAGTGGTATGCAAACTTTCAGCATAGAGATTTGAGACCGAAGCTGTAGCAAGATCTGGGAGGCCTCAAACGGTGTCAACTCATGAAATTGTTGACCATGTCCATGACCTGATTTTGGCAGATCAGATAATATCAGACAAAACAATTGCTGAGACACTACAGATATCCAGGGAATATGTTGGGTGTATGAGAATCCATAAGCAGCTGAGTATGCAGAAGCTGCCAGCTAAGTAGGTGTCCAAATGTTTGAATGCTGACGAGAAACGACATCGAGTGAAAACTTCCAAGTTGATTTTGTAGTATTTTCAGCAAGCTGGTGACAACTTTTTGGATCGAATAGTTGCTATTGATGAAACATGGTTACACCATTATGATCCTGGGACAAAACAACAGTCCATGCAATGGTGGCACTCAGGTTCTCAAGGCCAAGGAAATTCAAGACCCAAAATTCAGTAGGAAAAGTCATGGCCACAGATTTTTGGGATCAGGAAGGTGTTGTAATGACTGACTATATTACAAGGGAACAAACAGTTAATGCAGAATACTACTGTAACTTGCTGTGCCAGTTAAAGGAGGCCTTGAAAGGAAAAAAAGAGAGGGAAGCTGCAGAAAAGAGTTCTCTTTTTGCAAGACAATGCACCATTTGGAAGAGGCGGGCCTGCCAGCCAGAGGGTGTGGGCATCCCTCTGGCCGGTTTTCTACAGAAAAGTATGGGTAAGGTCCGGGTGGGTTTCGGGGCTGGAGGTGTTTGGGGGGTGCTGGCAGGAGGGATTGGGCATCCCTCCTTCTGGGGATGTTAGGAGGGGTTAGTGGCAGAAGGGATTGGGCATCAATCCTATCGGGGATGTTCGGGGGAGGTGCCAGCAGGAGGAAATGGGAATCTCTTCTGCTGGCTGACCTGTGATGGGGTTTGAGGGTTCCCTGCCGTGGCCGCTATCAGCCGATTACAGCAGGGGAATTCCCCCCTCCCCCATCAGCTGAGCGGCAGGGACTTCCTAAAGCCGCAATTCTGTAACTGGTGCCCAAGTTTGGGGGACGGTTACAGAATTGCGGCTTTTGGGAGTCCCTGCTGCTCAGTTGATGGGGGGTGGGGAGGAATCCCCCTACCATGATCGGCTGCTGCAGTCTAGCGGCAAAGATATGCAGATGAAATGTAGGCCTGGGTTTTCCGGGCCTACATTTCAGCCACCTATCTTGGCACTATTTTGTAACCAGCGTCCTGGAATGATTGACAGGTGATTGGTGGATGCTTTTAAGGCAGCCACCGACTTGGGCTCCGGTTACAGAATCTGGCTCCCAGTGCTCTTGTCCAAGGTAGAAACCTCTACCATGGCTTAGTAAAATGGGGGATAGAGCATTGGAGCAGCATCAGAGCATTTAGCTCTCTAGACCAGTGTTTGTCAACCTGCGGTATGCGTACCTCAGGGGGTACGTGGGCCACCTGTTGAGGGTACTCAGGCTGGCCACCTCCTAGGATCTCTCCTTATCTGCCCCCTCCCCGCTGAAGCCACCACCACCAATACTTCCCTGCCCCACTCCCAAAGCTGACCCTGCCACCCAACACACTCCATTCCCACCACCAATACCCGCCACCACAACAGGGATGGGTCAGGCGTGTGCAGCAACTGCACGCAGCCAGCCAACAAACCTTCCCTGCCGTCAATTCTGACATTGGAGAGAAGGTTCTGGGCCAGCCAATCGCTGCCTGGCTGGCTTGGAACCTTCTCTCCAATGCCAGAATTGGCGTTGGAGGAAGGCCTGTGGGCTGGCTGCGTGCAATTGCTGCACGCACCTGGCTTGTCCCTGTTGCTGTGGCGGCACGGGGGTGGGAATGGAGTGTGTTGGATGGCAGTGGCAGCTTTGGGGGTGGGACAGGGAAAACTCGGCAGTGGTGGCTTCAGCGGGGGGTGGGGGGGCAGGCAGGGAGAGAGGAAGAAAAAGTTGGGGGAATGGAGTGTGTCGGGTGGCAGGGTCAGATGTGGGGGTGGGGCGGGGAGACAGTGAGAGAGGAAGAAAAAGTTGGACTCAAGGAGGGATAGAGAGAGATGTTGGTTGAGGAATGGAATGAGGTCTGGAGGAGAGGAAGCATGCAGAAGAAAGAAAGAAAGAAATATTGGATGCACAGTCAGAAGGAAGTGCAACCAGAGACTCATGAAATCATCAGACAACAAAGGTAGGAAAAATGATTTTATTTTCAATTTAGTGATTAAAATGTGTCGGTTTTGAGAATTTATATCTGCTGTCTATATTTTGCACTATATTTGTCTATTTTTCTATAGTTGTTACTGAGGTGACATTGCATATTTTAAAGTCATCTACCTTGACCTCATTGAAACCCCCCCCCAAATATAAATGATAATTAACATTTTCTCTGCGCACAGTGTGCTTTGTGTTTTTTTTCTAATTTTGTGGTTACCATTATGTAATAAGATTATATTGTGTGTACTGTATATGAAAAAATGAATGGAAGAAATTGCATTACAATTAGTACTAATATTATAGGGATGGAGTCATGGGCGGAGATTGTGCGGGTCTGGGTCAGATCTTGGGCGAGGTACTTGGTTGGTATTTGTTAGGCTTAGGGGGTACTTGTTTTGAAAAGGTTGAGAAACACTGCTCTAGGCCACTGTAGGAACCTCTACCGTGGCTTAGTAACAGAGGGTCTTAACGTTTTAAAAATGTGATATACCACTTAACATATTTCAATTCCAAGTGGTTTACAATAATAAAAATATTAAAAAATTAAAAAAACAGTATTTGTGAACTCCATTTCAGGATAGCAGGGGCTTATCAACTTTTATTTCAGACCGATCATTCACTACTGATAGCCTTGTTATAAAATTGTATGTCTAACAGCATTTGGCGCGGGACCCATGGGCTCCTTTTACTAAGGTACGCTAGCGTTTTTAGCGCACGCAGGATTTTAGCGCGCGCTAAACCCACGCTGCGCTTCTAGAACTAACGCCAGCTCGATGCTGGCGTTAAGGTCTAGTGCGCGTGGCAATTTAGCGCGCGCTATTCCGTGCTTTAAGGCCCTAACGCACCTTTGTAAAAGGAGCCCCATGTGTAATTTTCAGGCTATGACACCAAGACAAAAGGTCTATGACAGGTATGTTTTTTTTTTTTTCTTGTTGTTGTTAGATTCAAGAACCACGCACGCACACGATCGCACGCGCGAATCCTGCAAAGTAGGCTCTTTTTGTTTTAGGCAGAGCTTCTTTTTAATATTGCTTTCCTACATTAGAAGCCGAAAATAGGATACTGTTTCAGAATACTGTACGTGGATTTCAAGGGCAGGTGTTCGACTGATAACCATTTGTTTGCTGACACTGAAACCCCAGGTGCAGCTGCTGCAGTTGGCGAAGCTTCTCCGCAGATTAAGGAGGTCAAAAGGAAGTCAGGGAAAAGCACCATCTCGTATGTCTATGAAGTTCTGCAAACAGCTACTGGAGCTATGAAAAATGATAAACTATGGCTTATGAAGTAGTAGCTACTGTATTGTCTTCTAACTGATTAAAGGGGGGGGGGAGTGGGGGAGAGAAACCGGTCCTCGCTAGGCTGAGCTAAGATTGTTACAGATTGATAACCATGTGGCAAATGCATTTCTTTAATGAATTTTGCTCTCGTGGGTATTACAGACTCAGCGGCAACTGCTGGCTAATTTGCACATCTTTACCAGAAAGAATGTATTGCGATGAAAGAGTGGTTGCTTTAAGAACTAAATAAGGGAAATGTCTGCATTTTGGCAAACCCCAGTGGTATCTGTATTTATTTATACCCTGCCTTTCCCAAGGCGGTTCACAATGAAATACAAGCATAAGCAAAATCACACACATGCATTACAACAGATTAAACATCAATAAAACATAATAATAGAAACCTAGAAGCATGACGGCAGATAAAGGCCAAATGGCCCATCTAGTCTGCCCATCCACAGTAACCATTCTCTCTTTCTCTCTCTGAGAGATCCCACGTGCCTATCCCAGGCCCTCTTGAGTTCGGACACAGTCTCTGTCTCCATCACCTCTTCCGGGAGACTGTTCTATGCATCTACCACCCTTTCCGTAAAAAAGTATTTCCTCAGATTACTCCGGAGCCTATCGCCTCTTAACTTCATCCTAGGCCCTCTCATTTCAGAGTTTCCTTTCAAATGAGACTCGACTCATGCGCATTTACATTACGTAGGTATTTAAACGTCTCTATCATATCTCCCTTCTCCCGCCTTTCCTCCAAAGTATACAGATTGAGATCTTTAAGTCTGTCCCCATACGCCTTATCACGAAGACCACACACCATTTTAGTAGCCTTCCTCTGAACCGATTCCATCCTTTTTATATCTTTTTGAAGGTGCGGCCTCTGGAATTGTACACAATATTCTAAATGAGATCTCGCCAGAGTCTTATACAGAGGTATCAATACCCCCTTTTTCCTACTGGCCATACAACCCTATGCAACCTAGCATCCTTCTAGTTTTTTTCCATCACCTTTTCAACCTGTTTGGCCACCTTAAGATCATCACATACAATTACACCCAATGTAAAGCCTCGTAAAATTACAAAGAGGCTACCAGTGCCTCACATCAAAAAAACTTTAAATGAAATCCCATATTTCATCTTACAAAAAAGATGTTTCTTCAACATTTTCTTAAACCTACTCAAATTTGTTTGCTGCCATAAATATCCTGGTAGCTTATTCCACTCCTGAGGACCCACACACGAAAACATGCTAGCTCTAGACACCGCTAGCCGCAGTTGTTTCACTGTCGGAATATAATAGGTTTTATCTGCAGGATTTTGCCAGAATAACCAACATGAGCTTGCCTGGTATTTTTTCTTTCACGATTGACCCTTAGAGGGAATAAGAAAGAAATCAATTCTTTGTTGTTTAATAAGTGATGGATGAAGAAAAGGTGAGGCAACCAGATAAACTGTCAACCTTAGGCCAAAGTATTAAAAGGACCCAACCAACCAACATGTACTCTCAATTTTTGTGCTGTAATTTGTGTCAAAATTTGATATGTAAAATTATTTATTTTTAAGATTTATATACCGCCTATATCAATGTCTCGCAAACCTTTTGAAGCCATGGCACTCTACACTTGGGGCCGCGTCTAGAGGGCATGGACGTCAAAGCGATGACATCATGTGTATGTGTGATGTCATCACATCGACTTCCACGCGTGCGCAGAAGCCCCCCCCCCAGACGAGCCCTGAAGTTATTACTACGCCAGCGTGTGTGAGAGGAGGAGAGGCACGTTCGGTAGGCAGTCAGCCAGTGCCAGTGCCTCTCCTCATTGCTGGCATCTCAAAGCATACCCGGAATCTCACCACTGCACATTATTGTGCCATGGCACTCAGTCTGTGATACACTGCTCTATATTTAGACAGTTTCCATATAAAACATATATAACATAAAATCAACATTACAAAAATCTGAGTCTTCATGGCTTTTCTTACCCACTTCCATCTTATTAATTGCACAAACAGAAATCTTTCCATACGTGAAAGCAGATACACATCCTTGCCAACGTTTCAAAAATGATTGGGGAGTGCCAAACAAAAGAGAAATTGCTCGCTCTTGGATTCAGTGAAGGAGCTCGCTCAATACTGGAAGTACTCGGCACCTACAGAGCTGGCTCCTATGCTTTGCTACCTCAAACATACTCTTCTATGACCATCTCTCATTCTCCAGCGTGTACGTTAAGATCAACGCAAGAGAGAATAGGTTGGTGCTTCCAGCCATAAATAGAGCAAAAATGGGAATCTACTCGCAACAAGGCCTTCTTCTACTTGGCCCCTAACCTTTGGAATGGTCTTCCAAGACATATTAGGTCCGAAGTGAATACTAAGGCCTTTAAGTTGCTGTTGAGAACCTACTTCTTTCAGTTAGCATTTAGGGCAGACTCTTTACCAGTCGATCATATTTACTGAGGACTCGGCAGGCATTCCTTAAAATGAACAGTGTAATATAATATTTGTACATGATGTTATTTGTTTATTCTCCATGTGCTATTCTATTTTTAATGGCTTTTCTTTTTAAATGTTGTATTGATGCAAACCGCTGAGAACCGTGACAAAGATCTGGCAGTATATAAAATTTTAATAAACATAAACGTACTCATATTACCACCCTGGGCTGGGAAAGTCTTTAAAATCTCACAAGTACGATTATGCTTGTTCTGGAACACTGCGATTCTTTTTACAAGCTGGTAAGGGGTGGGTGGGCAGAAGCTAATCAAAATGCACATTGATACAGCTAAAATAGCTTAAATAAAGCACGCAATTAGGATAGTCAATCTGATGTGAGTACTTGTGATCAATCAAACTGGTTCTGTGCATGAAGATAATTTGAAGCAGAGGTCTAAACATAGAAAAGTATGGGGGTTGCTAAAGAAATCTGGAATAATATTATCCAGGAGTAGTGACTGGGAAAGGCTGTAAGAAAATACTGTATCATTGCTTTTGAAAATCCTTGGGGCATTGCCAGATACAGTGGAAACCACCTCAGATCAGAATGGTACGCCAAATTTAATAAGCACAACCACACTCTCAAGATGATCACAGCATGCGTATAGCAATGGTAATACTCAAAAACCAGGGGTCTGGCACTTAGGTTAACTTAAAATAAAACAGAGAGCTACAACCAATGAACAACGGGATTCAAAAATAAATCTCAAAGATAAGAAAAAGAAATCCCTAAGTGATTTATGAACTCTTGAACACAGCTATATTTATATATCATTGTATGATTTTTTTGTGTGGCCTTTTCCAGCCTGGTTTGATAGTGCTTGTTATATGTTATATGTTGTTATATCTTGTTTGGTTTGTTTGTAGTGTTTGTATAGTGTTCTGTGTATGCTATTCTATGAAAATTTTGTCATATTTTTGCAAATTTTAAATTAATAAATATGTACAATATTTCTAACTTTGTAATTTGAGTACATTGCTCTGATATTATAGTATTTTTCTGTGGTATATACCCTTTACGGATTTCTTTTTCTTAACTTAGGTTAACTTTCCATGTTAAAACTTCCACAAGGCAGGAAAAAGCCTCCGAACCCCTCCTCCACCAGCCAGTGAAACGGCTACAAGATGTGGAGAACTATGTCGGGGTAAGGTTACTTCATTGGCATAAAAAAAAAAACCCTCCTCGAATGGCTATTTAAATAAGAAAAAAAGCCTTGTGCAATGCGGAACTTCTGGTTTTGAGTCAAGCCACCATGGAATACTACAATACTAGAGAAGTACTTATCTGGGGTTGAATCCACCGCACACCGACGATGGCCAGCGTTTCACTAAATTCCAGCTGCCTCAGGATGTGAGGGTGCACATTCTTCCTTCTCAAGAAACTCATCATGGCTGCTCCCCAAACCTTGTTCTCCATTTTGTAGCCGTTTCACTGGCTGGTGGAGGAGGGGTTCGGACGCTTTTTCCTACCTCGTGGAAGTTTTAGCGTGGAAAGTTAGCCTAACTGCCAGACCTCTGGTTTTCGACTATTACCATTGTTATTGCATATTTCTCCCGTGAAGCCCAGTATTGCTCATCATAAGCGCATGTATGCTGTGATCATCTTGAGAGTGTGTTTGTGTTTGTCATTTGAATCTCATATACTTGGGTTGTCGGTACTCCAAATTTAATAACTTTAAATGAGCTAAATAGGTCTCTGGCTGACACTGGGGAGGGGAGGGGGCGGAATGCATACTGTTCAATTCCAAAATTACTCCAACATGGACAGTCTGGGAGGTCAGCTTACAGCAAGCCACTACTGAAGCACAACTACATGATGTGACACGAAGGGGCTCATTTTCAAAACAGAAAAACATCCAAATAATGTCACAAAGCTGCAGAAAAGTTTTTTTTCTGGGGTTTTTAAAAAAAATTTTTTTTAGCAAAAAACATCCAAATTGCTATTTTTTTAAACTAATTTTTTAAGATGTTTATCATGTAAAGGGTCCTTTTATTAAGCCACGGTAGCGGTTTAACGCACGTAATAGCATGCGTTAAACCGCCTGCCACGCTAGCCGCTACCGCCTGCCTTTAGCCAGATGCAGGGGTTAGCGCGTGATTAAAAATCACGCGCGCTAAACTTGCTAGTGCAGCTTAATAAATGGACCCCTAAATCTCCAGGGGGCTTATTAGAGGCATGTTTTGGTGTCAGGTCAAAAGCGCGCTGGGACAAAGGCGCGCCCAGACAATTGAGTGCAGCGCGGAGGTGTGTGCCGCTCAAAATTACTGTTTTTAGGGCTCTGACGGGGGGGGGCATGGGGGAACCCCCACTTTACTTAATAGACATCGTGCCACGTTGTGGGGGCGTTATGGGGGGTTTGGGGGTTGTAACCCCCCACATTTTACTGAAAACTTCACTTTTTCCCTGTTTTTAGGGAAAAAGTTAAGTTTACAGTAAAATGTGGAGGGTTACAACCCCCCAAACCCCCCATAACGCTGGTACGATGTCTATTAAGTAAAATGGGGGGGTTCCCCAACAAAACCCCCTGTCGGAGCCCCTAAAAACAGCAATTTTGAGCGGTGCGCGCCTCCGCGCTGCGCTCAATTGTCCGGGCGCGCCTTTGTCTTTTGCGCCGTTGTCTATGAACCCATGTTTTTGAGTGGGACTAGGGCAGGCTTATGATTTGGAATGTTTCTGAGATAATGGAACATTATCTCAGAAAAAATAGTATCTTTTTGGCTAGACCTGTTTTAATAATGACAAAGTGCCAAAAAGGTGCCCAATGACTAACCAGATGACCACCGGAGGGATAAAAGCATGACCTTACCTTAATCTCCCAATGATCACTGACACCTCTTCCACTCCCCTAAGAGGTAAAAGTGACAGTACATATTGGATCTGTGACATTGCAGATATAATGGCCTTTCCTCTTCAATCAGCAAATAGGTCCTTGGAGCAGCCTAGTGGTCAGTGCAGGGGACTGCAGAGAAGGGGACCCAGGCTCATATCCCAATCTAACTAGTACACTTGTGGTGGAAAATGTGAGTACCCCCCCAGAACACTAAGGACCTGATTCTAGGTATCCCACCGCCACCTAATGGATCAATCGGGATGCATGTTTTAAAAAAAAAAAATAAATCAATGGGAGGAAGGATGCCTACAATGTAGGCACTGTTTGCACATGTATGGAGACGTCTTGGCATGCCCAAAGATGCCTAAGGCTAGCGTATTTATTTTAGGTATTTATATATATCACCTATCAAAGTTATCTAAGCCAGTGGTCCCCAACCCTGTCCTGAAGGATCACTAGCCAGCCGAGTTTTTGGGATAGCCCTAATGAATATGCATGGGGAAGATCTGCATTCCTATCATCTTCATTACATACAAATCACTTTCATGCATATTCATTAGGGCTATCCCAAAAACCTGACTGGCTGGTGGTCCTCCAGGACAAGGTTGAGAACCACTGATCTATATAAGAACATAAGAATAGCCTTACTGGGTCAGACCAATGGTCCATCAAGCCCAGTAGCCCGTTCTCCCGGTGGCCAATCCAGGTCACTAGTACCTGGCCAAAACAGAAGGAGTAGCAATATTCCATGCTACCGATACATGGCAAGCAGTGGCTTCCCCCATATCTTTCTCAATAACAGACTATGGACTTTTCCTCCAGGAACTTGTCCAGACCTTTCTTAAAACCAGCTACGCTATCCGTTTTTACCACATCCTCTGGCAATGTGTTCCAGAGCTTAACTATTCTCTGAGTGAAAAAAAAAATCCTCCTATTGGTTTTAAAAGTATTTCCCTTTAACTTCATCAAGTGTCCCCTAGTCTGTAATTTTTGATGGAGTGAAAAATTGATCCACTTGTACTCGTTCTACTCCACTCAGGATTTTGTAGACTTCAATCATATCTCCCCTCAGCCGGTTTACAATCAGTTACTCAAGAATTTTTCCTCTATCTGCACGATGGGCTCGCAATCTATCTAACATACCTGGGACAATGGAGGATTGAGTGACTTGCCCAGGGTCACAAGGAGCAGTGCGGGATTTGAACCCACAACCTCAGGGTGCTGCGGCTGTAGCTCTAACCACTCCATGCGTAGGTGTGGTTTTTCCCTGAAGTAGTCTTAGGCCTCCATAGGCATGTCTAGGCATTTCTTGTAGGCCTATATTTTAAGGCGCCTGTAGGAGAAAATAGAAGAGACTCTGAAGCAGTGCCTACCGGTGACTGACCTGTAGTAGGCGCCCATTTTGCAGGCGCCATTTCCAGAAGCAGGCCCAAAATACCTACCGAAATCTCATGTAGGCAGTAGCGTAGTAAGGGTGAGAGTGGCCTGGGGTGATGGCGCCCCTGCCCCCCCTGCTGTGTGGGTGCCCCCTTCCCTTTCTCAGGACCTTTTTAACTTCTTCATCCGCTTGCTGTTCGATGTCACTTCCTAGGCACAGGTCCCAGAAGTGATGGCAGAGAGAGTGCTGATGCCGGCATGGACAGAAACCTCACGCCGGGGAAGTAAAAAAGTTACGAGGGGAAGGCAAGGGGCTTGAAAATGTCTGTGAGGTGGACTTTTTGGGGGGGATGTTATGATCGGGGCGTCCCAATTCTAACTTAGATGTTACTTTCAAAAATGCCCCTCAAAGCATCAGATGCAGCAATATCTAAAACCTCATAAATTAATAGAAGGAAAAATTTAAGAAACCCAAGGCTGTGGCAGCAATTACCATGCGGCAAATGAGATGCTGCCTATTCAGTTCCTATGGACTGCTTTGCATTTGCCGAAACCAGGATTCGCTACTGCGGCTTTGTAAAAGGTGCCCCAAGTGTTTTGCTCTACTAGCTTCCTGTTTGAAATGAATATTAATATAATCCGTAATTGCAGATACAGAGGTAGCCTGTAGGGGAGAAACTTGCAGTTCAACAGAAGATAAACACTTTTCCAATACATATAACATCCACATTAATACATTTTTCTACCGATTGTTGAGAACAAATAACAGTTTAGAAAATCTTTTAAAGTAATATCTTGCTGCCCACTCTCAAGCTCTGGGGGCTTTAACTCTGTTTTCTAGTTATATTACTCTATCCAGGGGTGATATATATACTGTGCTTCCTCAAAAATAAGCCCTACCCCAAAAATAAGTCCTAGTCCCGTGATTCGCCGGCAACTCAGTCTTCCCCACCGCGCAGCTGAACCCCTTCTGACCCTCCATCCTTCCCTCCCTGTCGACCGCGAACGAGCCCTACCTTCAACCAAAGCAGTGTTGGGCCGGCAGCACTCTAAAGAGGCTGCTTAAGCCTTGTCTGTCAGGGATTTCACTTTGCCAAGGCCAAGCACCCGGTTTAGAGTGCTGCCGGCACAACGCTGCTTCAGTTGAAGGTTGAGCTCGCTCAAGGTCGGCAGGGAGGGAAGGATGGAGGGTCAGCAGGTATTCGGCTGCGCGGAGGGGGGGTGCTCAAGGGTTCTGCTGCACAAGGGATGGGAGGGATGGCGGGACAGAAGCTGGGCAAGGCTGCACAAGGGAGGGAAGGATAGAAGCTGGGCAAACTTCTGCTGCACAGGGGTTGGGAAGGAGGGAGGGAGGGGAGGAAAGATGCTGCACATGTTGGGGAGAGAAAGGAAAGAGGAAGAATTGGGGTGAAGGAGAGGGAGAGAGAGATGATCATGTGCATACCCCGAAAATAAGACCTAGTGCCTTTTTTGGACCCCAAATGAATATAAGACACTGTCTTATTTTTGAGGAAACATGGTAGATACCGTAGATATAGCCTGGAGATATGATGATCTCTTGAGTTATTTTTTTTCTAAGATTCTGTGATCATTATTTGTGTATAAAAGCTCAATAAAAGCTGCTATCTGGGAAACTATAACCTGCAAATTCAGTGAAAAATAAATATGGTCACTCTCAGTGGGGGTCAGAATCAATTTTCAGTTCATTTTTATTGATTTCTACATGAACTTTAGTATAAAAGAAAGCTCTCTATATAGTTAGCAAGACTTAGAAGCAGAAGGTTTCAAGGACATGAGGAAGTCTTTTTCTTGGTGCTTAAGGAAAAATGCCCCCTTTTTCTAAACCATGGTAGAGGCTCCTATTCCAGCTCTGACGCTCATAGGGATTCTTTGAGTGTCGGTGCAGCATCAGAGCATTTAGTGCTCTGGGCCACAATAGAAACTTCTACCGCGGCTTATTACAAAAAAAAAAAAAAAAGGGGGGGGGGGGGTTGGTTACATTTGCAGATGACACTAAACTATTCAAAGTTGTTAAAACAGATGTAGACTGAAAAATTGCAGGATGACCTTAGGAAATAAAGAGACTGGGTTGCCTGTCAGCCGGGTGTAGGAGTGTCCGGTTCCCGTGTCCCCTCCTGATGAAGCCAACTGTGAAACCTGGGTTGGGGGGGGGGGGTCTAACAGCTCATGGCAGTTGCAACGTGTTAACACTTTAAATATGTACCCGGACCAGTTAAAGAGCAGCAGCAGTGTCATCCTGCATTCAGATAAGTCACCCATTTTTTTTTCTTGTATGGTAAATCAAGATTCGAAGTAAATAGGGGGTCATGCCTTAATCCCATGCCTTAATCTCACCTAGCAGGTGGCAGAGACAGTGAACTTGCTGTGATGGTCTCTATTATAACTGACTCCGTGATTTTTCACTAGAGTTTGGTTATGGGTTTGAGCGTTCACTTTGAAGTCTAGAGTCACTGCAGTATTTATTAATTTATTTATATGGGGATAAGGTGATTATTTTGTGACTATTATATTCTTATGAAAAACACACACACACACAAAAAAAGCTAATCCTTGTCAGCCTTATCTGAAATCCCACAGGTAGTGAAGTTAGTTGCTGAGAGAGAAAAAAAAGACACCACACTCACAGGGTGTCATTCTCGGGCATTCAAAGAGGGGAAATAATTTATTGATGACTGCTTCAGAAAAAAAAAAAAAAAAATTGGTTTGCTGAATTGGAAAACGTGTATAGTAATGGAAAAAATCAAATCATTCAAAGAACAAAAAGCTTGTCACTAACCTCTCCCGCCCTTTTCCAAAACCGTGCTAGCGGCTGCCACCTCAGTAATTGGCCCGAGGCCCATAGGGATTTAAAGGGCTTCGAGGCTTTTGTCACGTGGCAGCCGCTAGAGTGGCTTTGCAAAAGAGGGGGTAAGATAGGTCTGTCTCAGAAGCAGGGAAAAGTGAGTTGTACATTTTTATCAGATTATCTGCCTGTTGCTGGCTGCAGGGCTACACTCTTTGTATTTTGTTATGCGCTTGGATGCTTTTCTGCGGGGAGAGTGTGGCACAGTGGTTAAAGCTACAGCCTCAGCATCCTGCGTTTCTGGGTTCAAACCCACACTGTTCCTTAACCCTTTCAGGACCAAGGGACATATTTGTCCCATAACTTTAAAATCCTATAAATTTTGATTGGGATAGTCTACAGTTCTAAATTTGTTATGTACGGATTCCATATGATACTGCCTTTATGTAAACAAACTGGTTCCGACATTCATTCATTAGCGTCGTTGCTAGATTGACGAGAAGATTCACTTGCCACACTGTCCATAAGCCAGAAGTGTGATTTTTTTTTAAATAAAAATAATGATATTTCACAAAAAAAATCAATTTTTTGGCATCTGCAAGCCCTTTTTACCATAAAAATGTCGTCATAACCACAAAAATTGGCCTACGATCCTTATGGTCCTGAAAGGGTTAAGCAAGTCACTTAATCCCTCCCAATGCCCCAGCTACATTAGATAGATTGTGAGCCTACCAGGACAGATAGGGGAAAATGCTCAAGTACCTGAATAAATTCATGCAAACCCTGGGAGAATGTTATAGAGAATTGAATATTTTAGAATACTTCCAGGGCACAATTTGGACGTTTGGAGCTAGACCTGTTTTAACAACAAATAAGTGCCAAAAAGGTGATCTAAGTGTCTAGATGACCACTGGAGGGATTAAGGCATAATAATAATAATAACAGCTTATATACCGCAATACCGTGAAGTTCTATGCGGTTTACAGAAGATTAAGCAAAGGTACAAATTGATTAACTTTAAGAGGGGTGGAAGAAAGAGAATTAATAGGACAGGAAATCCATTTTTGAGGAGAGAGTGATCAATAGAACAAGTTAATCGCTATAGAGGGGAGAGAGATGAGAGGATCAGTTGTCTAGATGCTTTAGGAACAGCTGTGTTTTTAGACGCTTCCTAAATTCCTCATAAGTAGTGGGTGAAAGCAATTGCTCTAGGTCTTTACCCCATGATGCTGCTTGGTGTGAGAGAAGGTGTTCATGTTCTTAAACTCCCTTCCTCCCCCCAAAGATATGAATGAAACATTACACACCAGCTTGTATGAAAGTTTCAGATGTTATGGCCTGTCCTATCAGAGAAGCAAGCAGGTCTCTGGAGTAGCCTGGCAGTCAGTGCAGTGGAGTGCAGAAAAGGGAACCAAGTCCCATATCCCGCTCTAACTACTACACTTGTGGTGGACAGTGTGAGACCACCAAAACCCACCCCAAACCTACTAGGGCTGCTGGGGAGGTATACAATTGGGTTTAGTAGGTTTGGGGTGGCTTTTAAAGGACTCACCACACAATATAAGGGGGTTATGGTGAGATGTATGCCTGGGACCTTTTATGTGAAGTTCACTGCAGTGCCCCCTGCTCTGCTGGGATGTCTGCGGGTCCTTCCTGCATCCCAAGGCTTGCTTTGTGCGTTTTTCTTTTGGATGTGGTTGGGTTTTTTTTGGGTTTTTGTTTTTTTTTCGAAAAATGGTTCAAAAAGATATAGGCCTCCTTTTATGAAACTGCAATAGCAGTTCTTATGAGCGTCGGAAGCAGCGCGGGCCATTCAGCGTGGCTCTCTGCACTAGAAACTGCTATTGAAAAAAAACCAAAACAAGATAGATGTTTTGCAGTTTTAAAACTGGGCATATTTGGTACTGGAATTTTGTTTGTTTTCCATAAAACATCCAAACTCAGATTTGGACATTCATATTGAAAATGGCCCTGCACTTGATCAGAATATACATGTTAACATAAGAACATAAGAACTGCCGCTGCTGGGTCAGACCAGTGGTCCATCATGCCCAGCAGTCCGCTCATGCGGCGGCCCTCTGGTCAAAGACCAGCGCCCTGAGACTAGCCATACCTGAGTACGTTCCGGTTCAGCAGGAACTTGTCTAACTTTGTCTTAAATCCCTGGAGGGTGTTTCCCCTATAACAGCGTCTGGAAGAGTGTTCCAGTTTTCCACCACCCTCTGGGTGAAGAAGAACTTCCTTACGTTTGTACAAAATCTATCCCCTTTTAACTTTAGAGAGTGCCCTCTCATTCTCCCTACCTTGGAGAGGGTGAACAACCTGTCTTTATCTACTAAGTCTATTCTTTTCAGTATCTTGAATGTTTTGATCATGTCCCCTCTCAATCTCCTCTGTTCGAGGGAGAAAAGGCCCAGTTTCTCTAAACGGCAACTCCTCCATCCCTGTAATCATCTTAGTCGCCCTTCTCTGGACCCTTCCGAGTAGTACGGCGACCAGTGCTGGACACAGTTCTTCAGGTGAGGGTGCACCAAGGACCGGTACAGCGGCTTCTCCGATCTGTTCGTGATCCCCGTCTTAATCATTCCTAGCATTCTGTTTGCCCTTTTCGCCGCCACCGCACATTGCACGGACGGCTTCATCGACTTGTCGATCAGAACTCCCAAGTCTCTTTCCTGGGAGGACTCTTTTTCTATTTTATCAGGTTCCTAAAACCCATTTTCATCAAATTTCCACTGTAACTGCAAATAACTTTTTTTTTTCTTGAACAGATATATAACATGTCTAGATTGATATAACATTAATTAAGAAAATGTCAAGCGATGTTTCTCTCAGATTGTCAGTTTTTCCATTCACCCAAGAGTACATTAAAGCCTATCAACTACTATAAATAATTGAATTGAAGGATGTTCCAGGTGAAAATGAACATCAGAACATGCTTTCCCAAAGTGTCACCTACTAATGCAGGTGTTCAGAATACGAGGGGCTGCTGAAAATACCACGCCATTAAAAAAAACAATGTAAAAAATATTTTAGTGATAATTTTTGGTTGTGCATGGATATCAGTGTTATGCCTAGCGACACCTAAGTTGAGGTGCCCTCCAATCTACCTGAAAAGTAGGCATGATTAGGGACGGAGAATAGGTGTGGTTGACTTGGGCATCGTTAGGTATCAGTGTTAGAATGCCTAGTGATGCCTAATCGGGCCTAAGTACCGCTAGGCATGATTCTATAGGCCAGTGTATCGCAAACTGTGTGTCGTGGCACACTAGTGTGCCTCCTGAGATTTGAGGTGTGCCACGAGATGCTGGTGAGGAGGAGAGGTGCCATCGCTGGCTGACGGCCTGCAGGACGTTCCTCTTGTGGTGAGAGGAACATCCTGTAGGCAATCAGCCGGTGCCAGCGTCTCTCCTTCTCTCTGCATGTCTACCCTGATGCCCCCCCCACACACTATTGGTTCAGGACCTGTCTGGAGGGCATGCGCGCGATGTCATCACATCGATGTCGACGCACGTACGGATGCCTCGAGCCGCAGCCACTACGCTTACTGTCCCGCGGCTCGACAAAGTGTACGGGACACTGCTAAGAGCGGCGCCTAGAGGCTGACTGACATCGGTGCCTACTGGTATCTACAAGTTAGGTTTATAGAGTCAGGCCCATTGTGTTTGTTAGAATCCTCAGTTCAAGTTTCATTTATTGATTTCCCATTTTGATTGCTTTGTTGCATTAAAAGGAATATTCCTGTGGGCATGTCAGGAAAGTGGCATGCGTTAATGATATTAGGTTTGCATGCTACTTTCCTCTCTCGGCTGCCCACACATAGGGCTCCTTATACTAAGGTGCGCTAGCATTTTTAGCGCATGTTGCAGATTGGCGCGCCCCACCCCCTGCGCTGCACGTAAAAACTAACGCCAGCTCAATGGTGGCGTTAGCGTCTAGCGCGTGCTGCAATGCAGCGCACGCTAAGCGCGTGCTAAAACCGCTAGCGCAGCTTATTAAAAGGAGCCCATTGTTTTAACGTGCATGCGTCACCACAAATTGGAAGAGAAAGTACCTTTGGGGTTTCTCTTTGAAAATTCATGGCCAGCACATAACTTAAAACTATCCGCAAGGTTGTGGTTGAAAATTATTCATATAAATTCTACATGTAGCACAGATACCTCCAGAGTGAACAAAGGAGTGATTCTTTTATGTATAGATATATCTGCAGTGATAAAAAAAAAAAAAAAAAAGAAGCAGACTTTTTATTCCCTGCTCCTCCAATCCTCTCTATCCCCCAAATAATATAAGAAACATAGCTTAGTAGGTTCTAGAGGTCTTGAGATTTTTTTTTAAAGTGTCCTTTTCGATAGGGACATGGGTGGAAGGGAGAGATGGGAAGTTTACAGCCTTACTGGGAGATAAACTTAATTTTACTTCCAGCCACACATGCCAATCAAGACACCAACAAAGAAATATATTCTCAAGAGCTTCTTTACAGCAAAATGTTTTAAAAAACAATAATTTGAAAGAAGGTAGAAATAAGAGCAGTAGCATCTATAATTTAGCACTGAAAGACAGTCTTCCATACAAACCTCGGCAGGAATGAATTCAAACATTTGTTTATATCATCGCAGTCACCAACTAGAATTTCCGATGACAATTAATTAATTTTGTCCTATTCAGTTTCTCTCCAAGGTCAGGCTACTTTATTCTCAGATGGACACCACCATTCATTTTCACCTCCTCTGTAGATTATAATGAAAATACTGTAATTGAGGAACAGAGAGAATCTTTGAAATATAGGATTCAGACTCCTCATGTGATGCACTGATTTAAATCTTCACTACTGCTGTCACATTAGACATCTCCCGGGAAAGGCCCATTTACTGCACTGATGTGATGATAAATTCCTAGCTTTACGCTCTTCTTCAATTCATCAAACTCCTGAGAGAAGTTGATTTAAATCTTCTCTGTCTCACTGTTAGCAAGTGGAAGTATAAAGTGTGCCATCTGTGATTTCTCTAAAAGCTAGAAAGGAGACCTCTGGATATCCTTGCATAAGGGTGTGGATTAAGGTTAAAAGAAGAATATAGGTCTCTTGAGTTCAAAATTCTACTGTCTGACAGAATCTAGAAAAAGTCAAAAAATACTATGGGGAAAGAGCTAATTTCACACAAAATAGGGAAAAAGATGAGCAAAATACCACAACTTCAATATAATCCCATAATATGAATTGTGTGTGTACTGACATCTTTTGTGTCAGATATAATGATTGATATATATGTATATACAGTATATGGTTCGCTCACTCTCCTAGGGAGATATTTCATAAATTCTGTGATGATTATAATATATCTCACTGATATCACAGCTCTATTAAATATTTATCATAAGTAAAGTGCTCAGAGCCTTCAACCAAAATTTGTTTAGTGATGCCACCAAACTATGGCTGCCATTGGGACCATCATCGCCTTTACTGTCCCAGTACCTTCCTTTGTTTCTTACTCTGATGTACCAATATATATTGTAAAACCAAACAAAAACTGCAGACAATGTACACGATGCAGGCAAGAATTTATTGTACCAAAGTTAAAATGCTATTGAGTGATTTCATTTTTGGCAGCGTTTTCGGCGTAATACACAGGCATTTGTTGTCATTTTCATTTTTTGCGGTATATTGTATACCTTATTTACCATGGACCCCTGACGAAGGCGTGTTGGGCCTCTTGGTTGGTAAAAGATTTTTATATTACTGCATTTTAACTTTGGTACAATAAATTCTTGCCTGTATCATGTACATTGTCTGCAGTTTTTGTTTGGTTTTCCTGTTCCGGTGGTTTCTTTGCAGATTCGGTTGGATTTCTTTTTGTTGCTCCCAATATATATTGTGATATAATCGTAAAAATTCGATAAGATAAAAAACAGATTTATCTTTAGGTGTTATTTGGACGGCTAGTTGGAATGTCTTTTGGCGGTCATAGGCTGAAATCAGTGATAGCGCTGGTGCTCAAAGTAAAATGCAGTGAATTCCACTTAAATCAAAAGGTCCCCCGACTCGAGTTTCGCACTCTTCCTCAGGAGGGGGTCACTTATTGGCTATTTCAACCTCGGAGGACAAAAAATATTGAGCTGCAATTGTCCTCCGAGTTTGAAATAGCCGATAAGTGTACAATTATGGAGGCCACACCTTCAAAAAGATATAGAAAGGATGGAGTCGGTCCAGAGGAAGGCTACTAAAATGGTATGTGGTCTTCATCATAAGGCGTATGGGGACAGATCTCAATCTGTAAAGATCTCAATCTGTATACTTTGGAGGAAAGGCGGGAGAGGGGAGATATGATAGAGACATTTAAATACCTACGTGATATAAAGGCGCATGAGTCGAGTCTCTTTCATTTGAAAGGAAGCTCTGGAATGAGAGGGCATAGGATGAAGTTGAGGTGATAGGCTCAGAAGTAATCTAAGGAAATGCTTTTTTACAGAAAGGGTGGTAGATGCATGGAACAGTCTCCCGGAAGAGGTGGTGGAGACAGAGACTGTGGTCTGAATTCAAGAAAGCTTGGGATAGGCATGTGGGATCTCTTAGAAAGAAGAAGAGATAATGGTTGCTGCGGATGGGCAGACTGGATGGGCCATTTGGCCTTTATCTGCCATCATGATTCTGTGTTTTAAAAAGAAAGAGAGAGAGAGAGAAATCAAAGAGTAAGGAAATGATACGCAGTATGATCTCCTTTTTTCAAAGTTAAGTAATAATAGATTTCTTTATTACTCTGCATCCAGTGATTATGCCAAATTTGATTATATTATGATTACCATCAACAAGTGGCTGCAACACTGTAACACCTTGTACCTGACCGTTCAGTCCGCAGAGAATTAGTTCTAAACTAACTCGCTACTCATCAGCATAATTCAGTGTTCCCCAGAGATACCATCTAAATAAACAGTATTATTATGGAAACATGGCATCTGTCTCTCTTGACATCACTATTTCTAATGGCTCTAGCAATTAAAATCCATGCTAATCATGCCGTCTTTGCAAATGGAGAAAGGCAGTTTAACCATTTTCTAGTTACAGAAGTAGTGTTACTTGTCTCGGCACAAATTCGGCATCAGTCGTGTGGCTCTGCCTTTTCTGGCCCAACACTACCAATGAGAATCCATTATATTTACACAACTACGGCTTATTAAGCAGACGAATCCATGAGAAATAGCTCTTGCATCAACATACTGAAACAGCAGCAGTAAAAAGCCAACGGTGATAGAAAATACGTTTCAAGGAATATGATTTTATGCATGAGATCTATTTTCATGCACTGCTTTCATTGTATGGTGATCTCATGCATATTCATTGCGGAAATCCTGAAAACCTGACTGGATTGCGGCCCTCAAGGAGGGACTTTGACACCCCTGCTCTAAAGGGTGCCTAATTTAGGCTCCCTTTTATCAAGCTGCGTTAAGGTTTTTTTTTTTAATCGCCGGCTACTGCAGTAAAAGCTCTGACGCTCATAGGAATTCTCTGTGTCCTCCATGCTACCTGTAGGCTCTTCCTTTTTCTTTTTTTCCAAGATGGCGTCTGTATAGGACATTGGGCTATATTGCCCCCTTGTTTATTTTTTAATTTTCCTCTTATCCTTTTATTGTGGTTTTTTTCTTTCTTAGCTTTATTTTGATATTTTGTCTTTGATTTAATTCTATTTTTGATTGTGAAACTTACCCCTTATCATCAGCATTAAAGTTTTTAGAATCTGACCGTTGGCTGTCTTACGGTTGAGGCCTTACTTGAACTCAGGCCGTTAATACCTGTTCCTGTCAAGTGTGGCCTTGTTTGTTTCCTCTTTGTGCTCTGGTTCGTGCTAGATGTCTCCTTCATCGTGCCGGATGACGACTCCGTGTCTTCCTGCTTGGTGGTGGATGCCTCCTTCTGCGTGCCGGCCATTTCCTTCATCTTGCCGACTGTTGGCTTCATATCTTCCTGCTTGGTGTCAGATGTCTCCCCTTTCGCCAGCTGGGCTCTTCCTGTTTCCACTGTTTTGCTGCTGTGGCAGGCCTGGCTTGCAGTTGACTGTGCGGCGCCTTTGGATCTTTATGGTTGGTTAGGAGCAATGAGCTTGGTAGTGAGAAGTGGAACTGTTTTGAGGTCATTGTTTCCGGACGAAAACAAGAGAATTGACCCAATGATCTCCACAGACAAATCCAAGAAGCAACAAAAAACAATGTGGAGAAATGATGTTCCTGAGATGGACTTTATTAATATTAAAATAATATTAAAACTTGTCAAACCACATAAAAACCTCTAGGACACAGTGGGTCTCTTTCTCTGCAGTCCACTGTACTGCTCACCCACCAGGCTATTCCAGAAACCGGCTTGCTGCTCTAATAAAACTAACCTAGTGAGCAGTGCGGTGGACTCAGAGAAGGGGACCCAGGCCTACATGCCTAACATGACCATTTATTTTTTTCATCAAAATGGACATCTATTAATATTCAGTCCCGCCCCAATCCCGCCCTAGCCCCACCCCAATCCTGCCCTAGCCCCGCCCCCAATTTCTTCCATTCATTTTTCATGTACACACAATATCTTATTATTTCATAATGGTAACCATAAAATAAAAAAAAACCCACAAAGCACCCTATACGCAGAGAAAATGTTAATTATTTATATTTGGGGTGTTTTCAACGATGTCACCTCAGTAACTATAGAAAAATAGACAAATATAGTGCAAAATATAGACAGCAGATATAAATTCTCAAAACTGACACATTTGTATCACTAAATTGAAAATAAAATAATTTTTCCTACCTTTGCTGTCTGGTGATTTCATGAGTCTCTGGTTGCGTTTCCTTCTGACTGTGCATCCTATCTTTCATTTCTTTCTGCACTCAGGCCCAACAATTGTCCCTTTCTATTCCCTCCCTCCTTCCTTCCTATGTCCTTAGTGCCCCCAGTACCTTCCTATGTCCTTAGTGTCCCCAGCGCCTCCTTCCTATGTCCTTAGTGCCCCCAGTGCCTCCTTCCTATGTCCTTAGTGCCCCCAGATCCAGTGTCAATTCTCCTTTGTACCCTTGTACAAAGGTCTCCCTCTCTCTCTCTCCCTCCTCTGTTATGATCTTGCCTCTCTCTGCTCTTCCTCAGGGGCTCTCCCCCTCTGTCTGCACCTCCCAAAGTCCTGCTTCTGCCTCCTTTCCCCTTTGGTCCAGGCCTTTATCTCTCTAGTCTTTCTTTTACTTACAACCCCCCCCTTCTCTGCCGTTTTCTCTCCTTTCTATTTCCCCTCACTGCCTTCTAGCCTTTGTCCCACGCCCTCCCAAAAAGCCTGCCGGCCTACCTCCCCCAAAGCCAGTCTGCCTATCTACCTCCCCCAGCGCCAGCCTTCCTGCCTCCCCCAGAGCCAACCTGCCTGCCTCCCCCAAAGTCAGCCAGTCTGCCTGCCTACCTCCCCCAGAGCCAGCCAGCCTGCTTGCCTACCTCCCCCAAAGCCTGCCTATCTCCCTCCCTCCCCCAGAGCCAGCCAGCCAGCCAGCCAGCCTGCCTGCCTGCCTACCTCCTTCCCCTCCCCTACCGCGGAAAATAAAAGCCTCCCTCTAGGCCCGATTTAAACTTCCCCCCAGGTCCACCACCGCTGCTCCTCTGCTGCCACTACTCGCACCCGGAAGCCTTCTTCCCGACGTCAATTCTGACGTCGGAGAGGACGTTCCGGGCAAGCCAGGCAGCGATTGGCTGGCCCAGAACGTCCTCTCTGCTTCCCAAATTCATGTCTCCCACCCTCCCTCGGGTGTTTACCTCTGCTGGCCAGTTGCCTCCTCCTTCGCACTTCTTTTCGCACAGCCATGAGCAGGGACTCCTACACACGGCCGGCTGCTGACCAGGAAGTCTTCCCTTTGACATCAGAGAGAGAGAGAGAGAGAGAGAGATATGAGAGGGAGAAATGTTGGATGTGGTAGTGGAGAGGGAACAGTGGGAGGGATGAAGGATAAAAGTAAGGCCTCCTTTTACTAAGGTGCGTTAGGGCCTTAACGCGCAGAATAGAGCACGCTAAATTGCTGCGCGCACGCTAGACCTTAATCCAGCATTAAGCTGGTGTAATTCTAGAAACGTACTACGCGGTGCAGTAATTTTGTGCGTGTGCTAAAACTGCTAGCGTACCTTAGTAAAAGGAGCCCTAAGTGTAAACCTCCTAGTTTTTTCTTTCTATTTAAACTACAGTACTGTTTCCTTAATGTTTAATGTTTTTATAGACTGTGTACTGTCCGAGTTACTGTTCCGAATTACAGCTTAACGACGGTTTAAAAAACAGAACTCATTCTTAACCCGGGGATTGCCTGTAGTAGATATTGCTGCGGCCTTTTGCACTAGATTTTAGAAAGACACTTAGGTACCAAGAGTACCTTAGAAAATAAGGCTATAATGGTTGCCTTCATACCCACTAAACCTAGACATCCTGTTATAAAAATATCTGGCCCAATATTCAAAGCAATTTAAACAACTAAGAGAGGCTCCTGGTCATTTAAATCACTTGTCCAAGGTTAAGACTCTAACAGTCAACCCCTAGCCAGCACTAGGGGTGGAGGTCCAGGGGCGGAGTTTGGGTGGAGCGGCCATCTAGCTGGTTAGTGGAAATATTTGGTTTTCTAACCGGCTAGGAATCCACTAAAGGTCTGGACAAATAAAAATACTTTTCAAACCAATAGGAGGAAATATTTTTTTTTCCTCAGAGGATAGTTAAGCTCTGGAACGCATTGCCAGAGGTTTTGGTAAAAGCAGATAGTGTAGCTAGTTTTAAGAAAGGTTTGGACAAGTCCATCGCCTGTTATTAAGACATGGGGGAAGCCTCTGCTTGCCCTGATTGATACTCCTTGGATTTTGGCCAGGTACTAGTGACCTGGATTGGCTACTGGGGTTGATGGACCATTGCTCTGACCCAGTAAGGCAATTATGTTCTTATGAGCTGACTAATTTCCAGTGCCGAGAAGGTATGTAAATGGTGGTAGTCTAGCCAAGGCATGGATAGGCAGACTAGATAGGTCATATGGTCTTTATCAGCCTTCATTTTTCTCTGTTTTCTGTGTTTCTATTTAAACACCTAAATAGTTAGTAGAAAAGTATATGACATGCATGATGGCACATTCTTTTGCCAGTGGGCAAAGCACATGGATGGAAATTTGGTGACGTGTACTTGTACATACCTAAATTATAATTTGTACCTGTTCAAATGTACATTTAGGCGTGGCTATTTACACATTTGTACAGGTGTCATACTATCTAAGAGAAAATCCATGAGGGACAAGCCACTAATGGAGCTCTGTCCTGCTTCACCTCATGGTATCTCCAAGACAAAGCTCTGCAAATCATCTTGTCCCTCACAGTTAATGCTTAATATATCTCTGCTGTCTTACATAACTAGTTGCTGCAATATTTTGTGAAAGAAACATAGCAGAAGCTATCAAGATTGTAGTGGATTACTGTTAAAGCGCACGCTGAAAGAATACATTATTGATTTCCCTCTACTTCATTTTAATTTTCTGGCCACATATCAGGTTTATATCACTTTTCTCCTGGCTATAGGTAGCTGCTGAAAGCAGTGAAGTTCCAATGTAAGGAAATTGCATTTTCTGCATGAATCTTTCAGTCTGCTTACATAATTCATTTCAGCTGAAATATATATATCGGTTCTTCACTTGTCCTTAGTCTCCTTCCAGACACAAAGATGTTAAGCTCCAACTAGAAGTAAGGATTTTTGGGGGGGAAAAATGGCTGCTTGAGGCTGATCCAAGATGGCTGTTGACTAGCGAGCTGAGCAGTAGACACCTGCTCATTTTCTTTTCTGGCGGCCTTGTGCAGTCCGATATTTCTGTAAATTTCTTCCCGATGCCGAAAAGGAGAGGCAGAAGTGCTGCTGGCGCCTCGCGGCGTACCAGAGTGCCGATTTTCGGCAACATTGAAGAATTGGTGCGGCGGATGCAGGGAGATACCGTGATGATGCAGGAGATTAGCCCGCTGAGGGCGCCGGGAGCTAGCGAGACCGGAGTAACTCCTCTTAGGCCAGATACCAACCTTAGCCCTGACATGCGAGCACCACCTTTGCAACCTCAGATCACTAGCTCTCCCAGGGGCAAGGAAACTCCGGAGGTGGGGGAGGTCCTTTCCCCAGAGGCAGCCAATTTCACATCGGAGAGCATGGGAACAGAGGTTCCTATTCAGGACGTGTCTGCAGAAGAATCTGGGGCATATGCAGCTGCGGGAGGAGGATTGAGCCAGCCAGAGCAACGCCAAGGAATTCGTTTGGACAGTGAGCATTTTTACACTCAACAACAACCTATATTTTGGTAAAAGCCCTCCGAAGTGACTCTGGATTCCTTATGGGACCTGGTGGCTAACTTTGGCAAGGCTATTAGCCCCAATTTCCAATACATTGAAGGAAAATTAATCCAACATTCTAAGGAGCTTAAAGATTTAAAAGTGGACACGACGACCTCCAATTCTTTGATTCAGAAATTTGAACAGGACCTATTATCTTCTAAACATCTTCAAGAGTCTTTAATTAAAGACAATGTGAATCTTAGAAGGAAGATAGAAATGCTTGAGAACGACTCACGTAATAATAATCTGAGACTGATTAACTTTCCTAGGCTTACAATGGTTACTCCTAGGGAGATGCTTAGCAGATATCTAATTGATATTCTCCAAGTCTCAGAGGAAACTTTACCTCCATTCTCTCAGGTATACTACTTACCTAACAAGAACAAGTCTCTGCAACAGTTAAAAGTTACTGATCAAGTATCATTGAATGTTTCAGAAATTTTGGAGACGTCAGACAAGGATGTAGTAATACCTTCTACGTTGATTCTAACTGTAGCTCTATCAATTGATACACTATGGTTATTAAGTCTTTTCTTTGAAAATAAACAGAAATAATTTGTTGGTTGTAAAATACAAATGTTCCCCGATCTTTCAAGAGAGATGCAAAAGCATCAACGAGAATTTCTTCTTCTGAGCCCAGAGGTCATTTCATTTGGGGTCACATTCTATCTGAGGCACCCTTGCAAGTGTATTGTTTGCCACCGATCAATTAAATATGTTTTCTTTGAACCCCCAGCAATTAACTACTTTTTTGGCGTTATCTCGACTGGACGGGAATAAATCAAGTGCTCCATAGGTTAATATGTAACTCCTATCTCAGCTCTATAGTCTATAGCATTCTTTAATGCATCAATCTATATTTTCTTTTCTCTCGCCTAATTGAAGTCTTGGATTCAAAATAGAGGACTTGAGCTGAATTAGTCTAAAATGTATATTCTTTTGTTTGTTTTTTCTTCTTGATTAGTTGAAATGTAATAAGTGTTATACTTTAACAAAATGTAAGATCCTGACTAATATGCTTTTCTGTACAAGTTATACTTGGTATTTAATTTAAAATCAATCAAATAATACATTTTTTTTTTAAAAAAATGATTTTTTTCCTAGCCTGTGACTTTAGGACTACATTAATGAATGAGGCATAAAGCCTCTTCCTTACTGTTCTCAAGATTGCTCAGTGCAAGTACCATTGAATCAATCAGTCATTACCTTCATTTCTTGCAAACTGAATGCATATAGAATTATATTATTTCTATCATTACTGTATCGTGACTTCAGTATCAATTCTGGTTCATCATAAGAAACTTGTACCAGTTCTCTTACAGAACAAACTGCTTTTCAGTACTGACCCTTATAAATATAATTGAGACAATAAAACACCAAAGAAGGAAATTTGAGAATACCGCAAAGCTGCCACTAGGGGTCGTGGCAGCCATTCTGAGAAAAGTGTTGTGGAGGGCAGGAGCGAGAAAGCATTTGGCATTGCTCCCGCTCACAGAACCCCCTAGCGGACCACAAAAGGAAAGCTTGGAGTCCTATGGAGATGTGTTCGGGGAGAGGATGGGGGGATTGGGATCCCTTAGGCCTGGGATTTAACGAGGTACTGGTTACTATTCAGACAGATGCCCTGTTAGCTCTGTGGCTAAAGTTAGGTCGGCCTTTTCTTTGCCCTATCCCTATCCTCTTATTTAACAGGTTAATGGTCTGAACACTGATACTATCTGGTTAAGTACCAGGTCCAATTAGGCTCCACCCAAGCTCTTCCTATTGATTACCCTGGCACTATCTGGACGTTAGAGCTGATATTCAGCAGCACTGGCCAGTTAAGTGCTATTGAATATTAGCAAACAGGCTCATCATTTGGGCTTCAAGTGATGTAGCCAGTTTGATCTCTTCCAGAATCGATTTGTCAGTTCTTCTGGAAGACATCAAACCAGCTTTGTCACTCGAAGCCCAAATGATGAAGTTACGACTGGGTCACACCGTCAGAAGAGAAAGATCATTGGAGAAGGACATTACGTTTGGGAAGAGCGAAGGAACCAGGCGAAGAGGACGACCTGCAATCAGATGGCTGGATATGTTGAAACAATCATAGTGATGATGCTGGAGGACCCTTCTCGACTAGCACAAAACCAATCTCTTTTTAGATCTGTAACTCATCATGTCATTAGGACTCGAACAGGAGTTGATGGCCCCTAACAACAGACAGGCTCGGGTGTTTTAATTGGGCAGGATTAAATCTACTGTCTGATTAAATCACTTTGAAAACTGGCCTGTCCTTCTGGCTACAATTTTTCACGATTTCCCTGCCTTCCTTTCCTTCAACACACTGCATATCTCCTCCTGTGCTTTCATATCCCTCTTGGTCGTTGGCGTGGCATTCTTTGTTTTTACTTTGCTGAGCTGTCCTTCTCGACGCATTAGTTTACCAACCCCTCTGCCTTCTTCTTTCACTTTAGATGAGCTCTCTATTGTAGCATTATATCATAAGCAGTTGACTCCACGCAGAACTATTTTAGCATGCAATGACTGCCTCAGGAGCCACAAAAGCTAAACAAAACAGATAGAAAATACAGACCATGAACATTAAGTAAATGATTAGATACTAACACAGGCCTCAACAAATTTTCACAAGATGTAGAAGCCAGTCTAAAACTTAGGAGCCAGCAGCGAATACTCCTCTTGCAATTCCCTCCCTATCCTTCCAACATTGTCCTCAGTGAAATTCGGGGTATAGAGAAGAAGCCAAGAGACAGCAGCATTGTTAAGAACTGTACCAGTGGCCATGGTATGAAAGACTTCAACCAGAAGAGGGAGAGAGATGTATATAAAGTTACAATTACATGTATTTGATATGCCACAAATCTAACAGGTTTATAAATATATATATAAAAAAAAGAGGAGTAATATAAAATTCACACAATACAGAGAGAAGATGGAATATGATATGGGGAAAAACATAAGGAGCCGTATTACCGTTAAATGCATTACATCCAGATACAACACATAATTCAAATAAATATGAGGTCACCAGCCAGTCACAAGGAGGGCATCAGGATTACTGCTTGAAGAAGGCATGATTAAAATAGTAGGTTTTCAAAGAGGAGCTGAACTTCTTGAGTGAAGTTGCATGCCTTAAACTGAAAGAGAGGGTGCTATAACATTAAAGCCAAATTTTGCAGTAAGAAGGGATTACTAACAGGGATTGTGCTGAAATGGAGTGCTTGCTGAAGAACGTGAGGAAGGCCAATACAGAAAACCTGATGTGGAGATGCTAAGAATTTGAATGGGAGCCTGTAAGCAATTGGAAAACAGCGTTCTTCAAGAGGATAGAGATACGAGGGGGTGCTGAAAAGTTCTCAGCCCAACCAACCCACTTCCTAAATTCTGAGCATTATTTTGCCACTGTAGATAAAAAAAAAAAGAGTGTTATCTTATTTTGTTAAGTGCCAATTTGCAGAAACGAAATTCTATGTTTTGACATTGTTTCAGATAAGCATCGCCTCTGCCGAGTCAGACCATAGGTCCATCGTGCCCAGCAGTCCGCTCCCGCGGCGGCCCCCCAGGTCCGTGACCTGCAAGTGATCCTTTACTTAAGACATTTTGTAATGTATAGTACCCCTCTAACTATACCCTTCAATCCCCTTTTCCTTCAGGAACGTTGATTAAACCACATCCACACCATTCTCTTCTTGATTGGGCTGAGAACTTTTCAGCACTCCATTATAGTATAAAAGACTTTCAGTCTCTGATAACCAGAGCTGATACTGTGATGTCATAATGCCTTATTCAACCAATAAAAGCTAGCCTCATCAGTGATGTCACAATGGCTTGATTGTGCTATACGTGGCTCACTTTTATTACATGAGGGGGTGCTAAAAAGTTCTCTGCCCAACCAACCAACTTCCTAAATTTTGAGTTATTGAGACGGGAGTGATTCCTGGGGATTGGAGTAGAGCGGATGTGGGAGATGGGAGTGATTCCTGGGGATTGGAGGAGAGCGGATGTGGTCCCTATTCATAAAAGTAGTCACAGGGATGAAGCAGGAAACTACAGGCTGGTGAGCCTCACTTCAGTTGTTGGAAAAATAATGGAAGTGTTGCTGAAAGAAAGGATAGTGTACTTCCTTGAATCTAATGGGTTACAGGATCCGAGGCAACATGGCTTTACAAAAAGTAAATCGTGCCAAACGAACCTGATTGAATTTTTTGATTGGGTGACCAGACAGCTGGATCGAGGACATATGCTAGATGTAATTTACTTAGATTTCAGCAAAGCCTTTGACACGGTTCCTCATAGGAGGCTGTTGAACAAACTTGAAGGGCTGAAGTTAGGACCCAAAGTGGTTAACTGGGTTAGAAATTGGCTGTCTGACAGACGCCAGAGGGTGGTGGTTAATGGAAGTCACTCGGAGGAAGGAAAGGTGAGTAGTGGAGTCCCTCAGGGTTCGGTGCTGGGGCCGATCCTGTTCAATATGTTTGTGAGTGACATTGCTGAAGGGTTAGAAGGAAAAGTGTGCCTTTATGCAGATGATACCAAGATTTGTAACAGAGTAGACACCGAAGAGGAAGTGGAAAATATGAAAAAGGATCTGCAAAAGTTAGAGGAATGGTCTAATGTCTGGCAACTAAAATTCAATACAAAGAAATGCAGAGTAATGCATTTGGGGATTAATAATCGGAAGGAACCGTATATGCTGGGAGGAGAGAAGCTGATATGCACAGACGGGGAGAGAGACCTTGGGGCGAAAAAACAGTGTGACAAAGCGGTGGCTGCTGCCAGAAGGATGCAGGGCTGTATAAAGAGAGGCGTAGCCAGTAGAAGGAAGAAAGTGTTGATGCCCCTGTACAGGTCATTGGTAAGGCCCCACTTGGAGTATTGTGTTCAGTTTTGGAGATCGTATCTGGCGAAGGACATAAGAAGACTTGAAGCGGTCCAGAGGAGGGTGACGAAAATGATAGGAGGCTTGCGCCAGAAGATGTATGAGGAGAGACTGGAAGCCCTGAATATGTATACCCTAGAGGAAAGGAGAGACAGGGGAGATATGATTCAGACGTTCAAATACTTGAAGGGTATTAACTTAGAGCAAAATCTTTTCCAGAGAAAGGAAAATGGTAAAACCAGAGGACATAATTTGAGACTGAGGGGTAGTAGTTTCAAAGGCAATGTTAGGAAATTCTACTCTACAGAGAGGGTGGTGGATGCCTGGAATGCGCTCCCAAGAGAGGTGGTGGAGAGGAAAACTGACTGAGTTCAAAGAAGTGTGGGATGAACACAGAGGATCTAGAATCAGAAAATAATATTAAAAATTGAACTAAGGCCAGTACTGGTCAGACTTGCACGGTCTATGTCTGTATATGGCCATTTGGTGGAGGATGGGCTGGGGAGGGCTTCAATGGCTGGGAGGATGTAGATGGGCTGGAGTAAGTCTTAACAGAGATTTCGGCAGTAGGAACACAAGCACAGTACCAGGTAGAGCTTTGGATTCTTGCCCAGGAATAGCTAAGAAGAAAAAATTTAAAAAATTTAAATTGAATCAGGTTGGGCAGACTGGATGGACCATTCGGGTCTTTATCTGTCGTCACCTACTATGTTACTATGTTACTATGTAATTGAAAAGAATGTTATCTTATTTTGTTAAGTGCCAATTTGCAGAAACAAAATTCTATGTTTTGACATTGTTTCAGATCATTGATTAAACCACATCCACGCCATTCTCGTCTTGGTTGGGCTGAGAACATTTCAGCATCCCCTCGTAATATAGTCATATTTCTTAGACCCAAACGCTAAGAGGGGCATAATCCTAAAATACATCTAAGTCCATTTTGGGCCTAAGTCGCTAGTCGCCTACAGTCGGACATGTCTAAAGTCCATTCTCGAAAATACGTCCAAAATATTATTATTATTTATTTTTTTTTTTTTCAAAAATCATCTACTTGTACGTCCAGCCGTTTGATTGTCCAGACCGCTAAGTCATCTATCTTTATACTGCATTCGCGTCCAAATATTTGTCCAAGTCAAAAACACCAAGAACAAGACCTTTTGGACGTGGGAGGGGTCAGCAAAGTGATGGACTGGCCACCCAGACATGGCAACAGAGTAGCGGGGCACCTTACCTGGCATTGTTGTGAACTTCACAAAATGGGTGTCACATAAACATCACACCACAACTCCCGTATAGGTCAAATACCCCCAAAACCTACTAGACCCACCTGTCTACCACTCCAAATGCCCTTAAGGCTGCAGGTACCACCTATATGGCAGTACAATAGAGTTTTGGAGGGTGTACATGTTTCACCATGAATGCAGTGGTTAGGGTGGCTTATGGGCCTGGATCCTCCTCTCTATGGTTCACTAGCCCACCCCCCAGACTACTTAATTCACCTCTGTGCAGCTCTACTAGGCTTTCCTATGCTAGATGCTGATGTTCTGGGGCAGGTATGTACATTTTTATTTTGGTTTTTATGGCAGTGTGGGGAGGTCAGTGATCACTGGGGGAGTATGTGGGATCTGTACTTTGTGTCTTTAGTGGTTATCTGGTCCCTTTGGATACCTTCTGGGCATTTAGACCTGGTTTTAGTTCACCTAAGTCACTAAGTATAAGTTCCGTCTAGGCCAGGGGTGTCCAACCTGCGGCTCGAGGGCCACATGCAGCCCTGTGAAGTATTTTGTGTGGTCCCAGTCAAGGGCGATGCAGTGTTTTCCTCTGCTGCCCTTGGGGGTTTACAGTCTTGCCGGCTCCCTCCTCTGTCTTGCTGCAGCATTTGCGTGTTTGTGTGGCCCCAGAAACATTTTTTTCGGCCAACGCAGCCCAGGGAAGCCAAAAGATTGGACACCCCTGGTCTAGGCAATGTCGGGGCTCAAGGGTCTCTCGTACGAAGAGAGACTGAACAAATTGCACGCTCTACACTCTTGAGGAATGTAGGGAGAGGGGAGACATGATCGAAACATTTAAGTACCTCATGGGACGTGTCGAAGTGGAAGATGATATTTTCTTTCTCAAGGGACCCTCGGCCACAAGAGGGCACCCGCTCAAACTCAGGGGCGGAAAATTTCATGGCGACACCAGAAAGTATTTCTTCACAGAGAGAGTGGTTGATCATTGGAACAAGCTTCCAGTGCAGGTGATCGAGGCAGACAGCGTGCCAGACTTTAAGAATAAATGGGATACCCATGTGGGATCCCTACGAGGGTCAAGATAAGGAAATTGGGTCATTAGGGCATAGACAGGGGGTGGGTAAGCAGAGTGGGCAGACTTAATGGGCTGTAGCCCTTTTCTGCCGTCATCTTCTATGTTTCTATGTTAAACTTTTGATTATACTTGCAGTACGACTAAGTCTAGGTCGGCCCATGTCTCGCCCACATCTTGTCCTCACCACTCCTCCTAAAACGCCCCTTTCAGCTCTGGGCGTACAGCGGCACTGAAGAGGTCTAAGTTGTGTTTAGATACTTCTAAACCCCGTTTCGATTATTGGCACTTGGAAGACCTGTCTTTAAGGTCATCCAAGTGCCGATTTGGGTGGGTTTATAGAAGTATTTGTTTTTTGATTATGAGCCCCTAACTTAACCAATGTGTTTAGGACAGTTTGAAGTCTTAACTGGGATGATTTCAAATCTTGATATAAAGAGTTACAGTGATCAGTGTTTAAATACAAGAGTCAGAAGGAAACTTTATTTAGTAGAGAATGGACTGCACATATTTTCTTCATAACAAAAAAAAAAAAAGATTTTTTAATGATGCTGGTAATCTGTAGGTCCAAGTTAAGATGCTGATCAGGTGATTCCAAGATGAAGAGTAGAGAGTTGCACGGGGACAGAAATCCCAACCATCCCCGCCCATCCCCGCCAGGATCCTCTCCGTCCCCACCCGTCCCCATCAGGATCCTCTCCGTCCCCACCCGTCCCTGCAAGGAATTACCTCCATCCCCGCCCGTCCCCATAAAAATCTGCAATTACTTCTGACAGGATCATCAATTCCACAGTTTCTTTTGTGTTTGCGCTGCTGTTTTCCTTGTGGAATCTCTTTGGTGGAACCCTTTCTTTGTTTTATGTTCAGGAGATTAACTTATAAGCCCCCCTCTTTTACTAAGGCTGACATGTCCATTATATTATATGGACGAACCCTGCTTCCAAAGCCTTCCATCCCCATGGGAGTCCCGTGGGCCAGAGAGGGATCCCCGTGGGAGTCCCGTGGACCAGAGGGGGTCCCTGTGGGAGTCTCGTAGGTTAGGGGGGATTCCCGCGGGACTTGCGGGATTCCCGCAATCCCCGTTCCCATGCAGACCTCTAATGAAGAGTACCAAGAAAATATAATAGCATCAGACTTTCCTAGTGTAACCAGGGTTAAACTAGATTTAATTTCAACTTATTCTTAGCCAACCAGTCAGAAATCTTATCCAATTTCTAATGAAGATGTGAAAACTAGAATCAGGGAGCAGGTATTCAAGTTAATAGGCATCAGTATATCATATGTATAAATGAAAAATTGAAATATGATTGAAAGAGCAGAGCCATAGGGGCAATAAACCCTTGGGGAACACCACAGGATAGCACAATTGAAATAGAGTTAATGTGGGGCTAGTGTACACAAATAGAATGTTAGGAATTATCAGAAAAGGAATAGATAACAAAGATGAAAATGTTATAATGCTTTTGTATCACTCTATGGTACGGCCACACCTTCAATACTGTATGTCATTCTGGTTACTGTATCTCAAAAAAAAGAGATATAGTGGAATTAGAAAAGGTACAGAGAAGGGTGACGAAAATGATAAAAGGGATAGGACTACTTCCCTATGGGGAAAGGACTACTTTCCCTATGGGGAAAGGCTAACGTGGCTAGAGCTCTTCAGCTTGGAGAAGAGATGGGTAGATGTGAATCGTTTGTTCACTCTTTCAAAAAATACTAAGAATAGGGGACATGTGATGAAGCTACTAAGTAGTAGATTTTTTAAAAAACTGGAGAAAATATTTCTTCACGCAACGTGTAATTAAACTCTGAAATTCTTTGCCAGAGAATGTGGTGAAATCAGTTAGCTTAGCGGGGTTTTAGAAAAGGTTTAGATACTTTCCTAAATGAGAAGTCCATAAGCCATTATTGAGATAGCTTGGGGAAATCCACTGCTTATTCCTAAAATAAGAAACACAAAATCTGTTTTATTACTTGGGATCTAGCCAGGTACTTGGGACCTGGGTTGGCCTTTGCTGGAAACAGGATACTGTTCTTATGTGAACCAAGAATAGGATCGTCAAGCCATTGTGACATCACAGATGAGGTTGGCTCTTAGGCATTGGTGGAATGAGCCATTATGACATCCCAATATGAGCTCTGGAATGTTGCTACTATTTGAGGTTCTGCCAGGTACTTGGGACCTGGGTTGGCCACTGTTGGAAATAGGATACCGGGCTTGATGGACCTTCGGTCTATCCCAGTATGGCAATTCTTATGTTCTAATGAACTACCTTCCATACAGAACAGAAACCAAGAGAGTACTGTGCCAGCCGCACGTGTCATTAAAGAAGTAGGGTATGATTTCCTAAACGGAAAGCAGCATATTTGTGTAATGAGCAGGAGTTTCGGTCTTCCGTTATCAAGAGTTACTTTGATGTTGTCCAAAAGATCTAGAAGGATTGTGGTGTGTAGAATGGTGGAATGAAACCCTGTTTGATTTGGGTATAAGGTATTAGTCGTTTCAATTCTATAAGCTGGGCAGCAACCCCTTTTTTTTCTGTAACCTTAGCAACTAATGGAAGGTTGGAAATGTGATGAGAATTTGAAAGAGGATGGATGTCTTAGATATTAATAGCATACAGGTATTCAGCAAGGACTGCACTGTATGCTTTATATTTATACAACAATATAATTACAATTGTGGGCTTCAGCATTTTAAAGTGCTCCCTTTTCTTGCTCCCATACACAGTAAACCTCATCCTACTAAATTCTTGCTAGCTAGCACCCCAAGTGGCCCCTTCAGGTGGGCTTTGCAGTAGTAAACCTCTGTGCACTGCCTTCTTCATCCATTAGTTTACCTACATTCTTCAGTAAATGAGCTGTTGAGATGGAAAATGGACAGGATGAAGAAATAGGCATTGAAATGCTAAAACAAATCAGGAATCTGACAACATATGGGGTCTTTTGCTAAAGTGCAGCAAGCAATTAGGGCTGGATTCTATAGAGCTGCATGCCAGATTTTCAACAATAGCTCAGATTTGGACATGCAAGTTATACAATAATAAGAACATAAGAATCGCCATACTGGGGCAGACCGAAGGTCCATCAAGAACAGTATCCTGTTTCCCAACAGTGGCCAGCTCAGGTCCCAAGTACCTGGCAGAACCTCAAATAGTAGCAACATTCCAGAGCTCATATTGGGATGTCATGATGGCTCATTCCACCAATGCCTAAGAGCCAACCTCATCTGTGATGTCACAATGGCTTGATTATCCTATTCTTGGTTCACATAAGAACAGTATCCTGTTTCCCAACAGTGGCCAGCTCAGGTCACAAGTACCTGGCAGAACCTCAAATAGTAGCAACATTCCAGAGCTCATATTGGGATGTCATAATGGCTCATTCCACCAATGCCTAAGAGCCAACCTCATCTGTGATGTCACAATGGCTTGATTATCCTATTCTTGGTTCACATAAGAACAGTATCCTGTTTCCAACAAAGGCCAACCCAGGTCCCAAGCACCTAGCTAGATCCCAAGTAGCATAACAGATTCTATGTTGCTTATCCTAGGAATAAGCAGTAGATTTCCCCAAGCCAACTCAATAATTGCCTATGGACTTCTCTTTTAGGAAATTATCCAAACCTTTTTTAAACTCTGCTAAGCTAACTGATTTCACCACATTTTCCAACAACGAGTTTAATTACACATTGTGTGAAGAAATATTTTTTTTAGTTTATTTTAAATCTACAACTTAATTGCTTCATTGTAGGCCCCCTTGTCCTAGTATCTTTGGAAAGAATGAATAAGCAATTCACATCTACCCTTTCCACTTCACTTATTATTTTATAGATCTCTATCATATCACCCCTGAGCTGTCTCTTCTCCGAGCTGAAAAGCCCTAGCCGCTTTAGCCTTTCCTCATCCCTTTTATAATTTTCCTCATTCTTCTTTGTATTGAGTAATGTATTTCGCTGACCAAAAAATAATAATAATAATTTTAAAATTTTTATATACCGCCAAAGCCAAAGTAGTTCAAGGCGGTTTACAATAAGAAGAGCTCAACAGTCAGCAAAAAAATAACAATGAAGTCTTTGAATACATGAAAATTTGTAGGGAGGAAGAGAGACAGAGTAAAAGTCCCATGTAAGTACAATACCGGGAGACATGCAAGTAGAATACCAGGGTAAGTACATATGAGGATCATATATCCTTCATATTCATGAAGGTGGCCTTGAAAAAGGCAGTTTTGTATGTCAGTGATGGCTGAGTAATTGGTGGGCCACCCTCTGTTCTTGATTACCTGTTTGCAATGTGTGGGCATTGAGAGAACCAATTTGATAAGGTGATCATGGGTGACAACACGATTCAAGGCTGCAATGATGACTCAATCAACTCATGTTTTGATGTTGGATGCCTCATAGATATCTTCCAGTTTACCTTGTGCCACAAATTCTCGATTGGATTCAGATTCAGAAATTGGGCAGGCCAGTCGATTGACTCAATGTTGCTCTGATGCTTGTAGTTGATCACCTATTTGGAACGATGACAAGGTGTGTTGTTATCTTGGAACAGGAACTGGCCTGGAAACAGCTGCTGAGCTGATGGCACCATGCATTGTTGCAGTATTGAGATGTATTTCGTCCCATTGACCATTCCATCGATGATGTGCATACGTCCGACACCACTGGCAGACATGCAGCCCCAGACCATGACCTTCAAAGGATGCTTCACAGTGAGGTTGAGGCACTCAGGCTTGAATGTCTTTTCAGGAAACCTCCTCACGTAGGTGTGTTAAAAGCTTACAGTGCAGCAAGGCAGAAGGGACAGAGTCGAGAGTTGAAGAGAAGGGCACAGATAGGAAGGACTTACCAGCTGAGCGGAGCTCACGGGGTGGGGGGGAATCATAGGGGGGAGATAAGTGAAGAGATTACTGCTACCACGGTAATAGTGACCAAGTTGGTCTAGGTCCTCCCCATTACCGTGGTAATTACCGCAGTAACCATGGAAATATCATGGTAACAATTACTGTCACACTCTCTAAGTCAGTGGTCTCAAACTTGTGGCCCACAGGCCGCATGCAGCCCACCAGATACTATTTTGAAGCCCTCGGTATTATAAAGAATGATTCTTTATGGAAAACGTGTGCCTTAAGTGTTCGGCAGTCGCTGTAACCTCACGCAAGCACTTTCTTGCTTCTGTACGCGATTGTGAGGTACAGTCCAATCACGTGCAGATGCAGGAAAGCGCTTGCGTGAGGTTACAGCAGTGAAGCGGGCAACGTTCCAGAGTAGAGAATGACACGGTGACAAAATTCATCACCATTCCCGTCCCCGCGGATAATCGCGGGAAACCATCTTCATGTCATTCTTTAAGGAGAGAGGGAAGAATCAGAGTATGAATGGCCACAACCACTGACCCGCAAGCTTTGCTTTGAAGAATGCTGGGGTAGAAGGACTGAGGTTGAAACAGACACTACAGAATGACAGTCTCTGGTATCCAGAGCAGATATTGTGATGTCATAATGCCTCATTCCACCAGTGCCTAAGAGCCAATCACATCAGTGATGTCACAATGGCTTCATTATCCTTGGCTCACATAAGAATCAGAGTCTGAATGGCCACAACCACTGACCCGCAAGCTTTGCTTTGAAGAATGCTGGTGTAGAAGGACTGAGGTTGAAATAGACACTAGAAAATGACATGGGATTATTTCCCGCGGTTATCCGCGGGGACGGGAACGGTGATGAATTTTGTCACCGTGTCATTCTCTATTCCAGAGCATAAGGTAAACATTGGAGGCAGTGCAGCTTGTGCGTGTGTCCGGTGCTGGAGGAGGTGAGAGCTGAAGGCGGTTGCGGATGCGACCGCCGGACACTTAAGGTACAGGTTTTCCATAAAGAATCATTCTTTATAATACCGAGGGCCTCAAAATAGTTGGTCCAAAATCTCTTGCAGTTGATACTTTGATAGTTTTTCACTTTCTGCATGTTGCACTGCTTTCAGCTGTGTATAGCTGAAATTATCAGAAGCAATTAAGGAAAGATTTATGAACTATATTACAACTAAATGACTTATAAGATTTATAAACTGTATTACAACTACATGACAACTCTGCATGTGGTAAAACTCGTTATAGTTACTATAATGAGTTTTGCCTCATGCAAAGTTGTCATTTAAAAAAAATATAATATTAACTATTTTTTCTGCGGCCCTCCAAGTACCTACAAATCCAGAATGTGGCCCTTCAAAGGGTTTGAGTTTGAGACTGCTGCTCTAAGTGGCAACAGTCTCAGGGCTCCTTTTACAAAGCCATGCTGGTGATTCCCAAGCAACAAACGCGACAAAGCCTGTTCTGTTCCTATGGACTTTATCACATTTGTCGCTTGGGAGCCTTCAGTTTGGCTGGCATCATTTTGAATAACTGCACTAGAAGGCCAAAAGTGAGTGGGGATCACTCCTGTCCCAGTTCAATCCATGGATGGGATAAGTGACTTTGAGGGGTGCTGAGGGGGATCCAGAGGGAGAACCTAAGAAGCCATTGATTGATTGATTTTTTATGATGTTTTTCATTCTCTATATGAGATTAAGTTGTATTTATTTTGGTGTTTATTCTTTTTAGTTGGACAAAACCTGAAGCAAAATAAATTACCAAAGAAAATTTCAAAAATCCCCATGCAATGAAAAAAGAAAACAAATGTATTTCTACCAGTGTCCCTATGTATTAGATCGAGAAAATATAATGAGGTTCAAGCTGTTCTCTGTAAAATTACATTGGAGACACAGCAATGTTTATTTATAGGCGAGGCTTGTAGGAATCTCATCATGCACAAATCGTCTGCAATGGCTGTAGATTTTATCAACATGCTTTGAAAATATTTACCTTTGAAGGAAGCTATGAAAGTAAATCAGCTGTAAAAATGCAAGAGCACCATTCTTTATTTGCAGTCTAATAATAATAAAAAAAGTCATGCGCTTTTAGAATAAAGTCTTAGATTGGTGAGATGATTTTTTTCTATTCAATCTTTTCCTATAGAAGCTTTCCATTGATATCCTCTTGCTGATCTGCTTTGTACAGTTTGTTGTTACATCCGTCTGAAAAACACCATTAGTTCTTCATTCATTCTCCCATTTAGCTTGTTAAATGACATTTCATCTAAAGCCTTGAACGGATTTATTTTAAATTTCAGCTACGATGGAATTCCCAGTTGGAAAATACAATTCTTTTCATTCTATGACAACATAGACCAGACTAGTGCTTCTCAACCCAGTCTTTGGTGCACACCCAGCCAGTTGTGTTTTCAGGCTATCCACAACGAACGAGCCTGAGATAGACTTGCATGCACTTTTCCTTGGAATGCAAACCTAACATAGTAACATAGTAGATGACGGCAGATAAAGACCTGAAAGGTCCATCCAGTCTGCCCAACCTGATTCAATTTCAATTTTTTCTTCTTAGCTATTTCTGGGCAAGAATCCAAAGCTCTACCCGGTACTGTGCTTGGGTTCCAACTGCCGAAGTCTCCGTCAAATCTCACTCCAGCCCATCTACACCCTCCTGGCCATTAAAGCCTTCTCCAGCCCATCCTCCCCCAAACGGCCATATACAGACACAGACTGTGCAAGTCTGCCCAGTACTGACCTTAGTTCAATATTCACTATTATTATTATTTTTTTTTAAATTTAATTTAATTTCTTTGATTGATTTGCATAATCCAAATCTAATGTGATTTACATAAATTCAAAATTAAGTAAAATAATAAAACCGACAAACATAACATTCAATACTAATACAGTAATACATGTAAGGAGGGAGGCGGCTGACAGCAATTGGCATAAATATAAGTCTAAAAAAAATAAAAGTAAAAATAAAACAAGGGGAAGGTCCAAAGACACAGAAGATTCTAGATCCTCTGTGTTCATCCCACGCTTCTTTGAACTCCGTCCTTGACTAGTTCGAGTTTCAAGTTTAATTAAAAATTTGATTAAATCGCAGTTTCATATTTCAAAGCGATGCACGGTATAAAAATAGGGAAGACGGACTGCATTTATTACAATAAGATGTGGACCAAACATATAAGTACAAAAAAGGGAAAAGGGTGGAACTAGAAATTAATTTAAAAACGAGAGAGACAAAAAAAGGTTAAAACAAGAAGGGAAGGGGTGACTTTATCCATTAAAATTAAGATAGCCTCGTAGAAAATTCAAGTTTCAAATGCATCGTTGTAGAGCCAACACTTGTGTACTTAACACTGCTCAAACTTAGTCCAAACTTTTCAGCATCGTGTGCAAACTTAGCCAGTCCCAAAACAAAACATTCCACAAAATGGCAATTCAGATATAGTTCCAAACTCGGTGGCTTCTTACCAATCTTTGGTCAGATAAATTTATCTTCGTTTGCCCATTCAGGGCTCTCAAGAGTCCAGCCCCTTTGGGCTACAGGGCTTGGCTCCTCTCTGGCGAACTATGAGGCTTTTGGCTTCTCTTTGTAATTCTCTAAAGCAGGGGGTGTCCAACCTTTTGGCTTCCCTGGGCCGCATTGGCTGAAAAAAATGTTTCTGTTGCCGCACAAACGTGCAAACGCTGCAGTAAGACGGAAAGATGGTATAAAGATGGACGGAAGGATGGTATAAAGATGGACGATCAGATCAGCAGGACGTATAATTAGACAATTTTCGAAAGTAAAAAAAAGTTGGACGTATCTTTTGAAAATGTCTTAGGCTCTTTTTAACTTTGGACGACTTGCGATATGGACGTAAACGGACTTAGACGTCCCCTTCGACTATGCCCCTCTGTGTGTTTTATGATTACTGCACACTGCTTAGAAGCCTGATTAGGCGGTATAAGACATCTATATATATAAAATCGGAGGTATGTATGTGTGTATGTATGTGTGTGTGTATGTGCCGCGATCACGCAAAAACGGCTTGACCGATTTGAACGAAACTTGGTATGCAGATCCCTCACTACCTGGGATGATATGTTCTGGGGGTCTCGCGGCCCACCTGCACACGTGGGCGGAGCTACAAACATAAAATCAGATTTCACCCATTCATGTCAATGGAAAAAATGTAAAAAGCTGCCATTCTCACAGTAATTCACAAACGGCTTGACCGATTTGAACGAAACTTGGTATGCAGATCCCTCACTACCTGGGGTGATATGTTCTGGGGGTCTCGCGGCCCTCCTGCACACATGGGCGGAGCTACAAACAGAAAATCAGATTTCCCCCATTCATGTCAATGGAAAAAATGTAAAAAGCTGCCATTCTCACTGTGACCAATTTGGACGAAACTTGGTATGCAGATCCCTCACTACCTGGGATGATATGTTCTGGGGGTCTCGCGGCCCACCTGCACATGTGGGCGGAGCTACAAACATAAAATCAGATTTCACCCATTCATGTCAATGGAAAAAATGTAAAAAGCTGCCATTCTCACAGTAATTCAAAAACGGCTTGACCGATTTGAACAAAAATTGGTATGCAGATCCCTCACTACCTGTGGTGATAAGTTCTGGGGGTCTCGCGGCCCACCTGCACACGTGGGCGGAGCTACAAACAGAAAATCGGATTTCACCCATTCATGTCAATGGAAAAAATGTAAAACGCTGCCATTCTCACTGTAATTCAAAACCGGCTTGACCGATTTGAACAAAACTTGGTATGCAGATCCCTCACTACCTGGGGTGATATGTTCTGGGGGTCTCGCTGCCCACCTGCACACTTGGGCGGAGCTACAAACAGAAAATCAGATTTCACCCATTCATGTCAATGGAAAAAATGTAAAAAGCTGCCATTCACACTGTAATTCCAACTATAAAACACTTTCTATGACACTATAACCACTAGGGACATCGTTTCTATTCTACCACGGACACCATACATATAGAGTTTGTATGTTCTAACTGTGTTTGTAACTGTTTCCTTCATGCACCCCAGTTCATAATGTTATTACATTACATGAGTACTCACATATCCTGAACTAGGAACACAGGTTCCATTCTGAACCGGGAACAAACTACATGGAGTTTCTTTTCAACCTGAGTTTCCACATATTGAGTTGTTTAAATCAATACTGAAACTTTTGGATGCCACTTATTCCAACCGATCTTCATTTTCAGTTTAAGAGATTGCAATTCCAGTGAGACTTGCATTCTCTATCACAATCAACAAATCACAGGGACAGACTATTACATACTGTGGAGTGGATTTAAGATCCCCCTGTTTTTCCCATGGACAACTTTATGTTGCTTGATCAAGGGTGGGTTCACCCAAGAATTTATATGTTCTTGCTCCTGGAGGTGAAACTAAAATTGTTGTTTATAATCAAGTTTTGTGTTAGTTGTATTGTATTCATTTTGTCAAATATTTCACATTATAATTTGATTATTGTACTTTTTATAAAGCTGTAAAAAAATAATTTCATTCACCACTATAAAGTATCTTTATTTCAATCCATTTACTGTGTTATTGCTATAATTAAATACCCGTGCAACGCCGGGTCATCAGCTAGTTTTAAATAAACTTGAAACTTAACTTGCTAGTGGTAAGCTTGAGTCTGAGGCTTTTTCCTCCTTCTTAAAACAAACCCAGCCCATTGTGAGCTACATGTGTTTAGAGCAATCCTTGTGACAGGAAGGTTTGTAAATTCCACGGGGGTTGGTTTGGAGAGTGGAGTATAGTTCTGGGTCCCCATCTCTGCAGTCCACGGCACTGACCACTAGGCTACTCCAGGGACCTGTTTGCTGCTCTAAGATGAATGTTCACTATATTTGCAGCTGCCATAGAATCTGGTATTTCCTCTCACTTTCACCGCTTAGGGAGGTACAGAGGTGGTTGGGGTCAGTGACAACTAGTGCAGTGGTCTCAAACTCAAACCCTTTGCAGGGCCACATTTTGGATTTGTAGGTAGTTGGAGGACCTCAGAAAAAAAATAGTTAATGACTTATTAAAGAAATGACAATTTTGCATGAGGTAAAACTCTTTATATATATAAAATCGGAGGTATGTATGTGTGTATGTGTGTGTGTATGTGTGTATGTGCCGCGATCACGCAAAAACGGCTTGACCGATTTGAACGAAACTTGGTATGCAGATTCCTCACTACCTGGGATGATATGTTCTGGGGGTCTCGCGGCCCACCTGCACACGTGGGCGGAGCTACAAACATAAAATCAGATTTCACCCATTCATGTCAATGGAAAAAATGTAAAAAGCTGCCATTCTCACAGTAATTCAAAAACGGCTTGACCGATTTGAACGAAACTTGGTATGCAGATCCCTTACTACCTGGGGTGATATGTTCTGGGGGTCTCGCAGCCCACCTGCACACATGGGCGGAGCTACAAACAGTAAATCAGATTTCACCCATTCATGTCAATGGAAAAAATGTAAAAAGCTGCCATTCTCACAGTAATTCAAAAACGGCTTGACCGATTTGAACGAAACTTGGTATGCAGATCCCTCACTACCTGCAGTGCTATGTTCTGGGGGTCTCGTGGCCCTCCTGCACATGTGGCCGGAGCTACAAATAGAAAATCAGATTTCACCCATTCATGTCAATGGAAAAAATGTAAGAAGCTGCCTTTCTCCCTGTAATTCAAAAACGGCTTGACCGATTTGAACGAAACTTGGGATGCAGATCCCTCACTACCTGGGGTGATATGTTCTGGGGGTCTTGCGGCCCACCTGCACACGTGTGCGGAGCTACAAACAGAAAATCGGATTTCACCCATTCATGTCAATGGAAAAAATGTAAAACGCTGTGGGACCGATTTGAACGAAAATTGGTATGCAGATCCCTCACTACCGGGGGTGATATGTTCTGGGGGTCTCGCGGCCCACATGCACACGTGGGCGGAGCTACAAACAGAAAATCAGATTTCACCCATTCAAGTCAATGGAAAAAATGTAAGAAGCTGTGGGACCGATTTGAACGAAACTTGGTATGCAGATCCCTCACTACCTGGGGTGATATGTTCTGGGGGTCTCGCGGCCCACCTGCACACGTGGGAAGGGTGGGTTCACCCAAGAATGTATATGTTCTTGCTCCTGGAGGTGAAACTAAAAATGTTGTTTATAATCAATTTTTGTGTTAGTTGAATTGTATTCATTTTGTCAAATATTTCACATTATACTTTGAATATTTTACTTTTTATAAAGCTGTAACAAAATTATTTCATTCACCACTATAAAGTATCTTTATTTAAATCCATTTACAGTGTTATTGCTATAATTAAATACCCGTGCAACGCCGGGGCATCAGCTAGTAGTTTATAAATCTTTCCTTTTGGCTAAGTCTTAATGCTAATATTGTCATTTATAGCTAAAGAGACATATGATCAAGAAACTGTTTGATTTTACTTTTGTGATTATGATAAACATACCAAGGGCCTCAAAATAGTACCTGGCGGGCCGCATGTGGCCCCCGGGCCGCAAGTTTGAGACCACTGCACTAGGGGATTAAGGGGGGGTCATGCCTTTATCCCTCCACCTGGACAGTTTGGGCACCTTTTTTTTTTACAATGTTCCATTATTGCAGAACCCCACCCCATAATCATAGTCCCGCCCAAAACATGCCCTGTTGGGATATAGATGAACCACAGAGAAAAACATCTTAAAAGACGCCTTTGAAGATTAAGGCCGTCTTTTACCAAGGGCGCACGAATCAATTTAGCACGTGCATGTTAGTCTATGGATGCGTTGCGTTTAGAGCACGCTAATCGGTTAGCGCACCTTAGTATAAGAAGGGGTAAATCTCTGCTCCAAGCTCCTTATTCTTCAAGGAAACAGAATCATTCCGTAGAAATTCCAGGAAGCTCCAAACATTTCCTTAACCTAATTGTATTTCCCATATTTGTTTCTTTCCTATAATTATTGTAGTTCTACCTCTGTCCCTTTTGTATCAGGTTATTTCTTGTCTGATTTTGTCTATGTTTTAATTTGTAATACTATGTCCCTGTTTTTACCCTGTACATCGCTTAGAAATAGTATAAGCAATATCATCAAATTTTAAATAAACCTGAAACCTGAAAAATAGTAATTTTGATGTTTTGGCAAAAAAAAAAAAAAAAAAAGGTCCAACTGCCATTTTGTGCTGGGTTGTTTTTTTTTTTTTGGGGGGGGGACCTTTTTCTGTTTCAAAAATAAACCCCATAACCTTTTACATTCAAAGCAACATTTTGAAAAGGATTTAAAATCATAATTGAAACCTCAAGGTTGAACGTCTCAAGTGCCACTACTATCTTAATAAGATCTGCTGATATCGAGCCTGTTCTAAAGCAGATAATGACATGGATTGTGTATGGCTTAAACATCTATGTTAGAAAATGCCTAAAATATCAACCGATCTCAACAGGCACATAAATGTTTATGTTATGGAAAAGCAAAAAAAAAAAAAAAAAAAAAAATTGTTTATATGCTTGAAAAGAAACATTTATCTTAGCTATTTAAGAAACATACACATTTACGAGGGTCAGCTCAAGAGACTGTGGTATCCTGAGTCAACTTTTGCTTTGGTGATTCCCCCCCTCCCCCACTCGACTCGATTCTTCCTCACATCAGCTCCCTTCTACTCAGTCAGTATACCTCCTGGTTCATCGCAGGGGACCTGGCGACAGGATGATCTGATTTCCACTCGTTCTTGCCCTAGTGGATCCTTCAAAATGGTGCTGTTAAGGGGTTCAAGCTACCATATAATAAAACACAAAGCTCTCATATAGCAGCTTAAACCTCTCCATCTCCCCCGGGCTAGTACTGAAAAACTATTGCTAGAGGTCAGCAGCATCATTCTGAATAAGGCTCTGGAATATCAATATACCTTCAGGTTGAAAAGCTAGAAGGATGCTATGGTGCATAGGGAGCGATATGGCCAGTATTGATGCCCCTGTGTAAGACTTTGGTGAGACCTCATTTAGAATATTGTGTACAATTCTGGAGGCCACAACTTTTTTTTTTAAATCTTTATTGAGTTTTCAAAGCTAACAAAAATGCAATATAGTATCTATACAAATAATAATAATCATATATGCACTTATAATCAATCAGTATCCATAGAACAGTAGCCCCACCCCCCACCCACCCAATATTTTCATAAGGGAATAGAACCATACAAAATAAATACCCCCTCCCGCCCTCCCTCCTCCTGGGTGTGTGTGTATTGTACTAATAGAATTAAAGAAAAAGACAACTATAATGAATCCACAAAAGACATCAATGGGCCCCAAATTAACTTGAATCTCTTAGTATGCCCCAGCATATCCGCATTCATCTTCTCATACCTATAACTTAAGCATACGTTTGCCCACCAAAAAGTAAAGCTAAGGTGATCCCAGTTCTTCCAATTGCGAGTAACCATTTGCATGGCTATCCCGGTCATAATAAGGAAAAGCCGACATTTATATCTGTCCAATGAGGGCTTCAGATGTAATATCATTCCACATATGACTACCTCATATGTCAATTGAATTGATGACTCAAGAATAGCATTAATTTATCCCCATATCAACTTCCAAAAATTGAGTATCAAAGGACAATAGAACAGCAGATGATCCAGTATTCCTATATCAAGAAGGCAGTACCAGCATCTATTAGATTTAGAACTGTCTAACTTTTGTAACCTAATCGGGGTCCAAAAAGTTCTATGTAACAAGAAAAACCATGTTTGTCTCATAGATGCTGACGCTGTACATCTCATCCTCCAAGACCAAATCTGTGGCCATTGAGTAGCAGAAATTTGCTGCTTTATCTCAATGCTCCAAATGTCTCTGACTAGTTTTTGGTTTCTTATTCATATAACCAGATAGTAATTTGTACCACTGAGCGGCCTGATGCCCTAGGAAATCTGTCTGGAAGCACAAGACCTGCAAGGAGGCCGCAACTTAAAAAAGATATAAAAAGGATGGAGTCGGTCCAGAGGAAGGCTACTAAAATGGTGTGTGGTCTTTGTCATAAGACATATGGAGACAGACTTAAAGATCTCAATATGTATATTTTGGAGGAAAGGTGGGAGAGGGGAGATATGAGAGAGATGTTTAAATACCTACGTGATGTAAATGTGCATGAGTCGAGTCTCTTTCATTTGAAAGGTAGCTCTGGAACAAGAGGGCATAGGATGATGTTAAGAGGTGATAGGATTAATCTAGGGAAATACTTTTTTTCAGAAAGGGTGGTAGAGGTGGTGAGGACAGAGACTGTGTCTGAATTCAAGAAAGCCTGGGATAGGCACCTGGGATCTCTCAGAGAGAGAAAGAGATAATGGTTACTGCGGATGGGCAGACTGGATGGGCCTTTTGGTCTTTATCTGCCGTCATGTTTCTATGACATAAGTTGGGTTACAGAACCTTGATCTTTTATGTGAACCGTATGATAGGTGATATATCAAATTTTTAATAAACCTGAACAGCCCTAAACTATGAAATACATCACCTCTCTCTTTGCAACTGGACTGTAATCTGCACGCTTTCAGAAATAATTTGACAATTTAAAAAAATTTATTTTAAAAGTCATTAATGTTGACTTGAACTGCAGCGATGGTTTTATCTAATGGCCTCTTTATTTAGCTTTAATTGTAATGTGATGTTGGTTTTATTTTTTATTGCGCATGTTATGTGGTACCCCACTGAGGACAGTAGATTGGGCAGTATATAATTATGTAAATAAATAAAATCCCTACATAGAATCTGTATGCCAACGGAATATCTGGTCTCAGCAATGCACTTAAAACACAGACAGACAGACCCTCAGCTAGTACAGAATTAGTGATCACAAATTAAAAATAAAAATATACACACAAATTAAACTGAAACTCCAGGAAACCACACTCTGCGTGCAGTAGAACACCAGAGCAATAGGCGCTGTGACGCCACTATAGTATGCAAAATATAAAAATAGCAGATTTAGGGCTCCTTTTACGAAGCCACGTTAGCAGCTTTATCGCACGGGACTTTTCTTCACGCGCTAACCCCCAAGCTAGCCGAAAAACTACCACCTGCTCAAGAGGAGGCGGTAGCGGCTAGCATAGCCAGCAGTTTAGCGCTTGCTAATATGCGCGTTAAACCGCTAACGCGGCTTTGTAAAAGGAGCCCTTAAATTCCAAAGATCAATGTATCCATTCATCAAACTGAAAATAATTTGTCTAATATCTCTCCATTCCTCCCTCTTATTTTCCAGCATCTCTCCCTTTCTTTCCATTCTGTGTCTGGATTCAACATCTTTCCCTTCCTTCTACTCTGGGTTCCAACATCCCTTCGTCTTTCCTTCCTTTCTTTCTCCCATTGTCCAGGATCTCCCCTTCCCTCCTCAAAACTCTAGGTGAAGATGTAGGTCAGGGGTGTCCAACCTGCAGCCCGAGGGCTGCATGCGGCCCTGTGAAGTATTTTGTGCGGCCCCGGTCAAGGGCGATGCAGTGTTTTCCTCTGCTACCATTGGGTGTTTACTGTCTTGCCGGCTCAATATCCTCTGCCTTGCTGCAGCGTTTGCGCGACCCCTAGAAATATTTTTTTTGGCCAATGCGGCCCAGGGAAGCCAAAAGGTTGGAAATCCCTGATGTAGGTCAAACATCTCACCCTCCCTCTGCGACCCCAGAGATAGACACATTAGTAAGTGGTGTCTGTGGCCTAATTCACACTCCTGTTTTCCCTACTTTCTGTCTCTCCTCACACAAGACTAGTGAAGGGTTCCCCTCCAATGAGCATGCAAATGTTACCCCTGAGGACAAGGGTTTATTCTCAGAGATTGAAATGGAGTTTCTGGAAAACCCCTGGTAGCTTGGGGAGGCAGGAGGGGAGGGGGATGTGCTTTGTGCTGTTTTCCCACAGTATTTAGTAATTAGGTCTTTGCACAAATGGGTCCTTTGCTCCAATACCAAGAGCTAGCGGTAAAAGAACGCATTTGAACAGCAGTGTACAGTACTTCCCCGAAATTCACGGGGGTTACGTTCTCGGAGTGACGGCAAACATTGAAAAACCGCGAATATCAGATGAGTACTGTGATCAGTGCAGGAGCAGAACAGCGACAGGTGAGGGGGGTGGGGTGCGTGAACAAAGACCCAACGGCTCCCTCGTCCTAGCTTACCACATGAATTCTTCTCTGACCCGAGCACGCCCCCACGGTGTCTGGAGCGAAACAGTCCCAGTCGGAAAAAGTGCTGTAACTTCAGACACCTGAAGTGAGGGAAAACCCGCGAATTAGTGAGTCCGCAAATTCAGAACCGCAAATTCGCGAGAGCATACTGTACATCAATAACGCTGTCCCTTGATGGCTAGAGAGTAGCGCTGAAATGAGCCACTCAACCCAAGGAGACCCGCAATTGTTCATTCCTATGTACCTGCGTACCTTGTTCCTATAAGTAGAAAAAGGGCTGTGAAGTTCTCCTAACTGTGTCAGGGATATTGAAGACTGATAAGACTGGACTAGTGAAGCTGAACTACATCCTGACTTGTTTGCGTGGCCTTATCTTCCAGAAACATAGCTCACTGTGGCATTTGATGCTGTTTAAATGCTCCAGGCTCTACGGTCTTTATCTGTCATCAGATTCTATCTTGCTATGAATAAATCTCTGCTTGTACGCTGCAGGAAATTGAAAAGTTGTCGAGTTGCTGAGGTGAAATCATGTTATATATTTCAATCTATCACGCAGCAAGTACTTAATGGATTTAAGTGACAGATCATGGAATGTCATACTGTAAATTATAGCAGTCTGAACTCCCTCCAGCCTCATAAGATATCACTTATACCGATACTTACAATATGCTTTGGGAATCATGGCAACTGGTGCGCTTCTCCTGTCTGAAAAAAATCACAGGGCTTTATTCAGTATAATTTATTCCCCCAGAGGCACGGATTCTATAAAAGACGCCTAAAGGTAGGCACCTAGATTGGCACGCCTAGCCGATATATTTATTTTGATTTCTATTCTGTTGTCCCCAAAGACCTCAGAATGGGTTACAGGTTCAACATACGTGGTGTATAGTTAAGAGGTTACAATTTACACTAGATTTGCCATAATTTCAGTACAAGTTTCTGATACAAGTTTTATCTTAGCTAGACACATATTAAGGGTCTAATGCTAATATACCGTATTTTTCGCTCCATAAGGTGCACTTTTCCCCCTAAAAAAGTGGGTGGAAATAAAGGTGCGTATTATAGAGCGAATACCGCGCAAACGCCCCCCCCCCCCCGGTACCTTTCTGCAATCCTGGCAGTCCAACGCTGCATCGGCACGCTCCCCCGCTGGACGGCTGCCTGAGTCCCCATCTGCCGCAGCAGCGAGAGGCAGGTGCGAGACCCGCCCAAATGGCTGTAGTCAGCTCCTGCGAGTCTCGTGAGAACCAACGTCAGCCATCCAGGCAGCAGAATGGGACCAGGCAGGTGCCATCGGGGTTCGCGCCTGCCTCTCGCTGCCGCAGCAGGTGGGAACTGGGGCGGCTGTCCAGCAGGGGAGCCTCTGATGCAGCGCTGGACCACTGGGATTGCAGAAAGGTATTTACCCTGCCTGCCTGTCTGCAGAAAGGTACCGGGGAGGGGGGGGGGGGGCCCTCCTGCCAGAACTAAATTAAACAGGAGGCTTCATATCATAAATAGAAGTTGAGGCTGGCTAGTTTTTCAACTCCTGGTACAAAATATTTCCTTTGGAGGTGTCACATGGCTGATGAGATCATCACTTGTTTAAATTTACAACAAATGTAGAGCTGAGGCAAGAGGCCTTGTGCTGGACATGTAAATAGCTTTTTTTTTCTTTTAAAAGAGGAAATAAAAATGTAAAGGTATCGGAAATGTGTATTTTCCAAAGCTGAGCAGGAAACAGAAATATTTCCCTGCCTGTCCTGTACCTTGTCCCTACCTACTTGCCAGCCACTAGGTCTGCCTGCCCTTTGCCCTATCCCCACCTGCCCTGTGCCTTATCCCGGCCTACCACTAAACCACCAGAGGGGGGACAGGGTACAGAGCCTGGCAGGGAGTGTGGGGTTGGGTGCAGAGCCTTGCAGAGAGAATTTGGTTCAGAATGGGGTTTTTTTTTCTTGTTTTCCTCCTCTAAATCTTGGGTGCATCTTATGGTCAGGTGTGTCTTATGGAGCGAAAAATACGGTATATAATATACAGTTTACCGGTTATATAAGTGCCTAACTTAATTTTCTTAATTGGCGATGATAATTGGAAGTGCCTTTAAAAACCATTAAAAAAACATTTACAAATTAATTAGCTGGTAGATGCCTACCACTTTAAGGTAGGCATCTACACTGAGACTCCTACCAGCAAATAAACATGATTAGGAGTGGATTCGGGATGGATTTTGGACTTGATTTTACCTAAGCGCCACTAAACGTCTAGCTTAGGAACATTCATTTAGGCCAAGAAAACCCTGGCCTAAATGGCAATGCGCCTAGGGTTTTAATGCCTACCAGTGCCTAAGAAAGCTTAAGTGCTGGTAGGTGTGATTCTATAAATGGCGCCTAGTAGATGAGTGATAAACATACTCAACAGAGCTTAGGCATTAAGTGCTGTTTATAGAATCAGGGCCAGAGAGGGTAATTTCAAGTTTTAAATTTATTAATTACTCAACATGCAATTAAACTCTGGAATTCATTAGCAGAGATTGTGGTGAAAGAAGTTAGCTTAGCTGGGTTTAAAAAAGGTTTGGATAATTTCCTAAAAGAAAGGTCCATAAGCAGTGGCATAGTAAAGGGGGCGGTCCACCCAAAGTGCCATCTTGCTCAGGGTGCTGGTAACCCTTCTCTTCTCCACCCCCTTTCTCACTCCTCCCCCTGCCGTGCGCACACTCCTTCCCTTCCTCCATACCTTTTTAACTTCAGCGCAAAAAGCCACCAACTTGCTACCTGCGTTGGCTTTGGCTTTCTCTCTGATGTCATTTCCAGGACCCATGCCTAGGAAGTGACATCAGAAAACGCGCCAAAGCCGATACAGGTAGTAAGATGGTTAAAAAGGTACGGGGAAAGGGGTGTGTTCGTGCAGCAGGGGGGGTAGGAAGGGGCCCCACTCACCCTCACTATTCCACTGTCTATAAGCCATCTTAGTGAAATTGTCTTACCTTTCAGAATTTTTGGCAGTACTCAAATGTGAAATGAAATACCCAAGGCTTGCCTAGATCCCCAATAGGAATGCCAAAATATGCCTTGTAGGCATCACGCATCTTAACAAATGCTTCTATGGAGTACATTTTCTCTCTAATCTTGATAAATGGTCCTCATACATCGCAAAATGCATCTGATGGATATTTACACTAGAGAGTTGCGCGGAGACAGAAATTCCACCTGTCCCTGCCAAAATCCCACCTGTCCCCGTGAGGAATCCCCTCCGTCCCCGCCCATCCCTATAAACTTCAGAAATAGTTATTTCAATTAATTATGCTACTGAATTAAAGGCTCTGGTAGAGACTCATTTACAAATAAGCAAAGACACTTTATTAATTTGGAAATATTAATTTGTAAATGGGTATCTACCAGAGCCTCTAATGTAAATATAAAATATAAATACTCAGCTGATGAGAACCCCCAAGCTGTCAGCTCAGGACTTCCTTTGCAGTTGGCCGGGGGTCCCTTTTGCCAAGCTTGGCAGGCAGCAGTAGCGTCCCTGAGTCACAGATGCTGGCACATCAGTGGCTTATGGATGTTGCCAGCGACTGCTGTGCTTGGTGGAGGGGAGTTCTGGCCGTCTCTAGAGGAGGTCCTCTGCTGGCGGTACTTGGGGATCCCCACCAGTCACAGCAAGGGTCAGCAAGTACTTCAACACTGTATAAATAAAACTAGAAATGCATTTCCTTTTCTTTTGAACACAATACAAAGACATCTGCTATATACATTTCCCAAAGCTAACATATTTAGTAAATAAATTCTATTTTTTACTTTTGTTGTCTGGAGACTTATTTTTTCCATAAAGTTGGTCCCAGTTTCTTTTTTCCGCTTTCCCATCTTCTGTAAATTCTTCTGTTGCTGTCCACTGGTTCCCCCTACCATGGTCCAGCATTTATCCTTTTCTCATCTTTCGTGCCTGCCCACCAGCCCCAAGCTCAACATTTCTCCTTCTGTTCTATCATCCCTCTCCAGCACCATGCCACATATCTCCCTCCATTCCCTTCACCACTATGTTCAACATTCCTCCCTCTTGCATCCATTTCAATCTGTTTCACTGTTACCTTTCCACCACAATATTTCTCCCTCTCATCTGTACCTCACTCCCTCCCTATGACCAAAAATTCTCCTTTCTGCCATTCCCCGTGTACACAACCATCTCTTTCCTTCTCATTGACACACCTACGCCCAATTCTCCCATTCTATTTCCTCCCCCAGCTCAGCATCTCTTTCCCTCCCTTCCTCTCTCCCAAGTTCATGCCTTCTGTGTCCAAAAACGCATTCCCTCCCCCACCTCAGCATCTCTTTCCCTCCCTTCCTCCATCCTCTCTCCCAAGTTCATGCCTTATGTCCAAAAACGCACTCCCTCCCCCCTTTTGTGTTCCGTGTTTGCATCCTACGTTCGACACCTTCTGTGTCCTGCGTTTACCTCCCACGTTCGTGTCCAGCCCTCATATGCCAGAAAATGACCTTATTAGCAACTTTCTCATCCAAATGGAACTCTGAGAGGTAGCTTGAACCGCGAGGCTCATCTTCTATTTCCTGCCTGCCCTGCAGCAGCACACATAGCCGACCGTAGGTCTTCCTCCGTGGTCAGAGCTGATGTATGGAAGGTATTGCATCAGTCACGTGCAGCGTGCAGAGCTCATTGCCCTACATGCTGCATGTAATTGATGCAAAGCCCTCCCTCCAAAGGCAGTGCTGACATCAGGGAAGACTTCCGGTCAGCTATGTGTGCTGCTGCAGGGCAGGTAGGAAAATAAGATGAGCCTCGCGGCTCGAGTTGCATCAAACCAGCGGGATCCCCGCGACCCGAGGGGGCGTCCCCATGGGATCCCCACGACCCGAAGGGGGAACCCGCGGGATCCCCGCGGGTCCCGTGGGATTCCTGTCGTCCCCGTTCCTGTGCAGCTCTCTAATTTACACCTTAGTAAAAGGGCCCCTAAGATTACTCAACTTGGAATCAATCTGGAATGTTCTACAAAAAAGGTAAATTTTAAAAATGCACTTCTCCCTCCGTATTTGCGGTTTCAGCACTCGCGGTTTCGCTTATTCATGATTTTTCGCATGCTGACTCCTCCCCCCCAAATTACATCATGAGTAAAGTACCTGTACTGCACCGATAAAAAAGTTTAGCACTTACCAGCATTCACTCAGAAAATTGCTGCTTCCAATCTTTCACCCTCAAAATTGCTACTTCCCAGCTTCCCAGAGAAAAACTCTGTTTCCCAGCATGCATGGAGAAAATCGCTGCTTGCATGCTATCAGCCTGAAGATCTTTGAAAATCTCTGTTTGCCTGGTGCTCACATATCCTCTTCGTCTCCTCCTCCTGCAGTACTTGTACAGGACGATGAGGATGAAAACACTGCCTGAGTATTTTTTTAATACAGGTATTCCAGTATTGAACTTTTTTTTAAATCTTCTTGAGATTATTACTGTACTGTATTGTTATGCAATAAATATTATTTCCCCCAAATCACAAGTTTCAATATTAATAATGGTGGCTGTTACAACCTCCCCCCCCCCATAACATAAAAAGTTATTAGTGGTTTCAATAGTAAAAACGGTGGCTGTTACATAAAAACGCGAATAAACATATAAAAGGTTATTTGCGGTTTTGCCTTATTCGCGACTATGTTCCGCCCGTAACCACCGCAAATAAGGAGGGAGGAGTGTATGAATGTCCTGGTCAAAAAAAATCAAAGTTTGAGGGGAATGATAGCCATTTTCTATACTTGGCATAGGCAACTAAGAAAGAACACTTCTTACCCAGCACCAAAAAAATAAAACAAAATTTTGTTGCATAGTGATATCACCCTAGGTCTTTATCTGCCTTCATTTTTCTCTGTTTCTACCGAGTCATTTAGGGCTGGATTCTGCAGCTGGTGCTGGTATTGCCTGCTGCCTCCAAAACTGGCGCCGGTCACGTGAACGAGCGCCGGTTGCAGAATCGCAGCCACGTGTAAAGTAGATGCCTGAAATGTAGGCCAGGGTTTTACTGGCCTACATTCTTGGCACCTACTGTTCATACGCTGACAGGCTGGACATGCTGGGGCTCTTCTCTCTGGAGAAAAGGAGACTTAGAGGAGACATGATAGAAACTTTCAAGATCATGAAGGGCATAGAGAAGGTAGACAAGGATAGATTCTTCAGACTATGGGGAACCACAAGTACGAGAGGGCACTCGGAGAAACTGGAAGGGGACAGGTTTAGAACCAATGCCAGGAGGTTTTTCTTCACTCAGAGGGTTGTGGACACATGGAACGCGCTCCCAGAGGAGGTGATTGGGCAGAGTACACTACGGGGATTCAAAGAGGGGTTGGATAGATTCCTGAAGGATAGGGGGATTGAGGAGTACAGAGAGAGGTAGATAGGGTATAGAAAGAGTATAGATAGAAAAATAAGGGGGCTTTAGGGCTAAATCAAGAAAACCTGAGAGGTCATGGACCTGATGGGCCACCGCGGGTGTGGACTGCTGGGCGCGATGGACCTCTGGTCTGACCCAGCGGAGGCAACTTCTTATGTTCTTATGTCTTATGTTCTTACTTTACACAAGCATTGCGTTCACAGGGGCTCCTACCGGCGCCTACAGTAAGTTCCGGTATAACTCACATCCACTTTGACCACAGGCGCTGGTAGGCGCCTCTTCGGATGGGACATCGGCGGCCTTTTCTGTAGACTCCTGAAGGCACCTACATTTTTTTTTTAAAGGGTTTTAATTGGTTTTAAATGACATGGTCAATTACCACATCATTTATCGCCAATTAAACCAATTAAGTTAGGCTGTGGTAGGAAGCCTTCTGCCGCCTAACTTTCGGTGGCCCTACGAGAATCAGGGCCTTAGTTAATAAAATACGCCTTATGTGTATTCTTCAGCAACTCTGAAAAAGCAATTAACAAATTCTGTGATGAGGAAAAGTAATTGTGGTAGCAAAATTGATCATTCTGCCTGCGTTACATAACTTGCAAACATCTCCAATGACTAGCTTAATTAAAAAATAATTGCAATTCCTTTATTAGCAGATTTTCACCATTTAAAATCATTTCTAGTTCTCATGCACATGCTCTTCCATCAGCGTAGTTCCAGCTTTTAAATAAGCTCATTTTTATCAAATTCCGTGTGGCAGCTTTGCTCTCAGCAATTGAAGAAAGAAGAAAGAAAGAAATTAAAAAAAAATACAAGCTCGGGGTAGCTGTGCAGTTGAAATAATATAAAATACAAATAATCTTTTCATAGAGTGATAGAACACAAGCTGCCGCCAACTGACAGCCCCATTTGATATCTGAAGGGCACTTTAATGGTGGGAGCGATAAGCCGGTTCCATGATTTGCCGAAGTTGTAATCTGTGCTTTGTATTTGTTTAAATATTTCAAAACACACACACATGACCGAGGGCACATTGTGACATGTTAAATACTGCTGGGTCAGAATTCAGCGGCAGAAGTGAATACATTTTTTTAATTGCTGGTTGCAGCATCTGAAAACACACATATTCAGCACCCTGTCATGAACAGGTAATGATGCTGAAAATACGTGTGAAAAGCCATTCTATAAACTTCTGCCAAATTTAGACATCAGTAGCCAGTAGCCTCTATCACTGTTCCCTCTAAGCCAGTGGTCTCAAACTTGCGGCCCAGGGGCCGCATGCGGCCTTACCTGTTACTATTTTGAGGCCCCCCTGTATTATAAAGAATGATTATTTATGGAAAACTTCTGCCTTAAGTGTCCGGTGGTTGTGCTCGGCGGTCGCGATCTGGAACACTTCCCACCTCAGTGCTGTAACCTCATGCAAGCGCTTTTCTGCATTCTGTACGCAATTGTCCTCTCCACTCCACCTCACAATCGTGTACAGACACAGGAAAGTGCTTGCGTGAGATTACAGTAGTGAGGCGGGTAACGTTCCAGAACGTAAGGTAACCATTGGAGGCAATGCAGCTTGTCCGTGTTTCCGTTGCTGGAAGAGGTGAGAGCTGAAGGCGGTTGCAGACGTGATCACCGGACACTTAAGGCACAAGTTTTCCATAAAGAATCATTCTTTATAATACTGAGGGCCTCAAAATAGTTGGTTCAAAATCTTGTCTCTTGCAGTTGATACTTTGATAGTTTTCTGCATGTTGCACTGCTTTCATTGTATATAGCTGAAATTATCAGAAGCAATTAAGGAAAGATTTATAAACTATAGTTTATAAATATTTCCTTAATTGCTTCTGATAATTTCAGATTTCAGATAATCCACATTTTGGATTTGCAGGTACTTACCTCATGCAAAGGTGTCATCCTATATAATAAAAGGTTAGTGGCGCATGCGCTTTAAAAGCGTGATTACTGCAGCCGTGGTGTGTGATCCGTGGCTGTGTTCCATTTTAGAACCCGGCCAATGATCACTCTGGCCACTCCCCTCCTCCCGCCCTCACCAACCTGAAGGAAGCTCAGCAGACCTCCCGCCCTCACCTCACCAAGCTGGACCATATCTCCCGCCCTCGCTCACCGTTGCTGTCGCTGCCGCTGATCCTCCTCTTCGGGGCAGCCTGCGATCCTGGCCAGCTTTGGCGGGCTTCGCGGGCCGCTTTCCGGCCTTGGTGGCACGGGATCGCGTCAGGGGGAGCGTGCTTCCGGGTTGGGGAGCGGCCTGCGAAATTCCCTGGGGCCGCGGCCTGCTTTGAAGAGGAGCAGGCCAGGTAAGCAGGGGGATTAATTCAGGGGGCTAGGGGGAGATAGGGAGAGGGAAAAGGGGCTGCTTTAGGGGGGAGGTGTGCTGGGGACAGACAGTTTTACTGGGGGGAAGACAGAAGGGGCCATGGAGAAACAGGGAGAAGGAAAGGGGGCTGCTTTGGGGGAGGGGTGTGTTGGGGGGAGACAGAAGGGGCCATGGAGAGATAGGGAGAGGGAAAAGGGGCTGCTTTGGGGGGGAGGTGTGCTGGGAACAGACAGTTTTACTGGGGGGAAGACAGAAGGGGCCATGGAGAGACAGGGAGAAGGAAAGGGGGCTGCTTTGGGGGAGGAGTGTGCTAGGGGGAGACAGAAGGGGCCATGGAGAGATAGGGAGAGGGAAAGGGGGCTGCTTTGGGTGGGAGGGGTGTGCTGGGGGCAAACAGCTTTGCTGGGGGGGGAGACAGAAGGACACAGACAATAGACAAGGAGAGAGAGAGATAACGAAACACAGACAGACAGACAGACAGATACTCTATTCTAGCACCCGTTAATGTAACGGGCTTAAAGACTAGTTTCTTTAATAAGACATTAACTATTTTTTCTGCGGCTCTCCAAGTGCCTATAAATCCAAAATGTGGCCCTGCAAAGGGTTTGTTTCTTCCCATTGTTCCTCTTTTTAAACCAATAAGAAGAAATAATTTTTTCACTCAGAGAATAGTTAAGCTCTGGAACGCATGACCAGAGGTTGTGATAAGAGTGGATAGCGTAGCTGGTTTTAAGAAAGGTTTGGACTAGAGGGCATAATTTGAGGTTACAGGGAGGAAGACTTAGGATCAATGTTAGGAAATTCTTCTTCATGGAGAAGGTGGTAGATGCCGGGAATGCCCTCCTGAAGCATATGGTGGAGAGGAAAAGGGTGATGGAATTCCAAAAAGTGTGGGATAAAAATAGAGGATTTTTAATTAGAAAACGAAGGATGTAAATTAAAGAGCTAAGGCTGGCATTGGACAGACCTGCACGGTTTGGTATTAGATTGGGCTGGGGTGGGCATCAATGGAACTCCACTAGTTTGGAACATGAGGATGTTACTGGCCAGACTTTACAGTAGATATCCTGCAAACAGGATGGTTGGATAGGCTGGAGTGATCTTGGACGGCAACTTCAGCATTTGGAACCTAGGACAATATCAGGTGGACTTTACAATCTGTGACCCAGAAATATCAAAGAGACAAGTTAATTTCATCAGGTATTTTTAATGGGCATAACTAATGGGCATACTGGATGGACCGTTCAGGTCTTTATCTGCCGTGAAGGAAATCACTCGCTGTATGCTCCGACCGCCTCTTCCTGTACTAAAGTCGGGCCTCACCAATCAGGAGCTGCTTTGACACACAGCTCCTGATTGGTAAAGCCCGACTTTAGTAGCCCGACTACCGGCCGATCAGCCTTCCTTTCTGGGACGTCAAAGCCTCCGCCGCCGCCAGGCATCCAGTTTAGTCTATTTTTTGTCATTTCGGGGGGGGAAAGTGGCGGTGGCAGCAGCCTGAAAAAGAAATCATTCTGGCTGGAGTTGGTGTCATGCTCCGGAGCTTCTACAGCCTTCCTATCTGGCCCTCTCCCTTCTACTTGCATCCAGCCACACCCCCTGCTTCGCGGCTCTCTTCGGCAACTCAGTAGCAGCGATCGATACAAGCTTCTGACGTCGGGGCCTACCCTCTGCAAGTCCTGCTTGTTTCATCTTCCTTTTTCTACAAAAGCGGGACTCGCAGAGGGAAGGCCTCAATGTCGGCAGCCTGTCTTGATCACCGTTGCTGACGAGGGCCGCAGGGCAGGGTGTGTGGCTGGATGCAGGTGGAAGGGAGAGGGCCAGATGCAGGACTCATGGGTGAGGGAGGAGAACGAGAGAGAGAAAGAGAGAGGGGAGGGAAACAAAAGGAAATATTTCATACTGGGCTGGGCCGGAGTGGAGGGAGGGTGGAAAAATTTTGGCTACAAGAAAAGGGCGGAAAGCTGAAAATGGAGATAGTGACACAAAGAAGAGAAAGGGTAAGCAGGACCTACTGAATAAGGATAGAGATACAGAGGGGAAATAGAGACATAGAAGTAATGCTGAAAAAGGGGGAGGGGAGATAAAAACATTGAAAGGGCAAATGGTGAACATGGGGTAAAGACAAGGACAGAAACAAATGAAGATTCTGAAAAAGTGGTGAGATATGGATATAGGTGAGATGGACACAAAGAATAGTGATGCTGAAAAATAGATGAAATGGTAATTCTGACAGACACAGAAAACTTTTTTGGTTTAAATACTGTTATATAGTGGTGCAGGGGTCACTAGCAGCTGGCTTTCAAGTAAACAGTTGAGTCATTTTCTGATATGTTTCACTAATGCAAACAGTCATACAATTACCTCCATAATGTTTTGGGATTTTTTTTTCTTTTAATTTTATTCAGATTTTACATTTTAAACAAGCACTTCAACTTGAATATGGATTAGAATTACAATACAGTCAAACCTCGGTTTGCGAGTAATGCGGTTTGTAAGTGTTTTGAAAGACGAGCAAAACACTCGAGCAAATCATGCCTCGCAAACCGAGCGTTGACTCAATTTGCGAGCCCCCCCCCCCAAGAACCGGCATCACCCTCCCCCCCCCGCGTGAACCGGCATCCCCCGCCCGCCCAAACACAAGCACATAGCCCGATCTGGCACCGGCACGCAGCACCAACCCACAGGATGTGCCGGTGCCAGTGCCTGAAGATCCTGCCTCTTGCCTGGGCTGGGCCTTGAGCTTCTGCGCATACTCGAGGCCTTCTGACTCCCAATCCAGGCAAAAGGCAGGATCTTCGGGCACCGGCACCGGCACGTCCTGTGAGTTGGTGCTGTGTGCCGGTGCCAGATCGGGGTAAGGGCTTGTGTTTGGGTGGGTGGGGAATGCCGTTTCGTGGGGGGGGGGGGGCATTCGCGAGCAGGGGCAATGCCAGTTCTCGGGGGGGTGATAGTGAGGTGGAGCAGCGCCAGTGGCCTCGGGTGGGGGAAACGAATCAAGCGAGTTTCCCTTACTTCCTATGGGGAAACTCGCTTTGATATACGAGCAATTTGGTTTACGAGCATGCTTCTGGAATGAATTATGCTCGTAAACCAAGGTTCCGCTGTATAAGAAACCATGGATGGTTACACCCATTCAAAGAAATATTAAAAGGAAAAAAAGATATTCATTATTTCATCCACAATGATCCAAGACAAGTAAATAACAAAGAAATACAAAAATCATTTATCAGTAAGAAAAGTACTTTCGGCAGCCGGTTTACTAAACTGTAGGAGTCACCATTGATCCAATGGTTACTACCCCCCCCCCCCTTTCTTGGCCACAATAAATTGTAACAACTGTTTGGGTTAAAAAAATGAAAAGATTTTCCTTCTAATGAGATACAGCACTTAGGAAAATTTAAAACAAAGGAACCACCCAAAGCTATAACTCTAGGTCTATAAACCATCCATAATGTTTTATTAAATGTCTTTTTTTGTTGTTGATCTAGGATGCTAATTTGTAATTTTTATGTTTTTATATTATAGTTGTACTAGTGTATATGTATATGTGTATATATATATTATATATATATCTTCTGCACTTCATTCCCTTTTGTCGAGCTCATAATCCTGATAATTAAATTGAATTCTATAGTAAAAACTGAATGAGAATTGTCTTCCTTGAACCCTGATTATTTACTAATTAAAAAGTTGATATTATGGGGGGAAGTTATCAACATGGGCTACTGTTAAGTTGGCTCATTTTTCCCAAAAGTTGGGTTATTTTAACACAGGGTCCTATGGACAGTTTCAACGTGAAGGCACCAGATTACTCTGTGAATTTGTAAGTTTAAGTGGGGGAGTTACTAATGTGGGCTACTTTACTAACTCCTTTGCTTAAGCTTAGAAATTCACAGAATAATCCGGTTCATTCACATTGAAACTATCCATCGGAGATCTATATTTATCTAAATATTTTGTGCAGTATTATAGCTGCAAAGTACATTGATTCTAATTGCTCTGAGGGTTATGATGACATATAACTATGGCCTTGAAAGTCAAATGCTTTTAGAGTTGTGAGGCTCTCAGAAGCAATTACAAAACTATTATGTATGTACTAGATTGCTGCAGTATCATTACATTCAGTTTTGGGGGACCTCAGTATCTTTGCTTGTATTGAAAAGATCATTGTGTTCCAAAACTGGAATTATTAGAATTACAAGGCATTATGTAGTCCAATATAGATCAAATGAACATAGTTCATAGAACATCAGGAAGAGAACTTAAAAACAGTTCTAAAAGTGGTTATTATTTATCAGTCAAATTTGTTCTTTTTATTGTAAACAGAGATTCTACTGCACAGTTAGGGTTACCAATAGTGATAAGCCAAACTGGCAAGTTAGATGCAAAGCATTGATAAAGAAAACTAAAAAAGAATATGAAGAGAAACTCGCTAAAGAGGCAAAAACTCATAGTAACAATATTTTTAGGTACATCAGAAGCTCAAAACTTGTGAGGGAATCCATGGGGCCATTGGATGATCAAGAAGCAAAAGGGGTGCTCAGGGAGGCTAAGGCCATAGTTTAGAAACTGAATGAATTCCTTCCTTTGAACTTTACGGAAGATGTATGAGATCTACCTGAACCGAAAATTGTTTTCAAGGGTGATGATGCAGAAGAATTGAAAGAAATCTCAGTGAACCTAAAAGATGTACTAAGCCAAATAGACAAGTTAAAGAGTGATAAATCACCTGGACCAGATGGTATACATCTCAGGGCATTGAAAGAACTCAAACATGAAATTGCTGATCTAGTGTTTGTGATCTGTAACTTGTCGCTTAAATTGTCTGGTCACCTTTCAATCTTCAGGTACTACAATCTTACGCCAATTTTAAAAAGAGGTTCAGGGGAGTTTTGGGAAGATATAGACTGTGAGCCTGCCTTCAGTGCTGGGCAATACAGTGGAAACAATAATAAAAAATAAAATTGTGAAACATGATTTAATGGGACAGAGTCAGCATGAGTTCATCCAAGGGCGTTCTTGCCTCACCAATTTGCTTGACTTCTTTGAAGGTGTGTATAGGCATGTGGATAAAAGTGAGCCGGATGATGTAGTGCATCCAGATTTTCAGAAAGCTTTTGATAAAGTTCCTCATGAGAGGCTCCTGAGAAAGTTAAAGAGTCATGAAATAGGAGGCAATGTTCAGTTGTAGATTAGAAATTGGTTATCAGACAGAAAAAAGAGGGTAGGATTAAATGACCATTGTTCTCAATGGAGGTGGGCAAATAGTGGAATGCCGCAGGGATCTGTAATGGGACCGGTGCTATTTAACTTATTTATAAATAAATCCGGAAATTGGAATGAGTGAGGTGTTTAAATTTGCAGATGACACTAAACTATTCAAAGTTGTTAAAATGCATGAAGATTGTGAAAAATTGCAGGCAGACCTTAGGAAATTGCAAGTCTGGGCGTTCAAATGGCAGATGAAATTTAATGTGGACAAATGCAAAGTGATGCACATTGGGAAGAATAACCCGAATCATAGTTACCAGATGTTAGGGTCCACTTTGGGAGTCAGCGCTCAAGAAAACGATCTGGGTGTCATTGTAGATAACATGCTGAAACCTTCCGTCCAATATACAGCCAAAAAAGCAAACAAGATACTAGGAATTATTAGAAAAGGGATATTAAACAAGACTAAGAATGTTATAATGCTCCTGTATCGTTCCATGGTGCGATCTCACCTTGAGTATTGCATTCAATTCTGGTCGCCTTATTTCAAAAAATATATAGCAGAACTAGAAAAGGTTCAAAGAAGAGTGACCAAGATGATAAAGGAGATGAAACAACTCTCGTATAAGCAAAGACTAAAGAGGTCAAGACTCTTCAGCTTGGAAAAGGGACGGCTGAGGCGAGATATGATTAAAGTCTACAAAATCCTGAGTGGAATAGAACGAGTACAAGTGGATCGATTTTTTACTTCAATAAAAATTACAAAGATTAGGGGACACTCAATAAAGTTTCAGAGAAATACTTTTAAAACTAATAGGGGGAAATATTTTTTCATTCAGATAGTAGTTAAGCTCTGGAATGCATTGCCAGAGGATATGGTAAGAGCAGTTAACGTAACTGGTTTTAAAAAAAGGTTTGGACAAATTCCTGGAGGAAAAGTCCATAGTCTATATTTGAGACAGACATGGGGGAAGCCACTTCTTGCCTCGGATCAATAGCATGGAATGCTGCTACTACTTGGGTTTTTTCATATATTCAAGCTAACAGGGTTAACGGAAATTTAATAATCATTTCATATAATAATATTTGGCTCACATATGCAGCTCGCCATGCATCAGATGGAATATCAGGCCTTAATGCAGCAACATTCACTTCCCCGATGAAGGTCAAGTGACTGAAACGCTCGAGTAAAAACAGAGCGTCGGGCAAATTGAGTTTTAAGACCAACATTGGATTAGCAGGATGCTTTATAAAGATAAGTGTTGCTGACTGAGTTAACAAGCTATACTATCTAGTAAAGAAATAGTACTGATAGTACTAATATTGATAGGGAGAGCTAAATAATTAAATTGAAAATTTGGGGGTAAATGTTATATACCAATGAAATATTTTTAAATATCGAGCCAGAGAAATATATAAAAATATTAAATAATTCCCCATTACGTCTGCGCCATATTTTGAGTATCAAGTTGCCTAGAATATATAAGGACAATAGTATTCTTTTTCCCACCTGGAATACATTAAAATTTATTAATAATTTAACATCTACTCCAATACAAGAATCCACGTGTCAATCTCTATGGTTAAACTCCAAGATACAAATCGGCGAGTCTAAAATCCTCTGGAAACACTGGCTGCAGGCAGGCATACGTACTTTGGATGATGTGATCTCAAATGGGAAAATGCTAAATTTATTACAACTGCAACAATCATTCGGCATATCAAAGTCTCAAGCTTATAAATGGTTGCAGTTGAAACAGGCCATTCAGAAAGGTTTCCCTGATTGGCGCAACTTAAAAAATCAGTATAGCTTGCCGGGTCTCTGTTTCCAGACAGATTTGCCAGGGCATCAGGCCGCCAAGTAGTATAAATATCCGAATATTTGAATAAAAAACCTAAAGCCAGCCTAAAAGACATTTGGAGCATTGGGATAAAGCAGCAGATTTCTGCTACTCAATGGCTACGGATTTGGACTTGGAGGATGAGATTTATGCGACAAACCTGGTTCTTTTTGTTATATAGAATTTTTTGGACCCCAGTTCGTTTACAAAAATTGAACAGTTCAAAGGCTAATAGATGCTGGCATTGTCATCTTGAAGTAGGGACACTGGATCATTTGTTGTTTTATTGTCCCTTGATATTCAGTTTTTGGAAATCAATATGGGAACAAATTAGTATGATATTGTACACATTGATTCCATTGTCCTATGATGTGGTCATTTGTGGGACATTGTTGAAAGCAAAAAATCCATTAGATAGGTATAAAAGCAGACTTCTTATAGTTATGACAGGGGTTGCCATGCAAATGATCACCGGGAATTTGAAAAACTGGGACAGGCTTAATTTTTTCTTTTGGTGGGAAACTTTGTGTCAATGTTATAAATACAAAAAAATGAATTCGGAAATATTGGGACATCATAAAATATTTAAAGCAACATGGGGTCCGTTAACGGAATTTGTTAAATCTGATTCATTGTATAAGTCTTTAATTCTTACTTGTTTTACACACACATCCAGGGAGGGCGAGCGGGAGGGGGAAATATATATTATATTATTATTTGATTGGATGTAAGTGCTGTTCCATTTCTTACTTGTTTGTAACATTTTTTGCACTTTGTATTTGAATTAAAAATCAATAAAGAATTACCAAAAATTATTAAATAAGAAAAATTTTAAAAATTAATATAATAAAAGAGAACATTTTTAAATGTGTTAAAGGAAGGGATGGCGGTAATGGTATAGATGATTATTGCTTGTGGAGGTCAAGAACGGACGAAAACTGGAATAAGCACAAACAACATCAACGCAGGTGCCATAAGGTGGTAAAAGAGGCCAAAAGAGACTACGAGGAAAAAATAGCCAAGGAGGCGAAAAACTTCAAGCTGTTCTTTCAATATATTAAGGGGAAATGACCCGTGAAGGAAGCGGTGGGACAGTTGGATAACCATGGAATAAAGCGAGTGCTAAATGAGGACAAACAACACATTTTTTGCGTCTGTATTTACCAAAGAGGATATACACAACATACCAGAACCCATCAGGCTATATGCTGGAAACAAAGATGGGAAACTTACAGGGTTGACGGTCAGTCTTGAAGAGGTAACATAGAAACATAGAATATGACGGCAGAAAAGGGCTGTAGCCCATCAAGTCTGCCCACGCTAATGACCCACCCCCAGACTTCACCCGGCTAGAGATCCCACATACATATCCCATTTCTTTTTGAAATCGAGCACGCTGCTGGCGTTAATCACCTGCAATGGAAGTTCATTCCAATGATCGACTACCCTTTCGGTGAAGAAATACTTCCTGGTGTCGCCATGAAATTGCCCACCTTTGATTTTCAGCGGATGACCTCTTGTGGTTGAAGGTCCTTTAAGAAAGAAGATATCATCTTCCACCTCGATGCGGCCCGTGATATATTTAAAAGTCTCAATCATGTCCCCCCTCTCTCTACGTTCCTCGAGGGAGTATAGTTGCAGTTTATTCAGTCTTTCCTCATATGGGAGGTTCTTGAGTCCCGAGACCATCCTGGTGGTAATTTGCTGAACCGACTCGATTCTCCGCACATCTTTTTGATAATGTGGTCTCCAGAATTGAACACAATATTCAAGATGAGGTCTCACCATGGATCTGTACAGGGGCATTATGACTTCGGGCCTCCGGCTGATGAAACCTCTACGGATGCATCCCACCATTTGTCTAGCCTTGGATGCAGCTTTCTCCACCTGCTTGGCAGTTTTCATGTCTGCACTAATGATTACTCCCAAATCACGTTCTGCCCTAGTCCTAGCTAAGGTCTCACCATTCAGAGTGTAAGTTCTGCATGGGTTTTTGCTGCCAAGGTGCATGACCTTACATTTTTTGGCATTAAAGCCCAGCTGCCAAGTCGAGGACCAATGTTCCAATAAGAGCAGGTCCTGCTCCATACTGTCAGGTAAGGTGCTGTTATCTACTTTGTTGCATAGTTTGGCGTCGTCGGCGAATAGTGTTATTTTACCTTGAAGCCCTTGAGTCAGGTCTCTTATGTATATTTTGAAAAGGATCGGTCCCAAGACCGATCCCTGTGGCACTCCACTGGTCACCTCCGATGTATTGGAGGGGGTACCGTTAACCACCACCCTCTGGATTCTACCGCTTAACCAGTCATTGACCCATGTCATCAATATCACTCCCAATCCCATCGAAGTCATCTTGCTCAACAATCTGCGGTGCGGGACGCTATCAAAAGCTTTGCTGAAGTCCAAGTACACGACGTCTAGAGACTTCCCCATATCCAGTTTCCTTGTAACCCAGTCAAAGAAGCTGATCAGATTGGAATGACAGGACCTTCCCTTTGTGAATCCATGCTGCTGGGGATCCTGTAGATTCTCCTCGGTCAGGATCGTATCTAATTCTTGTTTAATAAGTCTTTCCATGAGTTTGCTCACTATTGAGGTGAGACTGACCGGTCTGTAATTCGCAACCTCCGTTCTGCAACCTTTTTTGTGCAATGGAATGACGTTAGCTGTTTTCCAGTCCATGGGGACTTTTCCGGTACTTAGGGAAAGATTGAACAGCACGGATAGCGGTTCCGCCAGGACATCACACAACTCCCTAAGAATCCTGGGGTGTAGATTGTCCGGTCCCATGGCTTTGTTCACCTTGAGTTTTGATAGTTCACCATGGACGCTGCTGGGTGTAAACTTGAAGTTTTGAAACGGGTCTTCCGAGGTTTGCCTTGCCTGCAGTTGTAGACCGGTCCCCGGCGCCTCACAAGTAAAGACTGAGCAAAAGTATTCATTTAGTAGTTTGGCTTTATCAGAATCCGTTTCTGCATAGGTCCCGTCTGTTTTCCTGAGACGTACTATCCCATCTGTGTTTCGTTTCCTGTCGCTAATGTATCTGAAGAAGGATTTATCCCCTTTTTTAATGTTTTTCGCTAGTTGTTCTTCTGTTTGAATCTTGGCCTCTCTGACTGCCGCTTTGACTGCTTTAGACCTGGTCAGATAGTCTTCTTTTGTCACCCTGTTTCCTGTATGCTTGTAGGAAATAAAAGCTTTTTTTTTTTCCTTGACAAGATCCGAGATCTCTGCAGAGAACCACTGGGGCTTGTTCTTTCTCCGTCGTTTGCTTACTGTTTTTATATAGCGGTTTGTTGCCTCATGCAAGGTGCATTTCAGGATTGACCACATAGCCTCTACATTATTGGTTTCAGCTTGGTTTTGTAGCGCCTGATGGACGAAGTCTACCATGCGTTTAAAGTCAGTGCCCCGAAAGTCGAGGACCTTTGTTGCTGTGTTTGATCTAGTGAAGCCTATCTTGATGTTGAACCATACCATGTTGTGGTCGCTGGAGGTTAGTGTATCGCCTACCGAAACTTCTGAAACGCTTTCTCCATTGGTGAGTATCAGGTCCAGTGTCGCCTGATCTCTGGTGGGCTCCAGCACCATTTGTTTGAGTCGCGCCCCTTTTATGGAGGTTAAAAGCCTTCTGCTGCCGCTGGTAGTAGCGGAAAGTGTCTTCCAATCAGCATCGGGCATATTGAAGTCCCCTAGCAGAACCGTGTCCCCGCGTAAAGTGATGTTCTCAATGTCTTTGTTTAGTTCCATATCCCTGTCTTCCTGCTGTTTTGGGGGCCTGTATACTACACCCAGATACAAGCATTTTTCGTTTCCTCTGGCCAGGTTCACCCAGAGTGATTCCCCGGTGTAGTTGACATCTGTGATTCTGGTGACTTTGATGTTATCTCTAGTGTATAGTGCTACCCCACCCCCTATCCTTCCCTCTCTGTCCCGACGAAGTAAGTTGTATCCTGGTATAGCCATGTCCCACCCATGTGAGTCTGTGAACCAAGTCTCAGATATCGCTATTACATCGAGGTCGGCGTTCGTTATCTCTGTCTCTAATTCTAGAATTTTATTGCCTAAGCTGTGTGCATTAACATACATAGCCCTCCATACTTTATGTTTGCTAAGACCCTGTGTAGAATTTCCCGCCTGAGTTTGAGTGGCTTTTGTATGATTGTTTTTACTGTGTGAACTTACCTCGGTTTCAGAAATGGAGTGTCGATTCACCTCTCCTGGAAAATTACTTACTGCGCTAGTACATGAGTGGGTACCCTCCCCCAACTTACCTAGTTTAAAGCCCTTCGGAGGAGGTGGGCTAGTCGATGTCCGAAGACGTTCTTGCCTCTCCTTGTCAGGTGGAGTCCATCTGGTCCCTGCAGTCCCTTTAGTGCCTCTCCATGGTCCAGGAAGCCGAAGTTCATGTCCCTGCACTATTCATATAGCCACTCGTTCGTCCTCTGGATACGCTCCTCCCTGGCTCTTCCCTTGTCTCTTACAGGGAGGATCGAGGAGAAGACCACCTGCGCTCCCATCTGCCTCAGCCTCTCACCCAGGGCTCCAAAGTCCTTAGGTATGTTCTCTGGGGTGTTCCTGGCAGTGTCGTTCGTACCCACGTGAATAAGGAGCATGGGGAAGTAGTCCTCGGGCCTGATGAGTCGGTCTAGGCAGGCGGTCACGTCCCGGATCCTGGCCCCTGGCAGGCAGCAAACCTCTCTCAACTGCATATCCGGTCTGCAGATTGGTCCCTCGGTGCCCCTCAGCAGGGAGTCCCCAATGACCACTACTCTACGCTTCTTTGAGGGGAGCTGATCAGTTGTCTCTGGAACTGGGACTGTCTGAATGTTGACCTCCTGTGCCTCGCTCGCGGGTCCTTCCTGTAGTATCTGGAATCTGTTCCTCAAGGTTATTAGTGGGGTCGATGTAGGGCTGCCCTGTGTGCAAGAGAAGGAGACAGGAGAAGAAAAGGAAGAAAAAGAAGAAGGTCTTCCATGTTTTCTCGTGGAGGAGGTTACCAGCTGCCAGGAGTCAGCGTCCCCATCCTCCTCCTGCACCCCAGTCGTTGGTGCCAAAGTTGTAGGTTTGGTCAGTTTGGGCGTCTCGAGGATGATCTTGCCTGGCTCCTGATCGGTGATCTGGGACAGCTCCTGGATGACCTCGTCGATGAAGGCCTCGTCCTCCCTGATGCTCCTCAAGCGCTTCACCTCCTCTCTTAGGCTCGTCAGCTCACGCAGGATGTCTCCGTCTAGCTGGTCTGTCTCATTCGTCTGTGTGGAGGCTGTAGTTGTCTGCTTGGGGATGGGGATGGGGAGGGCCTCGGTCTGTGCAGAGACCTCTGCCCTCTGACCTGGTTCTCCCTCTGTCTGCACGTGGACCGAGGCCATCCCCTGGATCCCTTCTGTGACTGGGCTGCCGGTCTTGATTGTAGTCTTCGCATTCCTCGTTCTTCCTGCCATTTCTAAGAAAATTTTTTTTTTTTTTTAGATAGTTTGAAAGTGTGAGAGTGAGAGTGGAAGGGGTATTTGAGAGTGGGAGGGATAGAGAGACTGGTAGGGTCTGCCTGATGTCTGGTATGAGAGGATTGTCTGCTTGTTTACTAGCTAGAAAGGTAAGAGAGTTGAATAGAAAAGATAAAAGGGTATGAGAGTTGAGTGGAAAAGATAGTCTAAATGTTAAGTAGCTAGTTGTATGTGCCTGGTATGTGTGGAGTTCTTTCCCTTGGTGGTTGTCCGGAGCCCTCCCTTGAGGCCCTTCTCAAGGCCCTTCGCAAAGGCGCTCTCGCTAAGGCGAGCGCCTTTGCCGCCCGCCTTCGCCATGCGCCGAACGGCTGTGCACCGTTGCCTCCTCCCCTTTTATGGGCGGAGCTTGGCTGGTGATGTCGGGGGTGTAGGCGGAGCTTTCACTGCCTCCTCCGCTCTGCTATCCTCTCCCCGAACTCGCCCCTGCAACTTCTCTCTCCGATGCCTCTCTCCTCCTCCCTGCTAGCTCAAGCAGGTCGCTGCACGCTGCCACGTGCTCTGCTAGGCTCAGCTCGCCCTGCACTCCCTGGCTGGCCTAGTGAAGTGAGTTCTCCGTCACTGGCTCCTCCCCTTTTATGGGCGGAGCTTGGCTGGTGATGTTGGGGGGTGTAGGCGGAGCTTTCACTGCCTCCTCCGCTCTGCTATCCTCTCCCCGAACTCGCCCCTGCAACTTCTCTCTCCGATGCCTCTCTCCTCCTCCCTGCTAGCTCAAGCAGGTCGCTGCACGCTGCCACATGCTCTGCTAGGCTCAGCTCGCCCTGCACTCCCTGGCTGGTCTAGTGAAGTGAGTTCTCCGTCGCTGGCTCCTCCCCTTTTATGGGCGGAGCTTGGCTGGTGATGTTGGGGGGTGTAGGCGGAGCTTTCACTGCCTCCTCCGCTCTGCTATCCTCTCCCCGAACTCGCCCCTGCAACTTCTCTCTCCGATGCCTCTCTCCTCCTCCCTGCTAGCTCAAGCAGGTCGCTGCACGCTGCCACATGCTCTGCTAGGCTCAGCTCGCCCTGCACTCCCTGGCTGGCCTAGTGAAGTGGTATGCAGGCAGATCGATAGGCTTAAGAGCGATAAATCCCTGGGACCGGATGGCATCCATCCAAAGGTCATCAAGAAACTGAAAGGGACTATAGCTGAACTGCTTCAACTTATAGCCAATCTGTTGATCAAATCTGGGAAAGATTCCAGAAGACTGGAAAGTGGCGTATGTTACGCCGATCTTCAAAAAAGGTTAGAGGGGAGATCCGGGAAACTACAGACCGGTGAGTCTGACCTCGGTACCGGGAAAGATGGTTGAGGTGCTGATAAAAGACCGCATCATTGATCACCTTGACAAACACGGTCTGATGAGGACCAGCCAGCATGGTTCAGCAAAGGCAGATCTTGTCTGACGAACTTGCTGCACTTCTTTGAGGGAGTAAACAGGCAGATAGACAAGGGTGACCCGGTCGACATTGTATATCTGGATTTTCAGAAGGCATTCGACAAGGTTCCACATGAACGACTACTTCGGAAAATTGCGAGCCATGGAATCGAGGGTGAAATACTCACGTGAATTAAAAACTGGCTGGAGCATAGGAAATAAAGAGTGGGGATAAATGGACAATACTTGGACTGGAAGAGTGTCACCAGTGAGGTGCCGCAGGGCTCGGTGCCCTAACCCGTGCTCTTCAACATCTTTATAAACGATCTTGACATTGGTATGACGAGTGAGGTGATTAAATTTGTGGACGATACGAAGTTATTCAGAGTAGTGAAGACACAGGGGGATTGCGAAGATCTACAACGTGACATAATCAAGCTCGAGAAATGGGCAAATGAGGTTCAACGTGGATAAGTGTAAAGTGATGCATGTCGGTAACAAAAATGTCCGGGGTGGTACTTGGAGAGGCCTCCCAGGAAAGAGACTTGGGAGTTCTGATCGACAAGTCAATGAAGCCATCCGCGCAATGTGCGGCGGCGGCAAAAAAGGCGAACAGAATGCTAGGAATGATAAAGAAGGGGATCACGAACAAATCGGAAAAAGTTATCATGCCGCTGTACCGGGCCATGGTGCGCCCTCACCTGGAGTACTGCGTCCAGCACTGGTTGCCATACATGAAGAAGGACACGGTACTACTCGAAAGGGTCCAGAGAAGAGCGACTAAAATGGTTAAAGGGCTGGAGGAGTTGCCGTACAGTGAGAGATTGGAGAAACTGGGCCTCTTCTCCCTTGAAAAGAGGAGACTGAGAGGGGATATGATTGAAACATTCAAAATACTGAAGGGAATAGACTTAGCGGATAAAGACAGGTTGTTCACCTTCTCCAAGATAGGGAGAACGAGAGGGCACTCTCTAAAGCTAAAAGGGGATAGATTCCATACAAAAATAATGAAGTTCTTCTTCACCCAGAGAGTGGTAGAAAACTGGAACTCTCTTCCGGAGTCTGTTATAGGGGAAAACACCCTCCAGGGATTCAAGACAAAGTTGGACAAGTTCTTGCTAAACTGGAACGTACGCAGGTGAAGCTGGACTCATTTAGAGCACTGGTCTTTGACCTTTCGCCCGCCACGTGAGCGGACTGCTAGGCACGATGGACCACTGGTTTGACCCAGCAGCCGCAATTCTTATGTTCTTATGTTACAATAGTCAAATTGGCATAAGATTCATAGATTGCACTGTGATTTTAAACTAATCGACATTAAAATAATTTTGTATTTCTCTAGAAAAAAGTTTTTCTAATTAACTGGTTGATTTGAGGTTCTAAAGTCAGCATACTGTCTAAATAGAAATCTAAGATCTTAATAATAGAGTGAAAGCAGCGTAGTGGGGTTTAAAAAAAGTTTAGATAATTTCCTAAAAGAGAAGTCCTTAGGCCATTAGTGAGATGACTTGAGGATATCCACTGCTTATTCCTAGGATAAGCAGCATAAAATCTGTTTTACTATTTAGGGTCTAGCTAGGTACTTGGGACCTGGGTTGGCCACTGTTTGAAATAAGATACTAGGCTTGATAGACCTTCAGTCTGTCCCAGTATGGCAATTTTTACGTTCTTATATCCTAGGAATTTGATTCAGAATTTCCAGAACATATAAATTTATTTTTTTCCAGTGTTATGGCGCAGAGTGAGAACTTGTTGGGTGGGATGTTGCTTTGAGGGTTTCTGTTTATGGGGTTCTTCTGGGTGTTTATAAGGATTATTCTGGGTACAGTAAAAATGCTAAGGAAAATACCAATTGGAAAAGAAATTCAAAAGATGAATTGCCTATCACAACCAAGACATGCAACATGTCCACCAATATTCCATGTGTGATGGGACTCCAGGGGTCAGATCTGGGACACACTTAATGAAACCAACCCAACATAACCTTCCCTATATTTAACCCCCCCCCCAAAAAAAAAAAACAACAAACAAACAACAACAACAAAAAAACTAACCCACCACATTTATATTTTGTGATTAGAATATATCAGATTTGAAATATATATCCTGCTAGAGTTGGTGTTAGACATAACTGGGGGACTGCAAAGCCCAGGCAGTGCTTCTGTAGCTTCCAGCTGGCTTAGGACTCTCTCTGACCAGGAGGCAATAGCCTTAGTTGCACTCCCCTAACACTATTCCTGTTAGCATGATATTTCTGTGTAGCATTCTGTAATAATTTGGCTTATTCAGTTTTCTTGATAGTAGAGGGGATATATGTAAAGGGGAGGGGAGACAGGGGTTTTGTTGATCTTTGCTCTGTATTATTTGTATTTATAAAATGACAATTGTACAGAATATTGTTTCTTTTCATACTTTAATAAAATATGTTCAATATAAAATCATAACTGAGGCTTGTGCGGATGGTATCAGATGGTTTGCGGGGACTGAGCTCGCGGAGACGGGGCGGAAAGGGTTTTTTAAAATTTCAGTCTTAGTAGTTTGCTGGTCTGCAAAATAATTCTTTTATTTCCGCCAGTCCATAGGTGTAAAAAGGTTGAAGAACACTGCTCTATAAGACATTACTCCTTATCTAATTAACATTTATTGATTTAGTATTGATTCTCATTGTTTAGTAGATGGTATGGTTAGGCAGACCAGATAGGTCATATGGTCTTTATTACTTGGGATCTAGCTAGGTACTTGGGACCTGGGTTGGTAACTATTGGAAACAGGATACTGGTCTTGATGGACCTTCGGTTTTTCCCAGTATGGCAGTTCTTATATTCTTATGTTCCTATGAATAAGGAAGCAGCTGCTAAATGCATAGCAATGGAAGAACAAGATATCCTGGGGTTTTTTACTTGTACTGTGTACTCCACTATGAGCTGTTTGGGAAATGGTCCAGCCTCCCAACCCTTCTCCCTATCAAAACCTCTGGTGTATGCTCTCCAGACTGTGGGAGTGACAGAAGGCTGCAACAGTTCAGGTGCCTTCCAGTAGAGAATGACATGGTGACAAAATTCATCACCGTTCCCGTCCCCGCGGATAACCATGGGAAACCATTTTCATGTCATTCTTTAAGGAAAGAGGGAAGAATCAGAGTATGAATGGCTACAACCACTGACCCGCAAGCTTTGCTTTAAGTAATGCTGGTGTAGAAGGACAGAGGATGAAATAGACACTAGAAAATGACATGGTTTATTTCCCGCGGTTATCTGCGGGGACGGGAACGGTGATGAATTTTGTCACCGTGTTATTCTCTACCTTCCAGCTCTGTATTTCAAGGTGTTAACTAGGACATCTACCCCCCCCCACCCCACACATCCACTTGCAGAGCCAGCTACCTGAAAGTGCCTATTTGGAATGGGAGAATCAACAATTTATTTACCCCCGGAATTTTTAACTGGTGCCCATGTTAGTGGCCACCTTAAAAGCGGCCGCTGATCGTATATTAATCACGCTACAGTGCCAGTTAGATAATCGTGCCTAAAGTGCCTACATAGGCGTGATTCACTCAAAGATAGGCACTGGAAATGTAGACCCGCAAAACCCCGGCCTACGTTTCTGGTGCCTATCTTTGCCAGGGGATCCCAAAAATAGTCAACAGCTTGCCATCAGCTGATCATGGCAGGAGAATCCCTGATCAGCTGAGCCAGCAGAACTCCCCGAAACCGCAGCTTCAGAAAATCCTGTCGGCTCAGCTGATTGGGGATTCCCCTGCGGCAATTAGGAAAACCAGCAGGGAGATACAAAATTCCTTTCATCCTCCCACCCACCTACTCACTGATCCCCCCTAGCACCCCTCCAAAGAAAGCCCTCTCCCACTGAGCCCAACACCACACACACCCCTCCAAACACCCCAACAACCCCACATACCCCCCTACATCCTCCTTGTACCACTCCCTCCTGCCAGTAGGCCCGCCTCATCAAAATGATGGGCCTTCCTGTCCTTGATGCACCCTGAGATGCACTGGGAGGGGCCTAAGACTTTGATTGGTCCAGTGCATCCCAGGTTACACCGGGGCCTAAGGTGGGGAGGCGCCTTAAGTACTTGGGCCAGTCAGAAGCTTAGGCCCTTCCCAGTGCATCCCAGGGTGCACTGGGAAGGGGAAGACCCACTATTTTGATGAGACAGGCCTGCCAATTTTCCATGTAAGTGTAACCCCCTCCTTCTTAGACTGAGGTAAAAAATATTCCTCTTGAAATAAGATTTGTTTTGTAGTCATAAACACCAAGGGTTAAATTGATACCTTTTCCCCAGGAGAAGGAATAAATTACATAAAAAAATAATATATAATAATAAAATATAATGTAACCTAGAAATAAAAATGTTAATTAAACCATAAACAAAATAGATATAAAGAAGCACTAAGGATTCAAAATTTAAAATAGAAATAAAATTTAATAAACAATGCTGTATATCAAATCTACATAGAAACATAGAAAGTGACGGCAGAAAAAGGCCGATGTCCATCGAGTCTGCCCATTCCATTGACCCACCCCCCTAGTTAATCGCTCTCTGATGACCTTTTCCCTCGTAGAGATTCGACATGAGCATCCCATCTGTTCTTAAAATCTGGCACGCTGCTGGCCTCGATCACCTTATTCCAGCTTATTCCAGCTGTCAACCACTCTTTCGGTGAAGAAGTATTTCCTGGTGTCACCATGAAACATCCCGCCCTTTCCCAATGAAATTCTACTTCCCTTCTGTATAGTTCTTCTTTTTCCCCAGATTTGGGTATTTGAGGCTTTCTGTCCTTTCTGTGTAGGGATACCACGTTGGCGTGCTGTTGCTAGCAGACTCTCTCTTGCTGAAACCAACCTACTACTCTGACTAAAACCAAATCAATACGGGAAAACCCTATCCTACATCTAGAAACCCCACAGATACTTAAAATATTCTAAGCTATGAAAAGAGCAGATAATTGGAATTCCCTGTACTATTTCCCTCCCACAAATACCTATAATCAATACAATAATCATATATGAAGCAGCACATCTGTAATCACTATTTATACAAAATGATAAACTCTCAGATAAACCACACGTGTTCTTTAGCCAGAAATCCTTACACCAGCAGCTGACACAAAAATAATAAATTCTCAGGCAAATCCCAAAACTTCACTTCAGCCAAAAAATCCTTTCACCAGCAGCTGACACAGAATAAACAATTTCTCAGGCAAATCCCAAAACTTTTCTTCGGTCAAAAATCCTTTTACCAGCAGCTGACACAGAATAAATAAATTTTCAGGCAAATCCCAAAACTTCACTTCAGCCAAAAATCCTTTTCACCAGAATTTAACCTTAAACCACCTTAAAGTTCATTACCAGTATCAGTCAACTAAATCCCAAACTTCATCAAGAATCTCATATCTTACTCAAATTCCAAATAAACCACTCATATTTACCTCATCACCAGGAGCAGACAAAAAACCTCTATGATGCTGATCTCTGCACTAGGACAGCAAACCTGTGCAGGAAATCAGCAACATAATACCAAAATTGCACCAATACAAAAGATACACAAACCAAACCTCTCAAAATAGGGGAAAAAAAACACAGTTCTTACATTCCAGATCCTCTCTGCTTCAAAAATCCTTCAAAATCTTCTTTAACCCTTTCAGGACCATAAGGATCGTAGGCCAATTTTTGTGGTTTTGACGACATTTTTATGGTAAAAAGGGCTTGCAGATGCCAAAAAATTGATTTTTTTTGTGAAATATCATTATTTTTATTTAAAAAATCACACTTCTGGCTTATGGACAGTGTGGCAAGTGAATCTTCTCGTCAATCTGGCAACGACGCTAATGAATGAATGTCGGAACCAGTTTGTTTACATAAAGGCAGTATCATATGGAATCCGTACATATCAAATTTAGAACTGTAGACTATCCCAATCAAAATTTATAGGATTTTAAAGTTATGGGACAAATATGTCCCTTGGTCCTGAAAGGGCTACACCCTGTTTTTCTCACTCAGGTAATTTTTAAATTTTAACCCTGGTAACATAAGGTACAAGGGGTGTGTGTGGAGGGGTGTGTGGGGATGTCAGGGGTGGTGCCTGGCGTGGTGGGGAGGGGCTCTCTGGAGGGGTGCTAGGGGGATCAGTGGGTAGGTGGGTGGGAGGGAGGAGAGGAGGGAGAGAGGAATCGTTGATCTCCCAGCTGGTTTAGCTGATCGCGGCAGAGTAATCCACAATAAGCTGAGCTGGCAGGACTTCCTGAAGCCACAGTTGCGTGGAGTCCTGCCGGCTTAGCTGATCGGGGATTCCTCTGCCGCAATCAGCTGATGGCATGCTGTTGACTATTTTCAGGATCTCCTGGCAAAAAGAGGCACCAAAAATGTAGGCTAGGGTTTTGCGGGCCTACATTTCTGGCGCCTATCTCTGCACGAATCATGCCTAGGTAGGCGGTTTAGTTGCCTAATGTCACTTCTGCCATTGGCCATGCCTACTTTGGCGGTCAACGGCCTAAAGCGCCTATGTAGGTGCAATTCCGGCACCTTTAAATTTAGACATTGTGTAGGCGGTTCATCCTTGCCATTTTTAACTATGTTCTTCAGTTGACCAGTGTTTAAGCGCCAGTTTTAGAATTTCCTTCTTAATGTTTCACACAAAAATGAACATTAAAGAGCAAACACTGCAGCACAAACTCCCTCAAAAGATCAATAACATCAAGGCAACAAACAGTTTGCTTGTTTATTACCTCCACCACAGTCCAATTATCCAACCGAAATATCACACACCTGTCCTTTAAGTAGTCCCTCTCCATTGCGATGGCCACTGGGAGTCAAATGCTGTGCCTAAGTCACAGATTTGGACTCCCTGCATCACTCGGCAAATCTTATTCTGCACATCAAACCCATTTTGATGTGTTTTGGATCCATGTTCCAAATCTCTCCATTACTTTCTCTTGTGGTTTTGAATGTGCTTTCAATTGCTTTACTAATGCCTTTTCCCAGAAAGTCACTGTATCAGCTTGCCTCTGGATAAGCTCTGTGATTTGCCTTCCTATCAATCTGGATCCTGCAGGACTTGCTGCAGTTTGGCTTTTTTTCATCAAAAACTTGTCTGGCTTGTATAATGCTCATAAACCCTTATGGATTCTACAGAAAGCAAAACACAATCAAATGACTCATTCTTTGGGAATCCTCCATAGCTTAGCATTATGAATCACTGGAAAAATAAACCTGTAGGGAAACCAGTCAATACTTTGTATTAGTGGTATGGTAGTCCTTGGGGGGGGGGGGCAGGGGGGCCTTCTGGTGTGTCCAGGAGGGGAGGGAGAGAAGAACTAAGTGTGAACTATGTCTGTTTAGGGCAGTGGTCTCAAACCCGCGGCCCGGGGGCCACATGTGGCCCGCAAGGTACTATTTTGAGGCCCTCGGTATGTTTATCATAATCACAAAAGTAAAATAAAAGTTTCTTGATCATATGTCTCTTTAGCTATAAATGACAGTATTATTATTAAGACTTAGGCAAAAGGAAAGATTTATAAACTATAAAGAGATTTACCTCATACAAAATTGTCATTTCTTTCATAAGACATTAACGATTTTTTCTGCGGCCCTCCAAGTACCTACAAATCCAAAATGTGGCCCTGCAAAGGGTTTGAGTTTGAGACCACTGGTCTAGGGGGAGGAAGGGAAGGAAGGTGTCAGTGAGAGCTCAGTCAGTTGTGGGGGGGGGGGGGGGGGGGGGGGAGGGTCTTGCGGTGGTGACGGCAGTAAGGGAGGAGAAGGGATATTACCGGGAGGGAGGGAAAGGAAGGAATGCTGGACATCACAAGGGATAAAATGAGAGAGGGAGGGGAATGCCAGACACCACAGGGGAGAGGATGGAAGGAGAAGAATGCTGAAATATAAACCCTTGGTTTATATTCAAGTTAACAAATTTTTCCCTAAAGGGGGATGGGATTGTTATCTTGGTTTATATTCAAGTATATACAGTACCCTTAGAATGGTTTTCTACCTATGCAAAGGCTGTATTTTTTACCTAGTTCGACACATCAGCCTATAACAAAAGGTCCATTACTGGATGAACTTCATCTGATAAGCCTTAATGTGTCGGCTATAATATAGTCTTTTCAGGAAGATACAACTTTTAGAGCTATCCTATATAGGGTTACCAGATGTCTGGGAAAACCCAGACATGTCCTCTTCCGAACAGACTTTCTAAGATTCGGTGCTTGTCTGGGTTTTGGAAAGCCCCTACAAGCTCTAGTCGCACCTGGAGGGCCTCTGAGCATACGTGGAAGATGTTACATGCATCCGCACATGCTGCAGGCCCTCCAGATGCGGGTCAGAGATCGTCACAAAGAGAGGAGGCTTTCTGGGAGCAGGGATAGAGGGTGGAATGGGGGGTGGGGCTAGAGGCATAACTGGGCAGGGCTGGAGGTGGAATAGGGTGGGGTCATGTGTCTTTAATTCAGACATTCTAAAGCAGGGGTGTCAAACTCAGGCCTGCGGGCCAAATTTGGCCCGAGAGAAAATACCCTGTTCCTTCCTTCTCTCCATCTCATTATCCATCTTATTCCCAGCTTCCTAGTCTCACCTTCAAAGCAGCCTGAAAAGGACTGCTGGTCAGCTGTAGCGATCCTAGCAGGTTGCCATAGCCTCAGCAGCACATTCCCTCTGCTGTGGTCCCGTACGTCAAAGGAGGGGCAAGACCGTGCCAGAAGGACTGTGCTGCGGAGGCAGAGAGCAGCCTGCTAGGATCGCTACATCCGATTGGTGATCCTCTGCAGGCTGCTTTGAAGGTGAGGCCAGGAAGCTGAAAACTAGAAAGAATGGGGAAAACATGCAGGCCTTCGGGGGTGGGGGGGCACTGGTGTGGAAGTACACGGAGGGAGGGAAGGAGGGGGTCCAAAGAGACGTGCGTATGCCTGACTGAGGGGGGAAGGGAAGAAATAATGGGTCTAAAAACAGAGGAGAGGGAGAGAGATGGTGGACAATGGGATGGAGGGAGGGAAAAGAAAGGGAGAGAAGGACCCAAGGGGTGGTGTGGAGGGAGGGAGGATAGAGATACTGGATAGGAGGGTAGTTAGGAAGAGAAAGGGAGAGATGGTGGACCCTGGTGCGGTGGGGAAGGAGGGAGAGATGCTGGATGAAAGGGTAGTTTAGAAAAGGAGAGATGGTGGATCTGGGGATGGTGGGGTCCATCGCTGCAGCTGCGGGGATGGAGATGAAAAAAAAAGGAGAGATGCCAGATCTCCAGGGGAGGGAAGGGAAACGGAAGGGGAGGACAGAGATGGAAGATGGATGGTTAGCACCGAGAAAGAAGAAAACAACAAATGGGCAGGAGATCCTGGCAAGCGAGTTATCAGAAGACAACCAGAGTCCGGGACCGATATGATTTGAATAATGACCAGACACCAAAAGGTAGAAAACATAATTTTATTTTCTGTTTTGTGATTTCAATATGTCAGATTTGAAATGTGTATTCTGCCAGAACTGGAGTTAGACAGCAAGCCTGAACTAGGACCTAAAAGAGAGAGGAAAATGTTTTTTTATTTATTTTGTTTACATCACAGAGTCGACGTGGGGTTGGAGAGGCTGTAACCCTATACTTCCACTAAGACTAAGGGGTCCTTTTATTAAGGGGTGCATTTAGCATGTGTTAATCTTTAGCGTACCTTAATAAAAGGACCCTTAAGAATCTTAATAACAAATTCAGCCCGCAACTTAGCCTATGTTTTAGATTTCGGCCCCTTATGTGATTGGGCTAAAAAACCAGATTTCTCCTGATGTATTTCGTAGTACTCAAGAGAAGAGCAAAACATCTTTCTACGAGAGCTGAAGTTTTATACTTTATTGATATACTTGCTATACTGCCTTTCTAAAACAAGTCAAAGCAGTTTACAGTCTAGAAACAGAAAGGAATGCCAAAATTACGTAGGAAAGATATGAGCATTACACCAGCGAGCAGACAGCCATGGAGCCAGATTTCCATGCATAGTAAACTTTAATGTGACTTATTATTTCTCGAGCCAGCTCAGCTCCAGTCCTTTTTAGATTCTAGAAACAGAGTTGATGGAATAATGCTGGACATTGTGAATAGGTGTTAGGCAATTGCTCTTTCTTCATAGTCTCTTCTTTCTGGTAGACAGACTGAGAGCTCCGCAGACACAGCGGGGGAGGGGGTGGTATGGTAAAATCAAAAGGAGACTTTATTGCTGAACAAACAGAACAGCTGTCTCTTTCTATCATAGACTCAGGGCATAAAATAGCAACAGTCACAGGTACTCAAGACACAGCTATTTGTAGATGCTTTCTTCTAGTTTATAATTGCCTTTTTTTGGCAAAGCTGATGAACTGTTCCTGATCATTCTTATTTTGATTTTAGTTTTTAATAATGTTTTAACATGATTTTTTAGGATTATTTGTATGTCATGATGATTCTGTTTTTAAATTATGTATGTAACTCTGTGAACCATTTAGTTATAAACGGTATAGAAATTTTTAAAATAAATACCACAATTTAGATTGTGAGCTCGTCGGGACAAAGAGGGAAAATACTTAGATTACTATTCATTGTAAACCGCTTAGTATGCAAGCGGCACTCTCTAAAGTTAAAAGGGGATAGATTCCGTATAAACATAAGGAAGTTCTTCTTCACATAGAGTGTGGCCCAAAACTGGAACGCTCTTCCGGAGACAGTCATGGGGAAAACACCCTCCAGGGATTCAAGACAAAGTTAGACAAGTTCCTGCTGAACCAGAACATATGCAGGTAAGGCTAGACTCAGTTAGGGCACTGGTCTTTAAGCTAAGGGCCACCGCGGGAGCGGACTGCTGGGCAAGATGGACCACTGGTGTGACCCAGCAGCGGCAGTTCTTATGTTCTTATATTAATTTATTAACTAACAATGGTTTCTCCTTTCTCTGGCATTCCTATCTTCCCAAGCTTCTACAGCAGTGTCTTACAAACTTTGTGAAGCTGCGGCAAATTGAATGTGGCGGCTGCGGCTCAAGAGCATCCAGAACTGCACGGATGTCGATGCAATGATGCCATGCACGAAGGCCCTCCAGATGGGGCCCTGAGCCGTCAGTGGGGAGAGGGGGGGGGAGGGGTGCTGGAAGGGAAGAGGCGCGGAGAGAAGGAAAAGCGCTGACTGACTGCCTACAGGATGTGCCTCTCGTCGCAAGAGGCGCGTCCTGTAGGCAGTCAGCCGGCGTCTCTCCTCCTCCCCGGCGTCTCACGGCACACCTGGAATCTCAGGTGGCACGCTAGTGTGCTGCGACACTATGCTCTAATCTACAACATAGTTAAGCCACGCCTGCATAAATCCAGGCCTGGCTGTAGCAATGACACTCAAATGCACTCTGTACTTTTGCAGTCTTCTAGTCCTTCTTTTGTAACCCCCGGTTGACTACTGTCTATACTCAAATGTAAACTGAGATATTTGGGGCCCCCCCCAAAATGGCCCAGAAATGGAGATCTTGGTTTATATTTGAACCACCACCCGACCATTACCTTCTCCTCCACTCTACCCCCGACGACCATCAGAGCTGTGGTCATCCATGCGCTGCTGTCCTTCCGTCCCCACAATGAACATCTATAATGCCCCCTGATGAACACTAGTGCCACTATCCTCTTCGCATGCCTCCCCCCCAACCAGCATTGCATTTACCTGTTGGTGCTGAAGAAAGCTGCTACTGCCGATGCCGTATGCTGATCCAATGTAGGGCCTTGAGCGTCAGTGCATGCCGAAGGTCTGCCAGCTTCCACCCCCTCCAAGAATCCCTTTGAAAGCAACAGAAGTCCCAATCTTTCCTCCTTTTTCTGGAGCCATATGATAACCCTACACCTACGCATGCATAGATTTAAATAACACATTTGCATGCCACACTCAGGCATTGGCATGTGCTTGACTGTTGTATATCCAAAACAGAAGGCAAGGGAGGCGTCTTTTCAACCAATGATAAAGTCTTTATTTAAACCAGTGGTCCCAACAAGGATCCCAGTTTTGGCGTATAGGAGACGCCTTCCTCGGGGGACACTATTGAAAATATGTAAAACATAAAGGAAGGATTTGAAATCATGTAACAAAATATCATAACACATATACATTGAACACTTAAAAACAGCATTAAAAACATATAGCAGATTAAACCAAAATAAGATATGACAATTTGAACCAAATATGCAGAATGTACATCAAAAATAATTGAACTGATGTCACAGAAAGAGAAACTGATTGAACTGAATGAACGAAAAGACAAAATGGAACCAATTGTGATTTACAAATACCCAGGTTAGTCTGGCAACATGCTGAAATGAAAGATGCAGGAGGCCTTTCCCTGGACGTCTGGTAATAAAAATAGTATCTGGAGGTGAAAAATCAGTTAAACCAAATAGAAACACAAGTTCAGTCTTTTCCTTATTCAAACACAACTTATTTGCTAATATCTATCTCTCAGTGGTAAGAAGCTAGAATCCTACTAGATCCAAAGTCTGGTTCATTGAATTTCTAATTGGAACATCAAATTGGATGACATCAGCATAGATTTTATAGGTGATCCTAGGCCTGCTGTAGTACTTCGAGATGACTTCTAGGAGTCATGGTGGCCATTTTGATACCCAGCGTAATCCCAGACAGCAGCAAGTTCAAGTTTCAAGTTTATTCAAATTTGATAGTCTGCCTTTTCAAAGCGGTGTTACAAAAAATTTAAAATATTACATGAAAGCATCAAATAGGAGAAGAGAACACAACCAAGGACAAAAACACGATATCAAGTCATACATAAGGAACATTGACTAACTGGCACAAGAGGAAAGGGAAGAGGGACCCCATCAATAACCATAGCAGGGGTAGGGAACTCCGGTCCTTGAGAGCCGTATTCCAGTCAGGTTTTCAGGATTTCCCCAATGAATATGCATGAGATCTATTTAAATGCACTGCTTTCAATGCATATTCATTGGGGAAATCCTGAAAACCCGACTGGAATACGGCTCTCGAAGACCGGAGTTCCCTACCCCTGTTCTATAGTCTGGTGGCTAGTTGTTCCTGTTCCTGAGCCAGACCTACATTCTGTGTAGAAAAATAACCCATCTTAGTAGAAATATTAGAAAATTGTAACTGAACAGATTGTTCCATACCAGTTAGTACTTCCCAGAGGGAGTCAAGGGTTACAACTGAAGGCTTGTTCAAACCTTCCCGCATATTACCCAGAGCTGTTGCAATTGAAGTCCCACTCTGTGGCTGGATAACTCCTGCAGGTTTTCTCCACTCTGCGGCAAAGTCGGGGAGGACATCGCCAATGGTAGACCTTCTAGAGTCGGCACTGTTACTTTCCCAAGCAGGGTAGAAGGGCAGGTCCCACCCGCCGGAGAATGACTTCCAAGTTGCATTGGAGGAGCAAGCTGCATGGAGCTTAACGATGCCGCTTCCAAACTCTGTCCTGTGGAACCTTCGGGACCACCCATAGTTGAAGAAATTGTCATTTGGTGCCAGAAGGTATGTCCTAAACTTACCCCCTCTTTTACGAACACATAGCGCGGGTTTTAGCACTGATAGGAATTTTATGAGGATCAGAGCAGTTACCGCTGCTGCCGGCATAAAACCCTCACTATGCATTCGTAAAAGAGGGGGCTAGCCTTTGTCTTCCCCATTGTAAGCAGAGTCTCTACTGACAAGCTGACGTGAACAGCCCTACACCTTCCGAGATCATCTTGGTTCCTATGGATTATATATTACCGGTAATATTAATGTTGATGATGATTAAGCATATTTTTCCAGCTAGTAGTCATACAGGGCTTTGAATAACTGTGCTGCTGTTACTTTTATTGATAAAAAAAACACAGCAGATTTCCCCTAAAGTAATTTTGCCAAATATATCCCACATAATCTAACAGTATTGCACAGTTTGAAATATCAGTGTTTTCATCAAATTTGATAGCAAAAACCTTCAGCTCTCTCTGGTCAAGTAATAACCTGGGCTTTCAAATTCTCTACAATAACTTATTTTTGCCAAGACATTCTTTTATTATCGACAGAGATAAGTCACATTATTCTATACATTTCTATCGAAAACTGTGCATACCGAGGGCAATTTAATAATGTTGGGCCTAGTCAATGAACATTTTTCTTGTGCTTAATTTATGCTTATTTAATAAAGTCAAGTAGGCATTTAATGGACTTTACAACATACTAGCGTGGATGCAGAGGAATTTATGTACATGTAGGTGAAAACATACACATCAGTTCCACAGCTGGTGTAAATTCACACATGCTCTGACAGACTCCGCCCCTGTTCACGTCCACTGTGAAAGGCACACCGTGAAATTAATGCATGCACTTTCATGCTAGTCAGTAATTTATGAGATCATTTATGCATGCAAGTCGTGCTTCTTTGCAGAAATGACTAAAATACTAGCACTGCCATGTATTCTTAGCACCTAAAGTAAGGCAACTTCTTGTAAAATTACCCCAACTATTTGCTAGATGCAGTAAAGGATTCCTCCCATGTTTGTCTGTGAGAAAAATAGTTATTACAAATGAGCCATTTTTGCAACCGTCACATGGCATGCAACCAAACATGAGGCTAATTGTCCATTCTCATGGGAAATAGTTCAATAAGTAAGAACCTACATTGGAAACCTAGGCCCGGATTCTCTACATGGCGCTGTTGTCAGTGGCCGCCTTAAAAGTGGCTTCTGATCACATGTCAATTGTACCACAGCACTGTTTAGACAAGAATTGCACCTCCAGCAAAAGTAGGCACCAGAAATGTAGTTCAGAGTTTTCAAGTCCTACATTTCCAGCGACTACAGAAGAACGGGTCTTGGGTGCGATTGTATGTGATGATCTTAAGGTGGCCAAACAGGTTGAAAAGGTGATGGCGAAAGCTAGAAGGATGCTAGGGTGCATAGGGAGAGGTATGGCCAGTAGGAAAAAGGAGGTATTGATGCCCCTGTATAAGACACTGGTGAGATGTCATTTAGAATATTGTGTACAATTCTGGAGGCCGCACCTTCAAAAAGATATAAAAAGGATGGTGCGTAGTCTTCATCATAAGGCATATGGGGACAGACTTAAGATCTCAATATGTATAGTTTGGAGGAAAGGCAGGTGAGAGGAGATATGATAGAGATATTTAAATCAAAAATAATTCAAAATATGTCACTCACCAGCAATGGACTCAATCTCTAAGATGCCTTATTCAATTCAAAAAAGATGGAGAAAAAGCCTCAAAAAATAACCGTTCCATCAATCAAAGAACTTTTCTACACTTGTAATACCAACTTCTCTGCCGCTGCTCCTACCCTCTGGAACGCTATGCCATCACACCTCCGTCTCGAAAACTACTTTGATAAATTCAAGTTTAAACTTAAGATCTTTCTATTTCAGGATGCTTTTCAAAACAAAGCTAGACATCTCCTTAGTTATTTATCAGCGCTTACTAAGAACTGCTTTTAAGAAGCAGCCTCCACTCCCTATTTGTTTTTTTCCCTTCCTCCTCGTTCCTCCATTTTTAATTTTACTTTTAATCTAAATGTATTTATGAAACTTTCCCTCCCTTATTACCTTATGTATCAACTCCCTCATCACCCAGTCGTCTTTGTCTAGTTTACTTCCCCTTCCCTTTTTTTTTTTTTTTTAAATAATTTAATTTGAATTTTTTTTCCCTTAATTATTTTAAATTGTTAATTTTAGCTCTGTAAACCAACCAGATACTTGTTGATGGCCGGTCTATCAAATTATAAATAAACTTGGAAACTTGGAGACATTTAAATACCTATGTGATGTAAATGCACATGAGTCTAGTCTCTTTCATTTGAAAGGAAGCTCTGGAATGAGAGGGCATAGGATGAAGTTAAGAGGCTAGGGAGTAATCTAAGGAAATACCTTTTTACAGAAATGCTTCGACACTCATAGAATTCCTATGAGTGTCGGAGCATTTACCTCGCCGGCCCACGGTAGAGACCTCTACCGCAGCTTTGTAAAAGGAGCCTTATGAGTGTCACTTGCTGCCCTAACATGAAATAATGTTTGCAAAGCTCCTCTAAGCTCTCTACATAAGCCACAAGACATCCCAAAAAAGGCTTACTAATCTGATCCTTAAAAAGAGACTCATTTTGTCATGATAAAGCTCTATGCCGCTGATAAGTCACCGGGAAGTGAAATTTGCATCCAGAAGCAATTACCAGTTGATAATGGGAGTTATTTAAGAGAATAGGGAAAAGTCCTTTTTGTATAAGGCCCATTGAATACTTCCATTCTGAATATACGTAGGTCCAAATTTTAAATTAGTTGGGGTTTGGGGTTTTTTTTTTTTTTTGGGGGGGGGGGGTTTGCAATTATATTATTGTAAGTTGTTCTGTATTCCAGAGCTCAAGGCCTTACTTGGACTGGCTCAGAGAAAAAAAAGTAATTTAGATTACACACACACTAATAGTTCCTGTTTGAGAAATTGGCAATTGCTTGCATTCTCATTAAGGAGGTCAGATCACTTTAACTTTGTACTCATGAGCTGTACATAAACATTATTCAGCTGTTGAGCAGAGCACATTTCTAGCTTCTTGTTGCAGTAAAAATCTCTGTTACACAAACCAGGTAAGCATCAATTCATCATGCAGGTAGAGAGACTCCCACCAAAAGGAATACTTCAGTCTATCCCAGTTTTTCCAATTCCTTGCTTAGAATAAGCTGGATGGCAACCCCTGTCATAATAAAGAGAAGTTTATTATTATGAGATGATATTTGGCTTTTAACTCTCATCATAGTGCCAAATAGCACAGTGTCATATGTTAGTGCCACTGGATTTTCCATTACTTTGTTTACCTGATCCCAAATGGATCTCCAAAATTAGTGGGATTCTCTCTGTCACATTTTTTAAGATGGAACGTAATATGGCCATTCATCAGGGACATTATAAGGAGTTTCTGAAGATTTGGGAGCCACTGACAAAATTTTGCAAAGAGTGATTGGTGACTATGCCCTTTGGTCGTACACGTCCAGGGTGGGTGGGTGGGAGGGCAGGTTGGAATGTATTTTTCAATTTCTCAATTTGAGTGTAGTTTTTAGATATAATTATGGGGGGGGGGGGGGTGCTATATCTTTTTGTCATAGATTATAATTGTAATTGTATTTAAGTGCTTTTATAGAGTTATATGATTGTATTATATTGTGCACTTACTTATGGCTTTAAAATGAATAAAGCAATAAAAAAAAAAGAATTAATAAAAGATAAGTTGGGTAAATTGTTTTAGCGACCATGATAAAACAATTACAAACTATACAAAATACAGCCCTAAGACTTATCTACTCATTGAAAAAATATGACCACATCACAGAAGCATACCATGACCGTCACTAGCTCCCAATACAAGCAAGAGTACACTTCAAATTCTACTGCCTACTATTCAAAGCTATTAATGGAGAAAGCCCAACCTACTGGAATAACCGACTAACTCAATCCTACTCATCCAGGCACAGGAGAACCCACTCACTTTTCACACACCCACCATCCAAAAATGTCAAACGAAAAAAAATATATGACAACCTAATGGCCACCAAAGCAGCTAAACTGGACAGACAAATCACCATTCTGTTGTCATAGACCACAGAATACAAAACCTTCAAGAAAGATACTAAAACCCTACTCTTCAAAAAATACATAAAACCTATCTAATACGACCAGTTCCTACCTAAACCCCACCTACCCACTCTACACCCTTAATATACTCTAATATGCTTCTAACTACCCAACTAATGCTAAAATGCCTCTATTTACCCAACACTTACCACCTTAAGATCTCGACAACTCTTTGGTAATTCTTATTACCCAACATTTATCACCTTAAGATCTCGACAACTCTTTGGTAATTCTTATGTAACTCTTATAATAATAATAATAATAATAATTTTATTTCTTATATACCGCTGTACCGTGAGGTTCTAAGCGGTTTACAGTAGAAACAGAAGAAATGCAATAAGTAAGATTAATTAAGATGAAGAGAAAGTACTTAGAGTTCCCTGACTGTCCCAAAGGCTCACATTCTTGCTAAAGTACTTGAGAAAAATAAATTAGTTAGGTTATAAACATAGAGTAGAAGAAGGTAGGAAAACAGTTCATAGGAAAATTAATTTCGAATACATTATACATTATATATTGTTCAAGGCGGAATACAAATTATAGGAATTACCAAAAGAATTGCGTAATAAAGATTATCTAGATAAATTACATAACAGTGATTTTTAAGAATTACATATCAAGGGAATCAAGTGATAACAGAATATAGTGGAGATTATCAGTATATACGGTTTACAGATTGGAAGTTACCTAATAATGAAGTAAGAAATTTATTGGATAGTGTGGAAAATGTTTATATAGGAATCAGAGTATGTATGATAGGAAAGGTTCTAAGAATTGAATTAATGTGTTATTCTATCGAGGGAGAGCTTGTGCATAAAGGGAGGATATTAGTTGGTAATGACGTGTTTTCTGAATAGAAATGTTTTGATTTCTTTTCGAAACACTTTGATGTCTGTTGTATTGATCATTAGTTTGGTGATTGTGGGGTCAATTTTTGCTGCCTGTGTCGCTAGAAGGCTGTCGTATAGTTTCTTAAGACGGGTTCCATTATTAGGTGGGAAGGTGAATAGGTTTTGAGTTCTTCTTGATCTGGATGAGCGGTAATGGTTTAGGCGGTTGTTTAGGTAACAGGGGGCAGTTCCATGGGTTATCTTAAACAGCAGACAATAGAACTTGAATTGAGTTCTTGCTTTTATCGGAAGCCAGTGAGAGTCTATATAGGCGGGAGTGATGTGGTTAAATTTGCTGAGACAGTAGATGAGTCTGATGGCAGTGTTCTGAACTGTCTGTAGTTGTTTTATCATATTGTTATGACATCTCTTATGCTATTCCTGTAAACTTTTATGTAATCTCTGAAAACTTTTATGTAATCCGCCTTGAACCGCAAGGTATTGGCGGAATAGAAATCACTAATGTAATGTAATAAGTTTTCTACTAAAAAAAAAAAAAATTATTCATGCAGGTAACATACCAGACACATTTCAGGATCAATATTCAGCTGGCAGAGCTCAGGGTTTTGCTGACTATCCTTACCATCATACCTGGAATTTCAATGCCGGGCTCCAGCTGGTTTCCGGCATTGAATTCCCAGGAATACGGAACTAGCCACTTAGACACACAAAGTACCACAGATATTTTGTATGGCTAAGCGCTTTGAAAATGAGCCTGTATGAATGATATTCAGCACTTTATGAGCTGAAAAGAACCGCATAAAGACAGGACTGAATATCTCACGCAGGAAACTTTGGAACGAGGGGGCCGAGGATGAAGGTAAAAGTGGATAGACTCAGAAGTAACCTCAGGAGATATGTTTTCATGGAAAGGGTGAGGAATATGTCGAACGGCCTCCCGGTGGAGGTAATGGAAATGAAAAATGTATCTAAATTCAAAGAAAGCTTGAAACAAGTTCATTGGATCTTTAATGCAAAGGAAGGGATAGAAGATGGCCAGGAGTGTATTCCATATACCATACTTTGTAGAGGATAATATTATACTTCAGAACTTAGCATTACTAAGCTACTTAGGTCTAATTTTATCAAGCTGCATTAGGGTTTGTTATTTTTTTAAATCACGGCTCGCTGTGGTAAAAAGCTCTGATGCTCATAGGAATTATATAAGTGTCAAAGCTTTTACCACAGTGACCTGCGATAAACTCTAACACAGCTTGATAAAAGGGGCCTTGGAGACTAGCAGCTCCAAAGGTGAAAACCAGATGAAGAACGTTCGCCTTTCAGTGCTATATAAGTGATAAGTAGTACCGTGTTTCTCCGAAAATAAGACAGTGTCTTATATTAATTTTGGGTCCCAAAAAAACACATTAGGGCTTATTTTGGGGGATGTCTTATTTTTTTTCATGTACAACAATCATCTCTTCCTTCCTTTCCTCCACCCAAATTCTTCCTCTTTCCTTTCTCTCCGCCCCACCCCCCATGTGCATCTTTCTATCCCTCCCTCCCTCCCATCCCCCTGTGCAGCAGAACCTCACCCACCCTCCCACCGTGAGACTAACATACCTCCGCTCCAAGGCCTTCACAAACAGCAGCGGCAGCAGCACTCTGAACAGGCTTCTTTGAGGCCTTTCCCTGCCGGGGCCTTCCCTTTGCCGTATCACTGATGTAGCGGAGGGAAGCCCTAGTGGGGAAGGCCACAAAGCAGCCCGTTCAGAACGCTGCCACCACTGCTGCTTTAGGAAGCCTCAGAGTGGAGATATGTCTAAGGTGACCATATGTCCTGTTTTGAACGGGACAGTCCCGTTTTCGGATCCTCTGTCCCATTGTCCCCACACACAGCTTCGGGAAGCCAAAATATCCCATTTTTAGGGACAGCGTCCCGAAGCTGTGCGCGGGGACAACGGGACAGACGATTGCTTCCTGTTCCTCCCTGCCGCACCAAAAAAAAAAAAAGCCTGGGGGAAGTTTAAATCGGGCCTGGAGGTAGGCTTTTTTTTCCCACAGTAGGGAGGGAAGGAGGTAGGTAGGCAAGCTGGCTGTTTTTTTGCGTGGCAGAGTGGTAGGTAGGTAGGCAGGCTGGCTGGCTGGCTGGCTTTGGGGAAGGTAGACCGGCAGGCTGGCTCTGGGGGAGGTAGGTAGGCAGGCTTTGGGGGAGGCAGGGAGGCAGGCTTTGGGGGAGGCAGGCAGACTGGCTTTGGGGTAGGCAGGCAGGCTGGCTCTGGGGGAGGTAGGCAGGCTGGCTCTGGGGGAGGTAGGTAGGCAGGCTTTGGGGGAAGCAGGTAGGCAGGCAGGCAGGCTGGCTTTGGGGTAGGCAGGCAGGCTGGCTCTGGGGGAGGTAGCCAGGCAGGCTAGCTCTAGGGGAGATAGATAGGCAGGCTTTGGGGGAGGCAGGTAGGCAGGCTTTGGGGGAGGCAGGCAGGCTGGCTCTAGGGGAGGTAGGCAGGCAGGCTGGCTCTGGTGAGGTAGGTGGGCAGGCTGGCTCTGGGGGAAGCAGGTAGGCAGGCTTTGGGGTAGGCAGGCAGGCTGGCTTTGGGGTAGGCAGGCAGGCTGACTCTGGGGTAGGCAGGCTGGCTCTGGGGGAAGTAGGTAGGCAGGCTTTGGGGAAGGCAGGTAGGCAGGCTTTGGGGTAGGCAGGCAGACTGGCTTTGGGGTAGGCAGGCAGGCTGGCTCTGGGGAGGTAGGCAGGCAGGCTGGCTCTGGAGGAGGTAGGTAGGCAGGCTTTGGGGTAGGCAGGCAGGCTGGCTCTGGGGGAGGTAGGCAGGCTGGCTTTGGGGGAAGCAGGCAGGCAGGCTAGCTTTGAGGGAGGTAGGCAGGCAAACTGGCTTTGGGGGAGGTAGGCAGACAGGCTGGCTTTGGGGGAGGTAGGCAGGCAGGCTGGCTTTGGGGGAGGGGGTGGGACAAAGGCTGGAAGGCAGTGAGGGGGGGGCATAGGAAGGAGGGATGAAGGAAGGAGAGAAAGAGGCAGAGAAGGGGGGGGGGTTGTAAGTAGAAGAAAGACTAGAGAGATAAAGGCCTGGACCAAAGGGGAAAGACAGGAGGCAGAAGCAGGACTTTGGGAAGTACAGACAGAGGGGGAGAGCCCCTGAGGAAGAGCAGAGAGAGGCAAGATCATAACAGAGGAGGGAGACCTGGAACAAAGGTACAAAGGAGAACTGACACTGGATTTGGAGGCACTAAGGACATAGGAAGGAGGCACTGGGGGCACTAAGGATATAGGAAGGGGCACTAAGGACATAAGAATGAGGCGCTGGGGACACTAAGGACATATAGGAAGGAGGCACTAGGGGCACTAAGGATATAGGAAGGAGGCGCTGGGGACACTAAGGACATAGGAAGGAGGCATTGGGGACACTAATGACATAGGAAGGAGGCACTGGGGGCACTAAGGACATAGGAAGGAAGGAGGGAGGGAATAGAAAGGGACAATTGTTGGGCCTGAGTGCAGAAAGAAATGAAAGAAAGGATGCACAGTCAGAAGGAAACACAACTAGAGACTAATGAAATCACCAGACAGCAAAGGTAGGAAAAATGATTTTATTTTCAATTTAGTGATCAAAATGTGTCAGTTTTGAGAATTTATATCTGCTTTCTATATTTTGCACTATATTTCTCTATTTTTCTATAGTTACTGAGGTGACATCTTTGAAAACCCCCCAAATATAAATGATAATTAACATTTTCTCTGCATATAGGGTGCTTTGTGTGTTTTTAAAATTTTATGGTTACCATTATGAAATAATAAGATATTGTGTGTACATGAAAAATGAATAGAAGAAATTGGGGGTGGGGCTAGGGTAGTATTGGGGGTGGGGTTAGGGCAGGATTGGGGGCGGGACTGAATATTAATAGATGTCCCATTTTGATGAAAAAAATAAATGGTCACGTTAGGTATTTCAGATCTCACCAGGGTGGAGGAGGGTCACTGAATTGACAAGTCAGATTTTTTTCGGTGAATCGGGCAGTACTAGTGTTGGGGATGGAGTTGGGGGGTGTTGGGGACATTCGGGGGAGAGGGGCTTCAGGGGTCAGTCTTAACTAGGGCTTATTTGTGTGGTAGGGCTTATATTAGGAGCATTTTTAAAAATCATACTAGGGCTTATTTTCGGGATAGGTCTTATTTTCAGGGAAACGGTAGCAGTGGCGTACCTAGGATATGTGACACTCAGGGCCCATCATTTTTTGGCATCCCCCCCCCATCTGTATGAAAAACATGATTTTTAGTAACAAGCCACACGTCACACATGAGTACCTAGGAAAAGGCAGCATCTTACATATGCAGTGCGAGTACAACATCAATACACCCATTGTAAAACTAAACAAGCCAGACTAGTACAGATCAATCCTACACCATCAATCCTAACAGAAAACCATGTCTTTCGAACACACAGAACACGGAAAACACCTTTGCCTAGTATGGAATATGTAATCACAAACTAACCACTCCCTCTTTTACAAAACTGTAGTGTGGATTTTAGCCACGGTGGTAACAGCTCTGACGCTCATAGAATTCTGGGCATTAGAGCTGCTACCACTACGGCTGGTGTAAAAAAACGTTCCACAGTTTTGTAAAAGGGGGGATAAAATAGAAATACATAGACAAAGGTTAAATTGAACCAGCAAGAAGCTGGACTCTGCATATAATCCAACACCACAGAAACAGTGACACATGTCTCCTAAAGCAATAAATAAATAGAAAATTTTTTTCTACCTTTGTCTTCTCTGGTTTCTGCTTTCCTCATCTTCTTGTTACTCTCTTCCTTCCATCCACTGTCTGCTGCTACTCTCTTCCTTCCATCCACTGTCTGCCATCTCTCTGCCCCTATATGGCATCTTCTTTCCTTCTATAACCCTTCCAGAAACTGTATACCTCCCCTTCCATCTCTCCTTTCACCCCCCCCCCCCAATTGGTCTGGCATCTCTCTCCTCTCCTTCCCTCTCCCACACCTCTCTTCTGCAATCCCTTTCTTCCCTCATTTTCCTTTTCAATTTATTTTCTGCATCCATCTAGATTACGTTCTTACTACCCTCTCATCAATTTCCTTTTTTACTGTCTACCTACAGCTCGCCACCTCTTTCCCTCACCCTGTCCAGTATTTCCCTAACTCAATCCTTTTCACCCATCATGTGCCCTCCTTTTATTTATCCCCTCCTTCCATAATCTGCCCTCTTCTCTCTCCCCAGTTCCATCATCTGCCCCTTCTCCCCACTTCCATCATCTGCCCCTTCTCTCTCTTTCCGCCCACTTCCATCAGCATCTGCCCCCTTTCGCTCCCTAAACCCAATTCCATGCAGTATCGTTCCCCCTTATGTCTCTTTCTCTGCAATTCCTTCAGCATCTGCCCCTTTCTCTCCTTCCACCACGCATCCATACCACCCTGACCCCCTTTGTCACCCTTCAGCATGATTCCATATCACCCTGACCCCCCTTTGTCACCCTTCACCATGTTTCTATAGCACCCTGACCCCTCTTTGTCACCCTTCACCATGTTTCCATAGCACCCTGACCCCCTTTTGTCACCCTTCACCATATTTCCATAGCACCCTGACCCCCCCTTTGTCACCCTTTACCATGTTTCCATAGCACCCAGACCCCTTTAGTCACCCTTTACCATGTTTCCATAGCACCCTGACCCCCTTTTGTCACCCTTTACCATGTTTCCATAGCACCCTGACCCCCCTTTGTCACCCTCCACACCCTTTCATGCCACTCTGACCTCCTTTCTTTCTCCGTCCCAAAGATCCCGCGATGACTACTTCTGCTCTGATGGAAGAGGTAAGTGATGTCAGAGGGAGCTGGGCTGGCAGACGCAGTTAGTTGTGGCAAGATCCCGCAATGACTGCGGCTGCCGGTCCCCCCCCCCCCAAAGTCACTTACCTCTTCCCAGTCATCGCGGGACCTTCTTCACTTCAGCGCGGCTGCCGACTCTGCTCTAAGTAGGGCAGCCGAGCTGAAGTATGGTTTGAAGCAGCGCGGGAGGTTCCGGATCCGGCCGGCTGTGCACCCCCTTGGAGCATGCACCCGGGGCGGACCTCCCCCCCCCCCCCTTGGTACGCCACTGAACGGTAGTGCTTGCCTAAAATGGAGTCTGAACTCAGGACAGGAGGGTGCAGAAAGGAGGGGGGGGCTGATCCCTTCATGCATGAAGCAAATAACACTGGGAGCTTGCCTTAAAGCTAGAAACCTTAAGTACATTCTCAGTACAAGCAACCTGCACCCAGGAATGTGGGGGCAGAACAGGCAGCGTGCATATACCTTCTTCAGTAGATTACATTAGTAAATTGAAGCAGAAATTGCAGTTCAGTCACTAATATACTTTGCAACCATTAAGAAAGTTATATTGTTCGGCTGCTCGTTTTCACAGTAGAACTTACAACAAATACCCTGCCCAGCAGAGAGAGAGGTGTGGCAGCAGCTGGGGTGAGGGATGCATTGTGGGGGAAGCATATTGCAGCATGGTCATGAAATTATCTGGCCAATGAAAGAAAAAGGGATGGATAATGAACCTTCATGCAAAAACAAAGATACTCAGGACATCAAAATATAAAATGTTGGTTGAATAAAACACCACTGAAACAAAGAAACATAGAAACATAGAAATAGATGGCAGATAAGGGCCAAGGCCCATCCAGTCTGCCCACCCTAATGTCCCTCCCCTACCATTGCCCTGTGAATAGATCCCTCCTCTTCCTTTGCCCTGTGAATAGATCCCACGTGACGATCCCATCTGGCCTTAAAATCAGGCACGCTGCTGACCTCGATCACATGTAGTGGAAGACTATTCCAGCGATCAACCACCCTTTCTGTGAAAAAGAATTTCCTGGTGTCAGCTCGTAGTTTCCCTCCCCTAATTTTCCACGGATGCCCTCTTGTTGTCGTGGGACCCTTGAAGAGGAAGATATCTTCCTCCGTCTCTATGCGGCCCGAGAGATACTTGAACGTCTCGATCATGTCCCCCCTCTCTCTGCGCTCCTCGAGTGAGTATAGCTGCAATTTGTTTAACCGTTCCTCGTATGGGAGATCCTTGAGTCCTGAGACCATCCGAGTGGCCATTCTCTGAACCGACTCCAGTCTCAGCACATCCTTGCGATAATGCGGTCTCCAGAATTGCACACAGTATTCCAGGTGGGGCCTCACCATGGATCTTTACAATGGCATAATGACTTCCGGCTTTCGGCTGACGAAGCCTCTGCGTATGCAACCTATGACTTGTCTTGCTTTGGATGAAGCTTGCTCCACTTGATTGGCAGCCTTCATGTCCTCACTGACGATCACCCCTAGGTCACGTTCTGCTTCAGTTCTTGTTAGGATCTCCCCATTTAGGGTGTAAGTCTTGCATGGATTTTGGCTGCCCAGGTGCATAACTTTGCATTTTTTGGCATTGAAGCTGAGTTGCCAGGACCTAGACCAGCGCTCCAGTAGGAGTAGGTCGTGCATCATGTTGTCGAGCATTGAAACATCATCTATTGTGCATTTGCCCACTACATTACTTAGTTTGGCGTCATCGGCGAATAATGTTATTTTACCCCTAAGCCCTTCTGCCAAGTCCCTTATAAAGATGTTGAATAGGATTGGGCCCAAGACCGAGCCCTGTGGCACTCCACTGATCACCTCCGTCATTTCAGAGGGTGTGCCGTTCACCACCACCCTTTGAAGCCTACCTCCAAGCCAGTTCCCAATCCATTTCGTCAATGTGTCACCTAATCCTATAGAACTCATCTTGCTCAGCAACCTGCGGTGTGGTACGCTATCAAATGCTTTGCTAAAGTCCAGGTACACGATGTCCAGGGACTCCCCAATATCTAGCTTCCCCGTCACCCAGTCAAAGAAGCTGATCAAGTTGGATTGGCACGATCTCCCTTTTGTAAATCCATGTTGACGGGGATCCCGTAGATTCTCCTCATCCAGGATCTTATCCAATTGGTGTTTTATTAGAGTTTCCATTAGTTTGCTTACTGTCGATGTTAGACTCACTGGTCTGTAGTTTGCTGTCTCTATCTTGGAGCCTTTCTTGTGGAGTGGAATGACGTTAGCCGTCCTCCAGTCCGACGGAACGCTGCCTTTGCTAAGGGAGAGGTTGAAGAGCTTGGACAGTGGCTCCGCCAGGACATCACACAGCTCCCTTAGCACCCTGGGGTGTAGGTTGTCAGGCCCCATTGCCTTGTTAACCTTGAGCCTTGATAGCTCACTGTAGACACTGCTGGGCGTAAACTCGAAGTTACTGAACGGATCAACTGAGTCAACCCTTGTCTGTAGCTGAGGGCCAAGCCCCGGCGCTTCTCGGGTGAAGACTGAGCTGAAGTATTCATTTAATAGTTGGGCTTTTTCCGAATCCTTTTCCACATAGTCTCCGTCTGGTTTCCTAAGACGTACAATCCCGCCTGAGTTTTTACTTCTGTCACTGATATACCTAAAGAAGGATTTATCTCCCTTCTTGATGTTTTTTGCCAGAGACTCCTCCATGTGAAACTTAGCCTCCCTGACTGCCGTTTTGACGGCTTTTGATTTGGTCAAGTAGTCTGCTCTAGAGACCTGTTTCCCTGATTGTTTGTAAGAGATGAATGCTTTTTTCTTCTCCTTGATAAGGGCCGAGATCTCTGTAGTGAACCACTTCGGCTTATTGTTCCTTCGTTGTTTACTTACTAATTTAACATAGTGGTTTGTCGCTTCCTGTATGGTGGTTTTCAAAGTCGACCACATTTCTTCCACGCTATCGGTTTCTGCTTGTTCTTGTAGCGCCTGGTGAACGAAGTCTCCCATTTCTTTGAAGTTTGTGTCCTTGAATTTGAGGATCTTGGTCAGTGTGGTAGATTTAGTGAAACCTTTCCTAAGATTGAACCATACCATGTTGTGGTCACTGGAGGCCAATGTGTCGCCCACCGAGACCTTTGTGACACATTCTCCATTGGTAAGTAATAGGTCCAGTATTGCCTGATCCCTTGTTGGGTCCAACACCAGTTGCTTGAGACCAGCTCCCTTCATAGCATTTAATAGCCTCCTGCTGCTGCCGGAAGCAGAGGTAAGTTTATCCCAATCCACATCAGGCATGTTGAAGTCACCTAACACTACTGTGTCCCCATGCAAGGTGATATTTTCTATATCACTGATTATTTCCATATCCAGGTCATCATGTTGTTTTGGGGGTCTGTAAATTACGCCAAGATACAAGCATTTGTCCTTCCCTCTGGCCAAATTAACCCAAAGGGATTCCCCAGTGTACTGGACATCTGAGATTCTTGTGACCATAATGTCATCTTTAGTATATAATGCTACACCTCCCCCTATTCTGCCCTCCCTGTCCCGGCGAAGCAAGTTGTAACCTGGTAAGACCATGTCCCACCCGTGGGAGTCTGTGAGCCAGGTCTCAGATATTGCCACCACATCCAGGTCGGCATTCCTTATTTCCGTTTCTAATTCCAGGATCTTGTTTCCCAAACTGTGTGCGTTGACGTACATAGCCCTCCATGTTGTATTTTTGTTACGTCTCAGTGGGGGTGTTCCTGCTTGAGCTACTTGAACACCTTTAGCATTGTTTGTATTCTCCCTAGACTCATAACTACAATGTGTACTCCCCTTGGACCCAGAATTACAATGTGTGCTCCCTCTAGACCCAAAATTACAATGTGACCCATAATTGTCATATGAACATACCCCCGATTCGAAAGTTTTCGTACTCGCCCCTGACCCAGAATTATGGTGACTACTTTCCTCAGCCCCAAAAAAGTATTGGCAGTTTAGTTCGCCAGGTATGTTGTATGTGCCTGTACCCTCCCCCGAAGGGTCATATATGTCTCAATGTGTTTTGGCGGAAAAGATTGTCTATCTCAGGGGTCAAAGAATTTGTAAGATGTGCAGTAAGATACTACTCTAGAGTTTCCAGATGTCCGGATTCACCCGGATATGTCCTCATTTCAGAGGACTGTCCAGGCATCTGAATGGCTTTTACAAACCCAGCACTTTGTCCGGGTTTTGTAAAGCTTTGAACTTGAGGCCACACCTGGAAGACAACTGCACATGCGCGGACGCAACACAGTGATGACACACTCGGGCGCACACGCGCAGATGCCCTCCAGATGCGGCCCAAACAGATGAGGTTTGTGTGGGGCAGGGGTTTGGGGATGGTACAAGGCAGGGCTGTGGGCAGAACGGGCGGGATGTGGGCAGAATGGGATGGGTATGGGAGCGGAATGGGGGGGTGACACATCAAAGACACGCGGGACAAAACCGCGCCAACAATCCCACTTAGGACTTATGCGCGCCGCCTTCAAACAGTTGCTGTTAGCGCTCTGAGGGGGTGTAGGGGGGAACACCCCCCCACTAAACTGACAAGTGTTGGCGTTTCCATTGGTGGTGTGTTTGGGGGGAACCCTCCCCCCCACTACACTGAAAACTGCCGAATACCCAAAAAACTAAGCAAAGCTGTAGTTTTCAGTGTAGTGGGGGGAGGTTTCCCCCCAAACACACCCCCCATCGGAAGCGCCAACACTAGTATGTTTACAGAGCGCCAACAGCAATTGTTTGAAGGCAGCACGCATAAGTTCTGCGCGGGATTGTCAGCGCAGTTTTGTCCTGCGCGCTGCAGTTACGGTACCGGAATGGGGCAGGACTGTGTGTCTTCTGTTTGCCCAACAAAAATCTGGTAACCCTACCCAAGCTGTTGAATTGGATCGGTACAATCCAGTCACTTGAGTGCCAAATGACATTTACAATACTCTAAGACAAGTTCAAGCCCCGATGAAGGAAAGTATTTCCTCATTGATTTTCAGAGGATTGTGTTCGTGAGGAGCTGGCTAAAATAAAGGTAGACAAAGCGATGGGGCTGGATGGTGTACATCCGAGGGTGCTGAGGGAACTTAGGGAAGTTCTGGTGGCTCGGCTGACTGACCTTTTCAATGAGTGTCCAGAGTCGGTAGTGGTATCGGAGGTCTAGAGAAGGGCGGATGTGGTCCCTCTCCACAAAAGTGGAAGTAAGGAAGAAGTAGGGAATTACAGGCCGATAAGTCTGACTTCTGTGGTAAGCAAATTACAGTAATGGAAGTGCTTTTAAAACTGAGAATGATGAAGTTTCTGGAATCCGGTGGATTACAGGACCAGAGGCAACATGGATTCACTAAAAGTAGGTCTTGTCAGACAAATCTGATTAATTTCTTTGACTGGGTGACCAGAGAACTGGATAGAGGGAGTGTACTAAATGTGGTGTATTTAGATTTTAGCAAAGCCTTTGACTGGGCTCCATACAGACGTCAAATAAATAAACTGAGTGCCCTCTGGATGTGTCCCAAAGTGATGAGCTGGGTCAGGAACTGGTTGAGTGGAAGGCGACAGAGGGTAGTGATCAATGGAGGTCGCTCTGAGGAAAGGGATGTTATCAGTGGTGTGCCTCAAGGTTCTGTTTTTGGGCCTGTTTTTTTTTTACATTTTTATAAATGATATTGTTGAAGGGTTGTCAGGTAATATTTGTCTCTTTGCGTATGATACCAAAATCTGCAATAGAGTAGACACCCAGGATGGTATGAATAAAATGAAGAAAGACCTGGCAAAGCTTGAAGAATGGTCTGAAATTTCGCAGCTAATGCTAAGAAATGCAAGGTCATGCATTTGGGTTGCAAAAACCCGAGGGAACAGTACAGTTTAGGGGGTGAAGAAGTTTAGGGGTGCACAACAGTACAGTACAGGGGTGCAGAATAGAAGAGCGGGACTTCTACAGTGAACTGGCAAGACTCAAGGTGAACAAAACCATGGGACCAGACAATTTGCACCCAAGAATGCTCAGAGAATTGAGCGATGTCCTGGCGAAACCATTGGCTGAGCTATTCAATCTCTCCCTAAGTAAGGGAAAAGTTCCCCTGGACTGGAAATTAGCTAATGTCGTTCCTCTGCATAAAAAGGGTTGCAGGGCAGAGGCTGCAAATTATAGACCGGTGAGTCTCACATCAATAGTGTGCAAACTCATGGAAACACTAATTAAAAGCAAATTGGACACGATCTTGAATGAAGGGAATCTTCGGGATCCCAGTCAGCATGGATTCACCAAGGGTAGGTCCTGCCAATCCAATCTCATCAGCTTTTTTGACTGGGTAACAAGAAAGTTGGACTTGGGAGAGTCTTTGGACGTCGTGTACCTGGACTTCAGGAAAGCTTTTGACAGTGTCCCACACCGCAGGCTGCTAAGCAAGATGGAATCGATGGGGTTAGGAGAGACACTAACTGCATGGGTCAATGATTGGCTGAGTGGCAGACTTCAGAGGGTGGTGGTTAATGGTACCCTCTCTAAAACATCGGAGGTGACCAGTGGAGTGCCGCAGGGCTCGGTCCTGGGTCCACTCCTTTTCAACATATTTATAGGGGATCTGACTCAAGGGCTTCAAGGTAAAATAACACTATTCGCCGATGACGCCAAACTATGTAATATAGTAAGTGAATGCAGTTTACAGAATTATATGGCGCAGGACCTGCTTACATTGGAAAGTTGGTCCTCAACCTGGCAGCTAGGCTTCAATGCTAAGAAATGTAAGGTCATGCACCTTGGAAGCGGAAATCCATGCAGGACGTACTTCTTGAACGGAGAAACTTTAACTAGGACTTCAGCAGAACGAGATTTAGGAGTAATCATCAGTGCAGACATGAAAACTGCCAATCAAGTGGAGAAGGCTTCATCTAAGGCAAGGCAGATATTGGGTTGTATCAATAGAAGTTTCGTCAGCCGAAAGCCTGAAGTCATAATGCCGTTGTACAGGGCCATGGTGAGACCTCATCTGGAGTACTGTGTGCAATTCTGGAGGCCACATTACAGTAAAGATGTGCGCAGAATTGAATCGGTTCAACGGACGGCCACCAGGATGATCTCGGGGCTCAAGGGTCTCTCGTACGAAGAGAGACTGAACAAATTGCAGCTCTACACTCTTGAGGAACGTAGGGAGAGGGGAGACATGATCGAAACATTTAAGTACCTCACGGGACGTGTCGAAGTGGAAGATGATATTTTCTTTCTCAAGGGACCCTCGGCCACAAGAGGGCACCCACTCAAACTCAGGGGCGGAAAATTTCATGGCGACACCAGAAAGTATTTCTTCACAGAGAGAGTGGTTGATCATTGGAACAAGCTTCCAGTGCAGGTGATCGAGGCAGACAGCGTGCCAGACTTTAAGAATAAATGGGATACCCATGTGGGATCCCTACGAGGGTCAAGATAAGGAAATTGGGTCATTAGGGCATAGACAGGGGGTGGGTAAGCAGAGTGGGCAGACTTGATGGGCTGTAGCCCTTTTCTGTCGTCATCTTCTATGTTTCTATGACTTGGATGTGATTGTATGTGATGATCTTAAGGTGGCCAAACAGGTTGAAAAGGTAACGATGAAAGCTAGAAGGATACTAGGGTGCATAAGGAGAGGTATGGCTAGTAGGAAAAAGGAGGTGTTGATGCCCCTGTAAAAGACTCTGGTGAGACCTCATTTAGAATATTGTGTACAATTCTGGAGGCCGCACCTTCAAAAAAATCTAAAAAGGATGGAGTCGGTCCAGAGGAAGGCTGCTAAAATGGTGTGTAAGGCGTATGGGGACAGACTTAAAGATCTCAATCTGTATACTTTGGAGGAAAGGCAGGAGCGGGGAGATATGATAGAGATGTTTAAATGAGAGGGCATAGGATGAAGTTACTGTAAGTGGTGATAGGCTCAGGAGTAATCTAAGGAAATACTTTTTTACAGAAAGGGTGATAGATGCGTGGAACAGTCTCCCGGAAGAGGTGGTGGAGATAGAGTCTGTGTCTGAATTCAAGAAAACCTGGAATAAGCACGTGGGATCTCTTAGAGAGATAATGGTTACTGTGGATGGGCAAACTGGATGGGCCATTTGGCCTTTATCTGCCATCATGTTTCTATGTCTCTATCACTTGTGTTTGTATGTGTGTGTATATGTATATGTGTGTTTTGCTTGCATCTGTATACATTTTGTTTATGTTGGAGTAGGCGTGAATATTTGTGTGTGTATGAATGTGTCTAAGGGCTCCTTTTACAAAGGTGCTCTAACATTTTTAATGCACGCACTGGATTAATGCACGCTAGTGGAAAATCTACCGCCTGCTCAAAAGGAGGCAGTAGCGGCTAGCACACGCGGCAATTTAGCGTGCGCTATTCCGCACATTAAGGCCATAGCCCTAAATGTATCTATGTTAGATCTTTGTGTGTCTATGACCTGTAGAGTTAAAAAGTGAGGAGACATATTCATCGTAGCAGAAAACAATTTAACTTCCAATAAAGGATGCAAAGTCAATAACCTTTTCTATGATGAATGCAACTGCCTTTGAGTTTGGTACCTCTATAAACAGACTGCCATAAGTTTAGGTACTTCCCCGACACAATATCTTATACACTAAACAAACACCTTTAAAAATCAATTGTGGCTCAATTGCTAACAAGTGTAAAGCAATCAGCACTGCAGTAAGAAAATCATAGCAAAGCTTCTATGTCAGGAGCTGGAACGCTTCTCCCCCTAGAAATGGCTTTAGGGAATATATTTTTTTCTCGAGCCCCCAGTTTTGTTTGCCCATTTCTGAATATAATGCATTTTTTTTTTATTTAGTCCTATCTGTTAAATGGTTGGAGAGCTTTACCTCCCAACAGAGAGACAGACAGACACTTGTTTGAACCACTTATGCATGATTTACGTATTTCCAACACCCTGTTACATTAGAAATAATAATAATAATTTATTTTCTTATATACCGCCCAACCAGAAGTTCCAGGCGGGTCACAAGAATAAGAGACTAACACATGAAAAGATTTAAAAACTTCAGACAACAAATTTAAATTGAATGCGAATCAATAGCAGATGCATAGGCTTAGGCGTGGGAGAATTCTGTTTCTCTACCTTTAACCAAATGAACGGCCAAATTGCCAAATTCTGGTTCATTTGAAGATTCTTGTCCTCATAGCTGGTAAACTCCAGTATAAGACATTTCAATAGTCTGTGTAGTTGTGAGGAATCTCTAGAACTCCCCCTGCTGGATACTCCTTTACAATGTTGGAACCACTGTAACATAGGTAGTAGAGAATGACAGGGGGAAAAATTTATCCCCGTCTCCGCCCCATCCCTGCGAGCTCGGTCCCTGCCCCGTCACCACAAACCATCTGATCCCATCCGCACAAGCCGCGAATATTTATGATTTGATATTGAACTTATTTTATTGAAGTATAAAAAGAAAAGCTATAGGTATGAAAAAATGAATGCTGACATGTTGGGGCATAGTAATTTGTTTAAACTGGTTTGGGGACCATTGATGTCTTTTGTTACTTCATTGTAGTTATCTTTGGTTTTTGTTTGTTTCCATACACATTCAGGGAGAGGGGATATTTCTATCTTAATTTGGGTCCTTTGAGCATATACATCCAGGATGGGATTAAATTTATATATATATATATGATTTTTTTTTTATTTAGTCATTGAGGGGATGGATGAGTGGGGGGGGGGGATAAAATGGTTGTTCATGTATATTTATAAGATGATTGTGCGTTTCTTGATTTATTATATGTTGTTATACTTGTATATTGCACTAATATGTGGAAAATCAATAAACAATTTTTAAAAAAGTATAAAAAGAAACAATATTCTGTTCAATTGTCATTTTATAAACACAAATAATACAGAGTACAAATCAGCAAATCCCCTGTCTCCCTCCCCTTCCCTTCACAAATTCCCCCTCCCCTATCAAAAAAACTGAATAAGCCAAATTATTACAGAATGTTACACAGAAAAGTTATGCTAACAGAATACCGCAGTCACACATGACAGGAACAATGCTAGGGGAATGCAACTAGGGCAACTG